>NC_142008.1:122063763-122663763 GCF_049901715.1 Pseudonaja textilis | reverse complement strand
TTTGCATCTGATTTTTTACAACTTTTTTGTTAAGTAAGTCACTGCAGTTGTTAAGTAAATCCCATGGTTATTCAGTGAATCCAGCTTCTCCCTTTGATTTTGCTTATTGAAGCCTGCTGGGAAGGTCACAAATGGTGACCCAGGGACACTGCAACCCTCCTAAATACATGCCAGTTGCCAAGTGTCCAATGTTGATCCCATGACTATGGGGAAGCTGCTATGATGTTTGTAAGCATGAGGACCAGCTGTAAGTCACTTTTTTCGGTGCCATTGTAACTTCGAGTGGTTGCTAAATGAACAGTTGTAAGCAGAGAACTGTCTGTAATTGACATTTAAATAATAATAGCGGTATTTAATGGTGGTAAGGGAAGGGAGGTTTATTTGGTTTGGGTCTAGCACAGGGGTGTCAAACTCCATTTCATTGAGGGCTGCATCAGGGTTGTGTTTGGGCTGGGGGTGGGCGTGACCATGGTGGGTGTGGCCCAGAGGTGGTCAGCAGTTCTGACCAGTTCTGAGGAACTGGTAATGGAAATTTTGAGTAGTTTGGAGAACTGGCAAATCCTACCTCTGACTGGCCGCACCCCCATTTATTCTCTGCCTCCCGAGTCCCAGCTGATCGGCTGGGTCTTCTTTTGTTGCCCTGCACAGGAGAACGGAGCTAAAAAGCAGGTTAGTGAGGTGGGGCAGGAATGGAATTTTGCAGTAACCTTCCTCCAGGAGTGGGGAGGGAATGGGATTTCACAGTAACCTTCCCCTGTCACGCCCACCAAGCCATATCCACAAAGCCACACCCACAGAACCAGTAGTAAAAAAATTTGAATCCCACCACTGGTGTGGCCAGCTCAACATCGCTTGAGTCTGGAGGGGGCACCTCTGGTGGCCAAGTGCTAAGGCAGGACTAACCTGAGACCCTCCCTCACTCTCATTATAATCTTCCTTCCTTCCTTCCTTCCTTCCTTCCTTCCATCCTTCCTTCCTTCCTTCCTTCCTTCCTTCCTTCCTTTTCTTCTTTTTCCTTCCTTCTCCCTTCTCCTTTCTTCTTCCTTCCCCTCTTTCCTTATTTTTCCTTCCTTGCTCTCTTCCCATCTTCTTTTGTTTTTCCTTTGCCTTTCCTCTTTCCCTTTCTCCTTTCCTGTCCCTTCTTGTACGCTCAAATGCAAAAGGGGAAATATTTTTCCTTTTGTTTTGGTTTTAGTTAGTTTTGATAGCCTTTTGCCAGTGAAAATGGAGCTTGGGTGGGGAGTCCTTCGCTGTTTGCAGGGTGGCCCCGTGGACCGGATCTAAGCATCCTGCAGGTCAGATCCAGCCTGTGGCTTTTGACACCCCTGGTCTAGCACAATAGTTCTCACCTGGCGTTCTCTGGAAATCTAGGATCTCATGAGTTATAACGATTGAAAAAAATAAACTTTTTGTCCTTAAAAAAAAAAGAATTATACATTATGTAAAGCTGACACCCACACTGGTGGGAGTTTTCTGCATGCTGCTGCAACTAAGATGCCAGCCAGGCACATTGTTGTTATTGTAAATTACATAAGATGTAGATTGTGAAGATTTAACGGTGAATTACATTGCGCAAAGGGTTTGTACTTTGCGCATTACTTAAATGTCATATCCTGCTACCTGAACATTATTTGAAAGGTGCCTCTGGGGGCAAAAAAAGTTGAAAAACGATTACCCGTCATACAAAATCAGCTATTATAATTGGCCAGCTGAAGGGTTCTATGCGAATCCAGTCTACTGTTTATTTAATACTGTAAAATACTTGACCTTTCATACATTGTATATATGAAGAAAAAAATAGTTAATACGTTAAACAACAATCAAATTTGGGCCACACATTTCTTTTTTACTTTTAAACTTTTATTTTATTCCAAAGATTAAAATACAAAATCCAGAGGAAAAAGAATTGAACAAAAACAAAACTAGATAATAACATTACATCATCATCATTTTTTAATGACCCCATAATCCCTTGCGGGGTGGAGTCTGGGCAACTGAATGGAGCTAGCAAAGTGTTAATGGCCAGATGCCCTTCCTGTTGCCAGAGCAGAGATTTGTTCAGCAGATATATTCTCATTGTGTCCAGAGAGAAATATCTGCCTCTACCTAGGTTCAAACTCATGGCCTCCTGATTGTGAGGTGACAGCTCCACCTCTAGGCCACCGCATCACTGTAGATAAGAACATTACATAAAGTTAATTAAAAGGACAAAAATAACCCCAAAACACATACTATCTTCCCTGGATGAATATTGACAAATATATTGCAGCAATAATAACTCTTCTCCCCCACCTTGCAAAGCAGGTCCAAAATTTATAAATTTCTACATCTATTTGCAATCCAATTTGACCTGTCATCCATTGTATATATGAAGAAATAATAGTCAAGAGATTAAACAACAAGAAGATTCGGACCACACATTTCTTAGAAATTGCTCAAAGCTTAGACCAGCTCAACCTTAGCAACTTTTAACATAGATGGACTTCAACTTCTAGAATTCCCCAGCCAGCCAGGTTTGAGAAACACTGGTTTAGCATGTAAACCTCTTTAATCTCTTCCCTTTTTATACACCTACCAACAATGCTGTGAACTAATTAGACCATCCCAGAGATAAACGTCCACTCTAATGTTGTAAAATTGTGCACCATATGTGTTCTACTTCATGAGATGCTGCTGTTTGAAGAAATATCCATCTGGTTCAGTTTTAAGATGGGAGAAAGGCACTGGAGACAAAATGGAGGAGGAGGGGCTGATTGGAAAGATGGTTTAATGATGAAGCAGAAGCACATAGATGTTTCTGTGCAGCTGAACACATGGAGTTGAGGAGGGGTGTTTATACCTTCTCTTGGGCTTTGTACTTGAGCTTCTTGTTCCTGTGCAAGAACATATATTCCATTGGCTGTCTTCAGATTTCCATGGGGCCATGTAGGGGTCATAGCTGGCTCTATAGGCAAAGTATAAATCCTAGGTGTTTGTCTGAGCGCCCAGGTTTGGTTGAAGTTTGCTGGGGGAGGGTGCAACTGAGATGATGCAATGAAGGGGCTAAGTGTTCTGAAAGAGTGTTGATCAATTCTTATTATGGCTTAATGGCAGGGTGGATAAAAATAGATGCTTAAAAAACAGTTTTTTTTAATTTAAATGGGATTTTTTTTATTTAAATTGGATTTTTTAAAATCAAATTTATTTTAATAAAATGCTTTTGGAGTAAAAATCTATATAAATATAGTTTTATATTTAAGATACATGAATAATTTAGTTTATTTAGCATGAAATGGAGCTTAGTTATGTAGCATGAGGCTGTATATGCTGCAATATTTACATTTTTGGTAAACTTATCCAATGAATCCAAGCCCTACAAGCTAAATAGGAAACCTTCATTTTAGTCTGCAAATAATAATATTAAAGATCCTAACTACCAGCAAGAATGACACTCACCTGCTGCCCACCACGTTTCCTCACCTTGTGTCGATGCTGCATTACCAGACGTCCCATTAAAGTGAATGGGACTGTCGGTAAATCAACAGTGAGTCAGAGGAGGAGCCGCTGTGGGACAGAGATGACAGCTGCTCTTTAAAAATTATGGTTTAAATTGACTTGATTTAAATCAAGCCTTTTTACTAGTGATTTAAATAATGATTTAAATCGACTTGATTTAAATCAAATTCACCCCACTTAATGGCTTTGTCCTGGTTTGGAGGTTGAGCGAGGGTATTTTGCTTATGAATAGAGCTGTCAAATAGATGGGGGAGAAATGGAGGTAGTAACAGATTTTATTTTCCTGGGCTCCAAGATCACTGCAGATGGGGACTGCAGCCAAGAAATTAAAAGACACTTGCTCCTGGGGAGGGAAGCTATGGCAAATCTAGAAGCATACTAAAAAGCAGACATCACCCTGTCAACAAAAGTATGTATAGTCAAGGGTATGGTTTTCCCAGCTGCAATGTATGGCTGTGAAAGTTGGACCCTAAGAAAAGCTGAAGTCCAAAGAATTGAGGCCTTTGAACTATGATGCTGGAGAAGACTCCTGCAAGTTCCTTGGACTTCGATCAAACTGGTCAGTCCTAGAGGAGATCAACCCTGACTGCTGTTTAGAAGGCCAGATCCTGATGATGAAACTCAAATACTTTGGCCACCTAATGAGAAGGAAGGACTAAGGAGAAGAGCCTAATGCTGGGAACGATTGAGGGCCACAGAAGAAAGGGACAGCAGAGAAAAGAGGTGGCTGGATGGAATCACTGAAGTAGTAGGCGTGAGCTTAAATGGACTCTGGAGGGATGGTAGAGGACAGGAAGGCCTGGAGGAATGTTGTCCACGTGGTTGCGATGGGTCAGACACAACTTGGTAACTAACAACCACAAAGAGCTGTCTATCTCTTTAACTCTTAAGTGCTGACATCTGCTGTGGGCTATCAAGGAGGGTGGAGGCTGCTTTCTGTCTCTTTAAGAGCACGTTTCTCCATTTCTCATCCAGGGAAATATAATATTCTGCCTTTTTTAATATTTCCAAAATATTTCATTCTCCTAGAAGAAGAGTGGGTGCTAACTTTCTACATTGCATAAGTGTGAAAAACGGTCATAAGTCATTCCCCACCCTCCACGCCCCTGTAACTTCAAACGGCCACTAACTGAATGATTGTAAGTTGAGGATTAGTTGTATCCCTTTCTGCAAACTCAGTGTAACTTGAACTCAGTGTGGCTTTTAGAAGGAAAAAAAAATACAGGGTGTTGGGTGAATCTGAGCAGAGAAAGAATGTGTCTCACAAGGTTGGAAGGAAAAGAGCACTTTTGAATTTCTCCGGTTCACGTTGAGTTCAGCATTTTCAAGTAATTGAAATCTTGGCAATCAAATAATTTGTTTTAACTTCCTGCACACTAAATAGCAAAGCATGTGAAATATTTGAGGTATTTTTCTAAACCTGCCTTCCTGGGCTTGCTAGAAGAAGAAATGGATAGCTCTAAAAACAGTGCTCTGATTTCCCCCTCTTGTTTTCTCATTTTGAATTCCCTTGTCTAATTCCTCTGTTGCCATGCTGTTTGCAGGGAAGCTCCTGGTTCTGACTGCTGCCACGGAGAAAACAGAGGGCTACCGGCGCTTTCTACGTACCACAAAATATTTCAACTACACTGTCAAGGTGTGTACTTTCTATATTATTGAAAAAAAGAGAAGGGGAGGATGGGAACATCGCCTACTAGAAGGGTTAATCTGAGCTCTGCTATTTCTGCCTTTTTGCAATCTGTAGGGTACTTTTGGAGAACAAGTCAAAGAAAGTTAGCCTATGGATTCCACAGTGGCTGAGAATTCTGGGAGTTGTAGTCCTGAAACATCTAGGCCACTTCAAGCACAGAATGGTTGGTAGATGGGTGGAAAATTCAGCATTTTAGGAGAAGCCGCTGTGTGGCCTGTCATGTTCCTGAACAGGAGCATCTGAATTTCAAACTTAGAAGACAAATTTTTTTTAGAAGAATTTTTTTTTTTAAATAAAATAGTATCTAAAAGAATTGGGATCTTGGAAGACTTCCAGTCCAACCTCTTGCTCAAGCAGGAAACCCTGTACCATTTTAGACAAAGCATTGTCCAGTCCCTTTTAAAAAACCTCCAGTGTTGGAACACCCACAATTTCTAAAGGCAAGCAATTCCACTGATTAATTGTTTTCACTGTCAGGAAATTTCTTCTTAGTTCTAGGTTGAACTAATCTCTCCTGGATTAGTTTCCACCCATTGCTTTTTTTCTGGCCTTCAGATGCTTTGGAGAATAGGTTGACTCTCTTTTCCTTGTGGCAGCCCCTCCCTCACCTGTCTCACCAGTTGTCCTAATGTTTCTTCAAGACTTTAGGGCTCGGTGAAGATTGGAAAGGAGGTGATGTTGCTCGGACAGTCGGCGGAGGTCAGAAGGTCCGATGGCTGAAGGCTGAAATGAAGAAATACGCAAATGAAGAGGATCTTATTGTCATGTTTGTGGACAGGTAAGGCTGATCTAATCTTGGGTTGGATCCATAAGAGGAGAATGTGCGAGATGATGTTCTCATGTTAGCCAAATCTGGATCTAGGTTTTGCCTCGGCTTATTTTGTCTAATAAGCAACTGAGTCAGAAGAGCATTTAAAAGCAATTTATTAGAATAGTCTGATGAAAATTTGTCTCCCTATGAAAAGGGGAACACGTAAACATGGCTTACATTTACCTTTATAAGAAGCCCAATAATGAACCTCAGAGTAAAAGTTGTTTGGTTTAAAATTAATAATCTCCCTAGTTACAACACCAGAATTAAAGCATCCAATATTATGTGAGCATAGCCATAGAAAAGAGCATTATATTTTGAATAAAAGTGAAAGAAACATTTGCAAAGGAAAAATGTCAGAATGGGTACCGGTAAGACACATCCTCAGCGCTTGAATATTTGTTTTGCTGAACAGCTGAAAACAAAACTTTTATCTACAACATATTGAATGCTCTCCTGCCAGTCCTGGTTTCTAGGAGGGAGGCTTTTCTGGAAGATTACCGCTTATTGTGGAAAATTAGTAGCAATACATCTGAAAAAGCAAATTTAAAACACAAGAAAACCCATGTTGGTTAGCCAATGCAACACTACAACAAAAACCATATTGCGACTATTACAAAGTCCATCTTGTGTGGCCTACAAGCCACAGCCCATAAGTTGAAATTGGACTAGGGTGGGTTCTCCATCTGCCTGTCCCAGCCATTCCCTTGGTTTCTAGAGAGGAACCCATTGTTTCAAGCACTGACTCAAACATGCCTTCTTTCCCCCCTAGCTATGATGTGATCCTGGCTGGAAGTCCAATTGAACTTCTTTGGAAGTTCCTGCAGTTTAAGAGCAACCTGGTCTTTTCAGCAGAAATTTTCTGCTGGCCGGAATGGTCCCTGGCTGAAAAGTACCCACCGGTCACCTTTGGGAAGCGCTTCTTAAACTCTGGAGGTAAAGGGCTCAGGGTGCTGTGGGGTGAGGGTGGAATCAGGGCCATTCCCAACTCCATGCAAGGAAGACCCTGTTTCGTACCAATACGGATGTGGTGGGATTTAAATTCTGGGAACTGAAGGACACGTTTTGAAATAGTACAGATATTCTTCAACTTACCACCACAATTTCTGTTGCTAAGCGAGATGATGGTTAAGTAAGTTTTGCTCGGCAACCATCGTTAAATACATGCCAGTTGCTAAGTGTCCAAATTTGGATCATGTGACTGCAGGCATGATGCACCAGTCATTAGTGGGGGAAAAAGTTCATACAACACCTTTTTCAGTGCCATTGTAACTTAAGTCACTAAGCCAATGGTTATAAGTCAAGGACTACCTGTATTGACTTTAGCAAGAACTTGGAGAAAGTGGATAGGTACAGCAGTTAGCCATAGCTGTGTAAGTCTAGCAGAAGGTACAGCAATACAATTGTTTGATTTCTGCAAATTATTACAGGTAGTAATAATAATTATTATTATAGTCATAATAGTAACACGAAGCATGTTCTCAGAACCAGTAGGAAAAAAATTGGAAACCCACCCCTGATAATGAACCCAAACACACCTCCAAAATGACCACTGCCTTACTAAGCTGAGGGTAAAGGTGATGGAATTGCCAAGTATGTCTCCAGACCTAAACCCTATTGAGCATCTGTGGGGTATCTTGAAATGAAAGGTGGAGGAGCGCAAGGTCTCTTAAGTGCAAGTGGGAGAGGATTCCAGTGGCAACCTGTGAAGCTCTGATGAACTCTATGCCCAAGAGGGTTAAAGCAGTGCTGGAAAATAATGGCGGTCACACAAAATATGGACACTTTGGGCCCAATTTGGACATTATCACTTAGGGGTATATTCACTTTTATTGCCAGGGGTTTAGACATTAATGACTGTTTGTTGCGTGTTTACACTGTTATATAAGCTGTATACTCACTACTTTACATTACACCATGTGTCATTTCTTCAGTGTTGTCACATGAAAAGATCAATTTAAATATTTACAACGTGTGTGTGTGTGGGGGGGGGTGTACTCACTTCTGTGAGATACTATAGCAACAACTTTGTTTAACGACTTGACACTCTCAATTGTAGTCCCAAAATGAGGACTACCTATAAATCAAAGGAACAATTTGTGTGTGAACAAGCTTCTTGGAAAACCTTCAAGGTTCATTCTGCATCTCTTACAATTCCTGCCATCATTTTTCAAGCTGAGGCCACCATTTACCTTTTGGATACTTGCAAGATTATAGGCAGCCATATGGTCTAGAAACTTGTAGTTGCTGTTCTTTTTTAAGCAGTGGTTCTCTCAGCACACCAAATTGTTCATCTTCAGTGCCAGATTGTGGGATGGTATAGCAATACAGCCTGGATAGAGAATACCAAATGCCCTGGAGAATTCCTTAGCTCTGATTTCCTCTGGTGTGTATCAAAAAAGGCAATTTTTCTGTCTCAGCTTGTCATGGACAGGCTAATCACTATCTTGATCAGGGGTATCAAACTGAATTTCTTCAAGGGCCAAATCAGCATTGTAGTTCTCCTCTGCAGGCCGGACAGGGGGGTCAGGGAAGGGAGGGAGACAGGATGGGTGCCTCCTGCAGCACCCTGCTGGCCAAAATGGGGCACAGGGGAGCCATGCGTGGCCCCCACAAGCCCTGTTTTGGCCTGGACTGCCTCCTGCAGTGTCCTGCCAGCCAAAATGGGACACAGTGGGCCATGCGTGGCCCCCAAAGCCCTGTTTTGGCCTGGGCTGCCTCCTGCAGCGCCCTGCTGGCCCCCACAAGCCCTGTTTTGGCCTGGGCTGCCTCCTGCAGTGCCCTTCCAGCCAAAATGGGGCACAGGGAGGCCATGCCTGGCCTCCAGAAGCCCTGTTTTGGCCTGGGCTGCCTCCTGCAACACCCTGCTGGCCAAAATGGGGCACAGGGTGGCCATGCATGGCCCCCACAAGCCCTGTTTTGGCCTGGACTGCCTCCTGCAGCACCCTACCAGCCAAAACGGGGCACCATGGTCCAGTCCTTTGCTATTGCCAGGCCGGCACCACCGACCAGATTAAAGCAGTCCCCGGGCTGGATTTGGCCAGCGGGCCTTGAGTTTGATACTCCTGATCTTGATAGATCACAAGTAATTCTAGATCAGGCGAGATTACTAAAAAGCACCTGATGATTTAGTGAGCTGGCAATTTTGTGAGCTAAATCCCAATCTTCTCCAAACCTAGAAGTGTAGTATTTTATAAGCACTTGTTTAAGATTTTTTTAAAAAAAGTTTACTAGTTTCAAGTCCTTAGCACTACTACCCTGTTACGCAACATCTAAAAACACGTTGCATTTTTGCTTTCCAGGATTCATTGGCTATGCCCCTGTGATCAACCGCATTGTCCAGTTGTGGAAGTACAAGGATGATGATGATGACCAGTTGTTTTACACACGTATTTACTTGGATCCTGCCTTGCGTGTGAGTGCTGGGAGAAACTGCCTTGTGTGGTTTTTGTAGTCACTTCTTACAGTTACAGTCTGCCTCTGTTAAAACATATTTGGGCTTCATTCCCCACTCGCTAAAATGGCTTATGCACCTCTGACATCGCCACTCCAATAGCGCTATTTCCAAAGAGGGCCTTACTGTATCCATACAGGGCTGGAACTGGCTTAAAATTGTCCTAGTCTTGCTTAAAGTTCAGCCAAACCCCATCAGTTTCTCTCCTTTTTCAACTCTAACCTCCAGCATATTGAGAAAAAGAGAAAGAGCGGCTGGTGGAAAAGGGCTGCTGTAGGATGGAACTCATTGTCAAAGCAATACAGATCACCCTGCCCACATTCTGGTCAACTGCAGGGGCTGAGCCATGTTTACTGTGCCTTCCTGGCCAATGGGGAATTAGCTAGTGATGTCATAAGTCTTGCCAGTACTCTGGTATATGAGAAGTCATGGGATATCCAATTCTTGCTGGAGAGGTCAGGAAGGCAACTCAGTTGCTTATCAACCATTAAGATAGCAGGAATTGAATATCCCACGAATCCTCATGTACCAGGGTGGGCAGGGTGACCTGTATTGCTTTGACAACGAGTTTCATCCTAGAGCGGCCCTTTTCCCCCAGCCGCTCTTTCTCTTCTCAATATGTTGGAGGTTAGAAATGAAAAGGTCTTAAGTACTAGACTCAGTTCAGAAGTTTCAATGGATTCCCCCCCCCCCCCTGCAGTCACATGACCAGTTTGTAGGCACTTTAGTGGCTGTTTGCAAGGTCCCGTGATCACATAACCATATTTTAATGTGTTTTCGGCAGGGCGGGGGGGAATCACATTTACTTCTAGTTTTTAGCAAAATTTGTCCACAAAGAACAATCGGTTCACTTAATAACTGCAGGATTCGCTTAATAACTGCCCCCACCAAAAAAAAGGCTGTAAAATCAGGTTGGTTATAAAGCAGGGGTGACCATCACGACTTAGGGTCATAATGGGCAGGCTCCATTACAGTTGTAAGTTGAGGATTTCCTGTATTCTCCCATGAGCTGTTCAGAGCAACCAGGAGTGGGAGGTCCTTCAGTCTCTGCATGTCTAGGCTGGGCTTAATTTGTGGAACGCTCCTCCTCCTCCACGGGACTCCTCCCCAACATTCCCCAGTTTTGGTTCAGCCTCATGAGAGATAGGCAGTGCTTGTGATTCTTCCTTGGCCGAAACAGGAAAAATTCTTTCCTTGCTAGCAGGTTTGAAAGTTAATCAACTTGTCTTTAGAATCCTTTAGCCTTCTAATCGCATTGCGATCTCTCGACGTTGGCTCCTTATTGGGCAGTCGGAGATCGCTCGCTTTACAGAGAAGCGCCAATTCGCTCCCCAAAGCAGTGGGAGGCTTCGGCGCTGCTCCGCGCCCCCTCTCCACAACTGCTCTTTCTACCCCTGCCATTCCGACAGATAGCCGCAGAGTTTCTTTTACCCAAACAGCGGCGTGAGCTCTTTGCTCACTATGGAGTTGTATCGCTTTCCTTCCCCCTCTGAATGCCACTTGGGTGGAAGATTCAAACGCTTAGTGCCTTCCACCTTCCCCGCCGTTTAGCCTTATAGGAAGAGCCATTGGAGGCTATTCCTTCAAACAGTGGGAGTTTGCTGCTGGGGAGCGCGCTAAAAGATTAACGGCCGGAGGCCACCTTTTCTTACAAAGACCTCATGGCCGCGCTGACTGTATTCCATTTCGTGCTGTGTGAAGTAACTCTGTCCCGAGCAGAGGTTCCCTTCAGGAACACTGGGGATCATTATACCCTTGTCTTGTTTTTTTTCTACATTCGAGACTATTCCTACAGTTAATTTGTTGGCTAAACCCTCACAGCCTAATCAACCCAGCGGCTCATCTCCGTGATATCCCCGTACGACTCCAGTGTTATCTTGATGACATCTTGATTTTGTCATCTTCCGCTCATCAAGCAGTCAGAGATACTCAGAACACATTACAATCCCTACAACAGCACGGGTTCTCAGTAAATTGGAAAAAGAGTCATTTAACACCATCGATTTGGTTAACCCATCTGGGGGCAGTCATAGATACAGTGGAAGGCAAAGTTTACCTGTCACCAGATAGACTAAATAGCATTCAGCAATTAGTTAAGGAGATCAGGGGTCTTAAGAGGGTGTCCCTAGCAGAACTACCAAAATTGTTAGGCAAGATGCTCTCATGTATCTCTATCATCCCTTGGCCTGGCTCCACACTAGATCCCTCCAGTGGTTCCTGCTCCTGTACCAGTGCTCCGGCCAAAGCAACTCTAAACACAAGGTCAAGGTACCATCAAAGGTCCTCATATCTCTCCTCTGGTGGACCAGACCAATCATCAACAGAGGCTGCCTCTTCAAAGAGCCACACAGACTTACCATCACCACTGATGCCAGCCTGTTTGGATGGGGAGCACACGTTCAATCGCTCACAACCCAAGGCCGCTGGTCTGTCATAGAACAGTCGTGCAGCATAAACTGGCTGGAGCTTCAGGCAGTACACCTCACTCTCCACAGCTTCCTTCCGCAGGTACGCAATCAGCACGTACTAATATTGACTGACAACGTAACAGCCAAAGCTCACATAAACAGACGGGGGCACACAGTTGAAACATCTCATGCGGGAAGTGGAACGCTTATGTCGTTGGGCGGAGAGCAACCTACTTTCCATCAAAGCAGAGCACTTTTCGGGCCTGTTGAATACACAGGCAGACTGGCTGAGCAGGGCCACAATCGATCAATCGGAGTGGCGCCTCCATCGACTCTGTTTCAAGAGGCGCAGGACATTTGGACAGCCGATGGTGGACCTGTTCACTTCCCCTCAACGCTCAGCTCCTGAGATTTTTTCCCAGGTACCCCTCGCAAGGAGTGGAAAACTTCAATTTGGTCTGCTGTTGTTGGCCCCCGGGACTTCTGTATGCATTCCCGCCACTTCCACTGCTTCTCAAGATCATCCAGAAGCTGCTAGATGAGAGGGTGGAGCTGCTTTTACTGGCCCAGACAGCCGTGGTTTGCAGACCTCCACAGTCTATCTGTATCAACACCATGGAGAATTCCGTCAGCCAGGCTCTCGCTAACCCAGGGACCCCTTCAACATCTAGATCCTCAATGGTTGCACCTGACCGTCTGGAGGTTGAGCAGAGTTGTCTGAAGAACGAAAAGTTTTCCAACAGAGTTATCACCACTATCCAAGCCTCCAGACGCACCTCAACAACTCACATTTACAATGCCACATGGTCCAGTTTCTGCAAATGGTATACCAAGTCTCGAATTAATCCCATCTCTCCATCTGTGGCTCAAATCCTAGAGTTCTTGCAAGAGGGACTTGACAAGGGATTATCACCTAATACGTTGAAAAGATAGGTGGCGGCCTTGGCATCAGTTCTCACTTGTGAAGGCCTACTATCTCTTTCCCATCATCCACGCATACGGAGTTTCCTTCGAGGAGCCACAAATTTACGCCCTCCAGCGGTACACCGTTATCCCACCTGGGATCTTAACAAGGTCCTCCTCGCACTTGCTAAGGGCTCTTTCGAACCCTTGAAATCGTCAAGTCTCCAATTTCTGACAAATAAAGTAGTTTTCCTGGTAGCGGTCACTTCTGCTTGTTGTGTTTTGGAGATTGTAGCTTTGTCTATCAGACAAGATCTTTGTGTTTTCCATTCTGACTGGGTGGTCCTTCGCCCTGATCCTGTGTTTATACCCCAAATTAACTCGGTTTTTCATAGGGCACAAGAGCTGATACTTCCTAATTTTTGTCCCAGACCATCCCAAGGATTGGAACTACAATGGCATAGGCTTGATGTGAGGCGAGCATTGTGAATATATATTAACCGCACAGCGGCTTTCAGAAAAACGGAAGCCTTATTTGTGTCATTTCAGACCAACACTCAGGGATGCAAGGTTTCGCCTTCTACAATAGGCCATTGACTACGGGCCGCGATAGCGAAAATGTATCAGACTCAATCACTGCAGGTGCCCAGGGGCATAACAGCTCATTCAACAAGGAGCGCCGCAACATCAGCAGCGTAGGCCACACAGGCACCAATAACTGAAATTTGTCGAGTCGCAACCTGGGGCTCTCCATCGCCATTCATTAGGCATTATAAAATAGATGTGTTTGCATCCGCTGAGGCCTCCTTTGGCAGAAGAGTTCTGCAACGGGTCCACAGGGACCAGGAGGGGTTTCCAGACCAGACGGAGTCCCTCCCCTAGGACAGGCCAAGCTTTGGTATGTTCCACTACTGGATGCTCTGAACAGGTCATGAGAGAAAGGGCGTTGCTACTTACCTGATACACCCATTCTCTTTGAGCTGTGAAGAGCATCCAGCCCCACCCTTTTTCCATCTGGTTGGGTCCTGTTTTGGCCAATGAATTGTTAGGGGATTGAGGACGAGGGCGTTTATTTCTCTCTTCGCCAAAACTGGGGAATGCTGGGGAGGAGTCCCGTGGAGGAGGAGGAGTGTTCCACAAATTAAGCCCAGCCTAGACATGCAGAGACTGAAGCACCTCCCACTACTGGATGCTCTTCACAGCTCAAAGA
The DNA here is from genome assembly GCF_049901715.1 of Pseudonaja textilis. Lineage (NCBI taxonomy): Eukaryota > Metazoa > Chordata > Lepidosauria > Squamata > Elapidae > Pseudonaja > Pseudonaja textilis. The sequence goes on along the minus strand of NC_142008.1, from coordinate 122,649,792 downwards.
GAACGGGCGTGTCAGGTAAGTACCAAAATCCTTTCTCCAAACTGGTGCTCTTGACCTAGTTAATGTAAGAAAGTTTGCTATCTGTTTCAAGTCTGTTGTGGGAGCAGGACCAATCTCTGAAAAATTGAAATGCATATCATTTAGTACAACATATGATTAGCAGAATCTAAAATATGATCAGAAAGTCAACTTACATAGTGACCAATGGGCTGAGTTGCTAAATTGAGTTTCAGGTTTTCCCACCCCACTTTTGAAGGAGCAGCTCTAACCAGGAAGAATTTTACAAAATACTAACAACTGAGTCTGGATCTATAATTCACCACATTGCTAAGCTACCTCTCTTTTAAAAAAACAACAACAACAAACTATTGATTATAGAACTAAAATATCAAACAAACACTTACACAGCACACAGGAAAAAAAAGAAAAAGGAAAAAAGTGCAGCCTCCTTACTTTGGTTGAAAGAGTGGGTAAATCTGTTGAATAAAAGGATCTTATTTTTAGAAGGCCACGATTTACAGAGAGGATGGCACGCATTTTTATGGGACACTGGAAAAATTAAGCAGAAGTAGTTCCACAGACATAATTAGAGATTCCTTATTGGCTAATTGGAATAAAATAAAATAAAAACATTATTTAAAAATCTCAATCTGGATCTCAACGATGGAGGCGATGATACATCCAAATAATCTAGATCTTAATAAAATGATAAAATACAAAGACCTTCTTGATGTGCAAGGAACTTTAAAATCATGGCAAGATCTCCAAGAACAAGGGCTACAAGTAGACCGGTGGGCTTATTTGTAAATTCAAAATAGATATAGCCAGGACAAGAAAAAAAATGGAATTTATACTAAGGCACAACAATTAGATAAAATCCTATTAGGTCCAGATTAAAAATATATAACTAAATTTTACAATTACTTATTAGAGATGGAATTAGAAGAGGAAGTAGTCAAAGGCAACATGATAGCTTGGAGCAGAAACATAGGACGTAGCATTACATTATTAGAATGGGAAAAGGTCTGGACAAGGAATAATAAAATTATAAAATCAGCAACATATAAAGAATATGCCTATAAAATGTTTTATAGATGGCATCTCTCGCCCTCGAGAATAGCAAAAATGTCTCCTAACATGAATCCGAATTGCTGGAAATGTAAAAAGAAACAGGGAACATTTTTTCACATGTGGTGGTCCTGCACTGACGCTCAAAGATACTGGCATAGAATAAAAAAATAGTTAGAGGAAATAATGGTGGAGCAAACTGAATTAAAACCAGAATTCTTCTTATTGGGGATATTTAATAGACAAATTTCTTAAAAAGTCAAATATGTAATACTGCATATTCTTACTGCAGCCAGAATAACCTTTGCACAGTGTTGGAAACAAGCAGATATTCCAATAGAGGAAATGATTATTCAGAAGATAACAGCCTGTGCAGAGATGGATAAGTTAACCTTAGCACTTAAGGAAAAAGAAACATCAGAATATTATAGAAGCTGGGAATGCTGGTATGATTGGATAGAACAAAAATAGAAAAGATATTAGTAAACAACGTAAAATGTAAAAGAGGTAGTAATTATATATTCGCAATAAGATGTATTTGTAAATATATCACCAATATTGATAACAAATAAGGAACCATAGACTGTCGATAGTAGAATTGTTAGCTAAGCTACCTGTCTATGGAGATTCTCAGTCATCCAGGTCATGGTTGCCCGAAAGGTGTTTTTTCAAGAGGCAGTTGGACTTTCTGTTTTTTTTCTTTGAAGATGTTTAGCTTCTCATCCAAGAAGCTTCTTCAGCTCTGACTGGATGGTAGGGAAGGGAAGGATTTATATTCCTATGTTGCTAAGCTACAGTTCAGTGTCCTTCCCAAGGCCCTGGTTTGTAACTTGACCATGGAGGGTTTTGTAGAAGGATGAGAAGAAGAATAAGTTGTGTAAGGAAAGGACTCTGATTTTAGTTCCTCACTGTTGTGTTTATAGGAAAAATACGGGATTACCTTGGATCACACATCCAAAATTTTCCAGAACCTGAATGGGGCCATTGGTAAGTAAATAGTGCTCCCAATGAATCAGCAAAAATATGTCTGGCAGAGGAGGAACTGCTCGAAGGTAGAGACAAACAGGAAAGGAGTAGACAGTGCTTGGGAAATTTTGTAACCCAGAGATCTCAAAATACAGGACTTGACGCTTTAACAAACCCAAGTAGAGTTGAAATTTCACCAAGAGCAGAATGATGGAGACCAGGGCTGTCTGAACAATTTAAACAAAGCAACTATTCTAATGGCATGAGGCAACCACCAACCTTGTATACATGCTTACAACATCACAATGCACATAACCAAAAGGTGTTGGTTTGGTTTGTTTATCATTTGTGCACAGAGATATACCACGGACACCTCTTGTTAAGGCTATTATGATTTAATGGGCTTGAAGAACATCCACTATGGATGACCAGCAGTATCCTTTGATGTATCCCTGGTGGATTCAGAAAACCAGAACAAGTCATCATGGAGAATGAGAGACAGTACTCCTACTATCTTTGTCTCTGCACCATCTAGATTAGAAGAAATTGACATAATGAATCCATTTCTACCAGCATTTTATTTAATTGTCATTATGTTTTCCACACCTATTTACTTTTTAAAGAAATTTATAGAGTCACCTAATTCACACATGGGGACTCTGGGCAGCTTTCAACATTAAAATGACACAATCTAAAAAACCCCAATGTACATACATACATATACACCGCGGCATCACCAAACACAATCAGTGCCTCAGATAGAAAGTCCAAATGGAAAGTGCTAAGAACAACCAAGAAGATTATAAGAAGCTCACTTCCCGTTATTCAGGATACTGCTTATAAGTGCTATGTGCTTAGAGCTCAAAGCATTGTTAGATACCCCACATACCCACTTCAAGGTCTGTTTCTGTTGCTTCCCTCTGGGAGGATGTTTCAAAGTATTTCTAGCAGGACTACCAGATTCTGTAACAGCTTTGTTCCCTATGCCTTACATGTATGGCATTCAGCTTTGTTCGGTATTTTCACGTCATTGTAGTTGTGCTTTTAAAGTTGTAGCAATGTTTGGCAGAATCTCATTTGCCATCATCTGTGTTCTGTATAGTGTTCATCTGTTGAACAGATGAACACTATACAGAAGCCTGATGATGGCAGATGAGATCTGCCAAACGCTACAACTTTAAAAGCACAACTACAATGACGGGGAAAATACCCGAACAAAGCTGAATGCCATATATATATATATATATATATATATATATATATATATATATATATATATATATATATGTATGTTTGTTTGTTTGTTTATTTGTCATGTTTATATAGTGCATATTGGAGGCGGTGACCTTTTGAGGGCTGTATGCCACAAAATTTCATTTTAATGTATACTGATTAGTGTACATTTAAAGTGACAATAAAGTTAGTTTAACTCTAATTAGCCACTTGTTAAACTCTGTATCAACCTGGGTTCCCTGTTTATTTATTAAACGTATTTACATAGTTCTCCAACTTGCACACAATGGGCAGCTATGTAATACCTACCTGTATTACATACTGTGTATATGTAATATATATGTAAACTGGCTTACATACGTATTTATACTCCTACCTCCTATTTTCCCCATATCAACAAACCTGCAAGGTTGATTGGGCAGAAAGGGAGTGACTAGCCCAAAGTCACCAGCTGGCTTTTGTGCTTAAAGGAGGACCAGCACTCATATACAATATCTTGGCTTCTAAGCCAACAACTTAACCACGACTCCAAACTTGCTTATTTTTACTATTTTTCTTGTTTTGCAGAAGAGGTTGTGCTGAAATTTGAACAGACCCGTGTGCGAGCCCGAAATGTTGCATACGATACCCTTCCTGTGGTTGTCCATGGCAATGGACCCACCAAGGTAAGTTGTCCCCTTTTACAAATTACATTTGCACAATGTTTATACCCAGACTTTGACTCCAAAGATCCTGTGAAGCAGGTTGCACCTAGATAGGTAGATAGATAGATAGATAGATAGATGGATGGATGGATGGATGGATGGATGGATGGATGGATAGACGGACAGACGGACAGACAGACAGATGGATTAGCCTATAGGCCATATTAACCAGGGGTGGGATTCAGCTGGTTCGGGTGAACCAGATGTTAAATTTACATCTGGTTCACCAAACTGATAGTTGAACCAACCAGCTGGCCCTACCTACCCCGGCCCTCCCAGGAGACTCCATGTGGCCAATTTTGGATGCAGGTAAGTGCAGGGTCCAATTGGAGGCTCTGGGAGGGTGAAAAATGCCCCTTCTGGAAGTCCGGAAACTGGCCTGTTTCCAGCTTCTGGAGGATCTCCAGAGCCTGGGAAGACTGTTTTCGCCCTCCCTAAGGTGGAGGGAAGCCTCCGGACTCTGGGGAAGGTGAGAAATGTCCCTCCTGGAAGTTCTGATAGGCCACACCCACCATGGCCACACCCACCCAGCAACTGGGCAGGGAACTGGTTGTTGAGATTTTTGAATCCCACCCCTGATATCAACGTATAGGTTCAAACACATATTACCAATAAAATTCTAAACAATTTAAAATGAGAATAGGATAAAATACAATAGTTATAGGATTAAATACAAAAATGTCATACATAAATATGTAAGATAGAATAAAATGAGACAAAATTATATTTCTGTATCCCGCCTCTGGAATCTACCCCAATCAGGCCCACCTATGCCAATCACAGTGGGACCATTTTAGTTAGAAATCGTGTTGTATTAAATGTTGTTTTCAGGTTCTGGCCACCCATGAGGTATGTTGTTTAAATATGGGCCTCTCACTGGACCATATATATACTTATTTCTCGCCCCTTTATACAAACAGCAATTGAATAATGTATGAGTCAAATCTTCTACCTCTTCAGCAAAGAGCAAAATGTCTGTGTGTACTTGCCTGCTTAGGAAGTTGATATTGAGTTTCTACCTCTTCAGGGAGTGGGGAGCTAAACAAGGCTGCTCTTTTTTCATTGTTCTCCAAAGATCTCAAATTCACTTCCTTCCTTGCTCACTTGTTAAGAGCTCTAAAGCAGAATCCAATTTCAGAAGTATTAGTGCAACTGAGCTCCATTCCGTCTTTCACTGATATTTTTTTTCCTTCTCTCCATGCAGTTACAGCTGAATTATTTGGGGAATTACATCCCCAATGCCTGGACTTATGAGGGGGGCTGTGAAGTGTGCGATGATGACCTCCTGGATATGTCGGACTTACCAGTGAGTCTCTGGGTATCCTGGTAGAGCTTGAAAGTAGGGGAGGAATATAACCCAGATGGGTTTTGGTAAGGATCTTAAATCAGGGGTGTCCAACTTTGACAAGTTTAAGACTTCTGGACTTCAACTTCCAGAATTCCTCTTGTTGGCCATGTAGGCTGGGGAATTCTGGGAATTGAAGACTACAAGTTTTAAAGTTCCCAAGGTTAGACATCGCTAGTCTGAGCTTTGAGACATAGATCTCTTTTCTGTCCTCCATTGCCAGAAAGAGTCATATCCACGTGTTCTGCTGGGTGTCTTTATTGAAAAGCCTATACCGTTCCTGCCTCAGTTTCTTCAGCGTCTTCTGACTTTGGACTACCCTTATTCTCACCTCAGCCTCTTCATTCACAACCACGTGAGTTGAGTCTATAAGCAGCCCTCCTTGACTTTAGATTGCAACTCCCATCAGCCCATGGGCCTGTCAGCTTGGGATGATGAGAATGGTCTTCCCAAAAATCTAGAGGACTGTTATGTTAATGGGAACTTCTGGGATTGCTCAACTTCCTTTATTTCAGTAATTTCCTTGATACCGATTGCTTTTCAGCTGTGTGTCACTGGAATGAGATCCACAGCTGGACATGGTATCTATTGCAGAGGTTGTAACTCTGGATTCCCTGGGGGAGGATTGGAAATGAACAGGGAACAGATGTTAGCTTCCCTCTCTTCCAGTTATGAAGCTGAAATCTGCAGAGATCTCAAAAAAAATGTTAAAAATGTACAATCACCAAGCTTAGCATGGTTATAATTAAGTATAGAAACATATTTCCAAAAGGGACAGAAAGAAAAATTAACCCTTGGCAAATTGAGACTGTCTGCAAAAATATAAAATACAAAACAATTCAAATCAGTGCTATGAGATTTCAGGTAATAAAATATTTCTAGCTTGTAGAAAAGTTCCAGCTGGCTGGAATATAATGTGGCTAAACAGAAAGAGAATTGAGGAAGTTAAGAGCCATCCTATTATTTCCACTGCCTGCCTGTCAACCTTGTGAGGTAGCCTTGACAGAAAGCATACTCAGGATTACTCGCTGTTTTAGTATACAGTTACATTAGTGGAAAGTATACCTTTCCTCCCACACATTTACAATCGAAGAATAGCAATAGCACTTAGACTTCTATACCACTTCACATGCTTTATAGCCCTCTCTAGGCAGTTTACACAGCTGGCATATTACCCTCAAAAATCTAGGTCCTCATTTTACATAAGGCTGAGTCAACTTGATGAGAATGTCAGGGTTACAAGTAATACATCCAAATCAAGCAAAACTGCAAGGCAAGACATGGCAAACATCAGGTAGATTCTTCAAATAGCTTTATTGGAAATATCATATTAGCACAGATCTGGAGAAAACCGACTCTGAAGACTTCCATGATTTTCACCTAATTAAAAGTAAAAGTTTTCCACTTTCTCGAAACAATCACATGGTCCAATCACAGTGCAGTCTGGCAGCCAAGTAATACCACTCTGCCTTCCTCTGACCAAGTGTGAGAATGTCTTTGGTTCCCAAGAGAAAATATTTTGCTTTGGCTACAGAATCCCAACTATCTCAAATCCACCTTCCCTATTCCTCAGCTCCAGTGTGGCAACACCGAAGCGGTCAAAAATGGCTTCGGTCAGGTCAGCTTCAGGGTTGACAGGGAACTGAGCTGCTGACAGTTGGCAGAATTATCCTGCAATACTGCATTCTAACCACTGCGCCACCAAGACCTTTCGAAACAAGGGACGCTTCTGAGATGTTTGCCATGTCCTGTTTCTTGTTCAGGCTCAATTGTCTCTTATCTGACCATTTGCCTGGCCTAGTTTCACAATTTCAGCAACTTGAAGATATGTGGACTTCATCTCCCGGAATTCCCAGAAAGCACAGCTGACTGGGGAATTCTGGGAATTGAAGTCCACACATCTTCAAGTTGCTGACATTGTGAATCGTTATTGTAGTCTGTGGCTCTTCTTTTCTGTCTCCTAAAATCATTTACAGATGCCATTACACCTCTTTTACCCAAACCTTGAGCTTCCCTTCCATCTTGGCAGCCCAAGGACATTAATAAACCTGTCTGACATTTTGCCAGGAGGTGTATCACGAGCCCCACATCCAAGCTGAATGGGATCAACTTCGCAAGGCTTTTGACACCATCAAACTAATAGGCCCAGAGGAAGATCTGAGTGAGGGCGAAGCCAGAGATATGGCTATGTAAGTAAATAATAGTGTAAGGATGTAGAGATTCTCAGTCATCCAGGTCATGGTTGTGCCGAAGGTGCTTTTTCAAGAGGCAACTGGACTTTCTTGTTTTTTTTTTTCTTTTGAAGATGTTTCGCTTCTCATCCAAGAAGCTTCTTCAGCTTTGACAGGATAGTGGGGAATGGAAGGATTTATATTCTTTGCAGACAGCTCGTCATTTCCATCCTTTTTAGAGGGTCATTAGAGGGTCTTTGAAGCACTTGGAGGTTTATCATGTCCTCAGGATCACCTTGATCTTGGTTCCTGTAGTCTGTATTTTTTTCCTCTGGAAATGCATTCCTACTTCCACCCCATTCAAAGGATGTTCATCCCAAATTGTATAGCTAGAAGTCTGTAGAGATTCCCAGTTACCCACTATCCTGTCAGAGCTGAAGAAGCTTCTTGGATGAGAAGCAAAACGTCTTCAAAAAACAAACAAACAAGAAATTCCAGTTGCCTCCTGAAAAAGCACCTTTTGGGTAAATACAGTGTAAGAAATGACAGATTCAGCTATCAAAAATGGCTAGGAAAGCATGCTGTGTGTGTCTAATGGGGAGGAGAACAGCATGCCATAAGCAAAAGCAGAGATGCCAAGGCACATTTTCAATAGAGCTGGCATCATATCCCCCTGCCCCATACACGGCCAGCAGAAATTCAACCAGGAAAGCTTTGCTTGTGGCTACTAAGCGCTACCTTTCAAGTATGCCGTTTTGATTATTCCCAGATTTCAGGTGCGACATAGCAATGAATTGTGATTCTGCAGATGTTTTTTCCCTCCAGAAGTCCCCAGAATTAACACATGTTGATAAGTGGCTGTATTCATCATCTTCTTTTAACAATAATCTCTTGCGGGATGGAGTCTGGGCAACTGAATGGACCTAGTAGAATATTTACTGGCCAGATGCCCTTCCTGTTGCCCGTGTGGAATTTTGTTGAGCAGATATATTCTCATTGTGCCTAGAGAGAGAAAAATATCTGCCTCTACCTAGGATCGAACTCATAGCCTCCTGATTCTGAGGCAAGAGCTCCACCTCTAGGCCACCACACCACTCCTTGAGAAGTGATTGTGTTCCTAACACAATAAAAGCCATATGAGTGGGGAACATCTGCCTAAACCTGAGAATAAAAATCAAGTCTGAGATACTTGTCTACTCCAGGATTTAAATGCTACTCTTCTATTCCCTGTAAGCCCCCCAAAAACAAAAATGCCATTGTATTCTCATGCTTGAGACCTGCTCCATATTTACATAATGGTTCTGTCTAGTCTGAGAACTGCTGGTTCCTGCTAGCTAGATTTAACTCTTAACCCACTTTTCGTGCGCCTACAGTCTTTTGAAAGACAAAAGAGCTTTTTGAGATGGTGAGGAGAGAAGACCAAAGCATTTTCAAGGGCTAAAGTAAGCCAAGTCGAGAACTGAAGACATTTCCATGTGTTCAGTGTTTTTCTCAATATTTTGACCGATTTCATCTGCCTTTGTAGCCCCCCACTTCCTGGGGAAAAACAAAGGAGTCCAGATGTCACTAACTTACTTCATCAGTGAGATGGGTCTATTGAGGTTGCAGATAACAACTGCAAGTAGTCCTTGACTTACAACAATTTGTTTTGTGATCATTCAAAGTTACAACAGCACTGAAGAAAAGTAACTCACAACCATTTTTCACACTTACAACCATGGCAGCATCCCTATGGTCTTCTGATCAAAATTCAGATGCTCAGCAACTGTTTCATATTTATGACGGTTGCAATATCCCGGGGTTGAAATGTGATCCCCTTTGTGATCTTCCCAATAAGCAAAGTCAGTTGGGGACACTAGATTTAACTTTAACAACCATGTCACTAATTTAACAACTGCAGTGATTCACTTAACAATGATGGCAAGAAAGGTCATAAAATGGGGCAAAATTCACTGAAGAAATGTCTCACTTAGCTACATAAATTTTGGGCTCGATTGTTGTCGTAAGTCGAGGGCCACCTGTACATGGTCTCCTGTGTTTGGTTAGCAGAGAGAAATGGTCAGCAAAGCATCAACATTTTAATCCAGTGGTTTTTGACCTTGGCCATTTTAAGATGGGTGAACTTCAACTCCCCAAATTCCCCAGCTAGCCTGCCATCTTTAAGTCCACCAGTCTTAAAGCTGGCAAGTTTGAGAAACACAGTTCTAATCCATTCTTTCTTTCTTTCTTTCTTTCTTTCTTTCTTTCTTTCTTTCTTTCTTTCTTTCTTTCTTTCTTTCTTTCTTTCTTTCTGTCTGTCTTTCCTTCCTTCCTTCCTTCCTTCCTTCCTTCCTTCCTTCCTTCCTTCCTTCCTTCCTTCCTTCCTTCCTTCCTTCCTTTTTTGCATTCCAGGGATCTGTGCCGACAGGATCCCACCTGCGACTATTACTTCAGCCTTGATGCTGACGTGGTGATGACAAATCCCGAAATCCTGCAGATACTTATGCAGGAGAACAAGTAAGCAGTCATTCCCATACCCACCCAAGCTCTTAGCCTAGATGCAGGCCATATCACTTCTCTTCCCACCCACTGGCTTTTGCACTCCTGATTTCTATATTACTCCTCTGCACCATCCAGGTATGTGATTGCTCCCATGGTGTCTCGGTATGGCAAGCTTTGGTCCAACTTTTGGGGCGCCCTGAGTCCTGATGAATATTACGCCCGGTCAGAGGACTACGTGGAATTGGTGCAAGGCAAGAGAATGTAAGTAGGAATTTTAAACAGTTGGATGGTTGGATGGGCTTTTGTACAGCTCAAGACTTCTACAAGTCAGCTAGATGTATCTGTTTTCCCATGTACACCAGACAAGAAAGATAACCAAATTCTGCTTTATTGTGAGGCTAATTATTAGAATCTCACAACTCTGAAAGTACAAATCTCCCACTGTCTCCTTTACATACCAATAAACTAGGGAGAGTCCCCTTCTTGACTCAGCCTGCCATCCTTCCAAGGTGGGTAAAATAAGAGATTGTTGGGGGCAATAGCCTGACTCTGTAAACCAGTTAGAGAGAACTGTAAAAGCACTGTGAAGCAGTATATAAGTCTAAGTGCTATTGCTACTCTTCAATTGTAAAGGTATCTTACCATTGGTGGGATTAAAAAATTTTTATTACCAGTTCTGTGGGCATGGCGTGGCTTGGTGGGCATGGCTTGGTGGGCATGGCAGGAGAAGGATACTGCAAAATCCCCATTCCCTCCCCACTCCACTAACCTTCTTTCCAGCTCTGTTCTCCTGTGCAGGGCAACAAAAGAAGGCCCAGCTGATCAGCTGGGACTTTGGAGGCAGAGAATAGATGAGGGTGGGGCCAGTCAGAGGTGGTATTGGCTGGTTCTCCTAACTACTCAAAATTTCCACTACCAGTTCTCCAAAACTGGTCAGAACCTGCTGAATCCCATCTCTGAAATACAACCTTACTTTACCTTACCTTATCTTCTCATCTTACCTTACCTTACCTTATCCATCTTATCTTCTTATCTTACCTCACCTCACCTCACCTCACCTTATCTTATTTTATCTTAACTATCATATCTTCTTGGGAGGCAAGAGAAGGAGATGGCTTCCATCAATCTCCCTCCCTGTGGTCTTCCAAGAAGCCTTGTTGCATCTGGAATTTCGGACTGAATACTCCTTGGCATAATCTGAAAAAGGAAATGCTTTTCTTTTTCTTTTCTCTTTAATTTTCCAATCCCCATACTGCTGCCTTGCTTGTGGTTCTGCGGATTCTCATGGTGTTTTTCCCCCCTATTGCAGTGGGGTGTGGAACGTGCCCTATATCTCTCAGGCCTACCTGTTGAAAGGGGAGATCTTAAGGCAGGAGTTGCCCCAACGCAATATTTTCACCTTGGAGGACACGGATCCGGACATGGCCTTTTGTAAAAGTGTGCGGGAGAAGGTGAGAATTTTAGTGTCCTCACAGGCTGTTCATCCCAAAGAGTAAAGTTCTTAAGTTGTTTTTTGTATTTTATATTGATACTGTAAGTCTATTACAGAAGTCTTCAGTTGAGAACCAAAGTTTCAGCAACTGTTCAAAGTTGGGAGGGTGCTAAATGTCATAGTCCTCAACTTAAAACTGTTTGTTGAACAACTGTTCAAGGTTACAACGTTGTTCTGACCTAGCTTTCCCAAGATCATGAAGCAGACTCCTCGTCCCGATCAAAACCCCTTTTATTTAGGTTAAAGTGAATTCCTCTCCAGCAAAGTCCCGGCAAACAGTCTTTCATGAGATTTCACAACTACAGGCTTGGAGAGTTGCCAGGCCGATATCTTCCAAATGCCATGCTGCAGCAGCAATTCTTGGCAAGAAGTCAGGAACAGAACTTCACTCTAATGAATTGAACTAATTGCCTCCTGCAAACTCCACTCCCCTTTCACTCCTCTTTATTCCCTGTGGGAGGGGCCATTCACCGTCCACCTGAGCCTTTACTCCTGAGTCAACCCTTGTTCCTTAACTATTCCCTTCTCCTGGCAGCTCTGCGCATGAGCACATCAGGAACAGGCTCCAATTGTTCTTGTCCCAATGATCACTGACTCTGAAGGCAGCTGATAACTGTCAGACAGCCCTGGCCCCATCTCTGCCTCCGATGCAGAGCATTTGTTGGAACCTTCCCCAGACTCCCAGACTGGCCCATGTTCTTCCCCAACCTCCTCACTGTCTGAGTCTGCTGCCAGCTCTGCTGGCTGCTGGCGGGTCACAACAAATGGCAATGAAAAAAGTGATGTAGGTTTTTCACACTTACAACTGTTGCAGCATCCCCATGGCCACACATTCAAAATTTGGTCGCTCGGCAGTTGGTTCATATTTATGACGGTTGCAGTGATCCCTATTTGCGACTATCTGACAAGCAAAGTAAACAGGGAAGCCAGATTCACTTAACCACTGTGTGACTAACTTAACAACTGTAGTGATTCACTTAACCACCCTTAAGTGGTTGTAAAATGGGGTAAAACTCACTTAACATATGTGTTGCTTAGCATTTTGGGCTCAATTGAGGTCATAAGTCAAGGACTACCTGTAGTTTGGACCGGTCTTCAAAATTCAGGAAACAGTCTGGACATTTGACAGCCAACTTTTAACGATGCTTGCATTGTGCCATGATCATGTGATCACCAATCATGACCTGCCCTGATGACTTCGCACAAAGTCATTGGGGAAGCCAGCAAAGAAGGTCACACGTCTCTCCGGTAAATTGCTGGCAATCCTGCCTCTTTTTCTTCCAAAGAGCCTGGCACCTGCAGCACCTCCCTCCTTACCTGACAGCAACCCCCCCACCCCCCCACCGCCCTACCACACTTGCACTGTGCTGCAGCAACCACTTACCTGTCTAGTAGTCTGTTGGTGAGCCTGTCTGGGACCTGGGACTTCCTGCTGGCTTCTCCATTGACTAGTTGGGAGCCAGCAGAAAGTTGCAGGGAGGTCCTTGCTTAACAATCCACGGTCCTTGCTTAACAATGGCAGATTCGACTGATGAGATTGCCTTCACTAAGAGATGTGGTCATGTGATGCTTCACTTTACGACAGCATTGCTTAGCAATGGAACCTCTGCTCCCAATTACTATTGTTAAAAGAAGTAGTTTGGATTTAGTATAATTTTTTATAAATAGTAGTTTTATAAGCAATTTACCTTTATTTTCCCCAGGGACTGTTTTGACATATTCTTAAGGAGTAGAAATTTCCTTCAGACCAAAATATACTCTAAAGAGATATTTATTAACCTTGATAACTTTAAGAATTTCTTTTGTGGGTTTCAACTCCCAGAATTCCTCAGCCAACCTTGAAGTCCACACTTCTCAAAGTTATCGAAGTTGAGAAATGTTGCTCTAAGATTTTTTCTAAAAATCAGAACAAGCACATGACATTTGTGAAAGATATTTGTGTATATTTATATTTATATTACTTATATTTATTTCGAACATTTTTGGTATCGCTGGCATGTGAGTGCTTGGTATCCCAAGACTGCAAATTTGGCCTAAATTTGGCTCTTCCTCTTCTTTACAGGGCATCTTTCTCCATATTAGTAACCGGGATGATTTTGGACGCCTTATTTCCAGCACTAGATACAACATCTCCCGCCTACATCCTGAGCTCTGGCAGATTTCTGAAAATCCTTTGGTGAGCGTGCCCAGTTGCACAGGATGGGGTCCTTTTCTCTCTCAATCTCCTTCATCCAGCCCTGCGCCTAGATCTGGGAGTGTCAATCCCTCCCACAGACAAGTTGGTGTGGTTTATGGAGAGTTTTATTAGTATTCCTCAGCAGTTCTCTTCCCGCGGATTTAGAACTGTTCCAAACAAAGCCATTCACAAGCAAACCCAGATTAATCCCTCAGAAAAAGGCCAATTAGTCCATAAAACAAATAGCAAACTGCTCAAACAATAAGTCCCATAAACGTACACAAAGCCTCCAGGCAAAAATTGAAAGTCTTTAAGACCACATTATCTCATGGGTTATAGAAGTTCAGAGTCTCAAAACTCTCAAGCAGGAAACATGAACACACAGCCACGACCCCCAATCACATCTTTCTCAGCAGGCCACCCTCAGCCTGCCATGCTAAATAGCTTCCCTGTGCAGCCCATGAAGAGGGGCAGGGCCTTCTCTCGAGCAATCTGGTAGACCTCCTAGTTTCTCTGCCCTGTGTGTTTTGAGATCCATCAGGGCAGACACCTCCTCCCACTCCTCTTCACTAGCCTGCAAGCTGTCCCCAGCCAAAGCCTGTAATTCTTTTTCTGCCATCCATTCAGGGTTAGTTGTTGTTCAGGGTCAGTAATTAACTCTGGTTCCTGATGTGCCAAGAATGAGCTCATTGTCCCTCAAGCTGGCCTTCAAGAAAGAGCCGTAGGAGTCGTCCAAGGGAGACATCACAGGGAGGACTTCTTTGGAGGGGTGAGAAATTGTATGCTGGTGGAACTACCTTTGCAGTTTGCAGGGCATTATGAGAAATCCACATGTACTTCCTGGGTAGCAGTCCTTTGAGCTTCCCACAATGCCCAAGGCCCTCTGGAGAATTCTGGGAATTGTAGTCTCAGAGTATCTGAAAATGTTTGAGGAGATATGAACATTTTTGCAGAAATGTTTATTCCAGGACTGGATTGCCTGATACACATTAGATCAGGTTCTGATAACTTAGATTACTTTGTTTTTTAGTTTGTTCCTTTTCTTCCTGGACAGGACTGGCAGGAGAAATATATCCATGAGAACTACTCGCGCGTTCTTGAGGGAGAATTTTTTGAACAGGTGATTTATGTCTCTTTTCCCTGATCCTCTTGAGTTGTTGATTTGGCCCTTTCAAACTTCCTGGGCTCACTGTTTCTTCTTCCTGTTGGTAGCCTTGCCCTGATGTTTACTGGTTTCCGGTGTTCACCGATCAGATGTGCGACGATCTGGTGGAAGAGGTGGAACACTTCGGCCAGTGGTCTGGAGGAAAACATGAGGTGGGACCACCTTAGCCTTTTTTCCTCCACCAAGGTGATCCTTCAGGTTGCTTAATTTGGAAATGGGGAGAGTTGGGAAGAGGGTCAAAGAAGACTTGTAAAATCACGAGGGACCTTAGAAAAAAAACAATTGGAACGCTGAATGTTAAAACAAGGTATTATTGAGGAGTAGGGCAGTTCACAGAAGGATCAAAAGAAATCAAAATGGTGACTAGTCTTCTTTCCTGTGTGTTGGAAGTAAAACAAGAGTTGTGCTTCACAAACTCAGTCATGGCCATGATAATTTTTGGCCCTTTTCATCCTATAGACAAGGTGCATAAAATGGACTATGATATGGGGAAGGAGGAACACTGGATTTGGGGTGCCTCCAAGCCCACATCTTATCCACACCCCACAATATGGAGATTGGAAAAAGAGTCAGAAGAGATAAAAGGACAGGCTCCATAATTTATGGAATTTCTTACTTACAAGACAGGAAGACCATACTTAACCTGGTGACCTTAATGTGTTGAGGCACACAAATGAAAAAGAATCCATCAGTTTCCCAGTCTGAAGGTGAATCATTTGTAGAAAACTGGCTTGGCCTAGTTCCTGAACAATCTTCTTAAAAGGTCTTCCATTTTTCGCATGATGTTCCTCTTCCCAACCCTTTGGGATAGTCTAAGAGACCTGACTGAAATCATGAATATAATATTACTATCAACCATCACATTGGGATATGCAGCAAAAGAAACTCGTAGGATTTTATTTTGCCAAGAGTATAACTTTACTGATAAATTCATGTAGGGACAGAAGAAATGAAGCCAGTTCTGAAGTTTTTGCATGAAGTAGCGTAGTTAAAATCCTCTTTTCTCCCCTGGGCCACCCACTGCTTATTGCCACCAATCAATTGCAGTCAACTTGTTTTGGGATATGATCTTTAACCTGGGGGATCGGGATGTTGCCAGGCGACGTTCCATAATTCCCTCTCTTGCATTCCAAATCCACCACCAATCTCCCTGTTTCTGTTGTCTGCTTGCGAGGCAAGTCAAGACGATTACTTTTATTGTAAGGTGAAAGTAACCAAGTTTGAAAGTGCTTCCTCTTCCCCCGCCTTTACACTCCAGAGAACTAGGGAGGATCAGCACTGAGATACTTTCTCCACAGCCACTCCTGCTCTGGACTCAGATTTCCTTTATCCCGGGGTTCCCAATCCGTGGTCCATACAGTGACACTGGGCCGTGGCATGCCAGAAACTTGGCCATGCAAACAAGCAAAGCATCATCTCTGGGATTCAGGCAGCATGCAAAACCTCTTCTGTTCCACTCTCCTCGGAACTAGTCCCTGGTACCCAAAAGTTTGGGGGCTGGTGCCTTATCTGACCACCGTCTAAGTCAGGGGTGTCAAACTCAATTTCATTGACAACAGCATCAAGGCTATGATTGACCACAGGAGAGGAGGGTGTGGTTGACCGGGTGGGTGTGGCCAATTGGATGTGCGTGACCAGCTTGACGCCACTCCCCAAACAGCTGGCATGTTTCCTCCTTGCACTGAGTAGACCGGGCCGAAGCCACGCAAGCCAGCCCCTTACATTTTCCAGGATGGCCCCACCAGCCAGATCCAACTACACCATGGGCTCCTGGGCCTTGTGTTTGACACCCCTGGTCTAGGCTACTGCTCTTCCTTCTGTCTCGCTAGCTTATTTTCACATCCGATCACAATTCTTCTCGTTCCGTACCTCCCATCTAGGACACTCGACTGGTTGGCGGCTATGAGAACGTCCCCACTGTTGACATTCACATGAACCAAATCGGCTTTGAGAAGGAATGGCTGCAGTTCTTGCAGGACTACATTGCACCAGTCACAGAAAAGTTCTATCCAGGCTACCACACCAAGGTAATAGCAGCGTGTCTGAAGGTTATTGGGAGCCGAGTGAAGGTGGAGAAAGCAGAGAGTCCTACAGGATGTCTTTTGCCATTTCTACAACATAATTAGGGCCGTAACGGTTGCTTCTCCCCCTCCCCCCCATTTGTCACATGACTGTGTCAGTTAATGACGCTGCTTCCAGTCGCCCCAGTTGTTGCCATTAAGTGAGGATTACTAGGGTGGTTGAAGATCTTATGCGACTGCCACTTCTGATTTCCTGCTGGCTTACCCATTGACTTTGCTTATGGGAAGCCGGCAGGGTACATCAGACATTGCAATCGCAGGATCGCTACAAAGCTGGAACTCTAAGGACTGGTTGTAAGTTCCTTTCATTCCAGGTTATCACATGTTTGACTAGTTGCTGAACAAGAGTTGTAACCAAAAGACCATCTAAACGATCATCCCTAGTCAGATTCAAATTTAGCAGCTAGATTTACATGCCACAGTGGCACAGTAGAGTGCAGTATTGCAGGCTACTTCTGCTGACTGCCAGCTGCCTACAATTTGGCAGTTCAAATCCCATCAGGCTCAAGGTTGACTCAGCCTTCTGTCCTTCTGAGGTGGATAAAATGAGGATCCAGATTGTTGGGGGCAATAGGCTGACTGTAAACTGCTTAGAAGGGGTTGTAAAGCAGTATATAAGTCTTCGTGGTGCTATAAAACTTAGTTTATACTTTGTTTTGGGGTTTATTGGGGGGGAAGTAGCATTGGGTGAGTACAATAGTTCTGACTTATTTATGGTTAAATGTAATGTGCAATAACCCCTCACTCCACTAAATGGGCTAAATCAGTATCAGTTGGGCTGTAAAAACTCAACTGATTTTATAAAGATCAGATTTAAGTTTCTTCTCCTAAAAAGTTCTGTGTCCTTTTCACAATTGGCCACATCTGTTTCCTTTGGGTATTATTTTTATTACCCAGAATGGACTAGACACAAAACTATTCCGTGTTTTGGTATGGTGGGGCTCTTATGGGAAACTTCAGTTTTTGAATGAACGCATTTTATTTAATAGCGTAAAGTTTTGGTGGGCTACAGTTCGTTTCATCAAATACACAGATGCCTTTTCATAAAATTTGTTTATGGGGGGGAAAAGTGCTACAGACTCTTATAAATCAAAACCCCTGTAAATAAAGTCCACCAATGTTGGAAAGGTTGTTTAAAAAATAGAGATATGGTATGTGTATGCATGAAATAAATATGTTCAGTTCCTGGAAAGGATAGGGTAACATTCAAATTTTCAGGTAAAGAATATGACAGTGAGTAGTCATTGACTTCCAGTGGAATGTTTTTTTTCACTGCCCAGTCTAATTGTCTGTCTCCCAAGGACTGACCAGATCTAACCCTGCTTAGCTTTAAAAACAAAAAAGTCAGCCTGGTGCTGTCATCTACTCTTTACTGTCCACTTAGATTTTTGAGATCTGCCAGTGGCAAGAAAACAACTTGGGCATGCTGTACCTGCAGTGAATATGATTGCACCATTTAGGCAGGTAGCGACTAATTCAGATGAGGAGGTGTGAGAGTCAGGGCCAGCATCAAGGCAACCTGAGAGCCCCGAGGGGAAAGAGGGAATGGAGCTGGCAGAGAAAGAGAGACAGAGGCAGAGCCTGGGCTGTTCATCAGCCCTTGGATGGAGAGTCAACAGCCCCCAGGTCTGAAGGTGGCTGATGAGGAAGAAGAGGAAGAGCTGGGTCCAGTGCCTGATGCGTGGATGTGCCAAAGGCAGAGGAGAGGAGAGCAGTGGAAATCCATGGGCTGATCCTTGGGAAGGAAGAGACACCACTTTAGTAAAGCCCCATTCTAGCTCTGGGGATAAAAGGCAGGGGGAGGAGCTGAATAGATGTGGCATACAACTATTCATCTCCTGGCCAGATGGATTTGTTAGCCTGCAATGAGAGAGAAACTTTTTGCCTGGGCTGCTGATGCTCCTAATAAAGGAATCTTTGAGCTAATTTCAGAGGGTTTGTCATGTTTGGGGAGCTGGGTCAGAACAGGTATGTACACAATGTGCCATTCTCTACCCTGCCTTCACCAGGAAGGCGCTAACTCCAATCTCCTGTTCTCAGGCTCGTGCAATCATGAACTTCATGGTCCGATACCGTCCGGACGAACAGCCTTCTCTTCGCCCCCATCATGATTCCTCCACTTTCACCATCAATGTTGCTCTTAACCACAAAGGGATAGATTATGAGGTGAGTGCTCTTGGAGGACAGGTTGTCTTCTGTGAAGAGCTGGAGTTCCCTGTGCTTGACTTGGTCTTGGATGCTTTAGGACTGTGAAGAGAGTGAGAATAGAATTAGGGTTTCAACAATTCTTGAGATGAATTGATTTGAACTTAGCGCATTGCGCAAACTAAGTTTATGTTTCAGGATCCAATCTGGGTCGGTAACCGGGATCAGAGGTTTTGTCTTCCGAGCTTTTGGACTTGTGCTGGAGCCCATCTCCAGGGAACTTCTCGCTAGCGAAGTGTGTGTGTTATATGGTGTTCAGTGTGTGAGTTATATGGTGCCTGTTATATATGGCTTTTTAGATGTTCATTTGGGGTAAGTCGTTGGCTGTTGTTCGCTTGTGCTACCAAGCTCTCCCATCCTTAGTACTTGAAAAGCTAGTGATAAATCAGCCTGTTGACAGGTGAAGTTTCCCAGACTTCAGTCATGTCCCTGGCTGTTTTTGTGCCTGCTTGTCCAACAATCTTAGTAGCTGCAAAATTGAATGTATGTCCTTGTTCATTGTAGTGTGGGTTGCAGATTGGATCCTGCAACATTATCCCGGGACATGTATACCTGCCTTCATTCATACATTTATGTTTGCCATGGGTGCATGATGGACCGTGGGGTCAGTATTGACTCTTTAACAATTACAGAGATAGACCTTCTCCAGGATGGTCACTCTGCAACTTAATCTTTCGGTTCTTCCAATGGTGCACCTAAGGCCATTGCATCCATCTACCTTGCTGCTGGTTGTCTTCTTCCCTTTCTTCCATTCTTCCCAGCATGATAGACCTCTCAAGAGGGCCTAGTCTTGCACAATGTGTCAGTGTTTGCAGCATGACTACTATTGTGATACAACCCAGGAGCACAACACAGCACACAGAGGCTTTGCCTTTTAACAGTGATTTATATACAAGACAGCTATATACTGTACATACATATATGTGGTAGACAAATATGTGGCAATCAATCAATCTTCTTTACTTTGCACAGAGAACTACAATGGAGACAGAACACAAGGAGAGAGAGGTATGCCCTCTCATGTCTCCATATATATAAACAGCTTCTTAAAGTGGTAAAACCCTGTGGACCCATCCTCAATCTTAAAGTGGCATTAACTCTGCTGATTCATCCTCATTGCATCAGCCTTACAGCAGCTGTTCACCTATTAAATCAATACCTTAACACTCCTCCCATTTAAAGCTGAACAGTTGATAATCCAAATTAACATAGTTAATTTAATTAAATTAATTAATTAAAAGTTAAAGCTTTAACATAGTTCTGATATTTTGTCCACAGATACAGGCTTTATTAATATGTTGGCTATATTAAAGTCAGTAGAACACTGCTGTAATCTTTTTTTTTTAATAAAAATTTTATTTGGGTTTTCACAAAACATAATACAAGTAAAATTTCTTTTTTTGAGAATAGCGTGGTACTGGGTTATCACTTCTCCATATAGATACAAATTCAATTTCATATTCATCTTTGTGTTCTATTCCATATCTTATTACTATTTTAACATTTTCTCAATAATTTTTCCCTTCCCTTAGTTTTCTCAATCTTACTTTTAATGATCTCATTCCTTTCTAAATTCAATTATATATATCTTTTTCTAAGTTTCAGTCTTTCTAGTCATTATATTTATACTTTTGTCTGTCCTGTTTCAATTTCATATTTTCTTTTCTCATTAAACAAATTTTTTCCCTGTAGTTACTAATTGGAGTATGACACCTTTGTATCTTTTAATTTTTATCCATTCAATTCTTATTTAAACTTCAATTTATGCCTTTAAAATTATAACATTCAACATAACACATAACTTCCAGTCAAATTTTGCTTGGTACATTCTTAAAATACGCACTAAATTCTTAAAGAGAAAATATATATATATATATACATAACAATAATAAATAAAATACTTATTCTATTCCAATTCAGCTCTATCATTAATGTTAGTTATAATCTTTGACATCTTTAATATTTCTTTTCAATAGGGTATCATACTTCTAGGAATACTTATAATATTTCCATAATTTTTTCATGTTTCTTTCATATTCCTCTTCACTTAAATTTTTATAACACATTTATAATTATTAAAATGTTCCCCTCCTTTCCTAGTTTCATTCTCTCATTCTCTTTATTTCATTTATTTATTAAACATTCCATTACATTACAATGAGTATTTTATCTATCATTTTAATCACACTTTTCATATTTTAAAAGTTAATTTCTATTTCTAATATAACAATACTATCTTATGTACCCTTGCAGAATCCCCCTTTCAATTAAGTTTTCACCCAGTATCTCTGTGTTTTCTAAATAGGCTTATACCCTTAATCTTGGTACATTTTCCCTGTTTCTCTATGTCCTGTCTGTCCTTTATAATTTCTTTTCCTTTCCCTCTTCCCACTCTTCTTCTCCCTTCCCTTTTTGACCCTTTCTCTAATTCTGATTCTCTCTTCTGTAATCCTCTCGTTTCTTCCTAATGTTGTAATTACTTTTCAAACTATTCTTTTTGGGGGTTGTTTTTTCAAATCTTAAATTTTTCATTCTCACTCTCACTGCTGTAATCTTAATCTTAGCCTATAAATAATTTGAACCTGGTCTTGTCTGTCTAAAATGGTTCTCTCTGTTCCCTAGGGAGGAGGCTGCCGATTTCTCCGCTACAATTGCAACGTGGAATCTCCACGCAAGGGCTGGAGCCTGATCCACCCAGGACGTCTCACCCACTACCACGAAGGTTTGCCCACCACTTGGGGCACCCGCTACATCATGGTTTCCTTTGTGGACCCCTAATGCTGGCACCCCCTGGCTCACCCCCCCTCCGGCCCATGGATCAATGAGGGCACCGTGGCGGTCAGTGCATGAGGAGAGGTGCGGAAAAGAGGGGACTCTCTCTCTCTCTCCAGCTTCGTTGCCACTTAGTGCCTTCAAAAGCAGAGAAAGAGACAACTGATTTCCAAGCACAAATGGATTCGGCTACTTCATCATCAGTCATCACTAGCATCAGGAGCCACTGTTGCCTGCCCTCATCTCCCATTGTCCCAAGATTGGAGAAACACAGAGGCCATTCCACTCTTCGGCCAGTTGTTACTTGATCCGGATCTGCTCCCTGTGGTTCAGCATCCAAAAGAATTCTTACCATGTTAAGGGGACAAGTATTGTTGGGCTAAGACTCTCCATAGGATGAATTTGAGGTTGCTGTTCAGTTGCTATATCACATCTGACTCTTTGCGACCTCGTGGACCATAGCACGCCATGCCCCACCCTCCACTTCCTCTGGTGTCTCCCGGAGTTTGTCCAAATTCTTGTTCATTGCATTGATGACATTATCTAACCACTTGATGAGCTGTGGCGGTGCGGTGGTTAGAGTGCAGTACTGCAGGCTAGACTGCTGGTTGACTGCAATTTGGCAGTTCGAATCTCACCAGGCTCAAGGTTGACTCAGCCTTCCGTCCTTCTGAGGTTGGTAAAATGAGGACCCAGATTACTGGGGGCAATATGCTGACTCTGTAAACCGCTTACAGAGGGCTGTAAAGCACTGTTAGCAGTATATAGGTCTAAGTGCTATTGATATTGCTATTTCATCCTCTGCTGTCACCTTCTACTTTTGCCTTCCATCTTTCCCAACATCAGGGTCTTTTCCAGCAAGACCTTTCTTCTATTTTGGTGGCCAAAGCATTTGAGCATCAGAGAAACAGAGTTGGAAGGGACTTTGGAGGTCTTCTAGTCCAACCCCCTGCTTAAGCAAGAAACCCTATGCCATTTCAGACAAAAAGAATGTCCAATCCCTTGTTAAAAAGAGAGAGCTACAGCTTCACTATTTGTCCTTCCAAAGAACATTCAGGGTTGATTTCCTTCAGAATTTACTGATTGGATCTCCTTGCAGTCTTGCTAGAATCTTCTCCAACACCATAGGATGGATAAAAACCTGAATTCTTCCCTGCCAGAATTCCAGAATTTCATCTCGTCCGCTCCTAATTTTCTGTCAAGCCCCCTCCTTGGGCTACAATCTGCCATGTTCTTTCTGAATTCGATTTTGGGAGAGTGGCGGGGGGGCACAAGATCTGGCTACTGGTGAAACAATAAGGGTGTTTCAGCCCAGCTCTCATGCACGAGAAGATTGGGATGGGGCCAGAAGTTGTGCCCTGGAAGGCTTCTTTCTTTGTTTACAAAAGCAACTCCAGGAAGTCCAAGGAAGCAATGAAGAAAGAAGACAAAGGACAAATTGGTTTTTCTTCACTCCTGATCCTGGGGAGAGAGAAAGTCTTCTGTATAGGCATGCCTCTCGACTCCGTTGGGCTGGAAAGGGAGGGAGGAGGACACAGGAGGCTAACTACAGTTATAAATCAGCCCCCACCCAAAAAAATCTCTTGATGCATTTTCAGATTCCTACGAATGTTAAGCACTGTAATGGGAGCAAAGACATCAGTCACATCTTATTTTCCAATGCTGGGCACAATCCCAGGGCTAAAAGTCTTTCAGTCATCATGCTCCATAAAGGGTGACCTGTATCTATTTGATAACTAAGAGACCCTTCTTTTCATTCCTCGAGCCTTGTGGCTCTTGGTGGGAGCTCACAGCCTTGTGTAGCCTCTCACAATACTGTACGCCATGGGCTATTGGTCAGTGCGGGCGGAGGGGTGGCAGTGTGCTAGCGGTGTCCCATACGAAGCGTGCTTTAAATTATTTCCTGTTGGACAGCACACTAAATAAAGCTCTGTTTTAAAAGAGGCAAGTGCGCTCAGCTTTACTTGAGAAAAGGGAGAAATGGAAGTTTTGCAACCTGATCTCGTTGGCTAGAGATCTTTTGGTTAGTCAGGATCGTTGGAAGAGGCTTTAGAGGTCAGCTGCTCGGGGAAGAATCCCCTGGAACATATCTAGCAGGAGGCTCTCTAGTCTTTGAAGATCTTTAGTGAAGACTATTTCATGTGGCTCTCTGTTCCACTGGCTAATGGTTCAAGGTCTATAGTTCATCCTTCCTGATACCCATCTTGCATCTACTGTGTTTCCCCAAAAATACGACCTACCCCAGAAGTAAGTCCTAGCTTGATTTTTCCATGTGCTCAATATAAGCCCCCCCCCCCCCAAATAAGCCCTAATTAAGATGCCACCCACTCCAGGTTGCACAGGTAAAAATTAAGGTAGGATGGGGATGAGGGGGTACTACTTACCTTCAGATAGTTGCAGCCAGGCCTCGCACACCTCGGCTCATTTCTTCTGCAGCTGGCAAGGCTTTCCTGAAGGCCTCTGCAGCCAATAACAGAGCTCCGGCTCGATCTGGAGCCGTGTTATTGGCTGCAGTGGCCTTCAGGAAAGCCTTGCTGGTCAAAGAAGTTCCTGAAGGCCTCTGATAGTAAAAAAGATGTTTGGGGCGATGTACGCAAGTGAGGTGAGTTAGTGGATGACATTCCCCCCCTCCCAAAAATAAGACCTGGTGCCTCTTTTGGTGGCAAAAAGTATAAGACAGTGTCTTATTTTGGGGAGAATGGTACTCTTTAAGCCATTCTTTTTAGATGTTTGTAATGATACAAGGGTGTTGTGTATGAACTAAACCAGTGTTGTCAACCTCGGCAGGTTTATGATGCACGGACCTCAACTCCCAGCATTGCTGGCTGGGGAATTCTGGGAGTTTAAGTTCATGCATCTTAAACCTATAGAAGTTAACAAATGCCAAACTAAGGGATCAGTTTGCCTTCCAAGATTCCCTGAGCCAGGAATTCTAATCGATTGGAAATTCTTAAATTTCCGATGGGAAGAAAACCAGCTCACTCATTCAGTAGACCCATCATTGATGTTTCCTTCCAGTACCAGCTAAATCCCTTCTTGTTTCTACAATTGGAAAACTGAGCCATCCGTTCAGTCTTCCCCACTAAGGCAAGTCGAATAATACTCCTTTCAACACCAGCAAACGGGAGCTGAGCACAGAGGCCTCTATTCTTATCTCCAATTGCAGACTTGAAACACAATCCTGAGCTGTAATATTAAGACTTCTCCAATGTCAGGCTCGTACTCCAGCTGATATTTGAAGCTAGAAGCTTCCCATTTAAGGTAAAAAGCTTAGTTCGTACAATCTATTAATCCTACTGGTTATATGTTCTCTTCTGGCTTTGTGAGTTGTCAAAGGGAACTATTCTGGTTTGGGGAATTTGGTATTTTGGGCAAACACCAGCCTTGGTATTAAGTGTTCTGACCTGGCTCCCAAGCATGCTGTTTTTAATTAACCAGTCCCTTTGTTAGGAGTGCCGGCAAAGAGACTCTCTCTCTCTCACACACACACAGCAGTCTCTTAAGTGCCTATGGAAAACAAAGCTTGCTCCCTTTCCCCTTGAACCAACTCCCAACACACCAGGAGTGTCTCTCTCACCACACTCTTAACGGAAGTCCTGGAAGGTGCACCCACTCTTCTTCCAGCAGCAGATCTCTCCCTCCCTCTCTTTCCCTCTCTTTCTCTCTCTCACACAAACATACATACACACAATGTTCTGAAGGCGGACTTGACTCTCAGCACCACAGATTACCAGGAAGCATTCCAATACAGCTCCAAACAGGATTCAGAAGTTCAGGCTATCAGTGGCTGATTGATAGGGAGACAAAGAGTTGTCTGCTACATCTATTCATCTCCGCCCCCTGCTTTTTATCCCCAGACCAAGGCTAGTTGCTTTGCTAGCAACGGTGGGTCTTCTGTCCCAAGGATCGGCCTCGGCGTGTCAGGCATGGACTTCCTCTTCCTCCTCAGCAGGGGTGGGATTCAAAAATTCCAACAACCGGTTCTCTGCCCGGTTGCTGGGTGGGAGTGGCCATGGGCATGACCTACCACAACTTTTGGGAGGGCAATTTTTTGCCTTCCCAGAATGCAGAGGCTTCCCTTGGGCCTCTGGGAGAGTGAAAATGGGTTCCAGAGGCCCTCCGGAAGCTGGAAACAGGCTTGTTTCTGAAACTTCCAGGAGGGCTATTTTTTGCCCTCTCAGAGCCTCCACACAGACCCTGCACTTACCTGCATCCAATACGGGCTGTGTGGAGACTCCTAGGAGGAGGGGCCAGCTGGTCAGTTCAACTACTAGTTCCGCGAACCAGATGTAAATTTAACACCCGGTTCACCCAAACCCGGCTGAATCTCACCCCTGCTCCTCAGCCACTTTCAGACCTGGGGACTGTTGCCTCTCCATCTGGGGGCTGATGGATGGCCCAGGCTCTGCCTCTGCCTCTCTCTCGGACTGCTCCATTCCCTCTTCCCCCTTGGAGCTCTCAGGTTGCCTTAATGCTGGCTCCGACTCCACCTCCTCATCTGATTCGGCTGCTGGAGGGAGCAGCAGGCCGACAGACCACATTAACAGACTCTTTTATTTACTAAGGAGAAGCAAAAACTGAAAGCAAGCACTGGCACATTTTGTTCATCTTTTATTTTTATTATTTTTTTAAAAGGCTATTTGGGATAGAAAAACACAAGAGAGATCCCAGCGCAAGCAAATATGGCACAGAATAAATTAAAGTACAATCTCTGCTTTCTCCCCAAGTGAAACCTCTTTCAGCTCGAGAGCTAAAGAGAGCAACACATTAATAAATACAAGCCGATCTGTGGTGTAGTTTCCAGGCTGGAAGCAAGGAAAAGGAATTCCTCGCTCGCAAAGGAGAAAATCCAGCATATTCAGGCAGGTTAGCATGAAGGAGAAAGGTCTGTTGAACTGTGAGGGTGTGGGGAAGAGTTAGAATAAGCTGGGTCCATAGGCTGTAAGAGTCCTGGATTCCCGGCACCGGAAAGGACAGGAAGTGAGGTAGAGAAGGGACATCACCTGAGCCAAGGTTAAGGACCACTGGGAAGGTTTGAATTATTGGCAGCGACAGCACCATGAACAGGATTAGGAAACTGATAATACCAGTGTGGATCCTGTTTGCAAAATACATTTTATTGGGGGGATGTGGGAGTGTGTTCCACCTACCAGAGTTCTGCCAACGAAGGGCAAGGCACACCCATCTTTCAACGTGGGTGAAATACAAACCAGCTTACAATGAGCCCAAAACAAAGCTAAGGAGTGATAGGCCTGAATCATTAACATGTATTTTTTAACAGGTGGTGGATAAGTCATTGCAAAATGGGGAGCGGGGGCAGGTGGAACTCCTGCTCAGGTTGAACTGATCTTTCTGGTTAAACCCAAGGTCATCCATTTGATCGTATCTCGGATCAGGGAATCTCCTGAAATATGGCACCATTGCTATCTAATGTAGAATATTGGGTCACCTCTTCACCCCAACCCTCTGAGAAGGTTCGTGGTCCTCACTCAGGGTTACCAAGATGCCACACAGACTCAGAGGAGTTAGTACGCAACTTGGGAACTGTAAGAACAGGACCTTACGAAGTCTGTAAACTCTGCAATGCAAGTGAAAATGCAGTCTGTCGCCCCCTTCTGGCAGAAGGGGCACATTTGAAGTAGTGCCTTTGCTGGTTAATTTCTGGCATTGCAGTTCCGAACAGTCAAATCAGGCATGCTTGCATCTCTCTTCCACTCTCACCCTTTGGTGACCTTTGATCCAAAACACAACTGTTCTCTACCATCCTCCCCGTCTTCAGTGCCTCCTTGAGGAAAATGTTGCTCCATGCCCAGTGAAATCGAAATTGAACTTTGAGTCCAGCTGTGAGATTGATCGCAGGCTGGGGTCCCCAGTCACTGGCTCCGTTGGCTGTGCAGTTTCGGTCTCAAGCTGAGCTGGACTTGCTTTTGACACAATTGGTGCGCATCAGCTGCAGCTGGCGGGCCACCTGGAGGACGCGGTAGCGCTCGCGGAGGTTGCGCCGGCGTACATGTTCATTCGTGATCTCCTGCACGTAGCAAGAAGGGAACCAGCCCTTCTTGCCATCGGCTAGGCGTATGCCCTCGTACCAGCCTGTAGCATGGGGGGTAGGAGAGGAAGACAGAAGAGAGGAAAGGAAAGGAAGACAGAAAAGAGAAAGACAAAAGAGAGGAGACAGCAAGAAGAACACCGAAAAGAGGAGAGAGACAAAGGAGACGAGAGGAGAGGCAGGCAGAAAAGAGGAGAGAGAAGAGGAGAGGAAGACAGAAAATAGAACAGGAGAGGAGAGGCAAGCAGAAAAGTGGAGGAAACCACAAAAAGGAAGACAGGAAAGAGGAGAAGACAGAAAAGAGAGGAGAGATGAGAGAAAGACAGAAAATAGAAGAGAACAGGACAGGAGAGAAAGATAGAAAATAGAAGAGAGGAGAGGCAGGCAGAAAAGGGAGGACAGAAAATAGAGGAGATAACAAGGAGGAGAAGACAGGAAAGAAAAGAGGAAGAGGAAGACAAAAGAGGAGAGGAGACAGCAAAGAGTAGAAGACAGAAAATCGTGAAGACAAAAAAAGGAAACAATGAAGACCTCTCTGCCCCCTTTTCATTGCCTCAAAATTTATTGGGAGACTGTCCTGTCGCTTTGTGAAACTCCAACAAGCACATTCCTGCTGAATCAGCCCCACCCTCATCCAGGGAGTCCTCAACTGGCAACCATTCATTTAGTGATTCTTTGAAGTTAACCACAGCGTTGAAAAAAAAGAACTACTGCATGAGGAATGCTGGGAGTTGAAGTCCACACATCTTAAAAGTTGCCAAGACTGAGAAACACGGGTCTAGGAGCCCCCCCCAAATCCTTTTGGCACCTACTTGTACCCTTTGTGACTCACAAACGTATTAAAAGGTGAGAGCTCTCGCTGGAGCTCAAGAGACTTTCTGCCTTTTAAAGGGGTGGGGGGTGAAATTGAGTTGGAAAAGGTGCAACCAGAGTCCTGTATTTTATTTTGGCTTTTTTCTGCTATGCGAGGAAGGATGAGATAGAATATAATCCATAAAGGAGGATTTTGTGCTGAGGTGCATAGCTTACAACTGGGAGGTTGGGGGTGGCAATAAAACTCTAGACCAGGGGTCCCTAAGTCCCGGTCTGTGTCCCAGCACTGGGCCACGGCATGTCAGAAACCAGGCTGTACAAACAAATGAAGCCTCATCCACGGGATGCAAGCAGCATGCAAAACCACGCCTGCTCTAGTCCACGGAAAATCCTCTCTCCATGGAGCCAGTCCAAAAAGATTGGGGCTGCTGCTCTAGACCGATTATTACCCGATATTACAACAGTATGTGAGATTAAAGTTGAGTTTAGTTCAATACAGACAGCCCTGCAGTTCTCAGAAGTGATTTGCTATCGCTTTTTCCTCAGATGCTTACAGCCTAGCCTGGGATCACCTGGTGGTCTCCCTTTCAAGTGCCGCCGGAGCATTACACCGCATTAAAACCGTCGGGACGGCCAGTGTTCTAAACGGCGGAGAGCCATTTTCTTCAAGGATACCCTCTCTCTGTGTTGGGGACTTTAGCTTCCAGCAGGCTGAGAATTTGGGAAGGTGCCGGAGTCACCGAAAGGACCTCGAAGGATCGGAAGCGAATCCTTTAGCAGAGAACTCTGCTAAAAAAACACCATCTTTGGGTTAGGAAGCCCCACAGCCAATTTCTAAATTGTTTGGAGAAAGAAGAGGAAGAAATCGCAATTTGGTCACAAACGGTTAGGGAGGGTCACATCCGCAGTCTCACCCTCAGTTTTGCGCACCACGTTGACAATGTCTGTTGGCTCAAGGCTCAGCTCGTCTGCCTGGGCTGCGCTGTAGGTCTCTGTGCATTGAACCTGGGGACAATCTGTGGAAAGGGAGGAGATAAAAATAACCGAATGAATTATTTCTTACGAAAATAATAATAATCAAAAGAAGGAAAGGGAGGACAATGAGGGAAAGGTATCAAGTGTCTGTGTGGTGGTAGGGAATAAATTTCCTGCCCCTTATGTATTTATTACTATATTTCCCTGAAATATAGTAATATGACCTACCCTGAAAATAAGTCCTACCTTTTTTTACACATGAGCCCAATATAAGCACTACCCCCAAAATAAGCCCTAATTAAGACCCCCTCCAGGATGCATGGGTAAAAATTAAGCTAAGGTGGGGATGAGGGGATGCAGCTGCCCTACTACTTACCTTCAGACAGTTGCAGCCAGGCCTCACACACCTGACACCTGCTTTGCCCATTTTTTCTGCAGCTGGTAAGGCCAGCAAGGCTTTCCTGAAGGCCTCTGCAGCTGATAACAGAGCTCCGGATCAATCTGGAACTCTGTTATTGGCCGCAGAGGCCTTCAGGAAAGCCTTGCCGGCCTCTGAAAGGGTTCCTAAAGGCCTCTGACAGTGAAAAGGAGGCCAGGGCTGACGTGTGCAAGTGAGGTGAGTCAGGATGACCCCCCCCCCAAAAAATAAGACCTGGCGCCTTTTTTTGATGGCAAAAAGTATAAGATAGGGTCTTATTTTCAGGGAAACACAGAGTATATTTATATTCCACTTTTTCTGTAACATGCAACATGCATACAAAACCAGAACAACAAAATCAAAAGGGACCTTGGAGGTCTTCTAGTCCAACCCCCTGCTCAAGCAGGAGACCTTGTACCATTTCTGGCAAATGGTGGTCCATTCACTTCTTGAAAACTTCCAGTGTTGGAGCATTCACAACTTCTGGAGGCAAGTTATTCCACTGATTCATTTTTCTCAGGAAATTTCTCCTTAGTTCTAAGTTGCTTCTTTCCTTGTTTAGTTCCCATCCGTTGCTTCTTATTCTGGCTTCAGGTGCTTTGGAGAATAGCTTGGTTCTCTGTTCTTTGTGGCAGCCCCTTAGATATTGAAAGACTGCTATCGCATCACCCCCAGTGCTTCTTTTTATTAGACTAGACATGCCCAATTCCTGCAACCATCCTTTATATGTTTCATCCTCCAGTCCCTTAATCAAATTTCTTGCTCTTCTGCTTACTCTAGCCTGCAGCCTTAACTACTAAAGAAAACTGGCTTTAGATAAATTGCAAATTGGGAAAGGAAGAAATCAAGCCCTGTCACAGCACACCGAATTTAACCTGAAAACCAATGTCCTTAGTCTGTTTCAATGCTCAAGATATTTCCATTTTGGTGATTTTAGCCTCCCCAGACATCAGATTTCTGTGCCATCCAGAAGTCATGGGACAGAAATGTGATGTTCCTCAATTTTCTTAGTCTATGAACAAGAAGCAGTAGCAAGGGAGAGGGGGAAAGTTTAAAAGGAACACAGCCAAAAAACCTCACCCCAATCTTCATAGATGGTTTCCTGCTTGTTATTAGGCTGGGACTCATGGCAAGGGAAAGCACCCATCCAGCGGTGCATGTCGGATCTGGAAGAGATAATTTTGGAGATACATTATTTGGGTTTCATTCGTTCATTCGTTCATTCATTCAACCACCCACCCATCCATTCATCCATCCATTATGGCTTCCCATCTTCCAGATGCAGCTGAATGACTAAAAATGCATTGTAAACAATGCAAAGAAAAACATTCAACAAAGCATTTTAAAAAACCAAAATGGTCATTGGAAGCAAACCCCAGTATCTCTGCAGATATATAGCCCTTAGCATTAAGCATTAAGGAGCCTCTGTGGTACAGTGGTTAGGGTGTAGTACTTCTACTGCAATCAGCTGCTTACAATTTGGCAGTTCAAATCCCACCAGGCTCAAGGTTGACTCAGCCTTTCATCCTTCCGAGGTGGGTAAAATGAGGACCCAGATTGTTGGGGGCAATAAGCTGACTCTGTAAAACCACTTAGAGAGGGCTGCAAAGCACTATAAAGTGGTATATAAGTCTAAGTGCTATTGCTATTTGGATTTATATACCGCTTCCTTCACAATGCTTTACAGCCTTCCCTAAGTGGTTTACAGAGTCAGCATATTGCCTCCAACATTCCAAGTTCTCATTTTACCGAAAGGATGGAAGGCTGAGTCAACCTTGAGCCAGTCAGAATTGAACTGCAGGCAGTGGGCAGAGTCAACCTGCAATACTGCATTCTAACCACTGTGCCATCATGGCATCAGTAATATCTCCCATGCGCCTTTCTGTTGATTTCCAGCAAAACAAAAAACAAAAACACAGGAATACATTGATTTGTTTAACAACCGTCACAACTTAAAACCATAATGGGAAGACTCGGTTATGGTTGTAAGTTCACTTAACTGGGGCATTGTCTTAACAAGCATTGCAAAAAAAGGTCATAAAATTGAGTTTTGTTATGTGGCTACCTCAACTTATGTTGTGACTTATGATGGAAATTCTGCACTCCATAAGGGCCATAGGTCAAGGACTACCTGTACACACTTCTATGGTAGATCTATCCCAATGATATTTTTTCAAGAGGCAATGGGACATTCTGGTTTTTCTTTGAAGATGTTTCATTTCTCAACCAAGAAGCTTTTCTTCAGAGCTGAAGAAGCTTATTGGATGAGAAACAAAATGTCTTCAAAGAAAAACAAAGTCCAGCTGCCTCTTGAAAAAGCATCTTTTGGACAACCATGACCTGAGAATCTCCATAGACACTTCTAGATCTAGATCAAATGTTCTAGCCCTTTGAAAAAAAAGCAGGAAGCTGTGATCACCTCTCCTTTCTATTTATAAACGGGTCGCAGTTACCACCATCTTTGCTAAGTCTCTTCACTCCTTTGTGACTACTCACTGTGTCGGGGCACGACAGAGGCGTTCGCTACTCCGCCCTTGATGGTTCTCCATCAACGTCAGGTAGAAGCTGTTCTCTGTATTTTGGCTAGCAGAGGAGTCCTCACAGCTCTGGGCCTGGACTAGCGAGCGATGGGCATAATCCAGCACCACAAAGCGTTCTGAACTGCAGGAGCAGATCCGGAATGGAAGCAAAAGGAACTTATTAGTGAATCCCAGCTTAGTTGCTTTTGTAGAAGTGTGGCTGGCAGCAGCTGATCCCCCAACAGAAGTTTCCCAGATCAGTGGGCCTCCACATGGGATCAAACGTCAACCATCATGGAGACCTAGGACCTGTAGATGAATAGATCTGGAAGCTCCCCAACCAGAGGAATCTCATTTAGATCGCTAAGGTTCTCATCTAGGAGTAGACAGAGAACCTGGGGCAATAGCAATAGCACATAAGACTTATATATTGCTTCATAGTGCTTTACAGCTGTCTCAAAACGGTTTATAGAGTCAGCATATTGCTCTCAACCACTGAGGTCCGTGATGGCAACCTATGGCACGCGTGTTGCCATCTCTGTGGGCATGTGAGCCATCACCCCAGCTCAGTTCCACTGCATGTGAGCCATCACCCCAGCTCAGTTCCACTGCACATGTGCATGCGCCTCCCACCAGCCAGCTGATTTTCGGGTATCTGCCGTGCATGCATTGGGGGGGGGCGCATACGGGAGACGTGTGTGCAACTGCAGGGGACGGGGGAGCATGGTGGGTTGTGTGCACATGCATGGGGAGGGGTCACGGGGGGTGTAGCGCACGCATTGCATGATGGGTGCAGGCATGTGTTTATGCGCTCACGTGCACACTGGCATGCAACGACAAAAAGGTTAGCCTTCATTGAGCTAGGTTCTCCTTTTACCAGCCTCGGAAAGATGGAAGGCTAAATCAACCTTAAGCTGGTTAGAATTGAACTCCTGGCAGTGGGCAGAGTCAGTCTGCAATACTGCATTCTAACCACTGCGCCATCATGGCGGCTGTAATCATTCCACCAGGCAAGGTGGATTGATGCTTTGCCCCAGAGGCTGAAGTCTTTCTGCATCCATCTCTGTGTTTTTTTTAAAAAAAAACTGGCAAGTTTTCAGGCCTCAAGATTTGAAGCAGGTGCCTTGGAAAGTAGGCCGTGCTCCATTCTCAAACTTGCAAAATTTGCAGAAGCAGAACTAAAGCCCAAACTTTGCTGTCTCCTCAATTCATCCCCTCAAAACGTGACCTTGGAGGGCAGAGGTCAAGCTTGTCCTCCTTCTCCTGCCTCTTCTATAGATTATCAACTCCATAATTCCTTGCGGGGTGGAGTTTGGGCAACTGAATGAACCTAGCAGAGTGTTTAATGGCCGGATGCCCTTCCTGTCACCAGTGCGGAGCTTTGTTCAGCAGTGTGCCCAATATCTGCCCCCACCTGGGATCGAACTCACAGCCTCCTAATTGTGTGGCAAGAGCTCTACCTCCAGGCCAACGCACCACTCCTTCCTGCCTCTTCTATAGATACACCCCTTTAAATGCAAACTAATCATCTTGTTGCCAGATTTTTTGGCCTAGGCCTTCTGGGCTAACCTCTTGCGCTGAGTGACCAGCAACAGGTCATTGAAGAGGAACAGGTAGATCGGGATCAGTTTGGGCTTGTTGCCAAAGATGGTGCCACGATGCACAACTTCCAGGAGTTCTCCCTGCTTTAACAGCTGTCGGGTCTGGGAAATGATGGGAATGGCCTAAATTGGAAAGAGAATCATTAGAAAAAATTCTTGGAAGCCATCTGGATTTTTTCAAAGAAGGACAACAAAGATTCTCTAAGAAAATTCACAGTATTTCTCAGCCTTGGTGACTTTAAGATGGGTAGACTACAACTCTCAGAATTTCTCAGCCAGTTTTGCTGGTTGTAGAATTCTGGATGTTGAAATCCACATATCCGAACATAGCTGGAATTGAGAAACTTTGTGGTAGCTAGTTGTGGAATTCTGGGAACTGAAGTCCACATGTAATTGAAACAGAATTAATAGTGATTGATCGATTATTTGCCATCAGGTCACTTCTTATTCTTCTGCAAAATATATTCTGGGGGCATAACTTTATTTTCCAATTATCACATTTGGGATTGTGGAAGGTTTAAGAAAGCCTGATTTTCATTGTGGTTATTTTCTGATTTGGATGTTATCTGTATGAATAAAGTGCTTTTCCCTCCCCTTCTAGTTAATCTAGGGCAGTTTTTCCTGTGGACTTCAACTCCCAGAGTTATGGTGTGCTGGCTGGAGAATTCTGGGAGTTGAAGTCCATACATCTTAAGACTCACCAAGGTTGCAAAACACTGGGTTAGAGCTTTCCAAAATGGCAGTCTTTAATGTGTAAAACCTACTTACTTATACCTCTTGAATAAGGTGATCTGAGGATTCCTTGTAGGAAAAATATCACCACATCACCTCCCAAACGCACAACCCTAGGCAGCTCTATCTTCTCTTAAATTCCCCAGTTCATGCAAGCCTTCTTGGAGGCCCACAAGGACAAGCTGTGGCAGGCTAGAGCAAGGCCAAAGACGGGCCCAAGCCAAACCCCTTCTGACCTTGAGCTTATCAAACTCAATCTTGCTGGCTGTGTGAATCAGTTCTTCCATATGACGCATGCGGCCGACCTCGGAGTTACATTCTTCTATGATCTAAAGCAGAGATTTGGAGACGTCAGGCAGAAGAGAAAGAACTGTCCGTTTTCCTGAGGCTTTCTAAAAGTTACTGGCTGCCCCTCCCTCAAGGCAAACGACAGAAACATGGCTCGACAAAGCATCAATCCAAGCAAAAGCATCCTCCAAAATATGCCAGGCGCCAACAAGACGTGCCTTTTTTTTTTCTTTTCCCCCATTCGTTTTTCTCTCCAACAATTTAGAAACATGGATTCAGGTAATCCTCGACTTACAACACTTCATTTAGTGACTGTTTAAAGTTACAACAATACTTTGTGACTTATGAGCGTTTTTCAAACTTGCAACCGTTGCAGTATCTTCTTGGTCATGAGATCAGAATTCAGAGGCTAGGGCAATGGGTTCATATTCATGACGGTTGCAGCGTCCCGGGGTCATGTGATCAGATTTTACGACCTTCGGACAAGCAAAGTCAATAGAATGGAAAGGAATGGAAATAGAGCAGAGCAGAACAGAACAGAACGTATGGAATGGAATAGAATAAGAAAGGAATAGAATAGAATAGAATAGAATAGAATAGAATAGAATAGAATAGAATAGAATAGAATAGAATAGAATAGAATAAACAAAATTGGAAGGTACCTTGGAGGTCTTCTAGTCCAACCCCCTACTTAGGAAATCCTATACCATTTCAGAAAAAAATGATTGTCCATGCTATCATGTCACCCCTAGTCCTTCTTTTCATCCAACTAGATACACACAATTCCAGCAACCATTTTTCATGTGTTTTAGCCTTCAGTTCCCTAATCATCTTTGTTGCTCTTCTCTGTACTCTTTCTAGAGTCTCAACTGGAATTGTTGCTAGAATTGTGTGTATCTAGTTGGATGAAAAGAAGGACTAGGGGTGACATGATAGCACGGACAATCATTTTGTTTATATCGTGGAGACCAAAACCGGATGCAGGATTCCAAGTGTGGCCTTACCAAGGCCTTATAAAGTAGCATCAAGTGATCTTGATTCTATTCCCTCTGTTTATGCAGCCAAAAATGGGGAAGCCAGATTCACTTAACAGCCATGATACTAATGGAACAACTGTAACAATACAATTAATAACAACTGTAGCAAAAAAAGTCATAAAATGCAGCAAAATTTGCTTGCTGAGTGACAGAAATCATAAATCGAGGATTAACTGTAGTTCTGGGGAGGACTGTTGTAAGTTCGAGGACTTGCTATATATTTCAAAGGAAAGGACAGTACCCCCAAAAAAACCCCAAACCCCTTCCAATTATTTGTACTTCAGTTCCCACAATGCATTGCCTTTGGCTAGCATTGATGGCAATTGACTGTGATGATACTTTAGAGCAGGGCTATCAAATTCGATTTCATTGAGGGCCGCATCAGGGTTGTGCTTGACCTTGGGGGCGTCTGGGGGGCATGGCCAGGGTAGGCATGGCCACTCATGCTGGGGGCACCTCGGGGGCCCAATCGCTTTGCCAACTAAAACGGAGCTCCATTTTTGCTGGCAGAGGGTTGCAGAATGCCGTTGCAGCTGGAAACAGAGCTCGGGAGGGCTGTGTGTGGCCCTCCCGAGCTCCATTTTCGTTGGCAGGGGCACCATGAGGTGGTCCTTCGGTTTTCCCAGGGTGGTCCCGCAGGCCAGTTCTAAGCACCTTGCGCGTCACATCTGACCCTTGGGCCTTGAGTTTGACACCCCTGTTTTAGAGGGTGCCAGGTAGTGGTGGGATTCATTTTTTTTTAACTACCGGTTCTGTGGGTGTGGCTTGGTGGATATGTTGTGGCTTGGTGGGCGTGGCTTGGTTGGCATGGCAGGGCAAGGATACTGTAAAATCTCCATTTCCTCCCACTCCAGGGGGAAGGTTATTGCAAAATCCCCAATCCCTCCCCACCCCACCCCACTAACCTGCTTTCCAACTCCGTTCTCCTGAGCAGGGCAACTAAAGAAGGCCAGCCAATCAGCTGGGACTTGAGAGGTAGAGAATAGATGGGGGCAAGACCAGTCAGAGGTGGAATTTGCCGGTTCTCCGAACTACTCAGAATTTCTGCTACCGGTTCTCCAGAACTGGTCAGAACCTGCTGAATACCACCTCTGGTGCCAGGTTGGGGTATGGCCAACTAGTCTCTGATACCTCTCTTGAGCTTGGTTGTTTTCTTGCAGATGTTCCATTTCTCAAACTAGGTAACATCATCAGGATTTCCCTCTATTCATGGCTACTTTTACCTTGGAAACAGAAGCTAGAGCCTTCAGGGCGTTTTGTTCTCGCAAAGAAGCTTCCTCCGTCCGGCGCAGGATATTCTAGACACGCACAAAATAAAACCAAGAGGAAGGGGCTTCCAGTTAGAAGGGAGCAAAGCAGAGGTGGTATTCAGCAGGTTAGGGTTAGACAGAGAAAAGAGATAGATAGCAAGATATGTGTGTGTGTAGAGAGAGAGAGAAGGCAAAGAGAGAGAGACAGACAGAGAAACAGAGAGCAAAACTATATGTCTGTGTGAGGGTGGGTGGGTGGGTATGTATTATACACACACATACACACATATATAACACACTATACAGAGAGAGAGAGAGAGAGAGAGAGAGAGAGAGAGAGAGAGAGAGAGCTTTCTCTGTCTCTATCTCTAACTCTGTCTCTGTCTTTCTGTCTCTGTCTCTCTCTCTCTCTCCTCCCCCCTTTCTACACACACACATATCTAGAGAGAGAGAAATGAAACTGAGCACAGACATGTGTCACTTTGGGTTACAATTTGCTTTCCCAACCTGTCAGAACCCCAGCTGCCCCTTCTTTCACCTACCCCCAAGGAATGTTTTCCTTCAAGCCTCCTCCTCTGGCCTTATTGTGATCCAGATCCTTGGGTCTAAGACCCACCACCCGGTTCTCACCTCCAAGAGCATCTTGATACGAGTGATCCTCTGGAAAGGAAGCAGCAAGAAGGACATGAAGGGGAGGCGTTGGCACTGGGGCTGCTCCTGGAGTCGGGTGACAACGATGGCAAACTGGGCGTTCTTCTCCCTAAGTGAGAAAAGGAAAGGAAGCTGAACCCAAGAGCAACAGGTCTGAATTCAGGGCTTTGTGATTGCTAGGGAACATGGTGGGGGCAAAACACGTGGTCACCATCAGCAATTCCACTGCAGTGTTTGCAGGCCAGTGTTGATACTCATTTCTCATCTGGTGGGTTTGGGGGTCAAATCCAACCCTACAGGTTGTTTTACATTTTCTCCTATCCCATCTTGAGCCCTTTGGAAGCAGAGCAAGCCATCAATGGGTAGAGGAGGTGGATGAAAGAGAGGAAGAGGAACATTTGGCAATATTGTGACCACTGTGTTTCCCTGAAAATAAGACCCAGTGTTATATTTGTGGGGGCTCCAAAATAAGCATTAGGACTTATTTTTAGAGAAACACAATATCTGGGTGATGAGCCTGGCTGGGTGCCCCACCACCAATGTGCACATACAAAGGGTGATGAGTGTGCAGAGCCTAATGTTGTCCAGCAGCAGCTGCAGCCCACTGCCCCTTGGTCAGCGCACTCTGGAGCTATGCAACCTATACAGCAGCAGGTTGAGGCAGAGGCAGGGGCATGGGAAAGCCAAGAGTCAGTGGGCAGGAGGCTTGTCTTTGCATCTATCGGCTTGCATGCATCCCATGTGGCACAGCAGGATCACCTGCCTTCCCCCCCTGCGCCTCTGCCTCCATCTGCTGGTGGTGGTGCCGTGAAAATATGAGCCTTCCATGACTGCCCACCTGCTCCGGCCCACTGACTTTCAGCTTTCCCTTTGCCCGCACAGTGTGTCCAGATTGCCTAAGCTTCCACTGAGGTCTGCTTCCTGGACAGTTAATCAACTCACCTGCACTGTGCAGGCTGCTGCTGCCAGACACCATCAGGACCAGCGCCCTATCCGCCTCTGGTGCTGGCCATGCCCTCCCGCTGTTGATGACCATAACTATGGCTTATTTTGCGGGTAGGGCTCATATTAGGAGAATGCTGAAAAAAATCAGGCTAGGCCTTATTTTTAGGATAGGTCTTATTTTTGGGAAAATACGGTATGAATGAAATGGATGGATGGATGAATTCCAGACAATTGCTTAATTCAGGGATAGCCAATCATGACGACTTTAAGACTTGTGAATTTCAATTCCCAGAATTCCTTAGCCAGCAATTCTGAGAGTTGAAGTCCACAGTCCTTTCAGCTGCCAAAGGTGAAGATACCTGAATTTGAGGACTTCTCGGAAACATCTGTAGATGTTAGACTAAGCAGAAACACTTAACAAAGACATTTATGGTGCATAGGTACATCTACATCCATTATCCATGACAGGAAGAATGGGATTCACACTTCAAAGGTACATACATGGCCGTGATCAACCACCAGCAAGCTCTGCAAGAGTAGCTGGCTAGCTGCTGTGAAAAGATAGGGTGAATTAATATCTTTTGGATTCTGCCCTTGATGATACCTGCAGCTTAGAATCCAAAATGGTGATCAGCGTGCCAGATGAGGGAAAACTACAACTTCCATAATTCTTGGCAAGGTCAAAACAGTCTGAAAAACAGCCAAAAGAGTTTCTCCAAATAATTCCTCAACTCACTCTCCCCAAAGGTATCCAGCAGGCTGTTTTCCTTTCCTCCTCCCTTACTCACATGAGGCTACTGTAGGTCTTCTCCTGGTACAGCTGGTTACGGACGTAATCAATGTAGACCGAGAAGCTCTGCTGCGCATGATCCTCCACAATATCACAAACGTCTGAGATCTGCAGGCTTTCAGCCAACCGCCGTTCCAGATCCTGTAAGAACCTGCCAAGAGGAAGAACTGACATCAGATGCATGTGGATTATTCAGAGAAGCCCAAGCAAAAATAGCGAGCTTGTGTCTACAGACAGGGACCTAGTTTCACCTCTGGAAGTGGGAGAAGTAGCAATTAAACAGATGGTCGTATAGCTGGATAATTGAATAGCCTGCTGTTCATCACAGATGGTCACCATCATCAGAAGAATCACTTGGGAGAGCCCTATGGGTATGACTCCTTCTGAACGTGGAGATTAATCAGAATAGGAGAGTTTGAAGGGACCTTGGAGGTCTTCTAGTCCAGCTCATTGCTTGAGCAGGACACTCTATGCCATTTCAGACAAATCATTGTCCAGTCTCTTTTTAAAAACCTCCAGGTTTGGAGCACCCACAGCAACTTCTGAAGGCAAACTGTTCCACTGTTAGGAAGTTTCTTCTGAATTCCAGATTGCTTCTTTTTTTTGATCAAAATTCTATAGAGATTCTCAGTCATCCAGGTCATGGTTGCCCCAAAGGTGCTTTTTCAGGAGGCAACTAGACTTCCTAGTGTTTTTTGCTTCTCATTCAAAAAGCTTCTTCAGTTCTGACTGGATGAAGGGGAATGGAAGGATTTATATTCCTGGCAGACATCTGGTCATTTTCTTCCTTTTAGAGGGTCCTTGAAGCACTCGGAGGTTTATCTGTGTCCTCAGGGTCACGTGAGTAGTGCTTCTGGTTCCTGTAATCTGCAATTTTTCCTCTGGAAATCCATTCCTACTCCCACACCATTCAAAGGGTGTTCATCCCAAATTGTATAGCTAAACGTCTGTAAAGATTCTCTTCTTGGATAAGAAGCAAAAAGTTTTCAAAAGAAAAACTAAGAAAGTCCTGCTGTCTCCTGAAAAAGCACCCTTGGGACTCTCTTTGATTAGTTTCCCTCCATTGTTTCTTGTCCTTGCCTCTGATGCTTTGGAAAATAAGTTGACACCGCCCCCCGCTTCTTTGTAATAGCCCCTCAAACAGAGGTGCTACTACAGCCAGTTCTGGCCGGTTCTGGTGTACTGGTAGAAGAAATTTTGACTAGTTTAGAGAACTGGCAAATATCACCTCTGACTGGCCCCACCCACCTGCCCCTGCTGTTAGCCCTCCTATATTCTCTTGCTTTTTTTAACTCAGCTGATTTACATGGCAGAGAGGGTTGCTGTACCTCTATGCGCGTACATAGAACTGCTCATAAAATCATAGGGGGAAAAAATGTGGAAACCCACCACTGCCCTCAAATACTGGAATACTGCTATCGTGTTACCCTTCATAATGACCATCAGCCCTTCACGGGGACCAGCAGCAAATTAAGAATTCTATGATTCTCGAGTATGGTTCAAAGCAATGCAGACTGGAGGAAAGACAGGAAGAGAGAAAACACTGACCTTTCGCTCACTTCCTGAACTTTGCGTATGTTGGAGAAGAGAATCCGGTGCTCGCGCAGAAGGATGGTGCCGGCCAGTTCCCGAGACTCCATGAAGTGCTCGATCAGAAGGGCAAGCGAGCGTAGATAGGAGGCTTCAGAGGTCACCACTTCAAAGAGGCTCTGACCCCAGAGATGCAGAACCGCAAAGAAGCCAGAATGAGTGACAAGCGGAGAATGTGTGAATGGAATAAAGCACAGTGAGCATTATGTTTTCCTCAGCTTCCTCAAACTTATGGTGTTTTGGGTCTGCCATCTATCAAATCTCATTCTAGTTCTGCACCCTGGAGTTGCATTTAAAGCCATCAGCAGTTGTTGAGCTCTTTTTGACTCAGAATGAGAGAGTTGGAAGGGACCTTGGAGGTCTTCTAGTCCAACCCCTTGCTCAAACAGGAAACCCTACAACATTTCAGGCAAATGGTTGTCCAATCTTTTCTTAAAAGTCTCCACTATTTA
Organism: Pseudonaja textilis; assembly: GCF_049901715.1. Classification (NCBI taxonomy): domain Eukaryota; kingdom Metazoa; phylum Chordata; class Lepidosauria; order Squamata; family Elapidae; genus Pseudonaja; species Pseudonaja textilis. Next base: position 122,607,823 of record NC_142008.1, on the reverse strand, counting down.
GTGCTATTCTGAAAGAGCACTAAACCCACGTTAAAGACCAGTCTAAACAATACTGAATATACAAGGGAAGAATTGATGCATGAATCATTTAATTCCCCTACCACCAATGGTCAGCCAATGTTCAGAATGATTCAGATCTCTGATTTGAGGATTAGCTCAGAAATTTAATGGGTCAAGAGCAAGATTCCCTTTTTAAAGAGTTGTCATGCTGAGCATGCTGGCCCACATTAAAAATGAAATTCCACTGCCTGCTCTCAAAAGAAAGTGTGTGTGGGGGTGGGGTGGAGAGAGGGAGAGAGAGTGTGTGTGTGTGTGTGTATACCCATCTTTCTCCAAAAATAAAACTGGGTCATATATTAATTTTTGCTCCAAAAGATGCATTAGGACTTATTTTCTGATTAGGTCTTATTTTCAGGTAATTACTGTAAATAAATGCATCCATTTGGCTGATTATTTTAACTGGGGCTTATTTTGGGGGTAGGGCTTATATTACGAGCATTCTGAAAAATCATGCTAGGGCAGGGCTGTCAAGCTCCCAGCCTGCAGGCCAGATGCATCATGTGCTGACCACGCACAAGCCCTGTTTAGGGAAGGGGAAAAAAGTCCCGATACATAATGCGATGCCACCATGATGGGAATTTGACACCCCTGTGCTGGGGCTTGGGCAGGGGAGGGGATTGGACTAGATGACTTACAAGGTCCCTTCCAGCTCTGTTAAATCTGTTAAAAATGTGAGTTAATTGGCAAGCATCCAAAATGTGATCATGTGACCACAGGGAACAGAGAGCGGCACATTTTCTGACAGTAAGAAGTGTTTTACAGGGCATAAAACACACTTCTTTCTGAGGCCACTGTAGCTCCAATGAGCTTTTAAACAACCAATTGTGAGTCGAGAACTACCTGTAGTGGATGAGTCAGATTTCACCCATGGGAAAATTGCAGCAGCTTGTTGCCTGCCTAAAGAAGATAACACAACCCTGGCAATAGTCGGAACAAGATGTATCCTGTATCATGAAGATACAGCAGGAGGGGGGGAGAAGTGTCCAGGACATATATGTGCTTGGGAGAGGCTCTTATTTTGCTTTATTCCATTGCTGACACAATTTACAATTACAAGTGTTTCATGTTATTGGTGGGGGGAGGGCGTGGAATCACAATCTACTAACGTACACATGGAAAGTTCGGACTCCAGCACAAAATTCATCCACACCATTTGGATACTCAGTCTCCCTAGTGCCAAGTGAGTTGGAAAAATAATATTAATCTACTGATATAGCTTGGGTCATAATTCATGCGCGAAACACCCAGTCCCAAGCTGGAAATAAATATGACTCTCAACTTAAAATGATCTCATTTTCTGGGGGGTGAAATAATCCCATCAATGCGATGTACAACTCCTTAGAGTGTTCAACGAAACTCTGCCCATATTGATTGTTCTCAAAGAAGAATAACAGGGCTAGAAGACCTTGGAGGTCTTCTAATCCAAGGGTCGCCAATCGGTAGGCCGTGGCCCACTGGTGATCCGCGAGAAAATTTTGGTGGTCCATGGCCCGTGGGAACACAAGGCTCGCGTCACTTGCATTGCAAACAATACAAGGTAGTGAGGGGAGGGGAGAAAGGGTAGAGGGCGAGAACTTGCCCCACTCAGCCCGCACATCTTGCCTGGTCACCAGGCTGCTTCTTTCCACTTCTTTCTTCTTTTGTTTTTGGCTGCACACAAGGAAAGCGGCAAGTCTTTCTTTTTCTCTCCCAAACTCCACCAGAAATGAATCTTTACGACTCTGCAAGGCATCCTGCTCCAAGAGGCTGCACCAGCAAAGACTCATTTCTGGCAGAGTTTGGAGGAGAAAAAGAAAGTCTTCTGCTGCTTCTGCTGCTTTCCTTGCATTAAGCCAAAAGTCTCTCTCTCTCTTTCTCTCTCCCCCTGAGACCAGAGCTGGAAACAGTATACTGTGATCCCAAATAAAGAACGATCCCGTTTTCCTACCAATTGATTGTTCTTTATTTGGGATCATGGAATACTGTCTTTCTCTCCCCTCCCCTGAGAACGGCTGAAAAGCAGGTTAGGAATGAGGCTGCCTTGGAGGGTATGTGTGCGTGTGAGGGACCTCTGTGTGTGAGAGAGAGGGGGGGGGAGAACATCACTGCCAGCTCTCCAAGGTTAGATTGGATCTCTCTCTACCTCCCTCCCCCATCAACATCAGCAGGCCACAGTCAGTCAAAATTCATATTAGTGGTCCATGAGATTTAAAATTATGAGTTTGGTGGTCCCTCATGTCCAAAAGGTTGGCGACCCCTGTTCTAGTCCAACCGCCGGCTCAAGCAGAAAACCCTATACCATTTCAGGCCAACGGCTGTCCAATCTCTTCTTAAAAATCTCCTGTGTTGGAGCAACTTCCGGAAACAAGTCGTTCCACTGATTAATTGTTCTGATTGTTCGGATGCAAATTTCAGACATCTTGAATTCTGTCTGGTGGGAAATGCCTTTCTTACCTAAGTCCTTTTACTCACCTCTTGCATTTTCCTTTCTTCTGGGCTGATGTTGTCCAAAACACCACTTTCTCGCACAGCTGGCAGCTCCTGCCAAAGGGTGCTATGAGGAACGGGGCATTGGGGTCCCGTTGACCCTTCCCCAGGAGAAGGGGCTCTGTAGTCTGAGCTGCTAAAACTACTGTTGCGTGGAACCGTTTGCCTCTTGATCTCCTTGGAGATGACAGCCTGGCGATAGGTTTGATACAAAGGTTCTGCAAGACACCAGAAGGTAAAAAAAAAGACACAACACAATGAACTTCAGTGGGGGAATAACGTGCCATGCCCAAATGAACAACGATCATCCTCGACTTACGACCACAATTGAGCCAAAAAATTTATTTTGCTAGGGAGGACAATTGTGAAGTGAGTTTTGAACCAGTCTACAGCCTCCCTTGACTCGGTTGTTAAGTGAATCACTGTAGTTGTTAAATTAGCAACACAGTTGTCCAGTGAATCTGGCTTCCCCATTGACTTTGCTTGTCAGAAGGTCACAAAAGGAGAATCACATGACTCCAGGACCCTGCAACCGTCATAAATACGAGTCCATTGGAAAGCATCTGAATTTTGATCATGTGGATTTGGGATGCCACAATGGTCGTAGGTATGAAAAGTGGCCCTGTCACTTTTTCAGTGCCGTTGTAACTTCAGACGGTCAATAAATGAACTGTTGTAAGTCGAGGACTATCTAAATTTTGATCACGTTTTGATCACGGGGGATGCAGCAAAGGTTGTGTGAAAAATGGTCATAAGTCACTTTTTTCAGTGCTGTTGTAAGTCTGAACGGCCACTAAATTAATGTTTGTAAGTTGAAGACTCTCTATACTTTATAAAGAAAAGAAAAAAACCCAACAAGGTTGCAATCATCCAGTTTTTGCCCAGGGTTCTCAGAAAGCTGCCAGCTTCCTCTTAAATATTAAGAGTGTATCTGAAATCGTGTGAAGTAAAGGACATAGTGCAGTGTTTCTCGACTTCAGCCATTTTAAGATGTGTGGACTTCAACTCCCAGAATTCCCCCAGCCAGTTTTGGGAATTCTGGGAATGAAGTCCGCACATCTTAATGTGGTTGAAACAGAAACTTTGTGGTAGGTGGCTTGGAATTCTGGGAGTTGAAGTTCACACATCTTAACAGTTCAGGGATGTCAATCTCATGTTGTCACAGCATCGTCACATGATGTATCACGACCTTCCCCCCCCATTGCTAAATTGGTCATGGCAGTGGCCAGCATGTGATGCATCCAGCCTGCAGGCTGTGAATTTGACAGCCCTGACCACAGAAACTTTGTGGTAGCTGGCTTGGAATTCTGGGAGTTGAAGTTCATACACTTCATGTAGTTCAAGGGTCTCAAACTCATTGCGTCACATTACCTTAATGTGACATTTTGCAATGTTTTCCCCCATTTTTGGAGTTAGGATGGGCGTAGCCTGCATGTGACAAATCCAGCCCTGGGCTGCCAGTTTGAAACCCCTGACAATAGTTAAAACAGAAACTTTGTGGTAGCTTAGAATTCTGGAGTTGAAGTTCATACATCTTAATGTAGTTGAAACTGAGAAACTTTGTGGTAACTGATTGTAGAATTCTGGGAGTTGAAGTCCACACATCTTAACATAATGGAATCAGAAACTTTGTGGTAGCTGATTGTGGAATTCTGGGAATTGAAGTCCACACATCTTAACATAATGGAATCAGAAACTTTGTGGCAACTGATTGTAGAATTCTGGGAGTTGAAGTCCACGCATCTTAACATAATGGAATCAGAAACTTTGTGGTAGCTGATTGTGGAATTCTGGGAATTGAAGTCCAAACGTATTACAATGACTGTGGTCAAGAAACACTGGAATAGTGAATTCCTAGGAATGTCTCCAGCACATGGTCTCCACACCTAGACCCTGTAAGTGAACTTTAAAAATCTAAAGAAGGAAATCTGGATGAGTAACTACTAGGGAATGGTAGCACAAGGATTTAACAATCAGGTAGCACCCTAATCAGGGCTTTTAAATCATCTCAACAGTGAACTATGCCTTCAGGGCAGTGTTTCTCAACTTTGTCAGCTTTTAAGATTTCTGGGCTTCAACTCCCAGAGTTGAAAGCACCAGAAGGCAGGAGAAGAAACAACAGATGGAAACTAATCAAGGAGAGAAGCAACCTGGAATTAAGGAGAAACTTCATAACAGTGAGGACAATTAAGCAGTGGAACAATTTGCCTCCAGAGGTTTTTGTGGATGTTTTTAACACTGGATGTTTTTAAGAAAAGACTGGACAGCCACCTGTCTGAAATGGTATAGGGCCGTGATGGCGAACCTAAGGCATGCGTGCCAGAAGTGGCACAGAGAGCCACCTCTGCTGGCATGTGAGCCGTTACCCCAGATAAATTCCACTGTGCATACATGTACACATCCTGCCGGCCAGATGATTTTTGGATATCTGCCACGCATGTGTGGGGAGCGGGGCGCTTGCAAGAGATGCGCATACATGCACAGGGAGAGTGGGGGGAGCACAGAGGTGGAGGGTCGCATGTGCATTGCATTATGGGTGCAGGCACACGTACATGCGCACACTTTCGGCACACAATGACAAAAAGGTTAGCCATCACTGGTATAGGGACTCCTGCCTGAATAGGGGGTTGCACTAGAAGACCTCCAAGGACCCTTCCAGCTCTAGTCTTTTCTCTCTCTCTCTCTTTTTTTAAATAAATGTGCTGTCCACTTACCGTCCTGCAGGCAAAGCCCCCAGTCCGGACTCTTAGATGATAGCACCGAAGAGTGCCTGTGATATAGGGGCAAAGCAGAAAAGGCCAACGATAAGCAATCCTATGAACACAACAACTCTGCAGTTGTTGATTTGCTAAGAATCCTGTAACAGCCACATTGAGAGCAATGTTGGAGGAAAAAAAAATCTTCATCTAGTATCAAATGGAGAACCCTGAATATAGGATAAGCCTCTTGGTTCTCCCCCCATTTTTTTTTAATTTTGATATCATTGGGAATATTTTTTTGTTGTTGTTGCTACTTCTGCTAATGGTTTAGAAAGCCCCATCAATTCAGAATTCAGAAATAGAGATGTTCAAAACCACAAATTTAGGAAAAAGGGCTCTATTTCGTTTCTGGATTTTCCTTTCACATCAAATTACTTTCTTCATAACTACTTAATCCGTACATCTTGTCTGACAGCAATGATAAATGATACTCTTTCTCTAATGGAAATCCTTTTCCAATAATTAATTAAAAACCTATTCCCCTTTTCTTGTGCCAAACAAGCAATAATCAAAATTTATAGTCTTGAAGAGCATTTGAAAGTTCTTTCTCTCTTTTATATATAACTTTCTCCCAGTCTGTATAAATCTGTTATTTAAGAAGAATACAATGACAGATTATATTTCAGGGAGCCAAAGAGCTGATCGAACATGTTTAACCATGGCACCTCCTGTGGGAGAAATGGGCTGGTAGGTTTGGCATATCCAGTCCAACAAGCTAAGAATTTTGCTAAAGGTAGGCAACCCATGCCTCATTGGGTCATTTCAGAGATATTCTTTACTAAAACAGAGAAACAAGACTAACCACAAGCAGCCCAAACAGTAGTGGGACCAACTTCTGACTTCCTGATGGCTTCCCCATGGGCTTTCCTTGCAGAAAGCTGGCAGGGAGTGCTGGAAATTAACAATCAAGTGACCATGGCTGATGCAGGAGTGTGGTGGCATGGCAACACTGAAGCAGCCACATCTTTGCCAGATTTCAATCTCACAGGACTCATGGGTGAGAATGACAGAAAGACTATGGGTGGGCAAAAAGGCGGTGGCAGCGAGAACAACTTTCAATTTCCTGCTGGCTTCCCCATTGACTTTCCTTTGACGGAAGCTGTCAGGGAGCGATGGAAATGATGATCACTTCACCACGGCTGACTGAGGCAGCACTGAAATGGCCACAATTTTGCCACATTTCAATCGCACAGGAGTCATGGGTCCCAGATTGTAGTTGCATTCTGTACGTCAGCCCATTTGAGGTATATTGATTGAAAAAGTATTGCCCTTTGATACCCTGTTTTGCCCATCTGAAGGTAACTTACAGACAATTAGACATGAGAGTTTTAGTAATATATGTGGAGCAATATAGAGCAAGTGCTCACAACTTCAGCAAGCAAAAGTCTGTTGAATAAATGGCATGGGAGCATCAGCTAAAATCAGCTTTTACACAATTTTTTCCTTGTTCAGAAGTAATAAACTCTCTAGAGGTAATGATCAATAGACACTATCAAGATACAATACAGGTAATCCTTGACGTACGACCACAATTGAGCCCAAAATTTATGTTGCTAACTGAGATAATTGTATTTTCTTCCATTTTACAATCTTTCTTGCCACAGTTGTTAAGTGAATCACTGCAGTTGTTGTATTAGTAACACGGCTATTAAGTGAATCTGGCCTCCCCATTGACTTTGCTCATCAAAAGGACACAAAAGGGGATCACATGACCCCGAGACAACTGTCATAAATGTGCGTCAGTTGCCAAGGGTCTGAATTTTGATCATGTGACTGTGGGAATGCTGTGACAGTCATAAATATGAAAGCCTGACATATGTCACTTGTCAATTCATAAAATATTTCTCTGCTCTTCTAGAGTTGCCAACAGAAAGGGAGGGGGAGTAGTGTAGCAGCTTGCAAAACTGAAACTGCATTCCATTGATGTTTTCATAGATTGTTTCCAGGTGATGCACAAAATTCTAACTGGAGAACATGATTGATGACTCTTGTCTATGGATGTGTCCCATTGAATAATATGAATTATGATACACCTGGGGGTGGAGGAAAACCAGGGTCAAGGGTGACAATGAATGATGTGTCTCAGAGTTGGCTACACCCAGGCAGTGCCAGCATGTTTTCTCCTAATAAATATTTTTTAAGCTTTGAAAATCCGGCTAGAGACTCATGATTTAAATGGGGGTAAGTACTGGAGTCCTGACAACTTTCTTCAATGCCATTGTAACTTCAGTCACCAAACGAACTGTTGTAAGTTGGGCACTGCCTGTATTATCCTCTTCAAAGGCTAAATTGACACCTGGTTCGCATGACCAGGTAAATCTTTTCCTTTGCAATTTCAGGGAATGAAGACACACCTGTTGTCTGATTTGTCCATCTCCGACTCGCTGAAACTGCTCTCTTCATTTTCACAGCCACCTGTAGAAGGAAAAGTTTGCAGTGTCAGTGAAACACCAGGAATGGGTTAACAGAAAAGGACATTTAAGTTTACAACACAGACAAGCGCAGATCATGGACCCTGGGGAAGACCTGGGCTGGGCTGCTGTGGGTTCGCAGGGATTTGGAAAAGCCCCTAGCTAAGATTCTGTGCAGTTTGGAGAATCCCGCAAATCCCACTCCTGGCTGACTCTGCCCACCCTGCCCTGCCCCTCCCAGGAGTCCCCACACAGCCCATTTTGGATGCAGGTAGGTGCAGAGTACGCGCAGAGGCTTGGAGTGGGTGAAAAACGGGCCTCCTGGAAGTTCAGGAAGGCTGGAAATGGGCCTGTTTCCGGCTTCCAGAAAGCTCCTGGGAGGCCGTTTTTGCCCTCCTGGAGGCTCAAGAAAAGCCTCTGGAGCCCGGGAGGGCAACCCCCCCGTCATGACATAGGAGGCTGACTAGGCCACACCCACCATGGCCAGACCTACCAGCAACCGGGCAGAGAATCCGTTGCTAAAATGTTTGAATCTCACCCCTGGGAAGACCTGAACAATGTTTTAACACATTAAGCATCTGGCCATGTTTTTGGCTTGGACTGAGGAAGATGGGACCTGCAGTGTAACACTTCTGGAATGCATCCAATTAAGGAAGTCTGAATCAAACACAGGTGGTCCATGACTTACAACCGACTGTGTAGCAACCATTGGAATTTACTAGGAGGCCCTTATATGACCCATTTCTGAAGTTGCAGTGGCTGCCGCCATCCCCAGCATGTAAAGGTAGTTTGTGTGTGTGACAACCAGTGTCCATTGACAGCCATCTGCAGGGTCTCGTGGTCATATGACCCCATGTTACAATGTTTTTTTTGCTGAAAACTGCACTTGCGACCATAAGAGGCAGGCTCCAATATGGTCGTAAATTGAGGACTACGTGCAATTTGAAGTAAATGAGCCAAGCCACATTATCAGCAGGAGAGGGAACAGAGCTTGTCCCTCTCCAGTCGGATCAGATAGTGGATTTTTCCCGAAGATCTAGAAAACAAGACCTTTGAACTATAACAATACGTCAAATGTTTTGTATCAAAACAAGTTTTATTTTCAGTGCCCAGTTTCTAGTGCAGAACAGGCTACTGAGAGAGAAATGAGATGTCTGGGGAGACCTGAAAGTCTTCTGAGCAGAAAAACTGAGCTACTGCATTTGAAAAAAAGACATTTCAAACTTTGTACTTTTTGAATTGAAAGGTCTCTGGTGCTTCTTGCCCTCCCCAGCCTAAAAACCCACTCCAGTTTTGGAATACAGCCCCTCTAAGCAGCCCCCAGCTAAGAAAAACTTGAAAGTAGGTATCTCTCTTCCTGTCCTTTCACCACAAAGTTATTCACTTTCAACTATGTTAAGATGTGTGGCCTTCAATTTTCAGAATTCCACAATCAGCTACTACAAAATTTCACAATTTCCAATCCATTACAAAGTCTGGGATTCAATTCCCAGAATTCCACAATCCATTACTACTAAGTTTCTCAGTTTTAACTGCATTAAGATGGACTTCAACTCCCAGAACTCCAAGCCAGCTACCACAAAGTTTCTGTTTCAACTACGTTAAGCTGTGTGGACTTCAATTCCCAGAATTCCACAATCAGCTACCACATTTCTGATTCCACTAGTTAAGATGTGTGGACTTCAACTCCAAGAATTCCACAACCACCTACCACAAAGTTTCTCAATTTCAACCACCTTAAAATGTATGGATTTCAACTCCCAGAATTCCGAGCCAGCTGTCACAAAATTTCAACTATGTTAAGATGTGTGGACTTCCAATTCCCAGAATTCCACAACCACCTACCACAAAGTTTCTCAATTTCAACCACCTTAAAATGTATGGATTTCAACTCCCAGAATTCCGAGCCAGCTGTCACAAAATTTCAACTATGTTAAGATGTGTGGACTTCCAATTCCCAGAATTCCACAACCAGCTATCACAAAGTTTCTCAATTTCAACCACGTTAACATGTATGGACTTCAACTCCCAGAATTCCAAGCTAGCTGTCACAAAATTTCTGTTTCAGCTACAGAATTTCACAGCGAGCAAAACTGGCTGGAAGAATTCTTGGAGTTGAAGTCTACCCATCTTAAAGTGGTTAAGGTTGGGAGACACGGTTTTATCCCAAGGGGGTTGCAATTGGTACCTTGACAAGAGTTGTCATCCAGAGGTGAACCTTCCAGGGGTGGGGGAGGCTGAGTTGGAGGAGGAGGGAGACCCTGAGGTAGCAGAGGAGGGGGCTGGGAGGGTGGTGGTGGGGCTGTGCACATCTGGGAGCGAGCCTGAGAAAGGGGGAGCGGTGGAGGGTCTGGGAAGTTGGGGGAGGTGGGGGTGGCTGGGTGGGGGGAGGCAACATGACGAAGCCTTCCCCAACAGCAAAAGGGGAGACTCGGCCAGGAAGGTGGTTCAACTCAAGCCGGGTATTGGAGGGAACTCCTGCGAGCCGAGGGCCCCAAGGAGCTGCGAGGTGGTTTCATGGGGGCTTTGGGTGGGATGGCCGGAGGTAGGAGCTCGCCATCCAGAGAGACAGAGGCACCCCCTTTGTTGCGACGGGGCGGTTTGGGCATCAAAGGTGGGCAGCGTAGAGGAAGCGGCTCGGCTGTGGAACGGTAGCTTGTCAGGACGACACCCCCTTCGGGGTGCCCGTTGGTGGACGGTGGGGAGTCCAGGGGCTTTTTGCTTCGGGATGAGCGGCGAGATTTTGGGACCCTGCCCGCTGTGGTGGAGGAAGGTGGGGCAGGCAGGGCACCAAGTCCCGGGAATTTTTGGAAGGAGGCTCCCCCTTCGTCAGCAGACGATAGATCGGCAGCCAGCCCGTTCTCTGTATCCTGCAGCTGGGACGTTGCAGGGACCCAAACCAAGACCATGCCCGGGTTCTGTTGATGGCAAACACAGGGGCAGCCAGACAGGCAGGAAGTGGGAAAATCCAGTCCGTTTTGCTCCACCTCAGATAATACCGATGGCTGGGTATCCTTGCAAGGATCTGAGGAAGTAGAGGAAGAGAGAGAATTTTTATTTATTTTATTTGTTTATTTATACCCCACTTTTACTGCTTTTACAAATAACTCAAACGTATCCAACACAACCTCCTCCTATTTTCCCCACAACAACAACCCTGTGAGGTGAGTTGGGCTAAAACAAAGACCGAACTAGCCCAAAGTTACCCAGCTGGCTTTTGTGCCTAGAGTGGGACTAGAACTCACAAACTCTTGGTGATTGGCTCAAAATCACCCTGCCAACTTTCATACATACCTAAGGCAGGATTAGAACTCCCAGCCTCCTGGTGATTGGTCCAAGGTCACCCAGCCGGCTTTTGTGCATAGGGTGGGACTAGAACTCACAGTTTCCTAGTGATTGACCTAAGGATACCCAGCTGGCTTTCATGGCTAAGGTGGGACTTGAGCTCACAATCTCTTGGCTTTCTAGCCTGGTGCCTTAACCATTAGACGACACTGTCTATTAAATGACAGGGAAGAAAAGGGGAAGAAAACTTCTGGTTCGTGGCAGGGAAGAACACAGGACAGGAAAGCATTTCACGACATCCACGGTTCACAGATTTCAGTGACCACCGAATTCCAGTTGTTGTATCTGCCATGTTATGCTTCTAGCCTTGATGGAACCAGGATAAAGGCCCAGAAATGGCTGTTTATTTCTGCTTCACTGATGGAAACCCAAAGCAGACAGAACCGAACACTTTGGGGGCCTTGCAAACTGTCGGGGATGGTGAAGATGGAGTTAATGCGGAGCCCTTGTTTGCCAATCACTGGACTCACATTTTTTTTAAAGGCATTCACAGGGGGTCCTCAACTCCCGGCCACAATGGAGCCCAAAATTTATGTTGCTAAGTGATGAATTTGTTAAGTGAGTTTTGCCCCATTTTATGACTTTTCGGCCACATTTGTTAAGTGAATCACTACAGTTAGTAAACACGGTCGTTAAGTGAATCAGGCTTTCCCACTGGCTTTACTTGTCAGTCTACAAAAAGGGATCACGTGGTTACTGCAACCGTCATAAATATGAACTGGTGGTAACCATCCGAATGTAAATCACATGACCACAGAGGTGCTGTAATGATCATGTGTGAAAAATGGCCCTAAGTCACTTTTTCCATGGACGTTGCACTAGGTGAACTGTTGTAAATTGTGGATTACCTGTATTTCCAGGATTAGTGTTCCAATTGAGGTATGTGATTTTTCTCCACCTATTGACTTAAATTTTTTTTAGGATTGTAATGACACGGCATTGAAATCTACTCTGCTCCAAGATGGACTCCAGATTCAAGGATGCCCAAGATCTGCCCAGCAAGCGTGTCTGACAGTGCTGGACTAGATTGTGGAGAGTTCTAAGTTCTAGTCCTGCCTTAGGCGTGAAAGCTGGCTGCATGACTTTGGGCCAGATCTAGGAGGAATCTAATTCCAAAAAATGAATGGTGCCATCCAAAGCATCATAGTAAATTCTACTTTCTTTAATCCAAAGCTGGCCCACTTACCCAACCGATCCGGGATCTCTTTTCCTCCAATGGCTTTCTCTTCCTTGTTCTCATCCTTCTGGCAGCTGGAAGGCAGCGACCGGATAACTTTTTCAGCTTCCTCCTTTTCTGGAGGACCTGTTTGATCGAAATGGACCACGATCTTGCGAACAGCGCCAGATTTCTGCAGCTTGTGCAAGGGTTGAGGTGGGACGCCTGAGTGTTCGGTGGCCAGAGAGCACCCGTCCTTCTCCAGAGGCAAAGGAGGGGTAAGGACCCGGAGCAGCTTGGCGGAGTCTGGCCTGGGGGGCAGGTAAGGACGTGGCCTGGTGGGCGGGCGTGGCTTGATAATGCGAGTGGGTTTCTGAGAGGGAGGCGTGGCGGGAGGCAGGGGGTCTAAGGAGGACATCTTCATTCCAGGGAGGTCATCTGGAGCAACTCTCCTGTGGCTTCATTTCCTGCAGGGGAAGAAGAGAAAATGGAAATACCATTAATCGAATTTATGTGCTGTGCCAGAAGTGAGGAAGGTGCAGAGGTGGTATTCAGCCAATTTGGACCGGTTCTGACATACCAGTAATGGAAATTTTGACCAGTTCAGAGAACTGGCAAGTATCATCGCCCCGCCCACCGGCCCCCACCCTTTCCTGTCTGATATTCCATTGATTTTTAGCTCAGCTGATATGCATGGCAGAGCGGATTGCCAAACCTCAGCTGCGCTAAAAAACAGTTCAAGGGCAATCTTTGAGCTCTGCACGCACGTGAAGCAAGTGCTGCATGTGCATGCAAAGTGATCTATGAATTCTGTGCACATGCACAAAGCGATCGGTGAGTGCTATGCATTCAGGGGAAGTGATCTTACAGTGCAGCGTGAAGCTCGCAGAACCGGTAGCATGCAATTTGGAATCCCACCAATGGGAAGGTGTATTTTATGCCATTTGAGACCGTAACATCCCTTGTAATGTTCATATTACACCTATACAGGGAGTCCTCGACTTATGACTACAATTGAGCCCAAAGTTTCCGTTACTAAGTTCCATTACACAGCTCTTAAGTGTGCTGTGCTCCATTTTACAGCCTTTTTGCCAGAGTTGTTCAGCAAATCATTGCCACCGTTAACTGAATCAGGCAGTTATTAAGCGAATCTGGTGTTCTCCATTGATCCTGTTTGTTGAAAGCTAGCTGGGAAGGTTACGAATGGGGATCACATGATCATGTGGTCATAAATACATGCCAGTGGCCAAGTGCCCAAATTTGATTACATGGTCCTGGTTATAACCAGGAAGACCGATCATAAATCAGCTTTTTCAGTGCTGTTGTAACATCAGTACGTAAATGAATGGTGAATACCGGTACTCAAGGACTAGCTTTATCTTCACTATTATTTTTGCCAGCACAACAACCCTGTGAGGCAGGAAGGGTGGAAGGGAGGGAGAGATTGGCCCAAAGTCAGAGTTTGCAAGTTTTAGAGTGGATTTGAACCTTGAGCTGTTTCTAGTTTCAGCCCAACACTTATCTGTGCTTTAACTTGCATGCAATAGCACGTATTTTTTGCATACTTCTCACATTTTTTAAAAAAACGCAACATGCCCACAAGAAAGAATAATGAAGTAGCCTACATCCTTCTCAGCTTTTTGGAGAATTGATTTATATTTATTATTCTATACAGAGCCATGTACAAGAGATGGGGCTTTCTCAGTGGTGGCTCCAGTTCTGTGAATTCCTTTCTAAGGGCCAGAAAAGGGCTTTTCCAAAAAAAGTTTTACAACTGCCTTTTAATTTGTTGGTTTGTTTTTTCTTTATTAATTTCAGTATGTTCCACTTGAAGATGATAGTCTGTTCTTTAAATGACTGTCTTTTAAATTGTTATTTAAATTGTTGACATGAGTAATGATTTATATTTATTATAGCAATAGCACTTATATATCACTTTACAGTGCTTTACAGCCCTCTCTAAGCAGTTTACAGAGTCAGTCTATTGCCCCCAACAATCTGGGTCCTCATTTTATCCACGTCGGAAGGATGGAAGACTGAGTCAACCTTGAATTATAAAATCATCTCTTGGGGATAGCCTCTTTCGTTAGAGGCTCTGGCCTGAAATCCTCTTATGGTCTTTGACATTTGTAAACTGCTTTTGAGCTGAGATTTCCCTTCAGAAACTTTGTTGATGCTCTACAGCAGGCTTGTCCAACCCGCGGCCCATGGGCCGCATGCGGCCCAGGTCACCTCATAATGCAGCCCAGTGCCCACTCCAACCTTCGTGCCAGAGCCAGCGAGGAGGAGGAGGAGAGGCAGGCGCGAGGCGGGGCGAGGTGAGCGCCAGGCCAAGCAGCAACAGAAAAGGCGGACTCCGTCAGAGCACCACCTCCTGCTGTTGCCGCCGCCACCATCGCTGCCACTTCTGCCCCCGCCACAGTTGCCCCTGCCGCCGCTTCTGCCCCCGCTGCCACTTCTGCCCCCACCGTCGCTGCCGCTTCTGCCCCCGCCTCTGCCGCTGCTTCTGCCCCCGCTGCTGCTGCCGCTTCTGCCCCTGCCCCCGCTGCCACTTCCGCCCCCCGCCGCCGCCGCTTCCGCCCCCACTGCCATTTCTGTCCCCGCTGTCGCCACCGCCTGCCCCCGCCACCGCTTCTTCCCCCGCCATTGCTGCTGCTTCTTCCGTTGCCGCCGCTTCTGCGCCCGCCGCCACCCCCGCCGCCACTTCTTCAACCGCCGCTTCTTCCCCGCCACCACTGCTGCTTCTGCCCCCACTGCCACTGCCCCGCGCTGCTTCTGCCCCCCGCTTCTGCCCCGCCCCTTCTTCCCCGCCACCACTGCTTCTGCCCCCGCCGCTGCTGCCCCGCACGCCGCTTCTGCCCCCCACCGCTGCTGCTTCTGCCCCGCCCGCTTCTGTCCCTGCCGCCGCTGCTGCTTCTGCCCCCGCTGCCGCTGCCCCCGCCGCTGCTGCTGCTTCTGCCTTCCAGTCCTGCCTCATCCAGCCGGGCCATTTGCAGGAGGAGAGGTAGGAGCGAGGCGGGCAAGCTTTCTCCCCCGCCCCCCCCTGCAAAATTTGGCCAGAAAATAAACCATGATAAAAAAACCGTGATAAAAAAACCGTGATAAAAAATAAATATTTTTTAATAAATAATTAATAATAAATAATAAAAACATCTCACTAACTTCATTTCCAAATAAATTTAATGTTAACTATGTTTTCTATGGTTTTTTTGGATGATTATTTTATTTTATGTGCGGCCCAAACCAAATTTTCATCTTCTAATGTTGCCCAGAGAAGGTGAAAGGTTGGACACCCCTGCTCTACAGCACACAGCATCCCCTGCAATCTGAGATGGACCAGTCCACTCTATTTTGCCCAGATCCTTAGAACACCCGATGGCTCTACATGGACTGTACCACTGAAGATACCAGAGGAGGAATATACATTAGAACACCCCTGACTTCTGCAAAACATGCTTTTTTTTCTTCTTCAAATAGAAAACACAGCAAGAATATCAAAAGAGAGCTTTTTCTTTAAAGAATTCCCTTCCTTTTTATTCCATTTGATTCTGGACTAGCCATCCCACTGTTGGAAAGAAATCCATCTGGTTCAGTTCCAAGCTGGTAAAAAGACACTGGAAATAACACGGAGGCTGATTGGAAAGAGTGTTTATTGATGAAGCAGCTGACCCAGAACCACATGCCATCGGTGGTTCTTCTTCATCAATAAACCAACTTTCTTTCCAACCAGCCTGTTATTTTCAGCCACCTTCTCCCAGCCTGGAACTGAACCAGATGGATTTTTTCTTCCAGCCCACATTGTGACATGCAGACAAATCATTTTAATTTTTTTTGTACAATCTACTGTTGGAAGTTAAAACCCACCCCTCTCCTATAAAAATGAAATATTTTAGGACAGTGGTCACCAACCAGTGGACCAGGGACCACTGGTGGTCCATGAAAAATGTTTGGTGGTCCGCAGAGAAATACTCCCCAAAGCAATTAATTCAGGCTGTGCGGGAACACAAGGTTGCGCCACCCACATGGCCTGCCCACCCACTGGCCCCCACCCTTCAGCTGAGTGCAAACCTTACCTTGAGCCATGTGAGCTGGAACTAGAAGGTAAGACCAATGACAGAAGGGAGGCTTGCTGATGTTGGTGGGAAAGTCTGTCCCATATTCCAGAGCTGCAGTCCTGTGACTAAAGGGCCAGTCTTGTGGCTACTGCAGCTCTGGAATGTGGGACCAGCTTTCCCACCAATGTCAGCAAGCTACCGTCAGTCAAAATTCATATTAGTGGTCTGTGGAATTTAAAATTATGAGTTTGGTGATCCCTGAGGTCCGAAAGGTTGGCAATCCCTGTTTTAGGATATACTAAAAAGGCGGAATATTTCCCCTAAAAGAGAAGTAGAAACTCAGAGGCAGAAACTCAGCCCTCCCACCTTTGTTAATGGACCACTAAGTCCTAGGACAGGCTATTCTATGTAACAAAGATCTACCTCCTTCAGGCAGAGCCAATACTCTTCCTGTGCCCCAGGAAATTCAAAGCCAGAGGGGGTATAAAACCCAGGCAGTCTGAGCATCTCTGCCCCTCTTTCTTTGCCCAAGAGCTCCAAGGCATGTGATCCTGTCCACCATTAAACCATCTTTCCAAACAGCCTTCATGTTTCCAGTGTCTTTCCCCCCCAATTGAAACTCAACCCAGATGGACATTGCTTCCAACACTACAATCTTTTGTCGACTTCTTGCAAGCCAAGGCAGGGAAATCTCAGTTGCAGGCTGCGACACCAACTCAAAGGGATTAGATTTATGGTCTGCCGGGCCAAATTTCTTGCAAAGGCTAGCTGGAAATGGGATTTCAAGAAGAATTTAATTTATCGGCAAGGCCCTGATAGGGTTCGCCCATGCACAATCCTTCCAATGCATCACTTGGAAAGGACTTCTGCAATCTCATTTATTTCTACCCTGCTTTTCTGGCAGCATGTCCTGCCCTCTGGTTAACTGGTTCTCTCGCCTCCTGTCAGATTTTTCGCAGGGTGCGGCTCTCGCACGCCCATCCACCTGGGAGAAAACCGCATTCAGCGCCTGGCCAGAGCCTGCCCGAGAAGCTGGGAAACGAAATGAAACGTAAACCAAACAGCAGCACCTTTCATGCACTGCAATGAACATCACCTGCTATAGAGGACCTTTTGAAAAACAACTTTCAGGTTTCTAGCCCTCAAGGAATCTAATCAGAAAAGATTAAAGGCCTGGAACCCAGGGGACTAGTGACATGGGTTTTATAATTTCTTAACTCACGTAGGTAGTTAGCTTTGTATTTTAATTTGATTTATTTTCTCTCTTTTAAAATGATGTTCAGGTTTATTAGCTTTTAACATTCCTGAACTGATAAACAAGCTGGAGACTAACTCCAAATAACAAAAAGATTGTTGTTACAATTTGAAGTTTCTTTATCTCTTTTGTGAACTCCAAATAACCTTTTTTTTCTTAAATTACATCAGACCTCATTTTAATGAACATGATATTTACAGGATGCAAACATGTAACATGATTGACCACATGTAACTGATTTCGTATGCAAAATCTTATTTTATCCAATCAACTTCCCTCTTGAATTTACTTTGTTTTTTTTAAAATAATTTTTATTAATTTTCTATTAATTATGTTTCTTAGTGCTTAATAAACATTGTGTTGTTTGGGTATTTGCTTAACAATACAGATTCCATTCTTACTCTCTACTCCTTTTTTTCCAAACCACTGGTAAAATAAGTTCCATGTTTGATAATATTCTGTGTTTTTTTCTGTTTGATTTTCAATGTAAGTGCCAGCATACTAGTACCAGAAGCTTCCACGCTGCCACATTCCTGTGGCTGGGAAAGTAGGAGGGAGGAATTGTAGAGTATTGGTAGTTAGACATAATAGCATTCTTTTCTTCGGTCAAGGTCATGTTGTTCCTGCATCTGGAGGAGAAGTGGTTGAAGGGATGTCTAAGTTGGAACAGATGGTGATTAGGCCATGATGGGTGCGGGGGATGGTTTTTGTATTTTTAAATATTGAAAAAAAACCTGGAATATGAGGATAATATTGAATACTCTGGAATACTATGAAACTCACTCAGAGAAACAAATGGCATTAGTGTTTTTAGATACACAGAAAGCATTTGATAATGTGAATTGGCAATTTATGTTGATACAATTGGAGGAGATGGCTTTTGGAGATAGGTTTACTAAAGCACTAAAGGCGATATATAACAAGCAAACAGCAAGAGTAATGATAAATGGAGAACTGACAGAAAACTTTAACATTCAAAAAGGAACCAGACAAGGCTGTCCATTATCCCCATTATTGTTTGTATTGACCGGAAGTTTTGAATAGAAATATTAAGAAAAATGAAGAAATAAGGGGAATGAAAATAAAAAAAGAAGAATATAAATTACAAGCTTTCACAGACGATTTGGTTTTTATATTGGAAGAACCATTGGAAACAGGCCCTAAGTTAATTAGAGAAATAGGGAAGTTCGGTGAAGTAGCAGGATTGAAAATAAACAAAGAAAAAACAAAACTCGGCAAAAAAATAACAGAAAAACAAAAGAAAAGATTAATGGACAAATTAAATATTCAAATTGCAAAAAAAGTGAAATATTTAGGGATACAAATGATAGCTAGGTGTGGAACACTTAAAGAAGATAATTACAAGAGATTACTACAACAGATTGCGATAGACTTGGACAAAATGGAAAAATATATAACTATCTTTAATAGGTAGTATAGCGACAATTAAAATGAACATATTGCCAAAAATATTATACTTATTCCAGACAATTCCAATAAGACTGAAAAAAAAATACTTTGAAGATTTAAATAAAATGACGTTGAAATTCATTTGGCCGGGGAAAAAGACAAGAATACCTGTTATCTTATAATTGCTTGATAAAATAAATAAATAAATAAATAAATAATCAAGATAAAATTACTGCAGGACGCAAGGGTGATGGGGGTTTTGGATTACCCAGTTGGGAACTATACTATCAGGCAAGAATATTGATGTGGATGAATGAATGGATTATATTGAAAAATGCCAGATTATTAACATTAGAAGGGCATGATTTACAATTGGGCTGGCATGCATTTTTATGGTATAAAAATGGATACATGGATCAAGTAGGTTAACTCTTTGTTATAATCCTCAGGCAAAATTCCCAATAAAAATATCTCTGGATATGGATATTTTAGGAGACACTACATTAGGGATGCTTTATTAACAGTATGGGAAAAAAATAAGAGATTATCACTATATGAAAATACCAGTCTGGTTATCAACATTAGAAGCTTTTACATATCCATAGCTTTTTAAAAAGGAACATATTATTAGATATGAAGAAATTTTAAATGAAAAGGGTGAACTCAGAACAAAGCAAGAATTAGAGTTACAAGGGATAAAAATGAATTGGTATCTGTATTTGCAAATACATACAAGGTATGAGAAAGATATTAAGATGGCTGGGTTTTATAAGGAATTGACTGAATTGGATAAAATCCTAACAGGCATTGAAGAGAAGTTGATTGAAAAATTATATGGTTACTTACTAACAGTGAAATTAGAGGAAGAACAAGTTAAAGAATCAATGAATGCATGGGGGAAAAACTTTGGATATGGAATAGACTTGGATAAATGGCGGATACTATGGTCTAGAACGGGGGTCGCCAAACTTTTGGACCTCAGGGACCACCAAACTCATAATTTTAAATTCCAGGGACCACTAACCGGTTCTGTGGACGTGGCTTAATTTGTGGGTGTGGCTTGGTGGTCATGTGACTGGCTGGGCATGGCTTCTATGTAAATATTACAAATATTTATATAAATATTGATTTTTTTTTATTAAAAAAGCAACTTTTTTCCAAAAGCAGGCAAAGCAGGCAGGCAGATTGAGTTGTTCACAGAATCACAGATTCATTCAAAAATCTATCTGCCATTGGCTAGCTCAGTGTGTCACATAAAATTTGCTTGCAAGCAAACTCACAAAATTAATTCACAACACGCCATTTATGTAAATATTGAATTTTTTTTATAAAAAAGAGCAACTTTTACCCTAATTCAGGCAAAGCAGGCAGGTAGATTGAGTTGCTCACAGAATCATTCAGTGATCTATCTATCTGCCATCGGCTAGCTCAGTCTCTCAAATTTGCTTGACGTGAGTCTGCACTGAATAATAGAACCTTCAGTCCTAACCTAAAATCTCCTGCACAGCAGAATACCTGATGGTCGGAAAAAGGAAAAATAGCAATTTAGCAGGCAAGTTTGCAGGGTAAGGAGTGAGTAGGCGGGGAGGGTTCCCAGGGGCCATGTGGATGGCGTAGCCTTGTGTTTCTGTGTAGCCTGGATTAATTGCTTTGGGGGTGATCTGGGGGTGAGACCCACCGTTGGAGACCGTTGGTATAGAAACTTAACTATGTCAACAGCTTATAAAGAGAATTTGTATAAGATGTTTTACAGGTGGCACTTACCCCCAATAAGAACTGCCAAGATGTTTAAAGATAAGTCAGTGAAGTGCTGGAAACATCAGAAGTTACCAGGATCATACTACCATATGTGGTGGACATGCACAAAAGCTAAAAAGTATTGGACTAGAATATATATGTGTTTTGAGAAAATGATAAAACAAACTATAGATTTAAAACCAGAGACATTTTTATTGGGAATTTTGCCTAAGGGTTATAACAAAGAGTTAAACTACTTGATTATCAATGTATTAATAGCAGCCAGGACTGTATTTGCACAAAATTGGAAAAATGAGAAAATTCAGATGGATGAAGAAATTATTAAGAAAATAATGGAATGCGCAGAAATGAGTAGATTGACAATGGCAATTAGAGAATAACAGGAAAAAGATTATTATAAAACTTAGAATTTATTTTATGAATTGCTAGATAGAAGATTAAGAAATTGAAATATGTAAGTACAGTATAATATCTATTACTGATAATTGAATGAGTTAGACAGTAAGTAGATGAATGTGAAATATATTATTGAAAGTCAATAAATATAATGTTAAGGCTAATATAAGAAGTGATTTATGTGATAGAAAATACTGATTAGAAGGATTACAAACATATATTAGTAAAATATGTATGATAATATTATGTGCACAAAGAAATGTGTACCCAACTGACACACTGATGAACAGAAAGAAGATTTTATTTGTTTGTTTTTGTTGTTGTTATAAAAATAAAAAAAATTAATTAAAAAAAAGATCCACGTTTTCCCAGATGTGCCGGTATACCTACTCTAATAAAAGGAACTTTTGAGAAAATGCCTGTCTGAGTTTTTGATTGGAGCTGGTTTTTTTGGGAACCCTGACAGTAAGTCTACCTATTTCATTTTATTTATTTATTTGATTTGTCAATCACTTACAAGATACAGGTATAAGAATAAACATAGGTTTGAATACATGAGATGGATACTTATGAGAAAAATAAAAAGAAACAATAGGACAGGGATAGTAGGCATGATTAGTGCGCTTATGCACTCCCCCTACAATTCTGCCCAATCTAGTTAGTATCTTCTCTCTTGCATTTTCTTTGCTGTGTTAACTATAAAGAGGAGTGAAACATGGGCCTAGGGGTTCTCTTTCTCTCCTTTTTTCAGAGAGAGATCCCATTTTATCAGGACTCCTTAATAAATTGCTTTTTAATGATCCTCTGACTCATTTGCTTATGGGAAGGTAAGCTGAGTCAGAACCTAGGGCCAAATTTGGCTTTCAGTATAAAGTTTCAAAAATTAGAAATGGGCCAGACAACAACCTGCCTTCCAACAATTGGGAAGTAATGGAGGAAAGCAAGAGTATAATTGAATCCTGCTATTTTTAATAATAATTCCAACACTGCTATAGAAATGCCATGGCCTCACGGGATTCCCTAAAGAAATACTATACTATATACTGTACTATAGATAGTCCTCTACTAATGACCACAATAGAGTCCAGAACTTCTGTTGCTGAGTGAGGCAGTTGTTAAATGAGTCGTGCCCAATTTTATGAACTTTTTTCTGCATTTGTTAAGTGAATCACCGCAGCCATTAAATGAATTGCACGATTGTTAATTGAATCTGGCTTCCCCCAGTGTCATTTACAGAAGCTGGCTAGGAAAGTCGCTAATGGCAATCACGTATATATGCAGGATATTGCAACTGTCATAAATACATGTCAGTTGCCAAGCCTCTGAATTTTGATCATGTGACTGTGGGTACCCTGCAATGGTCACAAGTATGAGGACAATGCCAATGTAATTTCAAACGGTCACAGTATGAATTTACTGTAAGTTGAAACTACCTGTAATAACAAGAAACTAACTTCATGGAGTCCTCAACTTACAACCATTCCTTTAGTGACCATTCAAAGTTACAATGGCCCTGAAATGTGATTTATGACTGGATTTCACAGATACAACCACTGCAGCATCCCCATGGTAACGCGATCAAAATTCAGGTAACATGATCACCACTGGAAACCTTCCCAGCTGCCTCTGCATCAAAGTCAGGAGGAGGAGGAGCCGGATTCGCTTAACAACTGCATGATTCACTTATCAATGATTTGCTGAACAACAGTGGCAAAAAAAGTTCATAAAACGGGACGCAAGTCATGTAACAACTACCTTGCTTAGCAACGGAAATTTTGGGCTCAGTTGTGGTCATACATTGAGGACTATCTGTCCACAACCCTGTAAGGCAGTCCTCGACTTACCACAGTTCATTTAGTGACTGTTCAAATGTTACAATGGCACTGAAAAAAGTGACTTAAGGACGTTTTTCACACGACTTGCACCATTCCCATGGTCATGTAATCCAAATTCAGGGCTTGGGAATTGACTCACATTTATTACTGTTGTTGCATCCTTTTGCGACCTTCTGACAAGCAAAGCCAATGGGAAAACCAGATTCATTTAACAACCATGTTACTAATTTAACAACTGCAGTGATTCACTTAACACCTGTGGCAAGAAAGTCCAAAAAATGGAACAAAGTTCACTTCACAAATGTCTCACTTAACAACAGAAATTTGGGGCTGGATCATGGATGTAAGTTGAGGACTACCTGTATTGCTTTTTTAAAATAAAATGAAAAATAATCTCCGGTCTACAGCCTTGGTTTCCAGTTACTTACCACATTAGGCATACAGTATGTGCCTTCATAAGCACAAAATAAAATAATCTCCCTGGGTGGGGCTGGAAAAAAATGCAATACTCTCCTTCCTCCACCCCGCCCACCCCATGCTTCAACCCTCTTCCTCCCACCCTACAGATTAATTCCCTATTCTGTTCCAAAATGGGACGGGGATTTCAATACTAGCAGGCAGCTTTCCAACCCCTAAAATGAAGATGCAAAAATCGTACTTCGTGTCCGACTCACCGGAAACCTTGCAAGCAAGCCAAGAGGATAGCTGGGGGAGTGCTGGCAATGTGTCTGCTTGGTGGGGCTGAGAAGGGTACAAGAATGAACTCAAGACAGCTGCTCCCATAGCAGACAGTTGGGGGATGTCAGCTGTCGGGGGTAGGGGGTGGGGGGAGATATATTTTTGGGCCTGCCACGGGGGTGGAGAAATTTAGGATTAGAGTCTGAAGACTGGGTCAAGAAATAGAACAAGGGAGGCAAAGATTAAGTAGGGTGCAGGGAAGGGAAGCTGAGGTTACTGGTCGGCAGCTGGCGGCCCTTCAAATGAAAACTAACCTATGTATAAATTCTATAGGACCATTCACTTTGGTATACTGATTAAATCAGAGAAGTAATACTGTGGTGCAGGGGTGTCAAACTCAAGGCCTGGGGCCCAGATCCTGCCCTCAGGGTGTTCAGATCTCACCCGAGGGGCCACCCTGGAAACAGCAAAGGACTGGCCTGTGGTGCTTCTGCCAGTGAAGACAGAGCTTGTGGCCCCACATGTGGCCCTCCCGAGCTCCATTTTGGAAGGTTGGCAGAAGGTTGCAGGAGGTCGTCGCAGCTGAAAACAGAGCTCAGGAGCCAGTGGTGGGATTCCATTTTTTTTACTACCAGTTCTGTGGCCGTGACCTGGTGGGTGTAGCAGGGGAAGGATACTGTAAAATCTCCAGTCAGAGGGGGTATTTGCCGGTTCTCTGAACTACTCAAAATTTCCACTACCGGTTCTCCAGAACTGGTCAGAACCTGCTGAATACCACCTCTGTCAGGAGCCCATTTTTGATAGCAGAGTGCTTGGGCCACCACAGGCGCACCCGACACGAGTGACGTCGAGCTGGCTATGCCCACCCTGGCCACACTCACCCCATCTCCTGAGATCAAACACAACCCTGATGTGTCCCTTAATGAAATCAAGTTTGACACCCCAGATCTATGATATGCCATACGCTAAATAAAAAAATGTTAAGGGTAGGAATGGTAGCTGGTGGCTTCTGGAAGCTCCTTCTCATTCTTTATTTCCAAACCATTGCTGACCCACAGGAGGGGACAGAGAATGATGGTTATGTGGTTAAGGCACCAAGCTAAAAAGCAAGTGACTGTGAGTTCAAGTCCTGACTTAGCCATGAAAGCCAGCTGAGTCACTCTTGCCCAGTCATTCTCCCTCAGCCCAACCCACCTCACAGGGATGTTGTTGTGGGAAAATAGGAGGAAAGCCTATTGAATATATTCACTGCCTTGAGCTATTTGTAAAAATAATAAAAGTCAGAATATCAATAAATAACCATTTAAAAACTTAACTATACTTCCATGCCTTCTCTTTCTTTTGGGAAAAAATATATACAGGTAATTCTTGACTTATGACCACAGTTGACCCTCAGATTTCTGTTGCTAAGCAAGATAAGTTGTTCAATGAATTTTGTCTCATTTTAGGACCTTTCTTGCCACAGTTGTGAATCACTGCAGTTGTTAAGTTAGTAACACAGTTAATCTGGCTTCCCCATTGACTTTGCTTGTCAGAAGGCTGCAAAAGGTGATCACATGACCTCTGGACACTGCAACCATCATAAATATGAGCCAGCTGCCAATCAAACATAACCACAGGAAGGCTGAAACAATCGTAAGGATGAAAAACAGTCATAAGTCACTTTTTTCCAATGCTGTTGTAACTTTGAACAGTCACTAAAAAAAGGAATTGTATCCAATGGTGGGATTCAATCAGTTTGCACCACTTTGGCCGAATCAGTTGTTAAATTGCTACCTGGCTCCGCCCCTCCGTCCCCCGGAGTCCCTGTATACTCCGTGTGGCTCCCAAGAGGCTTCAGGGAGGCCTACGAGGCCCAAAAGGGAGCATGGCACCCATGGCCCTTTTTTGCTCCCAGGAGGCTGCAGGAAGGCCTACTAGGCCCAAAATGGGGTTTGGAGGGATGGCATGCTTCCCTGGCCTGTTTTGCTCTCAGAGGGGTGCAGAAGGCCAAGGGCTATCTGTCACACCCCCTGGCCACGCCCACCATGGCCATGCTCATCCAGCCAGTCATTAGGACAGAGAGTTGGTTATTAAATTATTTGAATCCCACCACTGATTGTATTGACTAAGTTTTGGTGCATTGGAGTACCAAATCAGCAACATGGTTTTAGGCCTAGAGGCTGCCTACTTACTCTTCCTCCCAGGACCCTTGCAACCATTTCTTCCCAGACATGCTGAAGGAAAAGAAAAATGCAAACCTGATCGAAGGAAACACTTTCTTCCTCTGACCTCTGGAGAGCCCCGTCTCTCACCATACTTCCATTTTGGAGAAGGAACAACAATAACCCCCAAAACCTGCACAGGCATTCAGGAAAATAGGCTGGAGGATTGGGTCTTTTGGGACACTTAATGTGGGCCGGTAGACCCTGTCTAAGGCCAGAACAGGAAAGAGAAGATAGGACAATCCCCTGCCTATTATTTATCTGTCAGGATCTGCAGCCGAGGAGTAACAGGGTTGGAAACAGGAGTATCGGATCGAGGTTGCTATGGCGACCGCCCCATCCACCCGACCACCCACCCGAGTGGTACCTTGAGATTTCCAAATGAGGAATGACTTCCTTAACAGCTGCGTGGGGGTGGGGTGGTTTAACCAAGCCAAGAAAGCTCTTTTCCCATCCAACCTGAAATCTCTGCAACAGAAACCGTCTGGCCGAATTTCTGCCTGTCATTTCTAATGTGTGTGTGTGGGAAAAACCCAGCAGATTATTCTGTAGGGTTTTTGGTTTTTTTACACCAAGTTGCTCAGCCTACTACACCAAGGCCTTGGAAGCTGCAGAATTCACAGCCAAATCCATGTGCGGAGCTGATGACAGTGAAAGACACTCAGATTCACAGATTTTTTTTGTTTTTGTTTTAAAATGCATAGAAGAGCTATGTTCTGGTGCAGGGGTGTCAAACTCAAGGCCCGTGAGCTGCATCTGGCCCACAGGGTGCTTAGATCTGGTCCATGGGGCCAACCTGGAAATAGCAAATGACCGGCCCATGGCCCTCCTGAGCTCCATTTTCACTGGCAGAGGGTTGCAGGAAGCCATTGCAGCTGAAAACGGAACTCGGGAGCCCGTTTTCACTTGCAGAGCGCTCAAGCCATTACAGGCGCCCCTGACATGACATTGATATTGACCTGGCCATGCCCCTCCTTGCTGCTCCCCCTGAGGTCAAACACAACTCTGATGTAGCCCTCAATGAAATTGAGTTTGACACCCCTACTCTGGTGCAATTGGCAAAGCTGCTTGGAACAGTCTCGAAGATGTGCAGACATTCAGTTTTTTAAAGGCAGTGATTTATAGCAATAAATATATTTATTATTATTATTTTATTACAGAGCCAGTTTGGTCTAGTCTAGTGAGAGCCAGTTAAGGCACCAAGCTGTCAAAACAGGAGACAAAGTTCAAGTCCTGCCTTAGCCATGAAAGCTGGCTGGTGATTTTGTGTCTCTCTCTCTTTCTCTCTCTTTCTCTCTCTCTCCCCCGCCCTCCCTCCCTCCCCCCCGCCACTCTGTCTCTCTCCCCACAACCACCTCACAGGGTTGTTGTTATGGGAGAAAATAGGAAGAGAAAGTTGTATTAGGTATGTTCACTGCTTTGAATTATTAATAAAATAATAAAGATGGGATACAAATAAATGTTTTGTTTGACTGTTAACTCTCTGCCCCTCGTAGGCTTTGATATTTAACATTCCAGCTTGAAAAAACAGTCCACTGGAATGTGAATAGCAGGTTGTCCTATTTTTTTCTAGTCTTTAATGTATACATTATAAACTGCTAGGTTTATAATTAAGGCAGTAGAACTAAGAACCCATTAAATAGATCAGGTTACCCTTCAAAGGTGATGTCTTTATCTGATTGCTGATTCTTGTATTTACCACATACAGGATGAATTTAATTTTTGCATTTTCATTCATCTATTTTACCGCGGAATTAGATCCTGTATTTTATTTTTTCATACAGTCTCAGACTAACCAATCCATAAGCTACTAATAATAAATGCTAAGAACTCTTCCAAGTATATGGTTTATGCCTTGCTGGCTGAGGGAGTTGAAAGTTGCTGAGTTGGAAAAACTCTGTCCTAGATTCTGCAACCTGGAAGAATCCCATAATAAGTGGCTTGAAGAGCATTTATTTAATGTATTATTTTAAACCAATACTTCCATAATCCCAGAGAAGCAGCTAGGGTTTTATTAAATGTAATTTCCACTGACCTTTTCATTAAACAGGTGGGAAAGTCGAAATAGGTATCAGAAAACTAAAGAATATTCTAATAATCCTGTAAGGAATGAAGCAATCAAATTACAAAGCTGGTAAGATTCTTATGCAATTTCTGTAGAGGAATGCCATAAAGGTTTACACGCTCTCCCTTTTAAGCTCTTTGACTGGTATTTTTAATAAACTGAAGCCCATAAAAATAAGACACAGATGGTTGCCAAAATTCTTTAGCTGAGGCATACTGATTCATAAGTGTATGACCTGGGCTGAACATTATTTTATGTTCTTCCTTTATTTAGTTTGGTGTGCTGAAATATCCAGCATTCATTACTGCAGTTATTTTTCCTTTCTTTTTTGACTGTGTGTGTCTGTGTGTGTGTGTGTGTATACTTCCTCATAACTGAATAGTTTCCTCTTATATTCTCCTTTTCGAGTCTAGCCCAATGGCTTAAGCATATTGCATTGCATTGATATTATTATTTTCCACATAACGTTAATTCTCAACTTACAACCACAACTGACCAAAATTTCCATTATTAAGTAAAGCGAGAGTTTTACCCCATTTTATAACCTTTCTGCCACAGTTGTTCAATGAATCACTGCAGTTGTTAAGTAAATGTGTGGTCATAAAGCGAATCTGGCTTTCCCCATTGCTGGTTAGAAGCCAGGTAGGAAGGTTACAAAATGTCGATCATACGACCCCAGGACAGTGCAACTGTCATAAATGCATGTCAGTTGTCAAGCCCGTGAATTTTGATCATGTGACCATGGAGATGCTACAGTGGTTGTAAGTGTGACAAATAATAAGTCACTTTAGTAGTACTGTTGTAACTTCACTAACAAGAGATGAGGTGGCTCAGTGGCTAAGTCGCTGAGATTGTTGAGCAGAAAGTTCAGCAGTTCGATGGTTCGAATCCCTAGCACCGTGTAACGGAATGAGCTTCCATTACTTGTCCCAACTTCCGCCATCCTAGCAGTTCGAAAGCATGTAAAAATGCAAGTAGAAAAACAGGGACCACTTTGGTGGGAAGGTAATAGTGTTCCGTGCGCCTTCGGCATTTAGTCACCGGAGATGTCTTCAAGCAGCGCAGGCTCTTCGGCTTTGTAACAGAGATGAGCACTGCCCCCTAGAGCCAGAAACGACTAGCACGTATGTGCAAGGGGAACCTTTACCTTTACCTCCAGTAAACGAATGGTTATAACTTGAGGGTGTGTGTGTGTGTGTGTGTGTGTGTGTGTGTGTAGTATAGAATAGAAGAGAACAGAATAGAATAGAATAGAATAGAATAGAATAACAGAGTTGGGAAGGGCCTTAGAGGTCTTCTAGTCCAACCCCCTGCTTAGGCCGGAAACCCTGTTCCATTTCAGACAAATCTCTTCTTAAAAACTTCCAGTTTTTAATAGAGAGGCAGTTTCTGTAGGCAACACCAGAATGTTTCCTTCCTGCCTTCCTTACAGGATTAGGCCAGTAATTTCTTCTAACAACCGGTTCTCCGAACTGCTTAGAATGTTAACAACCAGTTCTAGCAAATAGGTGCGAACTGGTAGAATCCCACCCCTGGTTTTAGCCTCCAGTCTCGTAATCATCTTTGTTACTCTTCCCTGCTCTGTTTCTAGAGTTCCAACATCTTTTTTATGTTATGGCAACCAAAATTGGTTGCAGTTTTGTATATGTACATATGTATGTTAATTTCTGCTTTGCTTTGTTGGTTACCTGTGTACATTTTTGTTAAGGTAGCTTTCCTGTATTTTAAGACAGATCAATACAAAAATGTGTTGAAGAAATAAGTGTATAGAAAAAAATATTTTTTTTGAAGTTTCACAATTAAAAACATACCAGGTTTCCTCTGGAGAGCCATATCAAATGTTAGAAAATAAATGCCAAATTTTCACATTTTAAGGATCAAATATTATAGACATCTGTCTTCATGGAACTGGAGGCAGGAAGTGGAGATTAAGCATTTCACCAAACCCGGATTGTTTTGACTCAGCTTCTCAACTGAACAACTGTGATGTGTAGTTGATTTATGGATTAGGACAACCTGTGAGCCCAGCCAATTCAACAAGCCATGATGACAGCAAACTATGGTTTAAAGTTGTGAACAGGTCCATCTGCTACAGTAGAAGATAATTTCCTGATGAACTCTAAACTCAGCTATTCTACAGAAACAACATGGATGAAAATGTCTATCACCCCATAAAGAAGTTTATCAGAAATACTTTCTTTTAGGATCTTTGCTATCCTTCCTTCTTGTTACACAGAAAACTTCACATTTCATCTCTGCTTAAGTCTGGGTTGATATACCGGTAGTTCTCAATTTACAAAAGTTTGTTTAGTGACCATTCACAGTTACCACAGCACTGAAAAAAGTGATAACTATATTTCACACATTTGACTTGCGGTATCCACATGATCAAAATTCAAGACACTTTGGCAACTGACTCATATTTATGATGGTTGCAGTGTCCTGGGGTCATGTGATTGACTTTTGTGACTTTCTCCCAAGCAAAACCAACAAGAAAGCCAGATTTATTTAACAACCCTGTCACTAACTTTACAACTGCAATGATTCACTTAACAATGGTGACACAAAATGGAGGCATCTGCCATGCAGCTGAACTTTGATCACATGACCCTGGAGATGTTGCAATGGTCGTAAATGTGAAAATTTCTTTTTTTGCTTTAATGACACTAAGAGGCCTCGAACATTTACTGAAGTAACTATGGGGCAGAAATGATAAATTGTTAATAATAAATCATTAATAATAAACGAATGCAGGTAATTCTTGGCTTACAGCTACAACTGAGCCCAATTACTAAGTAAGACAATTTGTTAAGTGAGTTTTGCCCCATTTCACCATCTATCTTGCCACAGTTGTGGCAACTGAATCACTGCAATTGTTAAGTTGTTAAGTGAATGACTTCCCCACTGAATTTGCTTGTCAGAAGTTTTCATGACCTTGGGACATGTCACTGTAATTAATGTGAACCACTTGCCAAGTTATCAATTTTAAAAAAAAATAATTTGTATTGTACATTTCCACAATTACAAATCTCTTATATATTCTTTACAACACTTTGACATCGACAAATTCACATATATCTACATACATATATACTTTTAATTCTTATTTCTATTGTCTAACCAGCTATACCACTTATCCCAGACCGTATAATATTCCGGTTCTTCTCTATCTTGCAGTTCTAAAGTGAGTTTAAACAACTCTACACAGTCCAACACTTTCTTTATTACCATACCATTGGAAGGGGTACTGTCCAAATTCCAATTCTGTGCAAAGGCAATTCTTGCCTCTATATGCACTATAATATATTTGGTGTTTTTTTTTTACTGAATTCTCCTCTAATTATTCCTAATAAAAACATTCTGGGTTTAAGTTCAATTTGAAGACCTACAATTTCCTGTAACCAATTTCTTATTTTTACCCAGTATTTCCTTGCTTCGGGGCACAACCACCACATATGAAAAAAGGTACCATGTTTTTGTTTGTACTTCCAGCATTCTGGACTCATATTTGGATATATCTTTGCCAATCTTGCCGGTGCTAAATGACAGCGATAAAACATTTTGTAGAAGGTTTCCTTGCAGGCAACATACATTATTAGTTTATAATATTTTCTCCAGAATTTTTCCCAGTCTTCTAATTGAATATTATACCCAAGATTCCTTGCCCAGGCTATCATAGATCCTTTAACTATTTCTTCTTCCCTATCAAACCTTAACAAATAATTATACATTTCCGTTATAAATTTCTCTTCTGATACTAATAGAATTTTGTCTAATTGTTGTTGTTCCCTATCAATGCCAGTCAAGCCTCAATTTTGATCATATGACCATAGGGAGGCTGGAATGGTCATATGTGTAAAAATTATTATAAATCACTTTTTCAGTGCTGTTGTAACTTCGAACAGTCACTAAATGAACTGCTGTAAGTCAAGGACTACCTGTATACAGTACTAGAATCCAAGCAAAGCGACAAAAATTAGGGAATAAAATGTAAACAAAGGCATCCATTACCTGAAGCAAGTCTTTGGGGTACTGTCTTGGAATTTTTATTCCTTTTTCTTTCAATCAAACACTCCAAAAATAAAAGTCAAGGTGGTGCTGATTTGGCCTCCTTAACAAACAGGAGTGGGAGACTAACCCCATGCAAGCTACAGCCCCTTCAGGAATTCTCAGCCCTCAATCCCTTTCTGATAAAGACAGGAAATGCGTCTTTCCTGAACCAGGAAACAGCAATGTTTAATTTAGAATACTCTCCCACTGTCAGAGAAAAGCAAAAATAAAAAATAAAAAAGAGACCGGAAAGAAAAACAAATCAGGAA
This sequence comes from Pseudonaja textilis, assembly GCF_049901715.1. Taxonomy (NCBI): domain Eukaryota; kingdom Metazoa; phylum Chordata; class Lepidosauria; order Squamata; family Elapidae; genus Pseudonaja; species Pseudonaja textilis. The sequence continues at coordinate 122,575,651 of NC_142008.1, read as the reverse complement.
TCATAACCCAAAGTAAATTTTCCTAGCTCCTGTGTGTGCATGAGTGCCTACGCACCCACAGGCATGATTCTGGACCAGGAGAAAAAAAAACCTGGGTAAAATAAAGACTTTACACACAAAGCAATGGAGGGCTAGGAAATAGCAAACATAGCAGTATATTTGTATATACTTAAATATTGCTAGATAAATCTGTCTATCATCATCCTCTCTTTTAATGATCCCATAATCCCTTGCGGGGTGGAGTCTGGGCATCTGAATGGAGCTGATGGTTTACTGGCCAGCTGCCCTTCCTGTTGCCAATGCAGAGTTTTGTTCAGCAGATATATTCTCAGGGTGTCCAGAGAGAGAAATATCTGCCTCTACCTAGGATCAAACTCATAGCCTCCTGATTGTGAAGTGAGAGCTCCACCATTTGTCTGCCTGCCTGCCTGTCTATTTCTTTCTTTCTATCTATCTATCTTTCTATCTATCTATCTATCTATCTATCTATCTATCTATCTATCTATCTATCTATCTATCATCTCTATAATCTCTTTATAGATAGATATATCTATATTATTATTACCTTTATTGTCAGAGTACAACATGTGACAATGAGATGAGTCTCCCTTCGTGCACCCCCACCCCCACACAACTCACAGTGAGGACAGAAGTCTCTAACCCAGACCCAATCTTATTACCCTATATGACCTTGTTGCATAACGTGCCGGCTCCACAAGACTGTCATACTATGTTGGCATGAAGTTATTTTCTGTTCAGAAGTCTGACAGCCCATGGGTAGAAACTGTTCTTCAGCCTGTTGGTGCGTCTGGCTATGCTTCTATATCTCCTACCCGATAGTAGGAGAGTGAAGAAGTGCTGACCGGTATGTGAGCCGCCCCTGATAATTTTCCTCACTCTTCTAAGGCATTGAGCCCTAGCGTTATCATCTAGTGATATCAGGGGACATCCCACAAGGTTTTGGGCTGTGCTCACCACCTTCTGTAATGTCTTTCTATCTGCAGCTGTCAAACCAGCATACCACACCGTAATACAATATGTGAGGATGCTTTTTATATATCTATAACTACATCTGCCTGCCTGCCTGCCTGTCTGTCTGTCTATATCTCTAAATGATAGATAGATAGATAGATAGATAGATAGATAGATAGATAGATAGATAGACAGACAGACAGACAGATGTAGATATAGATGGATATATATACACAGAGAGACAGACAGAGAGAGGGACAGAGAGAGACAGAGACAGAAAGAGAGACAGAGACAGAGGATAGATAGACAGACAAACAGCTTTATAGCAGTATATTTAATCAAGGAGAGAACTAACCTAGAACTAAGAAGAAATTTCCTAAAGAACAATTAATCAGTAGAACAACTTGCCTCCAGAAGTTGTGAATTCTCCAACACTGGAAGTTTTTAAGAAGAGATTGGACAACCATTTGTCTGAAGTGGTATAGGGTTTCCTGCCTAAGGAGGGGGTTGGACTGGAAGACCTCCAAGGTCCCTTCCAACTCTGTTATTCTTTATTCTACATTTGCTGCAAGGAAAATCAAAAGCTTGTTTCCATTTCTTTGTACTCTTTCTGCATTTTGCCTTTTTTTCTTTTTCTCTTTTTCTCCTTTGACTTTCTCTTAAGTTTGTTAGTTTTCCTATTCTTTGTAAAACTTTCCATTAAAATGCATCAAAAACACCATTATGCATAGGTAGTCTTCAACTTACAACCATAATTATGCCAAACATTTCTATTGCTAAGCAAGACTTTTATTAAGTGGGTTTTGCCCCATTTTACCACCTTTCTTGCCATGGTTGTTAAGTGAAACACTGCAACTCTTAAGTTAATAACAGAGTTGTTAAGTTACCTGCAAACAGTTGTTAATGCAAGGACTGGCCATAATGGTAACTTTCTCAGCACTGTTATAACTGTGAAAGGTCGCTAAACAGAGTGATCAGTGAGTGAGGCCTACGTGTCCTGTGGCCTGACGACAAAGCAGTGGGACTTAAGAAATCATTTTTTATTTCTCCTTGGAAAGCAATCAGAGCCAATTATCCAAACAAACTGATATCCAAAGCCCAGCAGAGCTACAGGAAATGGGAGGAAGAGAGGCATCAGATTAGAAATGGATTCATTTCCAGACTTACTTACTCCAGGTTTATGTGCTATATACACAAAAGATCAGATACACTGAATTCTGTGTCAAAACAGCAGGAGAAATAAACTTCCAGGACTTCAGTAGAGAATAAGAGTACTAAAGGAGAAAGACATGCTTTGTAAACAGTTTATTTTACAGTACAGGTATACATCTATAGACTCTATATTCGTATGTATGTATGTATGTATTTATTTTATTTATTTTTTCTGATGTGTTATGTAGTGTATATTGGAGGTAGTGAGCCTTTGAGAGCTGTATGCAACTAACTTTCACTCTAATGTATGCTGATTAGTGTACATTCAAAGTGATAATAAAGTTATTATTCCATTCCACTCTATTCTATTCTATTTGCAGTCAGGTAGGAAATCCTGAAATCATTGGCTCAAAGGAAGAGACTGGCCCTATGTTCCCAAGTCACTAGTCCTGTGGATCCCAACTGGCTTCCTCATTGATCTAGCACCAATATTATTATAGGTAGTCCCTGACTTACAACAGTTCACTTAGTGACCATTCCAAGTTATGAAAACACTTATAGGGCTGCCCTTTCAATTCTAGTTCAGCAGTATAGAAGCTGCATAAACGCAGATAAATGAGCGTCTCTGTTGAAGTTAATTTTTCCCCCCACTTTGGGTTAAGCATGAGTCACCCCATTCCTCTGGTATGTTTCTTCCTCCTTCCTGTGGGGAAAACCTTGGGCATTTCCTCTGTAGGTCGGCACAAGCAAATGGGGCCTACCCCCCCAAAAAAATATTTTTGTTGCACTTTTTTCAAGATTACAAATCTCTTTTACATTCTTTACAACACTGTGACACTGATAAATTCACATATACCTATATACATACATATACTTTTAATCCTTATTTCTATTATCTAGTCTATTATCTAGCCAGCTATACCACTTTTCCCAGACCACATAATATTCCAATTCCTCTCTGTCTTTCAATTTTAAAGTAAGCTTATCCATCTCTGCACAATCCAACACTTTTTAAAATATCATTCCCTCAGAAGGGATTGCTGTTCAATTTCCAGCTTTGTGCAAAGACAATTCTAGCTGCTGTCACTATATGAAATATAATATATTTAACTTTTTTAATGAATTCTCCTCTTATTATTCCTAGTAAGAAAAGTTCAGGTTTAAGCTCAATTTGAAGGCCTGTTATATCCCGTGACCATTTTCTTATCTTTACCCCGTATTTCCTAGTTTCGGGACAAGACCACCACATATGAAATAAAGTACCCTGTTTATGTTTGCACTTCCAACATTCTAGACTCATATTAGATACATCTTAGCCAGTCTAGCCGGTGGTAAATGCCAATGATAAAATGTTTTGTAGGGGTTTTTCTTTGTAGGCCGAGGACATAGTTAATTTATAATTTTTTGTCCATAATTTTTCCCATTCTTCTAATTCGATATTGTACCCAAAATTCCTCAACCAGACTATCATTGATCCTTTAACTATTTCTTCTTCAGTTTTAAATCTTGACAGATAAGTAGATACTTTCATTATGGATTTCTCCTCCAGTCCCAATAGTATTTTATCCAGTTGTTGTTCTTTATCAAACCCGTACTCTTCTAAATCTTTTTTATACCTCGCTTGCAATTGTAAATATGGTCACCAAACTATGTTTATTCCTTGATCTCTCAATTCTTGGTTTGTTTTGAGCCTCTCTTGGTTGTCTAACAATTCACTATATCTTACCATCTTTTCTAAGTCCAATGTATTTGGATAAATCATAGCCTCCATGGTTGATAATCTACTGGGTATTTTGATGTAATGATTTTTTTAATTCTCTCCCAGACCTGTATAAGTGCACCTCTCATTTGGTGTCTATGGAAATATGAGTGTGTCTTACTCTTCTTTTCCCAAATGAAGGCATGCCATCCTATTTGCAAATCATAACCTTCTAATATTAGGATCCCTTTATTATTCAGATTTATCCAGTCTCTTATCCATGCTAATGCCGTTGCGTGGTAATATAGCTCCCAATCTAGGAGTCTGAAGCCACCTCTGCTTCTGCTATCCTGTAACATTTTCAATTTTATTTGGGGTTTCTTCCTAGTCAAACAAATTTTGTTATTACTTTATTTAACTCCTCAAATAATTTTTTATCTTATTGGGATCATTTGAAACAAATATAGCAATTTTGGTAATATATTCATTTTGACTGCAGTGATTCTTCCCAATAATGATAGTTGTAGTTTCCCTCAGGAATCCAGATCTTTCTTTATTTGTTGCAATAATTTATTATAGTTGTCCTCTTATTATTGAGGAACATCTTGCCATCAACCATATTCCTAGGAATTTAAAAAGGGGCCTTTTTCACTGAAATGTGTAACAGGTAGTCCTTAGCTTACGACCATTTGTTTAGTGATCTTTCAAAGTTACAACAGAACTGAAAAGAGTATGTGATGACCCGTAGTCTCTCAAAATAACCAAAAACCCAAAACATACATTAAAGTCCGGTAAGGTCTTCAACTTAACTTCACTGTTTTATTAGGCACAGTTTAAAGTCACAAAAGTAAATAATGAGGCAAAAAGAAAACCAAAACAAACTGCATTGACGAGAGTTCCGAAGCAAGCCAAGATAACTAATCATAAACTCCAGGAAAATAACCGAGGAGAGTCCATGGGAAGAACGCCAGCAAAGATAAACCTCTTTCAAAGTGAACACTAAACTTTGACTCCAGCAATTCTGACTACCGCAGTTATGAACTTATATACATAGCTCCCAGCTGCAAGCCATGAGGAAGATCATGGTAATCTCCTCCTGAGTAGACCTCGCTTTTCCCTGATCCTCTCCTCCCTGCGTGACCTAGGATGGATAGGGGATGGGCCTGGATCTCACTGCTCAGCTGGCCTCTGCCCTTCCCCAGCCTCCTCCACCACCTCTGGAGCCACACTCCCACTCCCTGTTGGCTGTTCCTCCTCTCCTCAGAGTCAGTCTCCACCAGGGGCATGAAAGAGTGAGTTATGACCATTTTTCACACTTATGAGTTTTGCAGCATCCCCACAGTCACATGATCAAAATTCAGATGCTTGGCAATTGACTCATATTTATGACAATTGCAGTGTCCTGGGGTTTTGTGATCCCCTTTGGCAACCTTGCAACAAGCAAATTCAACGGGGAAGCCTGATTCACTTTACAACTTAACAATCTCAGTGATTCACTTAGCAGCTGTGGCAAGATAGATGGTAAAATGGGGCAAAACTCACTTAACAAATTATCTCCCTTAGTAATGGGAATTTGGGGCTCGATTGTGGTTGTAAGCCAAGGATGACCTGTATTCATCTATTATTAATTATTTATTATTAATAAAGATTTGTTATTTCTGCCACATGGTTACTTCTGTAATTGTTTGAGGTACCTCAGCATCATCAAAGCAAAAGCATTAAAGAATCATTGCCTGTAGGCCAGACAAGGAATAATGGATGGAAACTGAACAAGGAGAGATTTAACCTGGAAATAAGGAGAAACTTTCTGACAGTGAGAACAATCAACCAATGGAACAGAAGTTGCCCTCGGAAGTTGTGGGAGCGCCATCACTTGAGACCTTCAAGAAGAGATTAGACTGCCATTTGTCAGAAATGGTGTAGGGTCTCCCACTTGGGCAGGGGGTTGGACTAGATGACCTATAAGGTCCCTTCCAATTCTAATTATCTGTCTGTTAAAGAGAAATTGTAAACTGTGAGAATAAAAGCAGAAATGGTATTTAATATCCTTAAAATCAATTACTGATGTTTATATAGGTAGCCCTTGACTTATGACCATAACTGGGATTTTCTGTTGCTAAGCGAGATGGTTGCTAAGTGAGTCATGCTCAATGTTATGACCTTTTTTGCACAGTTAAGAAGCAAATCATCTTGGTCATTAAATGAATTACACGGTTATTAAACAAATCGAGCTTCCCCTTCCAACGACTTGGCTTGTCAGATATCAGGTGGCAGGATCACAAATGACAGGCATGTGACCCAGGGATGCAACGGAAATACATGCCAGTTGCCAAGTTCCCGAATTTTGATCACGTGTCCAGGTAGACATTGCGATAGAGCTGCAAAGTACGCATATATACAAGTTACTTTTTTCAGCGCCTTCATAACTTTGCAGCTATGTTAAACAAATGGTTGTAAATCAAAGACTATCTGTATTAAAATCAATGAATATAAGGCACAAGGATAGATATGGAGGTGGTATTCAGCCAGTTCGGACCATACCAGTAGTGGAAATTTTGACTAGTTTGGAGAACTAGAAAAAAACCCACCTCTGGTTGGGCCCGTCCACCTGCCCCTGATGTTACCTCTCCTATATTCTCTTGTTTTTTAGCTCAGCTGATTTGCCCGGCAGAGCCGATTGCCGCGCCTCAGCTGAGCTAAACATTAGCTGAGCTTGCCAGCGTTGACAGGGATCGGTCTCTGAGCCATCCACACACACAGAGAACTGATAGGAAACAATTAGGAAACCTACCACTGGATAGTTGGCCTCAACTTATGACCACAGGAGAGCCCAAAATTTCTGTTGTTAAGTGAGTTTTGCCCCATTTTACGATCTTTCATGCCACCTTTGTTAAGTGAATCACTGCAGCTGTTAAGTTAGTTTGTTGTTAAGTAAATCTGGCTTCCCCATTGACTTTGCTTGTCAGAAGGTTGCAAAAGGGGATCACATGATGACCCCAGGACCCTGCAACAGTCATAAGTATGAACCAGTTGCCAAGCATCTGAATTTTGATCATATGACCCTAGTGATGCTGCCACAGTCATAACTGTGAAAATAGTCATAGGTCACTTTTTCTAATGCTGTTGTAACTTTGAACAGTTACTAAATGAATCATTGCAAGCCGAGGACTACCTGTTATACATTTCAGTGAAAAAGGCCCCTTTTCCTTGTGCTGACCAACAGAGGAAATGCCCAAGGTTTTCCCCACAGGAAGGAGGAAGAAACATACCACAGGAATGGGGTGACTCATGCTTAGCTCAAAGTGGGGGGAAAAATTAACTTCAACAGAGATGCTCATTTATCTGTGTTTTATGCAGTTTCTGTGCTGCTGAACTAGAATTGGAAGGGCAGCCCTATAACTTAGACAAAATGCTCTCAGCTTTACAATAATATAATTCTGCAAAATATAACAAAATAACAGAGTTGGAAGGGACCTTGGAGGTCTTCTAGTCCAACCCCCTGCTCAAGCAAGGAGACCCTATATCATTTTCAACAAATGGTTGTCCAATCTCTTTCTTAAAAAACGTCCAGTGATGGAGCACCCACAACTTCTGAAAGCAAGCTGTTCCACTGATTATTGTTCTCACTGTCAAATTTCTCCTTAGTTCTAGGTTGCTTCTCTCCTTGATCAATTCCCATCCATTGTCCTCCATTCAGGTGCCTTGGAAAATAGCTTGACCCCTTCCTCTCTGTGGCAGCCCCTCAAATATTGCTATCATGTCTTCCCTGATCCTTCTCTTCACTAAACTAGACATACCCAGTTCCTTCAAGGATTCTTTGTAGTTTAAGTCTTCAACCCACCCGCCAATCATCTTTGCCACTCTTTTCTGCACTCTTTCCATAGCCTTTTTGTATTTTGGTGACCACAATTGGATGCCATATTCCGAGTGTGGTCTTACCAAGGCAATTATAAAGCACTAATGTCACTTCTCATGCTACTACATGCCACTGAATCATGCAGCCGTACATGAGCCCAGCCAAACGCACCAGACTTCCCCATCCTTTCATCGCCAGAACAATTCCTCCCAGTTCCCAGCTTCTATCGGATGCTCCACCCTTTCCCAGTGCCTTTTCGACATGGTTTTTCCCCCTCTAATTTGAAAATCCAGCGGCTCGGATGAGTCATCCCACATGAAGCAGGCGCGAGCAAACCACAAAAAGGACATGAAATCAAAAACAGGAGGGAGGGCTGAGGCAGCAAAGTTTATTTTTATTCTGGACAGATTTGATTTCCCAAATTCAAAATTGATTCAGAATTGAATGGTTTGTGGCTATTCTACAAGCGTGAAAGAGAGAGGCCATTTCTGCATCTTTCAGCTTTGCTCTTTTCCACTCCTCCTCCTGTTAAGATCAGAAAAAGGTTTCCCCAAGCTCACAATAGGTGCAGGACTACAATTCCCATGAACCGCAGCCTGCAGGCCAGTTGGGAAGACAAGGAAAATCAGAGACTAGACTAGAATAACCACTAGAATAACCACCCTACAAGGATGGTTTGTTAAAATTTGCTATTAATACCTGCCATGCTCCCACATTCAAAACTGAGAATGAGATGCGCTAAGATGGAAACACATGTAAACACACTTATACACACCCACACCCACACAAACACAATTCCACTAGTTTAATACAAAACAGCAATGGGTATACTACTTTTTTCCTTCTACTGTTCTGTCTCCTTTTTTCAAATTCAGGCAAGTGAAGAAAAACTTGAGAAAGGATCCTCAGGGGTATGGAGATTATCCAGGCAACTCTCAAAATAATCTTCAATAGTTGATGAAATGAAGTCCGCCATCTATTGAATCTGATTAGTCTGGATGTAATTAAGTCCACAATCCCTTCCCCAATAGATCACTTCTGAGCTCAGGCTCTGCAGGAAGCTTCCATCAGACCAGTCCGAATTAGGTCCCCCACAATAGAATGAGAAGAAGCTGAGTTATTCTTCTACCGCGCCTCATCTGTGCCATGTGCCAGAGAAAGGGCCAGATTAGTTGAGATTTCTAGAGGATTTGTTTCCAATCTGATTTGGTGGTCTCGAACAGGGGTCACCAACCTTTCGGACTTCAGGAGCCACTAAATTCATAATTTTAAATTCCGTGGACCACCATTATGAACTGCCTAATGACTGGCTGGGTGGGCATGGTTAGGTGGTCATGTGACTGGGTAGGTGTGGCTAACTCGATGTCAGTCACATCGTAGGGTGCCTCACTGGCCTCCCCTCCCAGCCATACCTCGCCTCCCTGCCCAGGCTCCTTAGGGTCCCAACAGGAAACAATTGTTGGAGCTAAGCAGCCACGAGGAGAAAGAATTGGCAAAACAGCTGAGTTCAAATTGGATCTGACCAAGAAGGAGGCTCAGGAAAAGCACCTCACAGAACTATGAGCATAGGCATTCCAGAGGGAAGACCTGTGGAAGAGCCAGGTCAGGTACTGGCACCTGGAGGCTCAGCAGGCTGAGATAGTCAGCCAGTTCCAGGCCATGATGCAGTTCCACTGGAACAAGGCCCTCCAGCTCTTCGCCACCAGCAGCACTTCCCTCCAGCCTTCACCCAAAGCCCTGCACCAGGAGGCTGAAATGGATCCTAAGTCGGAATTTCTGCCCCCCTCTGACCCATACAAGAAGACCCCGAAGGGGGAGACTCTCTGCAGCAACACAAATGTTCATTGCATGTATCCGTCCCAGGGGTCATAGTGTGAGGACCCCTGATTTAATATAATATAATTTCTTAATATAAAAATGCAAATAATTTTTCTGCAGGCCACCAAAATTTCCCTCACAGACCACCGCTGGTGGTCCAAGGACCACCGGTTGGTGACTGCTGGTCTAGAACCCATCTTCCCACTTCAAAAAAAAAAAAAAAAAAAAAAAAAGATTGCTTTTCTTCTCTAGAAAGAGCTCAGAGAAGAGCCACAAGGATGATTAGGGGACTGGAGGCTAAAACATATGAAGAACAGTTACAGGAATTGAGTTTGTCTAGTTTAATAAAAAGGAGTAGGGTGACATGATAGTAGTGTTACAATATCTCGTGGGCTGCCACCAAGAAAAGGGAGTCCAGCTATTCTCCAAAGCACCTGAGGGCAGGACGAGAAGCAATGTGTGGAAATTAAACAAGGATAGAAGCAACCTAGAATTAAGGAGAAAATTCCTGACAAAAAAATTAATCAGTGGAACAACTTGCCTCCAGAAGTTGTAAATGCTCCAACACTGGAAGTTTTTAAGAAGAGATTGGACATCCATTTGTCTGAAGTAGTATAGGGTTTCCTGCCTGAGCAGGGGGTTGGACTAGAAGACCTCCAAGGCCCCTTCCAACTCTGTTATTCTATTCTAAAACTGGATTCAATAAGAGGCATGATGGTTTTGGGGAAGATGAGTGAACCAAACAAGGTTTAGATGGGGATGCCTTCCAGAAGCAGAAAGAAAGGGTCCTCTACAGTGTGGCGAGGAGGTAGGATGCAAGGATGCAAAAAACCAATCCCTGTCCCAAGAAATAAAAGTGCATGCCTTCGGAAGGAGATTTGATGGAGCCAAATGTTAACAAGCGCATGCATTATTTTTTAAAAACGCCTGCTGCCAGCATCAAGTCAAGTCTTGCTCTTTTTCAACTCCGTAAAGGCAGCCTGCCAAATTATGTTTGTAGAAAGGAATCATTGTCAGGGGACAGGCCGATCCTCGTTTATGCGAGAGAGGGAGAAAAAAAAAATAATAATTGAAAAATCGTCTCTCTGGAAAAAGGCTAAAAGTTCCTCAAAGTCTAATTGATTTCCTGCCTGCCAAGGGAAAGTTAGTGAGCATGGTTTTCTCTTCCAAAAATCTAAGAGCGCAGGCTAAATTGTCCTACTTTTCCTTACTCTTTAGTTTCACAACAACCCTGTGAGGTGGACTATGCTGAGAAGTAATGGCTAAGCCAACTGAATAGATTGAAGAAGGGTCATAACTACAACTCATTGCTTGCATACCTCATCAAACACATCCTCAAATCAATCATAACCAGATATAGGTAAGTGCAGGGTGCACGCGGAGGCTCAGGGGAGAACCTCTGGAGCCTGAGGAGGCCATTTTCACCCTCCCGGAGGCTTGAGGAAAGCCTCCAGAGCGGAGGGAGAGGAAAAATGCTCCCCTCTCCGCTACAGGAGGCCGACTAGGCCACGCCCACAATGGCCACGCCCATCCAGCAACCTGGCAGATAATCCGTTGCTGAAATTTTGGAAGCCCACCCTTGATCCTAACTAACCACGCTGGCCAGTGATCAGAAATGGTGAAAATTACACTCTAATGCAGAGTTTCTCTATCTCAGGAACTTTGTAGACTTTGCAAAGTTATGTGGACTTCAACTCCCAGAATTCCTCCAGCATGAGGAAGGCCTCCAATTGACAAAGGATGTTTTAAGGAAAGCATTCCTTGAATAATATTTTGACCCATATCTGCAAGTATTTCCCTGATTAACAAATGCTGGATGCCCAGACTCAGCTCCCAGAATCCCCCATCCAGCAGGACAGATGACCGCCGAGAATTCTGGGAAGCCAAATCCATACTTCTGGAAATTGTTCCACCTGGGAAACGCTGCAAAACCATAGCTGCTTTCAGACATTCACTAAACCACTGTTTGTGTAGATAACTTTTTTTAAAAAAAAAAAATTTTCACCCAAGAATGCAGTTTACCCAAGGATGTGGTCAGAAAAAAACAAAGAGAGTTATTCCAGCTTTAGGTGATGTGAAACCTCAATCCTCTTTGTGTACTTCTCTGAATCATTTCCACCCAAAGTTTTCCATATCTATCTGTCTGTCTGTCTGTCTGTCTGTCTGTCTATATCAGGGATCTCCAAACTTAGCGAATTAAGGCTTATGGACTTCAACTCCCAGAATTCTCCAGCCAGCTGGTTGGGGAATTCTGGGAGTTGAATCCAGAAGTCTTAAAGTCGCCAAGTTTGAGGACCCTTGGTATCTATCTATCTATCTATCTATCTCTCTCTCTCTCTCTCTCTCTCTCTCTCTCTCTCTCTCTCTCTATCTATCTATCTATCTATCTATCTATCTATCATTTAAATCCTGCCTTTATAGGTGGTAAACATATCTAATACTTCTTCCTCCTCCTCCTATTTTCCCCACAGCAACAAGCCTGTCAGGTGTGTTGGGCTGAGAAAGAATGACTGGCCCAAAGTCACCCAGTTGGCCTTCATGCCTCAGGCGGGACTAGAACTCACAGTCTCCTAGTAATTGGTCCAAAGTCAACTAGCTGGATTTCATTTCTAAAATGGGACTACAACTCACTGTCTCCTATAATTGGCCCAAAGACACTCAGCTCGCTTTTATGCATAGGGCAGAACTAGAACTCACAATCCCTTGGTTTCTAGGCCAGCAACCCCTTAACCAGAATACAAGCATAACAGAATTGGAAGGGACCTTGGAGGTCCTCTAGTCTAACCCACTGCTCGAGCAGGAGACCCTATACTAGGGATGCCCAACCCTGGCAACCGTTTCTTAAAATGTGGTCTTAAGACTTGCTACCTCAAACTGACCATATGATCTCTTCGCCCATTATAGTTTAAGTTAGATAGATTTTTTCTATCCAGTGCCGCCAAGATGTAGGAGGAAGCCCCAGCCCAACAAGGTGGTCAGTTGTGAAGCTGAAGGCCATTTAATGGCCTGGCTTCATTCACTTTCTGCTGCAGCTCCAGTTTTTGGGTCCCAAAAAGTTGCCCAATATGTCTTGCTATAATGGAGCCGTCTTGGAACTGCTAAAAGGACTGTGTTGTAGACTGGAGATAGATGATGTTGTATCCCTCCCCATCTGTTGAGAGAGGACTGTTCTATTCTGACATAGATGGCCTCTTTGACCCCTCTTTCAAAACCAGTGGTTGTCTCTGTCTAAAATGTCTAAAATGTGGACTTTGCTGTCTCCAAAGGAGCCTTTGTCTTTTTTTAAAAAAGCCTTTGTCTTTTAAATGCAGATAGACTCCTGAACCAAGTCCTGATGGGTTTGTTTTATGTTGTGCTATGCCAGTGATGGAGAACCTTTTCAGCACCAAGTGCCCAAACCAGAACACGTGTGCATGTGCATGCATGGGCACGCGCCAGAGTGCCAGAAACCTGAAGGCCAGCTGGCCGGCATATGCATGCCTGGTTTTTGGCTATTTCTGACCATTTTTGGGGCTGTTTTCAGGCCATTTTTTGGCTGTTTTTCAGGCCATTTTCTGATGGTCCGGCGCCCACGAAGACCAGCTGGCATACCATAGGTTCGCCATCATGGTTCTATGCTCTACAACAGGGGTCCCCAAATTTGGCAGCTATGCTGGAGAATTCTGGGAGTTGAAGTCCACAAGTCTTAAAGTTGCCAAGTTTGGAGACCTCTGCTCTACAAAGAAAATCCAGGAAATCCAGCTGCTTTTTGGAAAAAAGCATCTTTGGGACTAACAGCGAGAACAACTAATCAATGGAACTCCTAGTGTTGTGGATGCTCCATCGCTGGAGGTTTTCAAAACTAGATTGGGCAACCACTTGACTAGGATGGTATAAAGACTCCTGCCCAGGGGTGGGATTCCACCGGTATAACAACTGGTTCAGTGATATGCGTGTTCGCACCAAACACGTGCGCTCTGCATTTCAAAAAGGTTTTATACTTTCCTTCTTCTGCAGTCCCTGTGACTAAAACAGCTGAGGCACGGTAAACCGCTCTGCCACGCAAATCAGCTGTGCGCTAACAAAAGGGAATAAAGCACGGGAAAGAGCAGGGGCGGTTGGGCAGTCCCACATGGTCATTGCAGTAAATCAGTTTTCTGCCAGCTGATCTTCGGAGCAAGGTGTTCGCCCAAACTGGTCCAAACCGGTAGAATACCCCCCCCCCACTCCTGCCTTGGGAAAGGGGTTGGACTAGAGCCATGATGGCGAACCTATGGCACACGTGCCGGAAGTGGCGTGCAGAACCATCTCTTGCAGGCACGCTCCCTCTCTCACACACACACTTTCGCCGCATGACAACAAAAGGTTAGCCATCACTTGACTAGAAGGCCTCCAAGATCCCTTCTAGCCATAAGATTCTATGATTCTGACTATAACAGCAAAACCCAGGCTTCACAATTTATGCAATTGGAACACGAATCTGTAAGTAAATATCTCAACTGATGTTCAGTTCATTGCAATTCAATGTTCAGTTCTTTCCTTGGAAACAAATCCACCTAAGATTTTCAACCACTCTTTCCTAAGCCTAGAACGTAATCTGCTTAATCCTTGTAAATTGGACTAAAGCATAATTATTTAATTATTGACAGAGCCCTCTGTCCGAGGCTACTGTTGTTGTTTTCTTCTTTTTACATCAGTCTGAAAACTGTAAATGGGCTGGATTTAGAAACTAAGCAGGGTAGGGGCCAGTTAATACAGGTAGTTCTCAACTTACAAGTCAGTTTAACGACCGTTCAAAGTTACAAAGGCATGGAAAAACAGCGAGTTATTATCATTTTCGACATGTAATAGGAGGCAAGACTTACCTCAGAAATGCCTCACTTAGCAACAGAAATTATGGACTCAATGGTGATTGTAAATTGAGGAATACCTGTATTGGATAAGAGCCCATTAGAATAGAATAGAGCTGGAAAGGACCCTGGAGGTCTTCTAGTCCAGCCCATTTAGAAAATCTCAAAACAGCAGATTAGACCAGTGGAAAAGACAACAAATACAAAGTAATACATTATTTTTTTCTGATTTTAATATCAGAAGGTGCGGTGATAAAACCACTTCCTTATGGCTGTGGAGATTTTGAAGCAGATTTAAAAATCCTAGAGAAGCAGGGACGTGGCTAAATTTAATTGCTTTCATCTAATGTAATTACTTTGCCCTTGACTGAGACATGTTTAATATTTTTCTGTTTCCTGTTGCTTAATATAATTCCTGTGCACAAATCTGAGAGGGGGAGGCAGCACACACTACAGGGGACTGGGCTTTGTGTGGCTTACTTGTGTTATTGGTTTATTTGTAGAAACAAACCAACTTCGGCTGAATTAAAAATACATAAGTGGAATCAATAAGGAACAGTAAGGTGATTAGAATTTTCCAAGGCTTGGATTAAATGAAGAAATCCTAAACTCAACTTGGAAAGAGGAAGAGAAAACCATCAAAGAAACTGGATAGATGTGTCCCTGCAGTCACAGAGTTGAAAGGAAACACAGAATGATTTTACAATTTGTTGTTATTCGGTGTTTTATTTTAACTGCTCTTGTATAAGTAAGGTAAAGGTTCCCCTCGCACATACGTGCTAGTCGTTTCCAGCTCTAGGGGGAGGTGCTCATCTCCTTTACATAGCTGAAGAACAAGCGCTGTCCGAAGATGTCTCCATGGTCATGTAGCCAGCATGAATAAACACCGAAGGCACATGGAACACTGTTGCCTTCCCACCAAAGGTGGTCCCTATTTTTCTACTTGCATTTTTACGTGCTTTCGAACCGCTAGGTTGGCAAAAAATGGAACAAGTAACCGGTGCTCACTCCATTACGCGCGCTAGGAATTCGAACCACCAAACTGCCAACCTTTTTGATCGGCAAGCTCAGCGTCTTAGCCACAGAGCCACTGCATATAAGTAGACCTATCATTTACAGACTACTGGAAGATGAGTCTCTGTCCATAGAATTTACAATCTAAAACACACTCAGAAGTGAAATTGAAAACTGAGGGAATGGAGACAAGGATAAACAAGGAGAAAGTATGTGATTATTTTAGTTATCGTACAGCTAATCCTTTTCTTATGACTGATTGCTTCATTATCCTTCAAAATTACAATGGGCCCAAGATAAGTGCTTTACCGTCTGTCAGCACACAATGTTGATTTAATTTTTTTTATTAGTTTATAATGTAACATACAAAGAAAACACAAAAGTAAATAGTAGGGATATTAGGAAAGGGAATAGGGAAGAGAAGAGTGTGGGAAACAAGTGGGGAAAGAGGGAAAAAAGAAAAAAAAGACATTGACCTCCGATTCCCTTTGGTGTAGTAGAATAAGGTATTAACATCAAACCTCAACATTTTACTTTTACATAATAGTAGTAGTAAAGTAGTAGTAGTAAACTAGCCATTTTTATAACAATAACTATCCAGTTGGTAAAACCCAAAATCAAAGCTACATTTTTTTCCAACTCAAGCACAAAGTCCAGAAGCAGTTTCCAAGTAGAAATAAAAACATTCATATTTTTTTCTCTGATCGAAACAGAAAATTTAGCCATATCTGCTAACTTCATCCGTTTTTGCAGCCGTTTATCCACACAATGTCATGATACACACAATGCCCCACAGTCTCAAATTTCAGGTACTTGGCAACCAACTCACCTTTACTACCTGTTGCAGTGTCCTGAAGTCACATGACCACATTTGTGATGTTTTTACCAATTTCTGGCAAAAATAAATAAATAACACCAATTCAGAAGAACGGGTTTACATTAACGACTGCAGGGTTTCGCTTAACAACAGCAGACTCACCTCATAACTGTGGTGATTCACTCAACAACAGCCACACAAGGTATCACAAAAACAGGTTGGATTACATGGGTGCTTCGATTTATGACCATAAAAACTTACAAACAGAAATTTGATCCAAATTGTGGCCATAAGTCGAAGACTGCCTTTATTCTGTGGTTATAGGCTACATTATACCTAGGTGTATCTACAATGCCAAGGGTTACACAAATGAATTGTGTAGAGCCCTATCAGTGATGTATCCCTGAGGCTGACCAGAAGCCCTCACAGGAGTTTAACCAGCAATGGGATCCTACCTGTTCCACTACTGGTTTGGTGATTTCCCATTTGTGCACATGCACCTAATATGTGCGCACAGCTTTCTCCACACCAGCTTAGGCCTGTAACGCCAATCAGCTGAGAGGAAAAGAAAAGTGTAGGGGCGTGTGGGAGGCCCAATCCTGTGCTTTTCTCTTCTTCTCTCAGCTGATCGTTGGAAGCTTTTTTTTACTACCAGTTAGGCTGAACCAGTTTGAACCGCTAGCATACCACCACTGAGTTTAACAGATTAACAGAGTTGGAAGGGACCTTGTAGGTCATCTAGTCCAACCCCCTCCCAAGCAGGAGACCCTACACCATTTCTGACAAATTGGCTGTCCAATCTCTTCTTGAAAGCCTCCAGTGATGAAACTCCCCCAACTTCTGAAAGTAACTTCTGTTCCCTTATTTGATTGTTCTCACTGTCAGAAAATTTCTCCTTATTTCTAGGTTGAATTTCAGAAACATTGTCGTTAAATTAATAGATAAATTAATACATAAATTCCATTCATAGTTCAAAAACTCTGCTAGAGATGCTTAATATTAAAGATAGTCCTGAATATTTGACCACAATTGAGCTCCAAATTTCTGATGCTAAGGGAGATATTTGTTAAGTGAGTTTTGCTCCATTTTACAACCTTTCTTGCCAAAGTTGTTAAGTGAATCACTGCAGTTTTTAAGTTAGTAGCATGGCTGTTAAGCCAATCTGGTTTTCCCATTGACTTTGCTTGTCATATGTTCACAAAAGGGGATTGCAAGACTCTGGGAGACTACAACCGTCATAAATACAAGTCACTTTCATTCGGATCATGGGACCATCGGGATGCCACAGTGCTCCTAACTGTGAAAAATGGTCATAAGTCCCTTTTATCCGTGCTGTCGTAACTTCAAATGGTCACTCAGCCAATTGTTGTAAGTCCAGGAGTGTAGTGAAAAATGCGGCATACTCGATGTGCAAAGGAGAAGTTTCCCTTCTTCTTGATTCCAAATGGAAAAATTAGAATAGGATAGAATAGAATTCTTTATTGGCCAAGTGTGATTGGACACACAAGGAATTTGTCTTTGGTGCATAAGCTCTCAGTGTGCATAAAGAAAAAATAAAATATATTCATCAAGAATCATAAGATGCAACACTTAGTCATAGGTTATTAATAAGCAAACAAATCATACTAGGGAAAAATAAAACAATACAAAGGGTAAAGATACAAGCAACATGGTTATAGTCATAAGAAGGAGGAGATAGGTAATAGGAAGGATGAGAAGAATAATAGTAATACAGTCTTAGTAAATAGTTGGACAGTGTTATGGGAAATAAGTTTTTAGCAGAGTGATGGCTTTCGGGAAAAAACTGTCCTTGTGTCTAGTTGTTCTGGTGTGCCGTACTCTATGGCATTGTTTTGAGGGTAGGAGTTGAAACAGTTTATGTCCAGGATGTGAGAGGTCTGTAGATATTTTCACAGCCTTCTTTTTGACTCGTGCAGTGTACAAGTCCTCAATGGAAGGCATTTTTTAAAATTAAATTTTTTAAAAATCGTATCGTATCTTTATTTTGGAAGCGCGTCCAGGCAACTGTTTCCAACTGTGAAGAAACAGGGCTCGGTTTTTATTAATTTTTTTTTCTTAGCAAAATGCTTGCTTTGAGGAGCGTTCAATATTTTACAATGTTATATTTCCCTTTGTTAGCTCTTTGCCTGAACATTGGAGAAAGACTGGTTTATGATTGCCTAGTTCTTCTCCTTCAAAGGCCATAAATGGATGAGAGGCACAGAGTTCTGCAGCCCTTTCCTTCTCCCCTCATTTTTTCACAGCATGTGGTCATTATAAAATCTATTTAACTTGGAGCCGGAATTAGCAGATGATTGAGGAGGGCAAAGTCCTCAGACAATACAATATATATATTCTCCAAAGCACCTGAAGGCGGGACAAGAAGCAATGGGTGGAAACTCATCAAGGAAAGAAGCAACTTAGAACTAAGGAGAAATTTCCTGACAGAACAATTAATCATTATTCCGACTGAAGAGAATGTCATTAGAAAAATATTAGACTGTGCAGAAATGAATAGATTAACACTAGCAATCCAAAAGAAGGGACAAATTGAATATTATATGTGTTATATCTGGGAGGACGGTTCAAGAACGGAGGCAAGACTCAGATAGTAACTAAAGCTCTTTATTTGTGACTTCAGATCTGAGCAACTAACCCCAGCCGCAGCAGCCCCTTATATAGGGCTGGCTGTGGCTAGGCAGCCAATGAAGGCGATTTGAGTTTGCCGCACTTGGCAGGGCCAATCGCGGCAGCCCGTTTACTGGCCAATCACATCAGTCTATGGCGACCAATCACGATCGGCTTTCAGCGGGCCAATCAGATTTGCAGGCTACGAGCCTGCTAGTCCGGAACACCCCTCCCCTCTCGGTTCCATTTAAGGGGTGGAGTAATATAGTCTCACAGGTAAGCAGGTCTTCGCACCTGTCTGCCTGACTTATGCAGTTCCGCTTGACCCTGTTCAAACCCGGGTTCAGATGGACTGCTTGCTGGATCAAACAGGAACGGTGAACCGGTGTCATGGTCAGGGCTCTCCTCTGGTGCCTCTGGGGTGATGAAGTCCTCAGCCTCGCTGTTACTGTTCTGGCTCCCGGGGCTCGCTGAACCTGCCTGGTTGCTGCTTCCTGGCGAAGCGTTCGACTGTCCAGTCTCAGTTGCAGCTGGTGAGTGTTGCCAACCATGGTGCGGTGATAGCTTGGAATAGACAGGTGTTGGTTCTAATTCTGAGTTCACTGCTTCCCCTCCCCCCCTAGTGTCAAAGTTAGGGTCAGGGTTGGAGGATGTGGTTAGTCTGGAGCGCAGTTGGTCAATATGGCGTTTCCATGGTCTGCCATCAGTGGTGAGTAGACGGTAGGAGCGGGGACCCGTAACTTGAGTTACCTGGGCAGGAATCCAAAGGGGATCCCCAGAAAAGTTTTTGCGAAAACAAGGTCTCCTACCTTGAAAACATGGTGCTTGCTGCTGGAACCCAGGGGCTTTTCCGGGGTGTAGGCAGGGTGCAAACGATCTAGAGGCGATCTGAGTTTCCTGGCCATCAGGAGTTCAGCTGGGCACTTGTTGGTCATGCTGTTTGGTGTGATGTGTTGTAGGATCAGCATTCTAGTGACTTTGTCGTGGATGTTGCCTTGATCCATTTTCTGTAGGGATTTTTCGTAAACTGAACCATTCGTTCAGCCCGGCCATTCGCCGCAGGATGAGCCGGCGATGTGAGTGCGTGTCGGATGCCCCGTTCCGCTAAATACTGTTCAAAGGCTAAGGCAGTAAATTGGGGCCCATTGTCAGAGACCAGGACATCTGGTAACACGTGTGTGGCGAAGAGTCTGTTCAGTTTTTTAATGACCGCCTCAGTAGTGGTTGCTTTCATTTTATTGACCTCAAGCCAGTTTGAGTAGGCATCAACAGTTATTAAGGTGTGGCCTCTCGTAGGTCCCGCAAAGTCAATATGAATGTGAGACCAAGGACCCCTGGGTGTTTCCCATTCTGTTGGTGGGGCTTTAGGTGGAGCTGAGTGGTTTTCCTGGCATTTGTTACAAGAGGCGACCCAGGTTTCGATTTGTTTATCTATACCTGGCCACCAGGCGCAACTTCTTGCCAGCACTTTCATACATACGATGCCCGAGTGTCCATTGTGTAGCATTTGCAAGACCCTTTTTTGTAACTTAGTTGGTACAACAACTCGGTCTCCCCACAAAACGCACCCTTTTTGTGAAAAATGTTCTGTTTGTCTGTTTTTAAACGGCTTAAACATTTCCTTAGTGTCGTAATCTGGCCATCCCCTCTCCACCCAGCCAAGAACTCGTGCCAAACAAGAGTCCCTTTTGGTTTCAAAAGCGATGTCTTGAGCAGTTAGTGGAGGTGATGGCATTGTCTCTATTTGCAGTACAGGGAGTGTGGGAGCTGGGTCTTCCTGTGGCTCGGGTAGCGGTGAGTGGCTCAAGGTATCTGCGTGGGGAATAGATTTCCCCGGGCGGTACTTTAATTGATATTTGTAGGCTGCGAGAAATTCCGACCATCGCGTCATTCTGGGGGAGAGAATGTGTGGAGTAGGTTTGTCGCCCGCCAGGATCCCAAGTAGTGGGATCCGTTATAATAGAAAACGGTCTCCCATAAACATATTCATGAAATCGTTTTATTGAAGAGACAATAGCAAGGGCTTCCTTATCTAATTGGCTATAGTTTCTTTCTGTTTTTGATAGGGTTTGTGAAAAAAATGCAATTGGTGCTTCTGAGCCGTTTGGTAGGACGTGGCTCAGGATGGCCCCTACCCCAAATGGTGAGGCGTCACACGTGACAGTCAAAGGTAGTGTCTCGTTATACTGAATTAGTACTGCCTTTGAGGTAAGGAGATCTTTTACTTGCTGGAAGGCGTGTTCCTCCCGACGTCCCCAATTCGAGGATGCCCTTTTATCGAGTAGTCTATGAAGGGGCTCAGCAACAGTCGCCTTCTGGGGCAGGAAGATGTTATAAAAGTTAATAAGTCCCAGGAAGGCTTGGAGGTCGGTTTTGTTTTTAGGTCTTGGGGCGTTTTTGATAGCTGCCAATTTTTTTTCTGTGGGGTGGATTCCTTGCTTGTCAAGGAGGTAGCCAAGAAACTCCACCCTTTCTGTGCAAAGCTGGCACTTTTCCTTCTTAACCTTGAGGCCAGCGTTTTGAACCTCTGTAGGACTGTTCTGAGACGTTTTTCTAATTGGTTTTTGTGGGTGCTGCTATTAATACGTCATCAAAATAGGGCACGCACCCCTTTTATCCCTTGTAATAGTCTCTCCATCAGGCTTTGAAAGATGCCTGGGGCTACGCTTACACCAAACTGGAGCCTGTTGCATTTGAATGCACCACAATGTGTGACTATAGTTTGGGCTTCTGCAGTCTCGGGATCAACTGGTAGCTGTTGATATGCTTGGGCCAGATCTAATTTTGCGAATATCTTGCCACCCCCAAGTGAATGCAGGAGATGTTGAACAACTGGCACTGGGTAGGCGCTCTGCTGTAGCGCGTGATTGAGGGTGGCCTTGTAGTCACCGCAGATTCTTATGGACCAGTCAGGTTTTATGGGGGTGACGATTTGTGTCTCCCATTGGGCGTGGTCAATAGGTTCTAACACACCTTGCGCAATTAATTTGTCCAGTTGCTCGTCAATTTTGGATTTGAGAGCAAAGGGAACTCGGCGTGGCTTTAGACGAATGGGTGCTATGTCGGGGCGAAGATTAAATGAAATGGGGCACCCCTTGTACTTGCCTAGGCTTTCGTTGAACACTTCTTGGAAATCGTGGATGAGAGCCCCCTCCCAGTCATTGTCTTCAGTATGATGGATGCCAGCCACTCTGATTCCTAGTGGCGCAAACCACTGAAGACCCAATAGACTTGGCCGGTCTCAGTCTACGAGGGTGAGTGGTAGAATTGCCTTATGTCCCTTGAACGAGACCTGCACATGGTGGGTACCTGCGACTGGAATCCGGTTGCCTTGATAGTCTTTTAGTATGAGTCTCTGACTGCTGAGGTCTTGGCGTCGGATGTTGGGGACTAGCTGCTTGAGTGTTCTCCAGGATACCATGGATAGTGATGACCCAGAGTCGACTTCCATGTTGCATGGTTTGTTTTCAATCGTGACCTCTACTCGGATCTTTTAGCGTCAAGTGATGAAGCGTGGCCGATGGTGATGGTTTGATGAGCCTCCTCTTGTCTGGGGGGCGTCGTTAAACCTTCGGGTCTGCTGTACCAGTTCCACTGGTTGCTAGGGTGGTCCCTTTGCATGGTGGCGTTGCCATCGTTTCTCTTTGGGCTGCTCCCTCTCCATCTGGGGCTGGAATTTCTCTTGTTTCTGCATACCTTCACGATGTGTCCCCGTTTCTTGCAAAAATGGCATATGGCATCTAAGAATCTGCATTCGATCGGGGATGGTTTCCCCCGCATCCAGCGCATTGGTAGTTGGCTTTGCGGCCCTGCTGGTCCCGTTGCTCACATTCTGACCGGAGCCTGTGGACTTCTTCTTCCTCGCTGTCTGAGGATGACTCGACGTCCTCGTGATGGGAGGTTGATGTGTACTTGTCTGAAAGTTTCCCAGCATTGTTGGTGGGTTGGCGGTTGGTCCTGCTGGTTCGACGCGTCCGTGCTGCCGATTTACAAGTGGCTTCGGCTGCTGTGGCATCTGCTATGGCATCTGCAAGCAAGATGTCTCCCTTGGCCATGGTCTTGCTCTGGACGGTTGGGTCTCTGAGGCCAAGGACGATGCGATCTCTCATGGCTTCTTCGAGGTTGGCGAAGCCACACAAACCACCCAGGTTCCTCAGGTCTGCCACAAAATCCCCAACGCTCTCACCCTCACGTTGGTCCCTCTGGTAGAGGGAATGAGAGTTGGCACGGCTGGGGCGTAATGGTTGCGCAGGATGGGAGCAAGGGTGTTCCAATCCATGGTTTTAACTTCAGCTGGCTTGGCTAAGGCTTTAGCCATCTTAAAATGGCGGGTCCACAATGGGTTAGAAAAACGGCTCGTTTCTTGCTGGGCGTGGCATCTTTGAGGTTGTTGGACTCCAGGAACATTTGAAATCTGTCCATGTATGAGTCCCAATCTTCGCTAGCTGGATCGAATGGTGCGGGTGGTATAGCGCTGCTGGCCATGTCGCCGTTGTTGCGCTCTGTCAGCCACGTGCTCCTTCGGCTAGCTCAATTCAATAGCTTCTGTTGCCTCCGCATCCCATCCTTGTCGCCAGTGTTATATCTGGGAGGACGGTTCAAGAACAGAGGCAAGACTCAGATAGTAACTAAAGCTCTTTATTTGTGACTTCAGATCTGAGCAACTAACCCCAGCCGCAGCAGCCCCTTATATAGGGCTGGCTGCGGCTAGGCAGCCAATGAAGGCGATTTGAGTTTGCCGCTCTTGGCAGGGCCAATCGCAGCAGCCCGTTTACTGGCCAATCGCATCAGTCTATGGCGACCAATCACGATTGGCTTTCAGCGGGCCAATCAGATTTGCAGGCTTTTGAGCCTGCTAGTCCAGAACACCATGATATGGGATTTATTTTATCATATAGTTGGAAAACATATATGGAAGTTAAAAATTAAAGAAGACTAGCGCAAAATAGTAAACATAGTAAGAATTAAAAATGTTAAGATTGGGAATGTTATAAGAATTAGATATATGATGCAGTATGTATGTATGTATGTATGTATATGTATACACACACACACACACACATATATAAAATATATACATACATACACACACAAACATATATACATACATATACACGCACACACATATATACATATACATATACATATACATATACATACATATACATATACATACATACATACATACATACATATATATATATATATATATATATATATATATATATATATATATATAACAATTAATCATTGGAACAATTTGCCTCCAGAGGTTGTAAATGCTCCAACACTGGAAGTTTTTAAGAAGAGATTGGGCAACCATTTGTCTGAAATAGTATCGGGTTCCCTGAATAAGCAGGGGGTTGGACTAGAAGGCCTCCAAAATCCCTTCCAACTGTTATTTTATTCTATTTTTTGCAAAACATTGAGCAGTGAGGAGTGGGGAATCTAGTGTGCTACCCCTTTCCCACAATGCCACTGGCACAGCAATATCACAGGGCATTATGGGAAATTAAAATAGCAATTAAATTCAGGCATTCTAGTGCTGTTGACTAGGTGCCGTGCAGTGTGGTACAGGATACCAACACACAGTAAGCTTGGGACCCTCGGATAGAGGAGAACTCCTAATATAATGTGTGATTGTGTGTGTGCACATGTTTGCTATTTTCAAACTGAAGCATGATAAGGAAAGCCTGCCCAATTCCCACCCCTCCTCTAAGTGTAGAAATTCTGAAGAAGCCCACAGCATATCACAAGCACATCTGTTCCCTATTCATCATTGTTCACTGTTTCTCTTTGAGCATCTTCTTGGATTTTATGCTCTGTTTGAAGTGGCTCTGGAGTTGAATATAAATTGAGAGATGTGATCCCACAGAAGGCTTCTTTTTAATCCCTCTAGCTCAGTGGAAATTGGGAGATGAGACCCCCCCCCCAGGGGAGACTGCCCCTCTGGTCTCTTAATTATGTAGGAAAAGGAAGGAAGGAAGGAAGGAAGGAAGAGAGAGGGAACAGAAGGGAAGGGAGAAACAAAGAAAGAGAGAGGGGGAGGATGGGAGGAAGGAAGGGAGAAACAAAGAAAGAGAGAGGGGGAGGATGGGAGGAAGGAAGGAAGGAGAGAGAGGGAACAGAAGGGAAGGGAGAAACAAAGAAAGAGAGAGGGAGAGGATGGGAGGAAGGAAGGAAGGGGGAGGGAAGGGAAGGGAGAAAAAAGAGAAGGAGGGCGGAAGGAAGGAAGGGAGAATGGGGGAAGGGAAGGAAAGGGAAGGGAAGGGAGAAACAGAGAGGGGAAAGGAGGGAGGCAGGAAGGGGGAGTGAAGGAAAGGGAGAAAAAAGAGAGGGAGGGAAGGAGGAGAGGGGGAAGGAAAAGGTGAAACAAAGAAAGAGACAAAGAAATAGAAAGGGGGAAAGGAGGGAGGCAGGAAGGGGGAGGGAAGGAAAGGGAGAAAAAAGAGAGGGAGGAAGGAGATGGGGAAGGAAAGGGAGAAACAAAGAAAGAGACAAAGAAACAGAAAGAGGGGGGGAGGGAGGGAGGCAGGAAGGGGCAGGGAAGGAAAGGGAGAAAAGAGAAAGGGAGGGAGGAAGGGGAAGGGAGAAACAAAGAAAGAGAGGGGGGAGGGAGGGAGGAAGGAGGAGGGAAGGAAAGGGAAGAGAGAAAAAAAGAAAGAGAGGGAGGGAAGCAGGAAGGAAGGAAAGAAGAGGGGATGAAAAGAGAGAGGAGAAAGGAGAATTTTCCAATGAGGAAAAAGGAAAGATTCATATCACAAATGCCTTCCATTACTGTCCATAATTGTCCTGTAATGGCTAATTTTAAGCAACATGTTGCATTAAGAGGCATGTTCCCTCCGCACTGCGGTAACATACAGTAATCAACAAGAACAAACCAAACAATAATCTTGATAGAACCAGGATCAAAACCAACATTTCTGTTAACTTTTATCTGAGATAGTGCATTTTAACCTACCAATAATAATAATAAATTTATATGCTACCCGACTTCCAGTGGTCTTTCTTGAATTTTCCTGATCCTGACCAAGGCTAAAACCAAGTTAAACCTAAATAATACTTCAATAGGAGACCACCAGGGGATCCAAGATCTGTAGATTGGGAAGTCAATCATTACATGCTATTTTGGTACTGTACTGTTATTAAGAATGCCTGTACCAGTACAGGGAATAACCAGGTAGAAAGCCCAAGAGAATCTGTTTACTGCATGTAGACTACCTGGGAAAGAATGAGGGTCATAGTACAGTATTACAGAAATTCCCCTTTATATAGAAAATTTGGACTCCAGTGCAAATGCTTTCCCAAGCATTTGGATTATCGACCCAAAATAACAGTGACAGCCAAAAATGTAGGACCATTAGATCTTGGTTGTAGTTTTCCAAATGACCATTAGATGTCTGCAAAGGTCAGAGGTTTTACATCTCTTTCCTGCCATCTAGTGGCCAAGTGGAGTGACCCAGAGGTGGTATTCAGCAGGTTCTGACCAGTTCTGGAGAACCGGGAGCAGAAATTTTGAGTAGTTCTGAGAACCAGCAAATACCACCTTTGACTGGCCCAACCCCCATCTATTCTCTGCCTCCCGAGTCCCAGCTGATCGGCTGGGCCTTCTTTTGTTGCCCTGCACAGGAGAACGGAGCTGGAAAGCAGATTGGTTGGGTGGGGAAGGAATGAAAATTTTACAGTATCCTTCCCCTGCCACACTCACCAAGCCCTGCCCAGAAAGCCATACCAGGCCCACCAAGCCACGCCCACAGAACCGGTAGTAAAAAAATTTGAATCCCACCACTGGAGTGACCAAGTACAGTTTGGTTCACTTCATAAAAAGGATACAGCCGTTCTTCTGATCCTTTCTTATTCTCCCCCTGCCCTACTTTTTAAAAGCTTCTCTTAAGGAGATTCAAACCTAAACTGGGTCAAACCAAACTGGATCTCAGCCCTAGAACCTTAGGACCATATCTGAAGAAAGCCATTCCAACTTGCAGAGAGGACATTCCACAGCTGAAGGATAAATGGAGAGGATCAAACAAGGCCATCCACAGCAAGTCTTTGAGACACCACGACACAAATCCCACCCGTCAGACCCAACATCTATCACAATTATGTAATTTGTGATGATTTATCACTTGTCCTCATTGGTCTCTTCTGTCTCATGAACCCAAGATCTTCTTGGAACAGAACTAGACCACTACTTTGGCTTGTTCCAGGATGAATGGTTGTTCCTGAAAACCAATCGGCATCTTCTGAGATTTTAGAATACAGAATCACAGTTGGAAAGGATCTTGGAGGTCTTCTGGTCCCGGGGTGTCAAACACAACACCTGTTGGCCAGATCTGTCCCGTGGGGTGCATAAATACGACCCATGGGGCCAGTGTGGAAATATCAAAGGATCGGTCCTTGGTGCCTCTGGCGGCTAAAACGGACTGTGTGCAGCCTCCCACACCTCGTTTTCACCCGCCATGGCCTCTTGCAGCACTCTGCTGTCTGAAAACAGCCTGAAAAACGGCCTGAAAATGGCCTGAGAAACAGCCCAAAAATGCAGCCAAAAACCAAGCTGGAAACAGGCTGAAAATGGGGCCAAAATGAGGCTGAAAGTGGGCCAAAAACAGGTAAAAAATGGCCCCCAAAATAGCTGGCAGAATGCTGCGGGAGGCCATAGAGGGTGAAAATGAGGTGCAGGGGGCGAGCACAGACCCCCTGAGCTCCATTTTGGCCAGCAGAGTGCTGCAAGAGGCCTCCTTCCCGCCCCCTGCTGGCCCCCTGGCCCGCAGAGGAGAACTACAATGCTGATCCGGCCCTCGAAGAAACCCTGTTTGACATCCCTGTTCTAGTCCAACCTCCTGCTCAAGCAGGAAACCCAATAAGATTTTGGACAAATGATTTTCCGATCTCTTCTTAAAACCTCCAGTGATGGAGCATCCACAACTTTCTGGAGGCAAGCCATTCCACTGATCAATGGTTTAGGGGAACAGCTTGCCTCCAGAAAGTTGTGGGTGCTCCTATCAACATCAATTCCTACCCTCAAAATGATGATATAGAACACTGCATACCAGAACCACCAGATACAAGGAGTTTTTCCCCGAATGCCATTACTCTGCTAAACAAAAAATTCCCTCAACCTTGTTTAACTATTTACAAAGTCTGCATTACTATTAATCTTCTCATCTCTCTTTATCACTCATCCCCTCCCGCTTGTGACTGTATGACTGTAACTTTGTCGCTTGTATCCTTACAATTTATATTGACTGTTTCCTGGTATAATTTGATTGCTTATTGTACCTTATGACTATTATAGAGTGTTGTACCTTATGATTCTCGACTCTTGATGAATGTATCTTTTCTTTTATGTACACTGAGAGCATTTACACCAAGACAAATTCCTTGTATGCCCAATCACACTTGGCCAATAAAGAATTCTATTCCATTCTGATGAGGATGAGTCTGCCTACCGAGATGAGGTGTACCAGTTGCTTTTGTGGTGTGGAGACAATAACTTGGTCCTCAACACCATTAACACCAAGGAGCTTATAGTGGACTATAGAAGGAACAGATCAGACATCCAGCCCTTGCTTATCCATGGAGACCAAGTGGAGCAAGTGGCCAGTTTTAAGTTTCTGGGTGTTCCCATAAAAGAGGATCTGACCTGGAGTGCTCACATTGCAGCACTGGTCAAAACAGCCCAGCAGAGATTACACTACCTGAGACTTCTTAGAAAACAACAACTGAATGAAAAATTGTGGTGACCTTCTACTGCTGCACCATAGAGTGTATTTTAACTTACTGCACCTGTGTAGGGTTTGCCAGTTGCACAGGGGCAGATAGAAAAGCACTCCAGAAGGTTAACGTCATTGCCCAGAAGATCATGGGTTGCCCTCTCCCCTCTTTGGAAGAGCTTTATAGCTCCCACAGCCTTAAGAAAGTTTAAAACATTCTCAAAAATCCATCTCATCCTAGGAACCCTTTTTTTTGAACTATTACCATCTGGCAGGGTACAGAATAATAAAAGACATGAATAAATAGGCTGAAAAACAGCTTCTATCCCAGGGCAGTAGTTCTTTTGAATTCTGCTGTATAGTGCAGTATTGGTGCGGTGTCAGGGGTTTTATGTTCAATGTGTAGAGGGTGAAGGATGTGTGTGTTTGTGTTTATTTTCATGGTCATGGTGTGCACTGAAGGTAGTGATTTGATTTGATTTCATTGTAGGAGGTACAATGACAATAAAGTAAACTAAACTAAACTATCACTGGAGGTTTTTAAGAAGAGATTTCAACAGAGTTCCTTCTATCTAGCATATCAAGGTCCATGAATCTTCTATAGGATGAGAAAGTAATTTAAAGCAATGTTTCAGCCATGAGTTAAATAAGATACTAAGCAGAAATACTTCTCCTTCCTTTTAATGTTGCTCAGGCAGCAGTATAATTTCAGCTTAAATAAACAAAACTGAAAGGCTGTTGAATCCAGAAATGCAGCTGATAAGAAAAACAAAGTGAAGCTATTTTTTTTAAAAAAGAAGGGGATTGCACCAACAGAGGAAGCCATAAGAGAAGGACTCAAATTCAACAGCATCGCAATGAGACTGGTTACTTCTGTCCATTTTTTGTCAACAATCCAAGAGGCTTAACAATGAGCATCTCATTGTTTTGAATTGTATTGACAGAACCGACAGACAGGCAAGCAGAATAACAAGTTAAAAGCAAGGCTTTTTTTCACAGCAAACCAAAAATCCCTTTGGGGTCTATGATAAAGGAGTGTATCCTGTTTTCCTTCCAGAAGCTGAAGATAACTTAGATAAAGAACTGTCTTCATTGTATTCCACTCACCATGCAACAACCTTATAAGGTAGTGGAGGCTAATTTAGAATATTGCACCCAGTTTTGGTCATCACAATATAAAAAAAAGATGTTGAGATTTTATAAAAAGTGCAGAGAAAAGCAACAAAGATGATTAAGGGGCTGGAGACTAAAATATATGAAGAATGGTTTCAGGAACTGGGTATGTCTAGTTTAATGCAAAGAAGGACCAGGGGAGAAATGATAGCAGTGTTCTGATATCTCAGGGGCTGCCCCAAAGAAGAGGGAGTCAAGCTATTCTCCAAAGCTCCTGAGGGCAGGACAAGACGCAATGCGTGGAAACTCATCAAGGAGAAAAGCAATCTAACTAAGGAGAAATTTCCTGACAATGGAACAACTTGCCTCCAGAGGATGTAAATGCTCCAAACACTGGAAGTTTTTAAAGAAGAGATTGGACAACCATTTGTCTGAAATGGTATAGGGCTTCCTGCTTGAATAGGGGATTGGACTAGAAGACCTCCAAAGTCCCTTTCAACACTCTTATTGTTTTTCTTACGTGTGGAACTGATGTAAGACCACAAAGAAATCCTCACAGCCAAGATGGATTCTGTCCCAAGTGTCCATTCTCAGCTCAGCATTAACACAACATGACACAATTCCTTTACAGCAAAATGCAGGCATCATCCCTTCTTTTAAGAAAAATTCCCCCAAATTCCAACCCATCCAATATCCACTTATCCAAATGCATCCCACCATGTTCAGAAGGTTTTCCTTCAAGTATGCCAGCATGGGATCAAATTTTTAAGCAATTTTCCCATACAGGTTGTCCTCAACTTACAACATTTCATTTCATTTCATTTCATTTCATTTCATTTCATTTCTCTCTCTCTCTCTCTCACGCACACACACACACACACTCTCTCTCTCCCTCCCTCCCCTCTTCCTCCATCATATCTATCTATCTACCTATTTTCTGTCTACCTACCTACCTACCTATCTCTATCTCTCTCTGTCATCTATCAATCTATCTCTATCGCTATCCATCCATCAATCATCTATCTACCTACCGATATCTATCTCTATCTATCCATCCATCTATCCATCCATCCATCCATCCATCCATCCATCCATCCATCATCTATCGATCATCTATTGATCATCTACCTACCTACCTACCATCTATCGATCGATCGATCGATATATTTCTATCTCTATCATCTATCTATCTATCTATCTATCTATCTATCTATCTATCTATCTATCTATCTCTTTATATCTCTATATTTC
Source organism: Pseudonaja textilis (assembly GCF_049901715.1). Taxonomy (NCBI): domain Eukaryota; kingdom Metazoa; phylum Chordata; class Lepidosauria; order Squamata; family Elapidae; genus Pseudonaja; species Pseudonaja textilis. The sequence goes on along the minus strand of NC_142008.1, from coordinate 122,544,789 downwards.
TACAATCTATCTGTCTATCTAATCTAGCTAGCTATCAGTAGCCATTTGAAGTTTTAACAGCATTGAAAAAAGTGACATATGACTGTCACTTTTCACACAACTGTTCCAGCATCCTTGTGGTCACGTGATCAAAATTCAGACACTTGGCAACTGATTCATGTTTACGATGGTTACAGTGTCCTGGGCTCATGCAAACCTCTTTTGAGACCTTCTGATGAGCAAAGACAATGGGGAAGCCAAATTTACTTAACCACTGTTTTACTAACTTAACAACTGCAGACATTCACTCAGAGATTCATGGGCAGGAAAGGCCGTAAAATGGTGCAAAACTTGCTTCCCAACAAAAACATTGGGCACAACTGTGGTTGTAAATCAAGAATTAGCTGTATTACTTTGCTATTTGCCAGATTGCTGTTCTTAGTACTTGGGAATGACTCTCTAGCGAAAGCGAACATCACAAGCAAGAGATTCCCAGAGATTTCCATTTTATGCCCTCTCCTTAAAAGAGGAAATTCAAGAAGCTGCATCTTTTGCCTGCCATTTGTGCAAATCTACCAGTCTAGCACACACCCACACAAACATCTACTTACAATCGTCTCCACTTAGGTATCACTTGAAATAAAAATGTCCCACCACACCCTCAAAGTACATTTCAATACACTTCCTCTTTACCAAATGGAATGCATCCAAAGACGGATTTGACTGTATTTGTTTTATTTTTATTTTATTTAGTTTGTCAAGCATGTATGAGAAAACAAGTATAAGTATGAACATAACATATAAACATATAAGTATAAACGGGTATAAGTATATACATAATAAATGAGGACAAATAAATGGGAACAGTAGGACAGGGACGTAGGCATGCTATTGCGCTTACACATACCCCCTTACAGACCTCTTAAGAATGGAGTGAGGTCCACGGTAGACAGTTTAAGGTTACAGCAGAGTCAGGTAGTGAGTTCTAGGCATTGACCATTCTGTTGCTGAAGTTGTGTTTTCTGCAATTGAGTTTGAAGCAGTTTACTCTGAGATTGTATCTATTGTTTGCCCATCTGTTATTGAGGTTGAAGCTGAAGTAGTCTTTGACTGGTAGGATGTTGTAGCGGACAATTTTGTGTACTAAGCTTAGGTCAGACCGTAGGCAGCGTAGTTCTAGGCTGTCCAGATCCAAAATTTCGAACCTGGTAGCATAAGGTATTCTATTGTGAGCAGAGGAGTGGAGGACTCTTCTCGTAAAATACCACTGGACTTGCTCAATTGTATTAATGTCCATTATATTGTGTGGATTCCAGGCAGATGAGCTGTATTTGAGAATTCTCCAGTTGTACTTTATCTCGCTATCTTCCCTGCCTCAAATGACTAATTCCTCCCTCCTCTTGGTTTGCTTCCGGCTTCATCAGGTCCTCTAGTTCTGAAGTTGACCCAACTTTCCCTTTGATCTCCTTGCAAATCAGGTTGACCTCTCACTCCCTTAGCTGTAGAGGTTTTTCCTTCTTCTCTCCACCCCAGACTGCTTGTCAAGCCACTTCAACGGCAGCGTGTGAAACTCGTCCTTCAGGAAAAGACTTGCAACAGCTTGTCCAGAACCTGTCCCAAACACGTCACCTGGAGTATGTTCACTGAAGTTCCTTGCAAAGGACCATGCATGAGAAGAAGCAAGCTGTAAAGTTGTGAAAGGATGTTTTTCAGATGCAAATGGACTTCAGGAACACCGAGTGTTGGTTGTCAGCTACACAAGGAACAAATGAATTTCGCAAGGACTCCAGCTCACTTCATGATTTACCTACCTGTAATAATATTGATGGCAGTGGCCGCCTAACTTTTGGGTACCAGAGACAGGTTCCATGGAGAAAGGTTTTTCTGTGGACCAGAGGGCCCCGCGCCAATCCATGGACTGGGGGGGAGGGTGTTGGGAACTCCTGATCTAAGGGTATGCTTGCCAAGTCAATCACTTTGACTTCAAAGAGGCTTACTTACAAACAGCAGAAACAGGGTTATAGCCTAAATCTCGACATGTTTGTCCATCAGCAAAATAAATTCAGGAAAAAAAAAAAACAGTTTCCTTTAGGCCAGGGTGTTTCCTTTCGATAAATATTTCATTTTCAAAAATCATTCTAAAGAGAAGTGTCTTTCTCATGAACTGCAGTAATTTTATTTTCTTCTTTGAATCAACTGCCTGGTTTCCTTCCTTCCTTCCTTCCTTCCTTCCTTCCTTCCTTCCTTCCTTCCTTCCTTCCTTCCTTCCTGTTTCACATTTTAATCCCCTTCCCATTTTCCTCAAAGTGGGACTCTGGATGGTGTACAGCAGGCTTGTCCAACCTGTGGCCCACGGGCCGCATGCGGCCCAGGTCACCTCGTAATGCAGCCCAGTGCCCACCCTAACCTTCGTGCCAGAGCCAGCGAGGTGGAGGAGGAGAGGCAGGCGCAAGGTGGGGCGAGGGAGCGTCAGGCAAAGCAGCAAGAGAAAAGGCGGGCGCCGTCAGAGCGCCACCTCCTGCTGTTGCCTCCGCCCCCGCTGCTGCCCCCGCCGCCGCTTCTTCCCCGCCGCCACTCCTGCTACCACCGCCGCTTCTTCCCCACCACCGCTGCTGCTTCTGCCCTCACCGCCGCTGCCCCACCGCCACCCTGCCGCTCTTCTTCCCCGCCACCGCTGCTGCTTCTGCCCCCACCGCCGCCGCCACTTTTGCCCCCACCACTGCTGCTTCTGCCCCTGCTGCCACTGCTGGTGGCGGGGGAAGAAGCGGCGGCGGGGGTGGCGGCGGCGGGGGCAGAAGCAGCAGCGGGGGCAGAAGTGGCGGCGGGGCAGAAGCGGTGGCGGTGGTGGGGGAAAAGCGGCGGTGGCGGGGGTGGAGCGGCAGGGGCAGTGGCAGCGGGGGCAGAAGTGACGGCAGGGGCAGAAGCGGTGGCGAGGGAAGAAGCGGCGGGGGTGGCGGTGGCGGTGGTGGGGGAAGAAGCGGCGGTGGCGGGGTGGAGGCGGCAGGGGCAGTGGCAGCGGGGCAGAAGTGACGGCAGGGGCAGAAGCGGTGGCGAGGGAAGAAGCGGCGGGGGTGGCGGTGGGGGCAGAAGCAGCAGGGGCAGAAGTGGCGGCGGGGGCAGAAGCGGCAGCGGGGGCAGCAGAAGCAGCAGCGGTGGCGGGGAAGGCTTCTGCCCCTGCCGCTGCTGCTGCTTCTGTCTTCCAGTCCTGACTCATCCAGCCGGGCCATTTACAGGAGAGGTAGGCGCGAGGCGGGCGAGCTTTCTCTCTCCCCCCCCCGGCAAAATTTGGCCGGAAAATAAACTGTGATAAAAAAACTGTGATAAATTTTTTTTTTTAATAAATAAATAATAATAAATAATAAAATCATCTCACTAACTTCATTTCCAAATAAATTTAATATGTTAACTATGTTTTCTATGGTTTTTTTGGATGATCAGGTATCGTTACTGTTATTTTATTTTATGTGCGGCCCAAACCAAATTTTCATCTTCTAATGTGGCCCAGGGAAGGTGAAAGGTTGGACACCCCTGGTGTACAGAATAATATTGAAATACAAAAGAGTATATAAGAAAGTAAAATATTAAAAGTTAAAATTATGAGTTAATTTTTTTTTAAAGGTATAAAAATTTTTAAGGAGGCAATAATCATTAAGCCTGTTAAATATTGGTTGACAAGCCAAAGGGAAGGCTCTTATGGCACTAACTAAACTCACTATCATGTACTCCTTTGGGCTCCCCATACAAAGTCGCAGAGCCATGGTTTAACCCCTTTTTGGAAGACCAGAGAATGGAGGCCCACCTCACCTCTGGGAGAATAATATTTGCTCTTTACTGACCCCCCTAATTTTATTTTCTCCAGGTATCTGCAGTGGTGAATGTGGAAGGAAAAAGTTTTGGAGTTTCCTTAAGGCAAAACTAATTGAGAGTTGAATTAAAAAGCAAAACAACTGTAATAATCATATGCAGACAGACATGCCCAACATCCCATTATTCCCTTTCAGGTGAAACCATGTTAGTGCTGAAAGAGATTGATAATAGGGAACAGAGGAAATTAAAAGGAGAAAACAAAATAAATGGATTTCGATAATAATTTAGGAAGTTGAAACCTGCTAGGCTGGGCTAGCAAAATAGACAGTCAGTGTTTCTCAATTTTCGCCACTTCAAATAGTTTGAACTTCGATTCCCAGAATTCCCCTACTGGCAAGGAATTCTGAGAGTTGAAGTCCCTATAGTTTAAAGTGCCCAAGGTTTATAAATACCACAATATGCCACCATGGATTCAAAGATATATTGTGAGAATTTAGTATCTTTTAATCTTACCTCCTCATAGATTTTGGAAACAGGATTTGCCTTCCTCAGTTTCCAAGCAGAGACTTGCAATGACACAATAATAGATTACCAAGGAGTCAGTCTAGAATGGTCTCTGTTGGTCCTTTCATGTGTGAGCCTGTGACCCAACTGAATGTAAAAACTAGATCTGGGTTATAAAAACAGAAATATCCACCAGATGATGGTAAAAAAAAAAAACCTCTTTGCTGACCTCTACTGATAATTTGGATTTTTACAGCCCTGGATTTTTATAGCTTCTCTTAACTAAACAGCTATTTGTACTAAACCGAGAAATTCTTTCCAAGATATAATACACTAAAACCAAGTGCATTGTTGGATCTTGGCTTAGTACCGCAAGCAAACTCAGCCCCTTCAAGATCCAGTCAACAAGCCATCATTCAAATAATCCAACCTAGCAACCAGACCATCAATCCCAGAATGAGCCTGTGTGGTTTCTTCACAATAGTGTTTATTTTCTTTTGGCACAGTGCCTCCCGCTGCACTGACACAACATCACACAACACTCCATCCTAGATAATCCCTGTTCCTCCCTCTGGAGTCAAATCCCAGGGAACTGTCCCAAGGCAACCCTAAACGAGAAGCAGTTCAGCTGATGCCAACTGAAATCTGGATCTCTGCTAGAAAGGTTCAACCAATCAATCCAACCATTCCTGTCTTTTCCACAAAAGGGACCTTGGAGGTCTTCTAGTCCAACAGGAATCACAACAGGATGCAACTACATTTTTTAAAAAAAAAGGAGTTTATGAAAAACGTTGCCGAGGAGGAGGGAGTGTTTCCACGAAGCTAAAACCAATTCTTGGCTTCCCTAAATCCTTGCTCACCACTTTCCCTTTTCCTGAGCCAAACCGGGGTGGGGAAAAAGGCTCCGTTGAAATTCAACAGATGGTGCGGCCCTAGGGACCCTCTGCGACTGGCAAAAGGGGTGGGTGGGTGTTGGAAAGGCCTAAATGCCAGGGTGATTAATGGGACCGCATCCGCTTTTATAGCCCCCCCGATACTTTTGTAGGTGCGACGGCTTCTCTGTTCCACGCGATTCCCTTTCACCCACCAGTGCAAACAACAACGCGCGGCTCAGCCTCTCGCCCGAGGTGTTTCTGCGCCGGGAATCCCAAGGAAGCCACCGACGATCGCGTTCACACAACCGGTGTCCACCCTCCTCGAGGGGCGTCTGAAACCGGCCGGCCGAACAGGCCTGACTTAGCCAGCTGTTCCTGAAACCTGGTTGCCTATGATGCCCAGGGGTAAAGAGGCTTTGGCGTCGGTAGCCAAAGCCGATTCTGGATCCAAAGCCCCGATTCCCCTCCAGCCAGGCACTCTGCACATGCTCGAGGCAAGGCGAGAGAGCCCTGCGCCAACCTCCCCGTCCCCCAATTCCCCACCGATCGGGGAAGGGCGGCGCGTCCTTCCTCCCAGGAAGCCATGGTCCAGCGATCCCCAACCCACCTGGACGTCAATCCGGAGCCTCTCCGAGGCTCACCTTCCCGTGATCCAGGCAGCCACCGGAGAGGAGCGCCTTTGGAAACGGAGCAGGTCGGGGAATCTCCGGGAAAGGAGAGGCGATCCCGGCGGGGTTGGGTTTCTTTTTGTTTCTTTTTTCACCCACCGCGGTGGCAGCCGAGATCAGCCGTTCTTTGTCCCGCCTGGCTCATGCCGCCAGCCGGCTGCCGATCCCCTCCACCGCCGCCGCCGCCGGCTGCTCCTGCCGCCGCCTCCCCAGCGCAGTTGACTCAGAGATCCGCCCCCGTGCAGTCGCCCCCGCCCTAATCTGGCCCGGGGCTGGTCCCTGCGGAGGAGGAGGAGGAAGGCAGGAAAGGCGCCGGCGAGCGAAGCCTTGCAGAAGCTTCCCAGTGGGCAGCCGCCGGTCGACTAGCGAAGGGTGATTGTCACTAAGCTGAACTAACAAGCATTTCCAGATGATTGATTGATTAATTGATTGATTATTTGATCATTGATGATGGATTAATTGATGATTTAATTGATGAGGGATTCATAGATTGATGCATGGATTGCCAGCCAGCCAGTGTCCACCTAATATATATATATATATATGGCATTCAGCTTTGTTCGGGTATTTTCCCAGTCATTGTAGTTGTGCTTTTAAAGTTGTAGCAACGTTTTGGCAGAATCTCATCTGCCATCATCGGGCTTCTGTACAGAAGGGGGAAAATACCCGAACAAAGCTGAATGCCATACATGTAAGTACCCGCGAAAACTTAAGAATATATATAAATATAAATATAAATATAATGTATGTATGTATATGTATATGTATACGTATGTATACATACATACATACATACATACACACACACAGATACATACACATGTATGTATATATACACAGATATACAGATATATATAAATATATATAAAATATATAAAATATCTCTCCCCCTCTCCCCCTCCCTCCTCCCTCTCTCTCTCTCTATTTTCATAGATTAACGCATGACCAGCTGGTGACCGCTCTTAGGGACCACATGGATATTGTAGTCTTTCTGTCTTTGTAGCACTAATAACCCAGAGGTGGGGCCTCTGTGATAAAACGCAGGACCAAGCTGGGAAGACAAACAGCTACAGTGATCACGATTGGTAGCAAAATCCCAAGGTTGGAAGCTTCCTTAGCTATGGGGTGACATTAACCAGAGCTAATGGCTGCATTTTTCCCCCTCTTGCAAACTTGGCTAAAGGAGCCATGCATGGGGATGTCTGGCTGAGAGGAACCACTCTTGATTGCAAAAATGTTCACTGTCTTAAATCCTAGAAGGAATATGCAGGACGTATGTTGAGTATAGATAGTCCTCGACTTATGACTGCAGTTGAGGCCCAAATTTCTGTGGTTAAGTGAGATGTTGAATTTTGTGACCTTTTGCGGCACAGTTGTTAAGTGAATCACTGCAGTTGTTAAGTTAGTAAAATGGTTGTTAAGTGAATGTGGCTTCCCCGTTGACTTTGCTTGTCAGAATTTCACAAAAGATCATCACAAGACTCTGGGATACTGCAACCATCATAAATACAGTCAGTTGCCAACACTGTCTGAATTTTGATCACGTGACCCTGTTACAACAATCATAAATGTGAAAAAGAGTTATAAATCCCTTTAGAATGGTCACTAAATGAACTGTTGTAAGTCAAGAACTACCTGTAGAGTAAAAGAATTAAAATTATTTTTAAAACTGCTCCTTGTTTTTTCTTAGAAACATGCATGACAAGCCCAGGCCTCCATGTTGTGTTTTGGAAATCAGTTCACACAATGCACAAAGCCCATCTTTTAAAACCAGGATGTACGGTCCACTTTTCTTTCCTTTGCTGTTGGCCCCATTCTTAAAACTCTGTTCAGACATAACATTTAGCTAAAGTTCTACTAGCTGTATTCCCACTATCAAACTGGATTGTTCTAGAAAAAAATTCTGGTTTATCCACTAGATGGCAGTCAAGGTTTAGGAGTTTTCTGTATCTCTGCTGCCATCTGCTGGTCTTTGTACCCTGGTGACCCAAATGTTTGAGTTTTAATCAGGATACCTCCTAACACCAAAGCCCTTTTCACAGTATCAGGAATCCACATCCCATAATAACCCATTTCCACTTGGCTGTTAGATTTGACTTCTGTGCTTGTTCCGTGTTTCTTCTAGCCTTTGATCTTTTCCCGATCGTCTGCAGTATGTCCTGGTGGGCATCTTGCCCACCAGTCTGGTACCCGCTGCCAACTCAACACTTGGCACCATTGCTGGGCTTGGCACCGCAAAAGCATCTTTCACTACCCTGGAAGCTGGCCATCCTTTCTTCCTTAAACGTGTGCTTTTGGGTGGGTACCAAGGCATGAAATGTTCATCACACATTCCTGTGTGTTGGTCTTTTGTAGGTTGGATCTGAGAGCAGTTTTCAGTTCCTGCCTCCCAGGTACAAATCATTATGGCCCAGATTGGTGCCCTCCAAGGAGAATTTCCCAGGTAGGAATTCTTGGGAAGATCAGGATGTTTAATTGTGAACTTAATTCCTGCAGAAGGAGAACTTAATTCTTGCAGATAATCAGGAAAAGCTGAAGAAGATGTTCTGAGAGAAGAGAATATTTAATGCTCTCTGAGCTTGGTGGTTTTCTTGCAGAGGTTTCATGACCAAATTAGGTAAATATCATCATCAATGCACTGGTGATGTTACCTAGTTGGGTAATGAAACGTCTGCAAGAAAACAGCCAAGCTCAGAGAGCACCAAGGACCCTACAGCTAAAAGAGTTAGCATCCTAATTAAGTAGTTCCCGAATAAAGGAATTACCAAAGAGAAAAGTACACACTACCAACATTGGCAAGGCAAACCACTTGTACATATAGATAAAGCAAACCCAATTCCTGTTTAGCACTGATGATATTACCAAGTTGGGTAATGAAATGTCTGCAAGAAAACAACCAAGCTCAGAGAGCACCAAGTAGCCTTCAAAGAAAATGTTGCATTGGGGTGGGGGGAGAGAAATTTGGTTGAAAATACCTTGGGTTGCAAGAAGAATATATCTCCCAATAAAATATGAAGTGAAATCAGGTTAATTTACCAAAAAAAGCACTGAAAAAAGCTGAACCTTGAATATTTGGGTAAAAAATTGGAAATCATTGGAGACCTCAATCAAAATGAGGCTGACATACTGACTAGATACCATCTCTGATAGCACAAAGAATTCAGACAAGCACAAACTTGACAAGCACTCCTGATGAACTAATGCCCGTAGGGTCATGAATTTGAGGATCAACCAAACAAGGACAGAAATCTAATTGTACACCAAGGCTGAAGTTTTCTCCTTTTAACCAACACATTATACAGGTCAAGAAACCAGGAAATGATGAATTCTAGGCCTCCCCTTGGACATGAAAGCTGGCTGGGTGACTTTGAGCCAGCCTGTCTCTCTTGCTTAACCCACCTCAGAGGGCTGTTGTGGGAAAAAATAGGAGAGTATATGTTTGCCTCGATGGATGGAGGGAAGGATGATAGCTAGCTAAATAGATTTGCTTAATGATGGCATGCAGAAGCTACTTCTGCAGTCAGCTGCCTACAATTTGGCAGTTCAAATCCTACCAGGCTCAAGGTTGACTCAGCCTTCCATCCTTCTGAGGTGGGTAAAATGAGGACCCAGATTGTTGGGGGCAAAATGCTGACTCTGTAAACCGCTTAGAGAGGGCTGTAGAGCACTATAAAGCGGTATATGTCTAAGTGCTATTGCTATGATGCACTTAACAACTGCAGGCATTCCTTAAAACTGTGGCAAATGTGGTCATATGGAAATGCTGGTCCCAATTGTGGTTGTAAGTTGAAGCTGACTTTTAGGGGATTTTTTTTTTTTGGGGGCGTTGCCTTTAGGAAATGCCCAGCTCTGCTGCTATTTTTCTTTAATTCAATTTTTAATTGAATAATTTTTAACTATTGTTATTTATTAGACAGGTAATTGTGAACTTACAACCGAGCCAAAAAAAATGTTATTAAGTGAGACCTTTGTTAAGTATGTTTTGCCCCATTTTATGACCTTTCTTGCCATAGCTGTTAAGTGAATCACTGCAATTGTTAAATTAACTGGTAAGTGAATCTGGCTTATCCATTGACTTTGCCTGTCAAACGTTCATAAAAGATCATTGCACGACCCCTGGGATATTACAACTGTCATAAATATGAGTCAGTTGCCAAGCTCTGAATATCTGTCACATGGCCATGGAGATGCCTCACTGGTCATGTGAAAAAGTATTTTTTTTCAGTGTCATTGTAACTTCGAATGGTCACTAAACAAACTATTGTAAAGTCGAGGACTACCTGTAATTTATTTTCTCCTCTTTTTAACTTTTTATGTTTCTAATATTTTATTTGTAACACTCCTGTTCTGACCAAGGCTTATGGAGACACTAAAAAACACACGTTAGTCCCCAAACCCATTTTTTCTTTATTTCAATGGCTGTGAATTTTAGTCATTCATAGCCCGTAATGCAGAGGTGGGTATTCACCAGGTTCTGACCAGTTCTGGAGAACCAGTAGCGGAAATTCTGAGTAGTTCGGAGAACCAGCAAATACCACCTCTGACTGGAGATTTTACAGTATCCTTCCCCTGCTACGCCCAGCAAGCCACGCCCACAGAACCGGTAGTAACAAAAATTGAATCCTACCACTGCACGTAATGAATCTGAAACAGTTTGTAAATAGTCCCCTGGAAGTCTGCCAAAGCCCTTCAGGATAAGTCTGATAAGCACGCACCTTTATCTTCCTTGAAATGCTGCCAATGACTAAATGTCCAGTTAGTTACATGAGGCCAAAATGGAACAAATTCAACACCGAGCTTCAGGTTTCAAACCGACCAGTATGAACAAAGTTGCTTCCTGCAAAGATTCCTGTCCTTTTGCTCCTCCTTTATGTTTTATGGGAGGGCCAATCATCTCCAAGTCTTACTTCCGAGTTACCCCTTTTGTCTTAATTGTTCTTGCCTTCTGGCAGCTCTGAGCTCACTGGGAACAGGCTCCCCTTGTTCCTCTGCCTCGCTGCTGTCAGATTCTGGAGGCTCCGGAGTCAGCACATAACTCCCAGATGTCCCTGGCCCCATCTCTGTATCAGACACAGGACCCTCATCTGAGCCCTCCCCAGATTCCCGGACTGGCCCATGTTCCTCCCCATTGTCCAACTGTGCTCCTGTCTCTACAGGCTGCCACAACAACTCCCTCCTTGAGGGAGACAGATGTTTTTTAAAAATTTGAGAAATAAATTTCACTAGAATTTTTTGCCCTTGGATGTTTGTGTGTGTTTGCATGTGTGTGTGAAAACACTGCTTATTTATATGAATAAAATATTGTCATAAATATTAAATCAACAATGCTCATGGAGAGCCAGTCAGTTAAGTACTTCTTTGAAAACTTCTGGATGTGAAGACTTTTGAGGAAGCAGTTTTTCTAAGGGGTGTTCTTCTCAGACAATCACATTTTCCAGTAAAACTGGCAGGGTCAGCTAAGTCTGGCAGTGACGCTGATAACAAATCGTTATACTTTTTACCTTAACTCTTAACTTTACTGAAGATTAGTATTCACTTTCAAACATGGAATAAACGAGCTTTAAAGAGTGATATAGGTAGTCCTCAACTTACAATCATAATTGAGCCCATAGTTTTTGGTCATAGGTTGTAACAGTCATAAAGCAGATCAGCACGAGACCATATCCAATTTTTATGACCTTTTTTTCTGCGGTTGTTAAGTGAATGCTGCGATCATTGAGTGAACTGATTGTTCCCCATGGGACAGCTTTTGTCCAAGTAAATACTGATTTTTGGCAAAAACATTGTAAATTGTCGTATTGTCAGGATGTCGCAGATGGCTGTAAGTGCAAACTAGTTGCTGAGTACTAAAAATGTGGTCACATGACCACGGGACTTCAAATCCAGATCATAAGTCCCATTTTGGGGGTCTGACATAACTTCAAATGCTCACTATGTGATCAGCCATTAGTTGAGGACTATCTGTACTTGGGTTTTGAGTGCATGGCTGAAGCCATGCTTCCTGGCAGACTCAGGATGAAAACAACATTGCCTTTCACTTTCTTGATATTGCAGTAAAAGTAGTTGATACCAACATGCTCAAAATCAGGGGTTAAATTCTCTCTCCCTTCTGTCACATTAAAAAAGGGGGTGTCATACCCAGAGTTCAGTAATGTATATATGTGTGTATAGCTATAGCACTTACTTATATGTTGCTTCACGGTGCTTTACAGCCATCTCTAAGTGGTTTACAGAGTCAGCATATTGCCCCCAACAGTTTTGGGTCCTTATTTTACCTACCTTGGAAAGATGGGGAGTTGAGTCAACCTTGAGCCTGGTGGGATTTGAATTGCCAAATTGCTGACAGCTGACAGTCAGCAGAAGTAGTCTGCAGTACTGCACTCTAACCACTGCACCACCACAGCACTCTCTCTCTCTCTCTCCCTCTCTTTTTCTCTCTCTCCACACAGACATACATGTATATGTATATTGGGGTGTGTGTGTGTCTGTGCCTGTGCAGATATGTGTATATGTGTGTGTGTTGATTTTAATAGCTGGAACAATAAAGTGTGCAATAGGTCAGAACACACAGTTGTAGTTGATTAGTTAAAGGGTGCTGAGTCATGTATGAGGTAATTTATACTGCGATTGGTTGCCCTAAGTATAAAGAGGGTGTTTCCCTTTTTTCCCACCTTTTTCTTCGGTGTATTCTGTATACTCATTAATTTACCTCATGATATTCCTGTGTTCTGTGACTATCTTGCATTCTTCCTTTCTACATGATGACAAAGACTGTAGTAAATTTGAATGTTACACACACACAAACACACATACACACATTTATACACACATACACACACACACGCGCGCACACACACACACACACATATATATATGAATGGTATTCAGCTTTGTTCGGGTATTTTCCCACGTCATTATAGTTGTGCTTTTAAAGTTGTAGCAACATTTCGGCAGAATGTCATCTGCCATCATCAGGCTTCTGTATTGTGTTCGTCTGTGAGTCAGACTTTTACAGTTGTTTCAGTTTTGAATTTGGGGCTAGCCTACTGCTGTGCCAGAATGTTTTTTCCTTCATCCTGATTGGATGGGAATCTTGGTCTGTGTTTACTGGTCTTGGAGTTTGCTGTGTTCTGCTTGATTTGTGTTTCTAATATCTTCTCTCTGTTTTGTGGCTCTTTTTGTGTCTTGATTGGCTGGCAACATTGTGTTCCTTTATTGGAGGCCTTTAGTGAAGCTTGGCTCCGAGTAAATGGACGGCTATCATTTGTTAGGAAGCTAGTTTCATCTGGGTGCCTGGTTGGGGTGTGTTTGAGCTGGAGGTATCAGGGGGCATCTGTTTGTGCCCAGGTGTTTGCCTGGCTAATGATGTGGAGATTTTTTTTGTTTGTGAGTGCAGGCTTCCAAATAATTGACAGTCTGGTGGAATCATCTCTTCTATTCATGCTTTCAGGTCTTTTTTCAATCTCTATGGCTTCTCTGATGATTCTGTGGCTGGGGTTTTCTCTTGTGGCTAGGGTTTTGGTGCCATTGAAGTTGATGCTATGACCTGTGGCTTTCATGTGTTGGATTAGTGAGGAAGTGACTAGTGAGGACTAATGAGGAAGAATATATATATCACACACACATATAGATTACAAGTTTGTGCTAGTGTGTCTTCCTCTGGACAGCTGCTACGCAATTCCTTGACAATTATACACACACACACACATACACATACATATACATGTACATACACTAACACAACATATGTGTGTATATATATATATATGTGTGTGTGTGTGTGTGTGTGTGTGTGTGTGTCCTTTGTCCTTTGTATATGAAATATGTACTGGTTAAGCAATGTTCTGTTAGTTCCATGATGTGTTTAGCTGGTTGGTATTTATTTTTGATGATTTCAAGGGTTTTTTTTATCGGGACTTGAGTGAATAGTGAAACCACGTCGAAACTTACAAGCAGATCTCCTTGTTCCACGTGTAGATCTTTGATCATTTCCAAGAAGTGGTATGAGTTTTGTACATGTGAAGCTGCTGTTTCAGCATGGGGCTGTAGCTGTTTTGCTAAGTGTTTAGCTAGGTTTTGTAGTTGTGCTCCTCTGGAGCTGACTATGGGTCTGAGAGCTATGCCTTCTTTGTGTATTTTTGGAAGGCCGTATAGTTTGGGGCATCTGGAAGATTTTTCTCTTGGGATGATCGTCTGTTGGATCTCTTTGCTCATGTGGCTGGTTATAATTTTCTTCTTGGTTAATTTTTCCAGATATGTTGTTGGGTCCATGTTTATGGGTTTGTATGTGGAGTCTTGGAGTAGGTCTGTCAATTTTGTTTCGTAGTCTTTTCGATTCATTACTACTGTGGCATTCCCTTTGTCTGCTGGAAGTATGATTATGCTGCTATCTTTTTTTTAGGGCTTGCAGCACTTTGAGTTCTTCTTTGTGCAAGTTGCTTTTGGGTGGTTTGCTTGTGCATAGGATGTTAGTAACTTGGTGTCTTATTCTATCAGCTTCATCTGTATTTAATTTAGTTAGGCTGGATTCTACTGCACATATGATGGATTCTGTGTGGATTTTTTGGGGTGCTACAACATAATTGAATCCTTTGGTTAGGACATCTGTTTCTGTTTTGGTGAGTTCTCTGTTGGAAACGTTATATACTAATTGTTTCAGGTGTTGTTGTGAGTTGTTGGGGGCTTTCTTGTAATGTTCTAATTTCTTTAGTATCTTCAAGAGTCTGTTATTTTTGTAAGTGGTTTCAGTTTCAGCTCTCCATGATGGCAGATGAGATTCTGCCAAAACGTTGCTACAACTTTAAAAGCACAACTACAATGACGTGGGAAAATACCCAAACAAAGCTGAATAACATACATGTAAGTACCTGCGAAAACTTAAGGAATATATAGATAGATAGATAGATAGATAGATAGATAGATAGATAGATAGATAGATAGATAGATAGATAGATAAGACTCAAATGGTCCAGCTTAATATATTATTTAATATAATTAATATTAATTACATATTTTATTTTATCATATAAAATTAGCATTTAGTAATATCAATAAAATAATAATTAATTAAGCTTAATATAGTTATTACATTAATATATTAACTCCAAAAAAACCCAATGTGATCACAGGACCATATAATACGCATCAGGGATCTGATGTCCATCATTTTAAACAAATTCTTTGGGGAATCCTACATGTCCTAAATACAATTTTTGGATGAATCCATCTTCATCTCAAACCTGCAGTTATAATTTTCAATTTTTAATCATCAACACCATTTCTGTGGCTTTATCGGAAACTCCAGTTCTTTAATCCATGTGTGAAGTATCTCAAAAATGTCCACACTCACTTGTAGTAAATCTACAGAGAGGTCAGCCCTGGTGCTGAATTCTCTCTACCCTTTCTGTTTTTCTGCTGCTGAGCAAAATGCAAGTAGTCCTTGACTTACAGCCATTCATTTAGTGACCATTCAAAGTTGCAACAGCACTTCAAAAAAGTGACTTCTGACCATTTTTTACACTTACAATTGTTTCAGCATCCCTACGTCACATGATCAAAAGTTAGACGCTTGGTTCATATTTATGACGGTGGCGGTATCCCAGGGGATCAAGAGATCCCCCTTTTGCGACCTTCTGACAAGCAAAATCAACGAGGAAGCCAGTTTCACTTAACAACTGAAATTACTGAAGAACAATCAACTAACGAAACAGCTTTCCCTCAGAAGTTGTGGGAGCTTCATCACTTGAGACCTTCAAGAAGAGATTGGACTGCCATTTGTCAGAAATGGTGTAGGGCAGGGGTGGGCAAACTACAGCCCGTGGGCCACATCTGGCCCGTTGGTCTTTTTAATCCGGCCCACCGAAGATTGGTACAGAATTAAGGTTTGATGTGAATGATTGAATGATTGCATTCATTTGATTTTGACTTGTAATGACAGGCATTTCGACACCAGGTGGCGGCCCGTCTGTCAAATTTTAAAAGTCAATGAGGCCCCAGAGCCAAAAAGTTTGCCCACCCCTGGTGTAGGGTCTCCTGACTAGATGACTAGATGACCTACAAGGTCCCTTCCAACTCTGGTTATCTGTTGTTACTTACTTAACAATTGCAGTGATTCGCTTAACAGCTGTAGCAATTCACAATGGTGGCAGGTAAAATGGAGTAAAGCTCACTTGTCACTTGTCTTGCTTAGCAACAGATATTTTGGGCTCAATTGTGGTCGTAAGTCAAGATCTACTTGTAATGTGGATTCTTCCCCCTATCCCCCTCTCTCTGTCTTCTTTTTCCATGGGAGTTGAATCAGGAACATCCATCCTCTGGGAATTAATTGCCAGACACGAGCCGCAAAGAGCCGGAAGTGGCTAATGATCAGGTTGCTCTCCTTTGTGTCAAGCCAGTTTTGGTGCCAGTCCAGCTTCTCCAGACCAGATACCATGTTGAAGGCACGTGCCTGAATGCATCCTGTAGACTCAACGTGGAAGTATTAATGTTAAGTCACTTCTCATTTTTCCCTTTTGCTCCGGGCAAAGTCTTTTCATGCTCAGGCAGTGGCGAAGGCGTGTTTCCAGGTTCCCATGTGTAGATGTCCTGCAGGCAATGTTTCTTAAGAGTTTGGATGGAGGCTGTTCTTCTACCTTCTCCAGCTCAGCTCAGCAACCTGCCTGGGCACTTCCTCAAAGGTGAAATGGGAAAGGGAGATGCCCAGAATCCACAGCCACCTGCGGAGAAAAGGAACGCCTTCTGGATAGGATGGGAACAGTCTGATGCAAGAAGTTGGGGTAGGGAGATCAGGAAGCCAAGATAAGATTGTTTTTATCATTGCAGTGTGAATCCTTTCCTCTTCACTGAACCAGGATATGCCTTTCCCAACCCATCCAGTAGAGGGAGTCCTCAACTTACGATCACAATTGAGCCCAAAATTTCCTTGGCTAAGCGAGGCAGCTTTTAAGCATGCCTCATTTTACGACCTTTTTTTTGACATAGAGTCACTGCAGTTATTAAGTGAACAATACAGTCATTAAACATCTATGGCTTCCCACATTGAGTTTGCTTGTCAAAGGTCACAAATGGAGTCTCTAACCTTCTAAAGAGGCTTTTGCGAGGGATGGGTTCAGAAAAAATGCAGGCAGAAATAGATGTAGAAAACCATCCCACCCTAATTTATCAAAAGTTATGTCCAAGCACACTCAATACTCATTTCCTCTGAGTGTTTATATGTGTAGAGGATTGCAACCTAAAATAATTAAAATGCTCAAGGACCAAACTATGCTAGTAAATAAAGCCAACATTTTATTTTGGATAATAAACAACTTGGTAAATAAATGTAAGTAGACATCAGTAGGTTTCTAGTCATGAGGGTGAACAACAATTTATTAAATAATTTAACAATATAAAACAGAAATCTGACATATAGCTCTCTACAGCTTTTACTTGCTCTAAGAATTGGGATGAGGAAATCTTTAAAGCAAAACTTACTCCACCATAAAGCAAAACATACCCCAGCAAAACTAGGCTATGTTTCAAATAATTTAATTTAATTTAATTTCTTTTTAAAAGTCACTCTCTCTTCCTCCTCTCCCGATGAAATGAACATAAGGCTTAGTCACCCAGAAGCCAAATTTCCCAATTTGAAAGTTGCAGCTGGGCTTTTTCGAGATATGCCATGAGAATTCAAGAATGGGAACAGCCCCAGTTTAACCGTATCACCACAAATAGGAAAATTTAGAAGGTGTCTCCCTATAATCTTCTCAGGCTTAGTTTTCCAGTGGAATTCTAGCACATGACATTTGAAGGCAAATAGAGATTATATTTAGGGTTGTTAGATGGGGAATCAAGGTTGAGTGACTTACCCAACTTTGCACAAGACCTTAGCCTCTATTTTGCAAACTACACAACAGCTGCTTTCTTTGGTGAGCAAAAGGAAGACCATTTTCCTTCCATCTATTGCTTTCGCAACCTTCATCATACAACCCAGATGCTCAGAGAAGAGTCAGCGGTCCAGCTGTACATGGCAGAAAAATGAACTGTCCATCTAGCATGGCTTCAATATTTTATTCAATACTTCATTCATTCACTTAATATCCCATTCATTCAGATTAGGAGTCTGGCTCAAACATATGTTTTGAAGGACTCTTTCCTTGGGCAGTTGCCAACTTCTTGAGGCCAATTGTTTGGCTTCTTGGCCACCTTCTGGACACGCCGTGCTTTCTTACGTGTGGGCTTCCTCTTTTTGACATCCCCCTTCTGGAATAAAATCTTCTCTTCATCTGAACTTGTTATGGGATGTCTACAGGAATCCTTAGTATGCTGAGATTGCTTCTCCTCTGCCTGGCGGCAAATCTGCAGAGCTTCTTCAAGACCAAGATTGTCATGATCAAACAAGTGTTGCCTGACTAGACTGTCTCGGCACCCCACTATCACCTGGTCCCTCACCATCAACTCCCGTTGATCTCCAAAGTTACAGAAATGGCTCTTGTACTGCAGGTCGGCCACAAAATTTTCAAAAGGCTCGCGAAGCTCCTGGAAACGAGTATGGAAAAGGAAGCGTTCATAGGCTTTGCTCTGGTGGGTCCTGCAATGGCCTTCTAAGTAATCCAAGACCACCTCTGGATCACCTTCTTTCTTTGGGCCTAGCTGAAAGGACTTGAAAACGTCCAAAGACTTTGGTCGAGACACTGTCAAGGGTTCCATGGTTTGATTGGCAGGCCATTGGGCCAAATCATCTGCTTTTAAGTAGAAAAATTGTCCTCTGCAAACTGGCCAGGCTTCTTCTAAGTTGTTGTCCATCTGAAGATCTTCAGCTGGCACTAAGAAGGCCACTTTTGATGGGCTGCTGGAGGATGCTGGAGTGATGCTATGCTTCTGGTGAATCCTTGTTGCTTTGTGTCCTTGTATCCCCAGGAAACTGCTATAGTAAGGAAGCTGCAAACACAATGCCTTCTAATTTGATA
This sequence comes from Pseudonaja textilis, assembly GCF_049901715.1. Lineage (NCBI taxonomy): Eukaryota > Metazoa > Chordata > Lepidosauria > Squamata > Elapidae > Pseudonaja > Pseudonaja textilis. The sequence goes on along the minus strand of NC_142008.1, from coordinate 122,526,009 downwards.
CAGACCTCCTATTTGTACTTCCTTCTGAGTATAGAGGGATGAATCACCACACACAGGGCACGCTACAGCCTGTTCCCAAGAAGTCATCTCGGTTCCCTTGCTCCAGGGCAGGAATTGATGAAGCTGAAGCATCCATCATGGAAGGAGAAGGAACTCATCAACCAGGCTGTGAGTGTTGACGTAAAGTTGCCTCTCAGGTACTGACATGACTTGGTAGTCATTCCTTTGTCCTCAACCTCTGACTGCCAGCTGGAACAATGGCAAAATTCTCAGAGATGATCATGCAACTGTAATAATAGTGCCAGCAAAATTTTAAAGATTGCACTTCAGGATGAATGATACCAAGAAGCTTGATGATATTTTGGAATAATACAGGCAGTCGTCGACGTACGACCGCAATTATTCTGTTGCTAAATGAGACAGTTGTTTTTGGCCCATTTAATAAACATTGTTTATTTATTTATTTTATTTGTTTATCATATATGTATAAGATAACAAGTATAAGTATGAACATAAACATGAACAAAGGAAGTAAATACAGATTAATGGGGAGAGTAAGACAGGGATGGTAGGCATGCTGGTGTGCTTATGCATGCCCCCTTTAAGGACCACTTGTGAGAGGGATCTTGGAGTCTTAGTGGACAACCAGTTAAATATGAGCCAGCAGTGTGCAGCAGCAGCCAAAAATCTAATGCAATCCTAAATTGCATTAACAGAGGGATACAATCAAGATCAGGTGAGGTACTAATACCACTTTATAAAGTCCTAGTAAGACCACACCTAGAGTACTGCATCCAGTTTCGGTCACATTATAAAAAAGATGTTGAGACTCTAGAAAACTGCCGAGAAGAGCAACCAGGGTGATGAGGGGACTGGAGACTAAAAGATATGAAGAACAGTTACAGGAACTGGGCTTGGTTAGTCTAGTGAAGAAAAGAACAAGGGGAGACATAATAGTGGTCTTCCAATATTTAAGGGGCTGCCACAGAGAGGAAGGGGTCAAGCTATTTTCTAAAGTGCCTGTGGGCCAGACAAGGAATAATGGATGGAAACTGAACAAGGAGAGAGATTCAACCTGGAAATAAGGAGAAACTTTCTGATAGTGAGAACAATCAACCAATGGAACATAAATTGCCCTTGGAAGTTGTGGGAGCGCCATCACTTGAGAACTTCAAGAAGAGATTGGACTACCATTTCTCAGAAATGGTGTAGTGTCTCCTGCTTGGGTGGGGGGGTTAGACTAGATGACCTATAAGGTCCCCTCCAACTCTGATTATCTGTCTTTTATCTGAATTGGGTGTGGTCCACAGTAGACAGTTTGAGGTTGAAGCTGTGAGGGGTTGAGGCTGTCACAACGGAATCAGGTAGGGTGTTCCAGGCATTGACCACTCTGTTGCTGAAGTCGTATTTTGTGCAATCAAGTTTGGAACGGTTTGCCTTGAGTTTGTATCAGTTGTTTGCCTGTGTATTGTTGTGATTGAGGCTGAAGAAGTCATTGACAGGTAAGACATTGTAACAGACAATTTTGTGTACTGTGCTTAGATCGGACTGCAGTTCCAGATTGTCCAGACCAAGAATTTCAAGCCTGGAGGCATACGGAATTCTACTGTGAGTGGAGGAGTGTAGTACTTTTCTCGAGAAATACCTATGAACCCGCTCAGTTATGTTAATGTCTGATATACAGTGTGGATTCCAGGCAGACAAGCTGTATTTGAGAATTGGTCTGGCAAAGGTTTTATATGACCTAATTAACAATTCAATGTTGCCAGAGAAGAAGCTTTGCAAAATCAGGTCAACAATTCTTAAAGCCTTTTTGGCAATGCTGGTACATTGAACTCTGGGGCTTAGATCATTTGAGATGTGTACTCCGAAGTCCTTGACAGAGGATCCCATTTGTTAATCATTGCAGTTGTTAACTTAGCAACATGGTTTTAACAAGTGAATAAGTGAATGTAGCTTCCTTATTGACTTTGCTTGTCAGAAGATTGCAGAAGGTGATCATGTGACCTTGGAAAACTGCAATTGTCATAAATATGTGTCAATTGCCATGCATCTGAATTTGAACCCATGACCCTGGGGATGCTGAAATGATTGATAAGTGAATGAAAAACGGTCATGTTACTTTTTTCAGGGCCGTTGTAACTTTGAACGGTCACTAAAGAAACTGTTGTAATTCAAGGACTACCTGTACATATGTCATCCTTCATCTGCTCGTCAGTGCAAACCACAAGCTGAAAGTTAGAGGATAAACATTTTGTCTTCTCTTGCAAAAACAGGATTCTCACTGTCTCAAAGATGCTTTTTTCTTCAAATGGTAACTGGAATTGTTTCTGCCTTGAGGAAGACTTTTCGCTTCTCATCCAAAAATCTTTATCAGTTCTGACTGAATGGTGAGACTGATGGAGGGATTGTATTTCTTTGCAGTCATCTGGTTGTTAGTACTCTCTATGGGAGCTGTTGAGGGCATTTCGGGAAGTTATCCTTGCTGGTGCGGGGAACAATGGCCCTTTTATGTCTTGTGAACTTCAACTCCCAGAAATCTTGAGCCAGCCATGTTGATTCTGGGAGTTGAGGTCCACAAGTCATAAAGGGCCCATCGTTCCTCATCCCTGATCTATGCCCTCTTCTCCTCTCCTCTCCCCGACCTTTTCAATTCTTCTTACATTGGGAAGTGAACAATATGAATGCTCATGGAATGTTATGGCCACCTGATTAGAGTCCAGTTCTGTCTAAAGAAATTGACAATCTTCTTTTATGGAAAATAATAAATCCCAAGCAAAATTTGCATGACAAATTTTGTCCCAATGCGTGCAAACGCACGCGCGCACACACACACAGACACACAAACACACACAAAGAATGATCTGCCTGGAAGCAGCATCTAATTGAGCTTGATTGATCTCCAACATGTCAAGTACGGTTATGCCCAGTGGTGGGATTAAGCCAGTTCACACCACTTCAGGAGAACTGGTTGTTAACTTTCTGAGCAGTTTGGTGAACTGGTTGTTGGAAGAAATCATAAGGGCAGAGAACTGGTTGTTAAATTATTTGAATCCCACCACTGGTTTCGCCTGGTGAGTCCTTGGAATTGGAGAATGAATACAAAACTCTACTCATAGCAGAATACCTTATGCCACCAGAGTTGAAATTTTAGACCTAGATAACCTAGAACTACATCGCCTTTGGCTCTATCTAAATATAGTACATAAAATTATATATTGTAATGTCCTACCTGTCAATGAATACTTCAGCTTCAACCACAACAATTCCAGAGTACACAATAGATACAAAAAACGCACAAAACTTGATTTCAAGAAATACAACTTCAGCAATAGAGTGGTCAATGTCTGGAATACTCTACCTGACTCTGTGGTTTCTTCCCCAAACCCCAAAAACTTTAACCTTAGACTTTCTACTATTGACCTCACCCTTTTCCTAAGAGGTCTGTAGGGGGCGTGGATAAGCGCACCAATGTGCCTACCGTCCCTGTCCTATTGTTTCTTTTTTTCTTATTCGTATCCATTTCATGGATTCATAACCATGTTTATATTTATACCTGTTATCTAATAATCACTTGGCAAAATAAAATAAAATAAAATAAATAAATAAAAAACATAAAACTCAGACAATCATCCTATTGCTGCCAAGAAAAAACAACATGGGAAGCTTCTGTCAGCCTTGTAAGGTAGATCAGGCAGGAAACACAACCAAATGAGCTAATTCCATTTTATTATATAAAGCTACATTAATAGAACCCCGCAAATATGGAAGTACAATTCTCTTATTGCCTCCTTTACAACCCATGAAAATAGTTCCTTCTCAAATGCAAAGGTACGCAATAGATGGCACCTGGTTCAATGCAGTCCTAGGCTGCATTAACAAAGAATCAAGATCTCATGAAGTGTTGGTACTATTTTATAATGCCTTGGTAGCATCACACTTGGAACCTTGCACACAGTTTTGATTGTTGTGATATAAAAAGAAAAGTTGAGGCTCTAGAAAGAGGGCAGAGAAGAAGACACAAGGATGATTAGGGGACTGGAGACTAAAATATATGAATATTTTATGAATATTTAGTTGCAGGAATTGGGCATGTCTAGTCGAAAAGGACTAGGGATAACAGGACAGCAGTGTTCCAATATTTGAGGGGCTCCCACAAAAAAGACAGGGTCAACCTACTCTCTGAAGCACTTGAAGGCAGAACAAGAAGCAATGCATGGAAATTAATCAAGGAGAGAACCAATCTAGAACTAAGGAGAATTTCCTGACAATGAGAACAATTAATGAATGGAATGGATTCCCTTCAGAGGTTGTGGGTGCTCCATCACTGAAGGTTTTAAAGAAGAGATTGGATAACCACTTGTCCAGAATGGCATAAGGTCTCCTGGTCAAGCAGGGAGTAAGACTAGAAGACCTCCAGGGTTCCTTTCAACTTGTTATTCTAACTTGCTTTCCCCAGTCTTTATGTTGTTAGTTGTGAAGTTGTGTCCGACCCATTGTGACCTGATGGACAATGTTCCTGTTCTCTAGCAGCCTCCGGAGTCCATTTAAACTCACGGCGACTGTTTCAGTGACTCCATCCAGCCACCTCATTCTCTGTCATCTCCTTCTTTTTCTGTGGCCCTCAATCTTTCCCAGCTCTTCTCCAGTGAGTCCTTCCTTCTCATTAGGTGGCCAAAGTATTTGAGTTTCATCTTCAGGATCTGGCCTTCTAAAGAGCAGTCAGGGTTGATCTCCTTTAGGACTGATCGGTTGGATCTCCATGCAGTCCAAGAAACTTGCAGAAGTCTTCTCCAGCACCATAGTTCAAAGGCCTCAATTCTTTGGCCTTCAGCTTTTCTTAGGGTCCAACTTTCACAGCCATACATTGCAGCTGGGAAAACCATAGCCTTGACTATATGCAGTTTTGTTGGCAGGGTGATGTTTCTGCTTTTTAGTCTGGATTTGCCATAGCTTTCCAGGAGCAAGCGTCTTTTAATTTCTTGGCTGCAGTCCCCATCTGTGGTGATCTTGGAGCCCAGGAAGATAAAATCTGTCATTACCTCCATTTCTTCCCATCTATTTGCCAGGAATTGGGAGGGGCAGAGATGCCATGATCTTAGTTTTCTTAATGTTGAGCTTTCAAGCCAACTTTTGCACTCTCCTTCTTCACCTGCATCAAGAGGCTCTTTAGTTCCTCTTCGCTTTCTGCCATTAGAGTGGTATCATAATTGTCGACTATGCTTTCCTTTATCTGACCATTTCCAAGGCAGAGTCTCTTAACCCTGTTTTCCAAGATCTTTCTCCGTGTAGCTGGAAGTCACAAGTTTGATTCACGAGTGAACTCTTGGAAGAAAACCACTGAAAGAAGAGGAATCCACACATTAGGATTGAAACTCTTGGCAAACCCAGCCTTATTATCTCATCCCTGGCAGAGTTTCCCTGGTTCTGATGAATTATAGTCAACTGCAATAAGGCAGCTGCTCTCTTAAGCCTGGGAGTTTAATTACAAGCTTTGTGGGGTGACCAAATTTCCCACGAGACTGAAGGCTGTTTGAATGGATTCCATTTTGAGTTCATCAAATCTCAACTTCCTTTGTCTGGCCTGAAGGCCAAAGTCAAGCTGTCTCTCTGATTAAAAAGAGGCTGACAGAGTGAAAGATCCAGAAAACTGTGCAGTAAGACCTCCGTTTCAGGACCCCCCTTCTCTCCTCCCACCAAGAATACAGGTGGTCCTTGACTTACAACTATTTGTTTAGTGACCGTTCTAAGTTACAATGGCACTAAAAATCATAACATGACCAGTTTTCACCCAACTATTGCAGCATTCCCATGGTCACATAATCAAAATTTGGACGCTTGGCAACTGGCATGTACTTATGACTGTTTTACTGTCCAGGGGTTATGTGATCACCATTTTGTAACCTTCCCGAGAAAAAACAATCGGAGAAACCAGATTTGCTTAACGACCCTATGATTCACCTAACAACTGCTGTGATTGATTTAACAACTGTGGCAAAAAAAATCATAAAATGGGGCACAACTCACTTAACAACTGTCTTGCTTAGCAATGGGAATCTCGGGCTCAATTGTGGTCGTAAGTCCAGGACTACCTGTATACATTTTCAAGTGGGGTTGATAACAATCAAAAAAGTATTTGAAGTGTATTTCTGAAACCAAAACACCATTGTGAATGGATGTTTCAAAGTTTATTTCTGTGTCGTTGTGTTGATACATCACACGAAGCCTTATTGGAGACTTTGGGTGCGATAGCAAGCTAGGAAATGGGTTAATTCATCAGTCCATTTTTCAGGTTAACATAGTTTTTAGCATGCAAGAAGAAAGGCCCAGCTTAGTAAGAAAAGATCAAATTAAAAGATGGAATCTTGGGGCAAAGCTTAACCGCCTATGCTTCAAACTGATATTCTGTAATCACACAAGCCATTGCTTTTTAAATCATCATCAATTCTCCAGAAGCGGGTGTGTTTGAACAACCTGCCAAACCAATAACCAACTACAGCCTCTGGATTCACTCAGCTGTTCTATGCAGATGCAGGATAGAGAGAAAAACCAGTCCTTGTACCAAGATGGGAATCCTACTGATGGGTAGGAACCCAAACATCATTTGTGACTTGGCGTTACATGTGATTCATCATCACAGTTTGCTCAGCTAACCATGTTTAAATAGCCACTTCATGAAAGGCCGCTGAATCAGCTTTCAATACTGTCTTTATTTCACTCTGGTTTCCCTGCCATGTAGGTTTATATGTCTCCTCAAGGAAACTGGTTTAAAATCTTTCTTAACATCCCTCCTTCAGATTCGAATTGATCTATTGAAGGATAAAGGTAAAAGGTAAAGGGTTAATGCTAGTCGTTTTCAGCTCTACGGGGCAGTGCTCATCTCGGTTAAAAAGCTGAAGAGCCATTGCTGTCCGAAGACGTCTCCGTAGTCATGTGGCCGGCATGACTCAATGCTGAAGGCATACAGAACGCTGTTGCCATCCCACCAAAGGGGTCCCTATTTTTCTACTTGCATTTTTACGTGCTTTTGAACTGCTAGGTTGGCAGAAGCTGGGACAAATAACATGAGTTCACTCCGTTACGTGGTGCCAGGGATTCAAACCACCGAACTGCCAACCTTTCTGATCAACCACTGCATCCCTAATTGAGGGATTATGTGCTCTCAAATAAGTGTTGACGGTTACCAGTAGAAAGACTGATTTTCTTCAGGATGATCTACATGTAGTCTTTGGCTTCCTACAGTTCATTTAGTGACCAAAGTTATAGGTGACTTTGAACAAAGCTAAAAAAAAAAAGTGAGAGAAAAAAAGTAATTTAGATTTGTTTTTCACACATACAATAGTGATCCAAATTCAGATGCTTGGCAACTGGCTCATATTTATGATGGTCGCAGTGTCTTGGGGTCATATGATTCCCCTTTAGTGAATGCCTGGCAAGCAAAGTCAATGGGGAAGCCAGATTCACTTAACAACCGTGTTACTAACTGAACAGTTGCAGTGATTCACTTAGCATCGGTGGCAAAAAAGGTTGTAAAATGGGGCAAAACTCACTTAACAACAGTTAAGTCAGGGTCTCTTGGCTTAGCAACAGAAGTTTTTGGCTCAGTTGTAGCAAATTGAGATCATATTCCCAATCTGCCCTTCAGATCTTCAGTGAGCGAACCCATCGTTGCTGTAATTTAATCCATCCACCTAGCTATAGATATCCTCACTTTTTGCACTTTCCCCAATATTAGGGATTTTTTCCCAAAGGAACTGACCTTCCTATGGTCCAAAATATGATCATTTGAGCCTGGTCATTTGTGGCTCAAGGGAGAATTCTGGATTAATTTATTCTATGATCCATTTGTCTATAAAGATAAAATAATTCAAGTGGCTTGGTGCTTAGTGATTTAAAAGGAGCTATTTCCCCCTTTTAATATATAGGGAAAACATTTAAGGGGAAAAAGATTCTTCTTACAGAGCTTCCTAATATGGGGAATACTAGCTTTTTACAAGGGGTTGAATATTTTTACAGGGGGTTGTTTTTTCTCTCTGAAAATGCCTAGCTTTTCATTCATTGTTTTATTCAGTAAACCAATTCTATGTTTGACCACACAGTGGCTCCCTCCTCATGTAAAACGCATCTTAAAAAGGCCTTTTAATTCTTTTTTCTTGAAATATGACTTTCTCTTCCCAGCTTTTCCATGTGGATACCTGTCCCCTAGATGGCGCTGCCTTCCCTTATTTATTTAGCATATGGAATATCATACATGGACTATAGAGGTAGTCCTCCACTGACAGTTCATTTAGCGATGGTTCAAAGTTATAAAGTCACTGAAAGAAGTGATTTATATACGTTTTTTACTCTTACAGCTGTTACAGCATCTGTTCTGACCCACACCCTTTTTCAACAAATCAAGCACAATCCAAAAGGTACAGAAAACTTGTAATGCTTTTACAAAATGATTAGCTGTGATAAGCACACAACTTGCCAAACTGCAAGACTTGCCAAAAGAAAACAGCCAAGAAATAATTTGCAAAATAAGAATCTTCAACTACAAACTCAGGATACTGGAATGTCCATGAGGCTAGGGTTTCAAAACGTCTTTGCTTTCTGCAAAGAAGGTTAGTTTCACAGCTGGCTTTTATCTTCTTGAAGGAGGGGCCATTACCTTGCAGCCTTACTCCCGAGTCACCAGTGTTGTTGTAACTGTTCTTTCCTCCGAGCAATCCTGCGCTCACACGCACTTAGCACAGGCTCCTCGGGAACCTCCTCATCACTGTGCCAGCCCTCACAATCTCTGAAGACAGCAGTCCACTCCCTAATGGTCCTGGCCCCTCATCTGAGTCCTTGCTCTCCTCAGCCGTCCGTACCTGCTGCCAGCTAACCACAACAGCATCCCCATGGTCACATGATCAAACTTTGGATGCTGGGCAACTGGTTCATATTTATGATGGTTACAGTGTCATGGAATCACCTTTAGTGACCTTCTGACAAACAATAGGGAGCCAGATTCACTTAACAACCATGTCTCTAACTTAACAACTGCAGTGATTCACTTAACTAGCATGGCAAGAAAGGTTATAAAATGTGGCAGGATTCACTTAACAATTGTCTCCCTTAGCAATAGAAATTTTGGGCTCAATTGTGGTCCTAAGTTGAGGACTAATTGTACATTAACATTTCCCTTAGATCAGTAGAACGTAATAAGATATAATTTTTTAAAAGATATATGTTCAAATACCAGTGGCTTATGCCATACCACTCAAATGGTTGTCCAGTCTAGTTTTGAAAACCTCCAGCGATGGAGCACATACAACCCCAGGAGGCAAGCCAATTAAACATCAATTAATTATTCTGTCAGAAAATTTATCCTTGGTTCTAGGTTGAATCTCTCTTTAATAAACTTCTACTGTTGGAAGAAAAACCCCAGGTCCAGTTCCAAGACAAGAGAAAAGCACTGGAAACAAAATGGAGGCTGATTGGAAAGAAAGTTTATTGATGAAGCAGAACCACACCCTGCTGGTGGTTCTGCTTCATCAATAAACTTCTGTTCATCAATAAACTTCCTTTCCAATCAGCCTCCATTTTGTTTCCAGCGCCTTTCTCCCGACTTGGAACTGGGCTTGGTTTTTCCTTCCAATTCTACCCATTCTTGTTCTGCCCTTTGGTACTGTTGAAAGAAATGTCCATCTGGATTCAGTTCCAAGTGGGGAGAAAGACACTGGAAATATGGAAGCTGCTTGGAAGGGTGGTTTAATGGTGGACAGGACCACACGGGTTTGAAGTCCTGGGTAGCTAACCACATGGAATGGAGAGTGAGTGTTACTTATACCCTCTCTTGGGCTTTGAACTTGAGCTTCCTGTTCCTGTGGCAAGGGCATGTATCCTATTGGTTGTCAGACTCGTGATGGGGGTCGGTTCTGTTGAAAGGTGTCAAAATGCCTTTCTTTGGGGATTCGATTTTCCCGCTGGGAGAGCTCCGGCGCAAGGATACAGACAACTGCTTGAAAGTTGGATCTTTTTATTTTTCAGGAAGGCGGAGAACAGCGAGAAGTCTACATTCTTGGGCTAGCTAGCTTCTTATGGTAAGTCCCTGGTTTTTTATACCCTTTTCTCCCTTTGTAAGTTGATTTTGTGTGAGTGTTTGTATTTGTGCCTGTTTCAAATCCTGTTTGAGTTTGTCTTTATTTTTGTCAGAGGGCAAACTCCGCGGGGTGCGGAAGGCAAACTCCACGGGATGGCCAGATTGTATTATTGGTTTTCTGTAATCTCTTTTAGCTTTAAGATAGTTTTTCATATTTGTTCTGTGGCAATCTCCTGTCTGTCCCTTTTTGTAATTTATTTTTGTGTCTTTTGTCTGTTTGTTTTGCTTATTTGGTATGTCCTGTGTTTCTAAGGATTTTCTAAATTATTTTTTGTTTCCTTTTCCTATTTGTCTAGTTTTCTTAATTACTTAGGCTTTTGTCTATAGGGATTCTTTAATACTTTTTATTTGATTCCTTTTCCAATGTAAGTTGTTTTCTGGCACACCTGATGTTCCCCTTAGGCTTTTCCTGTTTTTTTTTGTGACACTACTGCCTTCGTGAAATTCCCTTTCCACAGTTTCTAGCTAACTTTGTAGGCTGTCTGTGTCCCAGAACTGATTGTATCTTGCTGGGTGATGCAATGAAGGGTAGTTCCTATTGTGGCTGAATGGTTTTGCCCTGAAGGATAATCCCATCATCCTGGAACTTTTTTTAATATATATAGGCTGGTCCAGTCTTTTGTCTTGTAGATAAACTGGCATCAAAATATCTGCTGGGGTCAAGGAGCTGGGAGAACTGCTCTTTTTCTTTAAAAAAATGTTTCTCCTTTTCTCATCCAGGGAAATATAATAAAATTACTTGAAAATATCCTAGCTTCCAAAGAGGATTATTCAAATCTCTGCCCCCTTTTCTGCAGAAGGATCTCATGTTAGATAGTGAAAGCGCACAGAAATCCAAAAGCTTAAAGAGAATACAGTATTTTAACATTTTTTTACTTCCGGTTCCCCATTGCGCCTAGGAAGAAAACCGATCGTCACGCTGGGAGATAGCTATTTGTATCTCTTTAAAACATGGAATTTCCTATATACTGTACTCCCCTACCTACGCTGTTATCTTCTAACAAGCTTCAATCCTGAGCGACGCGTTAGCTGTCCTTTCTCTACACACGCTATTGCCCCGCATATGGCAGCATTCCAAACGATACCGGAAGTGAAGGCCTCTCTCTTCCTCACGCTCCCTAAGGATGAGGAGGAAAAACGGAGTGCTGCTCTACCTCGACGCGTGATTGTTTATCCCCCACCCCCGCACTTTTAAACCGGAGTCTGCGCGCTGGCGGCTGAGCTCCTCCGCCCCCCGGGGAGAAGAATGGGCGGAGTTGGCTTCGCACGGAAGGATGATTGGCCCGAGCCGTAGGGGGTGGGGGAAGGGAAAGGGGGGAGTGGTCAGGCGAAGGGGGCGTGCCTCACGCGAGCGGCAGGGGCGGGCAGGAGAGAAAAGAGGTGAGGTCGCGCGCCGGCTTGTCAGTCGGCGCTGAGCAGCGGCTGGGGGTGGAGGCTGCGGTAGGAGCAGCGGCAGCATCAGCAGCGAAACCGGCGACAGCGCCGGCGGTGGAGGTGCTGCCGCGGTCGCCGCCGCCCCCTCGCGGCTTCCTTTCCCCCGGGCCCGAGCGGCGGCCGCCGCCGCCACCATCATCGCCACGCTGAGCTCCTCTCGGGGGCTCCTCCGCCGCAGCGCAGGTGAGGCTTCGCAGAAGGCTTCGCAGGCTCGGCCCGCTGCTCTTCGACGCCTGGCCCGGGCGCCCCTGCTTGGCCTTGAGTACCAGGCCTTTTTGAGACTCGGCTTCCTTTGTGAACGGGAGCTCCATTTCTCTGCAGGGTGGATGAGTGAGTTACCTTGTGCAGGTAGATCGATGCTGGCGAAGGAGGATGGGGGGCGGCGGGGGGGAAGCACCTGTAGCAGCCTGATGGGGGACGATGGGAATTTGAAGGGCTGGGCCCAAAAGGAAGGATGCTCTTAAGGCTGCTCAGGGTGAAGACTACCAATGAGTGGGTGATATTGGGGTGTCTCTGCTAAGGTCTGGATAAAGAGCAATGTTATTTCTCTCTCTCTCTCTCTCTCCCCCTAGGAGATGCTTAAGGGAGAACTTGAGTTCCCCTTCTCTGGTCCTCCAAGGGGCAAAAGAGCATTTAGGGGTCCATGTGGCTTGGCTGCCCAAAGCAGGGTGAATGGGGTGATGGCATGGGGTGCTAAGTGGATGGAGGTGTGATTGCCCGTCCAAGATGGCAAGTCTGGGCAGTATCCCAGTTAAGACTTGAATCCTTCTGTAGGAAGAAGAGAAGATGGGGAAGGAAAGGATGAGGGCCACAGAATGGGGAGAGGTTGATCAAGGATTGGAGGGAGGTGAAGGGTTTTTGGGTTTTTTTTGCATCCAAGTCGGGAATGAAACCAATGGAATGTCTTTAGAAGAAAAAAAAGTGGATTAAAATTGGGATGAGAGAGGCTGCTGGAGAAGGCAATTGAAGTTATAGTGGGTGGTTCAAAACAAATATTTTGAATAAAAGGAAACCAGATATAAAGAATAAATCTGGGAACTTTTGGGTAGGCTGGAACGGCAGTTCCCAGAATTCCCTAAGCTTGGCTGGCTAAGAATTCTGGGTTAGTGGCGAAATCATGATGGGAGAGCAAGGTTTAAATGAGAATGTGTAGGTGGGTTTTGCCAACTTGGCCCTTATTTCAGAACATTGAGATTGCAGAAAAGCTTTTCTGTTTTCTTCTGTAAGGTTTACAGTGGTCTTTCTCTGTAAAATGTCTTAGCCACTTTTAAGATGTGTGGACTTCAATTCCCAGAATTCCCTTGTTTCCAAATAGGTTGCAACAACTTTCCAAAGATGGTTTCATTTTGTAGCTTTAATCTTATGCCTTGATAAAACTGCAGAGATTGAAGGATCTTGTTGGGTAAATCTGAAGACAACTATTTATATTTAGGTCAAGATGTCCCTCAGGAAGATCTGAAGGAGGTTAAGCAATGGCTTCCCATTTTATTCCTTTCCTTTTCTGATGCAGGAATTGGAATTCCAGTTTTAAATTGCATTCTGTCTAAATGTCTTGCATGTATAGATGCATGTTTATCAAATATCTGTAGCTGCTGATCTCACGGATGTGACTGGATGGCGTACAGTAAAAGAACTAAAAGCCTTAAAACCATTAAAAAATGATTGAAAACATAAATATAAATAAAACCATTGGAGTTCTTGGGTCCTTTAGGATGAAGTCCAGTGTACGTGGAGGTGACTACAATTGCACTTGAGTGTCACGGAACCAATAAAACAGCTGGAAAGATGGTGCTCAGGAAATCAAATGTTCTCAAAGATTCTTTCAGGTTAGCGTTACTCATGCAATAAATCCATGCAAAAATTATCCCACAGGCTTCCCTTGTTCACGTAGCATCAACATTAAGTCTTCTTCTTTACTTCCTCTTTTATCACTTCAATTGTTGAGGGAGTCAAGTCTTTAACTATGTTTAATACCAGTCATTATCTAATAAATATGACTCTTCAGCTAACTAACATGATCAAAGGCCTGGAGATTAAAACATGAAGAATGGCTGCAGGATTTGGGTTTGGCCAGTCTAAAGAAAACAATTAGGGATGACATGATAGCAGTATTCCAGTATTTGAGAGGCTACTACAATGAAGAGGGGGTCAAATTTTTCTACAAAGCACCAGAAGGCAGGACAAGAAACAATGGTTGGAAACTAATCAAAGAAGCAACCTGGAATTAAGGAGAAACTCACAACAAAGGCAAACTGTTCCACTGATTAATTGTCCACACTGTTAGGAAGTTTCTTCAACCATTCTTCACTGGAGGTTTTTAAGAAGTTTAGACAACCACTTATCTGAAATAGTATAGGTTCTCCTGCTTGAGCAAGGGGCTGGACTAGAACAGTGGTCCCCAACCTTTTTTGTACCAGGGACCAGTTTCACGCAGAAGCACTTTTTCAAGGACCGGGTAGGGGCGTGAAGGTTCCAATAACAGTAAATAAATAAGCGATGAACCCGTAACTTACCTTTCCAAAAAAAACACTCCAGTGAACCGGTACTGGTCCAGGGCCCGGTGGTTGGGGACCCCTGGACTAGAAGACCTCCAAAGTTCCTTCCTAGCTGTTTCTATTCTATATCCAGCATTGCATTCTTAAGGTTTCCACATTAGCTGCTGTATAACATGAATTTTGCTTAGAAGTCCTTTCAAAACAAAGATTAGGAGCACACCTCTGTTAGCCAAGTTAAGCTCCTGGGGCAGTGGAGTTTCTTTTTAATTTTGCACTGGGAATGATAGTGAACAAAAACAGGCCCACCAAGAGGGAAGAAGAAAGAAAAGAAAAATGTTGATGTTGAAGCTGTCTGACTTTACATTTAGTTACCCACTTGTTGGAATGTGGGAGAAATCTGTAGACATTCAGATTAAGCTTTATTAGGTGTTGAAATTGGTTTCAGGTTGCCTAGCAGTTGCTCCCAGGAGTTTCTAAGGAACGATGGTTTAATCCTCAATTCCTGCAAGTAAATAGTTTGGCTACGTTTTTCTTGCTGCTGTTACATGTAGAGTTGCTTCCTTTATTGCTGATACAGTGGTCCTTGAGCTACAACCACAATCGAACCCAAAATTTCCATTGCTAGGCAAGAGAATTGATTTTGCCCCATTTTATAACCTTTTTATCCGCAGTTGTTAACTGAATCACTGCAGTCAAGTTAGTAAAAAGGTGGATCAGTGAATCTGGCTTCTCCCTTGACTTTGCTGGTGAGGTCTCAAAAGGGGATCGATCACATTACCCCAAGACACAGCAACTGTCACAAATATATTGCCAAGCATCTGATCACGTGACCATGGGGGATGCTGCAGTGGTTGTAAGTGTGAAAAACAGTCATAAACCACTTTTTCAGTGACGTAACTTCAAATGGTTACTAAACAAATGGTGATTAAGTAAGGGACTACCACTAAGTCATACTTGTCCTTCAAAGGGATCTGCAGAAATCTGCCTGCTGTTGTCATATTACCTTCCCAGCAGTCTTATGAAGTAGACCCAAAGAGAAAGATTTTATGGCTGAGGAAGGGTTTGAACCAGAGGTGGTATTCAGCCAGTTCTGACTGGTTTTGGAGAACCAGTAGCAGAATATAGTTCGGAGAAACAGCAAATAACTCCTCTGACTGGTCCTGCTCTTATTTATTCTCTGCCTCCTGAATCCCAGCTGATTGGTTGGGCCTTCTTTGGTTGCCCTGCACAGGAGAACGGAGCTGAAAAGCAGGTTAGTGGGGTGGGGAGGGAATGGAGATTTTGCAGTACCCTTCCCCTGCCACTCATACCAAGCCATGCCCACCGAACTGGTAGTAAAAAAAAAATTGAACCCTACCACTGGTTTGACCCCAGGCTAACCACACTAACCATTCCATTAAGTTCTTGGAGGAGGAGAAAAGGGTCTCCCATGTTTATCTAGAATCCTGCCTGCCTGCCGGATTTGAAATTCTTACTATTCAAAGTGTGAGTTGGAAGCTGAAGGAGAATTTCAAGCTCTCTTGAAGATGAAGGTTTATAGATTCACCATTAGTTAGTTATGGAGAAACAGAAATGGAGCTGATTGCTCCAAAATAGAGACCAGCAAAGTTCTTGCTTACAGATAAGTACAGGTAGTCAGTCCTTAACTTACGACCACAATTGATGACCCCAAAATTATGTTGCTAAGTGAGACAGCTGGGTTGTGTTTTTTTGAACTATGTTTTATTGAAACATTTTTAATATAAAAAAGCTCACTATCTGTCTGAACAGCATGTTGTCTTACAATTAGTTTTGAATAACAAAACAAGCATAATCACAATATACATATCATTAATAATAATCACATAGTAATAATACAATTAGCTTATCCATATCTAAAAACTTTCATTATATAATCAATAGTTATTTTAATCTTTTTAGTTTCTAAACTCTGTTTTTGTTAGTTACTGGTAAAATAAGTTCCATGTTAAAAAATATTCTGTTTTTATCTTCTCCTTTATTTTTAGTGTTAATCTGTCCATCTCTGCGCATTCTAATATTCTTTTTAATAGCATTTTCATCTGAAGGGATCTCTTCATTTTTCCACTGTTGTTGTGCAAACAAAATTCTTGCTGCCGAGTGAGACAGCTGTTAAGTGAACTCTGCCCTTTTTTACAACCCTTCCTGCCACTGTTGTTAAGTGAGTCACTGCAGTTAAGTTAATAACAGTAGTTCAGGGAATCGGGTTTCCCCCTTGACTTTACCTGTCAGAAAGTCGCAAAAGGGGATCGCGTGACCCCAAGGCACTGCAACCGTCATCAGTATGAACCAGTAGCCATGTTGTCTGAATTTTTGTCACATGACCACAGGGACAATGAAATGGTCATAACTGTGAAAAATGGTCAAAAGTCACTTTTTTCCAGTTCCGTTGTAACTTTGAACAGTCCCTAAACTGCCGGTAAGTTGAGGGCTACCTGTACCGAAAGTCTCGAAAATGGCCCCCAAATGTCCCATCCTGTTTTCTGCTGGTTAGGAATTACACTGTGAGCTTTTCGTTCAGCTGCGTTCTTCTCCATCTCCTGATTTCCTCCCTGCTCCTTTTGCGCCCGGGGGACAAACAGCAGAGGTGAGGGAGATGCTCAGACTGAAAACTTGCCAGCTTGGTCTAGTGGGTGACTGGAGGCGGAGGACTTCTCCCTCGAGGTGGTATGGCGATGGAAAAACAAGCAAAAGAACGTCCCTCAGCCAGGAGAAGGGAAAGGAGAATTCTGCACACAGGAGACAATCACAAACATGATCTTTGTTTCAGTTGAATGGATGAGAGTCCGTGGTCATTTTAAGTAGGTTTCTCTA
This sequence comes from Pseudonaja textilis, assembly GCF_049901715.1. Classification (NCBI taxonomy): domain Eukaryota; kingdom Metazoa; phylum Chordata; class Lepidosauria; order Squamata; family Elapidae; genus Pseudonaja; species Pseudonaja textilis. The sequence goes on along the minus strand of NC_142008.1, from coordinate 122,509,119 downwards.
GCCTTGCTGTGTGTTTCCAGAAGTTTGGAGATAGGAGGTCAAGAAAACTGTAACCATCTGCATCTCAAGGAGCTATGATTGAAGCACCCCACAAGTGTGTCATTTGTACTATAGAATTAGCAAGGTGTTGTCGGCGAGACAGCATGCAACCTTGATACCTGTCCTTGAATTTTCCCTTTAGGTCATGGCAGCTTGATGAAGTCTTCTGTGTCCTGCTTTCCCGAAATGGAACAGTCCTCCATCTTTGGAAAGGCAACCTGGACTGGGAATTTGTTCTCTTAGACCAGGGGTTTCAAACTCGATTTAATTGAGGGCCGCATGAGGGTTGTATTTGACCTTGGGGGAGGCCGGAGTGGGTGTGACCAGGGGGCATGACCAGCTTGATGTCATTCGTGTCAGGGTGCCTGTGGCGGCCCGAGCACTCTACCAGTGAAAACAGGCTCCTGATCTCCATTTCTGGCTGCGATAGCCTCCTGCAACTCTCTGCCAGTAAAACAGCTTGGGAGTGCCGCCCATGGCCCTCGTGAGCTCTGTTTTGGGGCTGCAGTGACCTCCTGCAACCTTCTGCCAGTGAAAACAGACTTCAAGAGGGCCACAAGTAGCTACGTTTTTGCTGACAGAGACACTGCAGGCCGGTCCTTCCTGTTTCCAAGACCAGGTCTAAGCACCCTGCAGGCTGGATCCAGCTGCCGGGCCTTGAGGTTGATACCCCTGTCTTAGACCTTGGTTGTGGCCAACTATTCTGGGAATTCTGGGAGTTGAAGTTCACGGGTCTTAAAGTGGCCAAGGTTGGACATCTCTGAACTAAGCATTGGCTGTGCCTAGGGCTTGATCGGCTTCAAGTGATCATCTCTCCCAAAACAATAATAAAGTTTCTGGTTACTTCCTTTTTCTATTTCTGTATCTTGCAACCATTATGTTGGGTATTCACAAAGATAGCAAGTTAAGAGTTTTGAAGAGGAGAAGCTTCCCTTGTAGAGTAAGAACCAGCAATGGGTTTAGGAGGAAATTTCAGGGAGATCCCTGATTGAGCTGGTAGAGCTGGTTCAAGGAGGACATAACTGGGAAGATCTGTCTGGTTGATCAGAGTAACCCCATCTTTCCTGATCTGAATTCCTGTAGAGAATCCGCTTAGGCTCCATCCATTCAAACTGAGAATGTTGAAATTTCATTCCTGTCCAGTTCTAGGATGCGATGAAGTAGAAATCTGGTATAGGTCATAATCACTTAGATCAGGGGTGTCAAACTCAATCTTATTGAAGGCTGCATCAGGGTTGTGTTTGACCTTGGCGGGGGTGGTGGTGGTTCTGGGAAGGTGTGGCAAGCTTGACATCGCTCATGTCGGGCACCTGTGGTGGCCCTGCGGGGATTGGGGAGGATCCACTTTTGCTAGTAGTTGGTTTTGCCAGCACTCTGCCAGCGAAAACAGCTCGGGGGGTGGGGCATATGAGCTTCCCTCCTCCCCGGACTCCATGTTTGGCTGTGACTGCTTCCTGCAACACACTGCCAGTGAAAACGGAGCCAGGGGGCACCATGTGCTGCCCTCTCAAGCTCAGTTTTCACTGGCAGAGACACCGCAGAGTGGTCCTTCACTGTTTCCAGGACAGCCTCACGGGCCAGATCTAAGCACCCCATGGGACAGATTTGGCCTGTGGGCCTTGAGTTTGACATCCCTGACATAGATGAAGACAAGAAGAACTCTTTTGGACTACAGTTTCTCTGCAAGAAGTCTTTCAACCTTAGCAACTTTAAGAGGTATGGTCTCCCAACTCCTAGAATTCCCTAGCTAGTGTGGGGAATTCTGGGAGTTGAAGTACACAGTTTTTAAAGTTGTTGAAGTTGACAAAACAGCTGCTCTGTATAAAGAACAGGGCAAATGTCATATCCTGTTCAGGGTCCTTTCCATGTTGTTGCCAAATTATAACACTTAATACAACAGGAAGCAAAAAAATGTTCATAATTCCAGAGTAATCTTATTTGTGTTGATTTTAATTGAATTTAAATTATGGAAATTTAGTTTGTCCTCATCTCACCGCCTAGCAGCTCTCATCCCACATTCTTGTGCAGTCCTCTTCCATGCCAAAGGTGGCCTTGAAAGAAAGGTGTTTACTACCACTCTGTGATTAGAAACACAGGCCTGGAATATGGCATATCTAAAGGGCCATCTCTTGCCGGTCACATCTATCCCATCCACTAGAGCAGGGAGGCAAGGAATGTTGCAGGTCCCATCCCCTAGGTGGGACTCAGAAGAAGGGCCTTCTCTGTGGTGGCTCCTTCTCTCTGGAACATCATTCCCCTAGAGATTAGACTGGCCCCGACTCTTAACTCTTTAGGAAGGCACTGAAGACCTGGTTCTGCCAGCTGGATTAGGCAATCCAGAGCGGGATGGAGCGCATTAAATGGCTTGTGTGATGTGTTATTGGGCAGGTTCCGGTGGGGGTGGGGTATTATATGAGCCATAGTGGTGCAGTGGTTAATCTGAGTACTGCTGCCTGCTGGCTGCCTGCAATTTGGCAGTTCAAATCTCACCAGGCTCAAGGTTGACTCAGATTTCCATCCTTCCGAGGTGGGTAAAATGAGGACCCAGATTGTTGGGAGCAATAGGTTGACTCTGTAAACTACTTAGAGAGTGCTGTAAAGCACTGTAAAGGGGTTTATAAGTCTTAAGCGCTAATGCTAAGTGCTATTTTATAAATTTATTGATTATCTTTTTCTATTTTATTTTTTATATATAGGATGTTTTTATATTCGTGCAAACCGCCTTGAGTCGCCATCTGTGCATAGGCGGCAATATAAGTTTTCTAAATAAATTTGCCCTCATGTACTTGGAACCACGTCTGTTCCACGTGCTGTAGCCCAGAGTTCCCCAACATTTCCAGATTTGTGGACTGCTGGAGTGGGGGGGGGGATAGAGGGGATAATTTTATGTGAGCAGCTGGTAAGATCATGCACACAGCTCTATTTCCATGAGTGGGGTGCACGCATACTTGCACTCCCTTAAATGGAGTGCGCACTCGCTTACCTCAATTATGGATGTGCATATGCGTGCACTCACTGGCCATTTCTGTGCCGTGCAAACCCCTCAGAGCCCCCAGGTTGTTGACCCCTGCTCTAGCACTTGGCTTGTAGTTGGTAGCTTGGTTTCAAGAACGTTCATTTTGAGAGAAATTCCATCCTAAATGTAAAGGTCTTGACTGGTGCTAAGCATTTGCACTGAAGATTTTGCCTTTATGGGGATGGCCACCGAAGGGTTGGGTGGGGTTTTCCTCTTGAGGTAGGTTTGGAGTCTCTTTCCCTCAACGGAAGGATGTGTGTGGCAGCTATTGTTCTTCCGTGTGGTGTCTCACAGCATGAGGCCAACACAAGGAGGAAGCGCCAAGACTTGCATTCATACCAAAGCAGCTGGGTGTGCAAACTGATCATAGAATATTATACAGGTAGTCCTTGACTTGCAAAAATTCATTGTTCACAGTTACAATGGCAGGGCAAGTTTTTTTACCTATGGCCATTTTTCAAACTTATGGCCATCGCAGCATCCCCACGGTCACGTGATCAAAATTCAGATGCTTGACAACTGGCGTGTATTTATGATGGTTGCGGTTTGCCAGGGCAAAACTCAATTGTCTTGCTTAGAATAGAAATTTTGGGTTCGATTGTGGTTGTAACTCGAGGACTACCTGTATAGCTAATAAATCGATATGTACAGCGGCAAGAAAGCGTAGCTGAACTATTTACTTGCAGGAATAGAGGATTAAATTTAACCATTGTGCTCCTATACTACAGGGGTGTCAAACTGGATTTCTTTGAGGGCCAGATCAGCATTGTAGTTTTCCTCTGAGGACTGGTGTGTGTGTGTGTGTGTGTGTGTGAGAGAGAGAGAGAGAGAGAGAGAGAGAGACAGACAGACAGACAGACAGACAGACAGACAGCCAGACAGACAGACAGGTGGGATGGATACCTCCTGCAGCACCCTGCCGACCAAAACAGGGTACGGGGGAGCATGAAATGCCCTCACATGGCCCATTTTTGGCCTTCCCGGCCTCTAGCATTTGATGACTGGCATTGTCAAATTCTGGCTGCCAACCTGATCTATGTTTCACCAAAAATGGGCTGCACAGAGGCCACAGGAGGCTCCCACGTCACCCGTTTTTGGCCTCTCCGGCCTCCAGCAGCACTCTGCCTCTTTGATATTTCTAGGCCAGCCCCATGAGCCGGATTTAAGCACCCTTGAGTTTGACATCCCTGCTATACTAGCTTAACAACTGCTGTGATTCACTTAACAACTATGTCTAGAAAGATCATAAAATGGGTCCAAACTTTCTGGACAATTGGCTCGCTTAGTGACAGAAAGTTCAGGCTCAATTATGGTCCTAAGTCAAAGAGCCACCTGTATTTCTTTGCCGGATAATGAATGGAATAGAACGAATATCTTTCGGGGTAGTGTAGATCAGGTTGGCAACTCATGACAATTTTCGATTTTGACAATTCCCGTCATCTGATGCCTCAGTCATTCAGGCCTGCCAGATCAAGGCCGGCAGCATATTAGTCCATGGTGGACATGCATCTTGCCAATGGTCTTAAGCCCATGTGCAGAATATTTAATGGAGTCCAGAAACCAGCTTCGGGATCCAAATCTGTCCATTCCTGGTTTGGCTTGTATAAGGGGTGCATCAACCCAGGCAGCCCAGTGAAGCAGAGATGAGTTGCTTGATCAGGCTTCCAGTGGTGGTATGCTGCCGGTTCGCACCGGTTCTAGCGATCCAGTAGCGTGGTCAGCAGTTGGCCCCGCCTGCCTGCCCCCGCCCTTTCCTGTCCTATATTTCCTTTGTTGCTCAGCTGATAGGTGCAGCAGAGCGGATTGCTGCGCTTCAGCTATTTTACTTACCAGTGCTGACAGTAAGGTAAGTTTTCATGCTTAAAATTTCCCGTTTTTGAATGTGCCCACAGAACCAGTAGTAACAGAACCCATAGGATGCCTTTCAGATGTCCTTGGTCTTTTTTCAAACTTTAGCCGTGGCCAGAGTGTGCAGTTGTTTATATCATGGGTGCGCAACGTGCCCTGTGATTTGTGTGTTCAAGGCCTGCAGTGGTTCATAGGTGGGACAAACTTCAGAATTTTTATGTATGCTCATTTAAAAATGGATTTTGAAAACTACTTAAAAATGAGAACTGATTTCATTGAGTCTTAATTCCAATGAGCTACAATTAATATTAGTAACCAGCAATTCATTTAATTTCCCCCCTTATAGTTAGTATTTAAAATGGTTTTCCTGATAATCCCAGGGGGTGTGTCCTGAGGTTGAAACCATTAATACTGTGTCTTTACAGGCTATCAACAGGTAATCCTCGATTTACAACAGTTTGTATTATGACCGAAGTTACAACGGCACTGAAAAAGTAAGCATCCCCATGTGATGCGATCAAAATTCAGACAGTTGTCAACCGACCCACGTATGACGGTTGCCGTGTCCCGGGGTCACGTGATCCCCTTTTGTGATCTTCTGACCTGCAAATCCCAGTGGGGAAACCAGATTCACTTAACCGTGTTGTTAATTTAACAACTGCTTAATAACTGCATCGAGAAAAATAGCAAAATGGGGCAAAAGTCATGTAGCAGATGTCTCACTTAGTGACAGAAATTTTGGGCTCAATTATGGTCATAAATCAAGGTGTTACCTGTCATTGGGGAAAACTGCTTCTGGTCCTCATAATCCTAAAATCATTCTGGCTGCAAGTCTGGATAAGGTTGCGTTGTTTTATAATTATCTGACCTGCTTTATTTCTGCAAGTGGGATTTCCATTCCCCCCACCTCCCCCAATTTCACCTTCCTACTTTTTCCCCACTCTTTTCAACAGAGGGGTGTTGGTACTTTTGCATCTATATTGTAATTTTAATTTCCCTGCAAGTCACCCTGAAGAATGGAGTATAAAAATTGCTTTAATAAATACCGTAGATCCTGAGATGGTAGAGTGCACTTAATTACTCTTTTAAGTTAGAGAAAAGGAGGTTGGAATCAGATGCTATGTGAATAATTCCCTTTTTAAGTAGGAAAATAACAGCTGGATGAGTATCTTTCCTACCTCCTAAACTACTATTTGTAGGTTGGGGAGCAATCAAAAATTCTCAATCCTCTCACAATTACAGTCCCAACAATTACACGCTGCTTTGGCCAGTGTTCTCCAGGCGAAGACAGAAATTTTCTTCATCCTCAACTTAGCTTGGCCACTGAGACTAAGCCATGGCAGAAGGGGGATCATTTGAAATCATTTGATCCAGTTTGATATCTAAGAATGACATTCTGAGACCTGGAGACTGAATGGACTTTTTTGCTGATCTGCTTTCCAAGAAGGTTTGCCTCTTTTTGCTTAGGTGATGTTGGCTGAGCAGTCATCACGAGTCATCCTCTTTTAACGACCCCATAATCCCTGGCGGGGTGGAGTCTGGGCAACTGAATGGAGCTGAATGTTCACTGGCTGGATGCCCTTCTGTGTAGAGGTTTTTTCCTCCCCCCAGCATATAATATACTCAGTGTGCCCAGAGAGAGAAATATCTGTCTCTACTTAGGATTGAACTCACAGCCTCCTGATTGTGAGGCAAGAGCTTCACCTCTAGGCCACCACACCACTCTGAGCTATCATCACTAGTGGATAGACTGGACTACTATTTGACCGGGATGATATAAGGCCTCCTGCCTTGAGCAGTGAGTTGGATTAGAAGACATCGAAAGTCCCTTCCATCTCTGTGATTCTGTGTTGCATGATCTTGAAAAAGTAAGGAAGATAGGACCTAGAGACAAGTAGGGCAACAGCCCATCAGGAGTTCACAGTTCTGTTTTGTTTTGTTTTTATGAATTTTGGGGGAAGGCAAGGGAGAGCCACCTAACTCTAACCCTAACCATTACACAAAGGATGGATATGCAATCCCAAAGGTAATTTTTCCAGAGGCAACTGGAATGTCTTTGTTTCTCCTTGAAGTCGCTTCGCTTCTCATCCCAGAAGCGTCTTCAGTTCTGACTGAATGGTGGGGAATGGGATAATTTATCTTCCTTGCTATCATCTGGATGGATGGATGGATATGTAACCACATAGTAGTGCTTGACTCTAAGGAAGTATGTCCTCCTCTTGTCATTCTCCCAAAGAGCAGCTCACAGGAAGTCTGGTGGTGCCCCAGAATGTACAGCCCATTCTATTTTTAGTGTTCAGCATCCATTATCTTTAAGCCACTTTAGAAATAGTTAATAATTAATTTCACATTAACCAGATTAAATACTTTATTTAATGGCGATTTCATTAAGTATATTACAATTAAAAAAAATGAGGACAAATACAGACAAAAAAATAAAGAACAGAAACAACTAGAAAGTGAAGAAAGGATTTGAATTAACCCCCCATGTGACTTCAACTCCCAGAATTCCTGTGCCAATTGCTGAGAATTCAGGGAATTGAAGCCACATGTTTAGAGGGATGCAACCTTGCGTGAGATTTTCAACAGTTGCGTGAATATGAATATCTTGTCTGGGAGCCAGATTGCCCAAGGGCATAAATGACCAGTTTGTGACACTACAACTTCTGCTAGAGATGTCGCATCCAGTTTTGATCACCGTGATGTAAAAAAGAGGTTGAGACTCTAGAAAGAGTGCAGAGGGGCAACAAAGATGCTTAGGGACTGGAGGCTAAAGCATATAAAGAACAGCTGCCGGAACTGGGTATATTTAGTCTGATGAAAAGGAGGACTACGGGTGACATGGTAGCAGTGTTCCAATATCTCAGGGACCGCCACAAAGAAGAGGGAATCAAGCTATTCTCCAAAGCAACTGAGGGCAGGAAATTAATCAAGGAGAGAAGCAACCTAGAACTAAAGAGAAATTTCTTGATGGTTAGAACAATTAACCAGTGGAACAACTTGCCTCCAGAAGTAGTAAATGCTCCAACACTGGAAGTTTTTCAAAAGAGGTTGGATAACCATTTGCTTGAAATGGTATAGGGTTTCCTGTCCAAGCAGGGGGTTGGACTAGAAGACCTCCAAAATCCCTTCCAATTCTTAAGTCAGGCTGTTTTGATCAGCGCTTCTGCCGCTACAGCAAGTAACTCAGACGAGATGAAAAACAGGCTCTATATGGAGAACTGGATGGCCTGCTATCAATTCATGAGCAGTACTGAGAAATTGATTTTGCTCAGTCATTTTGATGCAAGTGTAGGGTGCCACTCTGTAGTCTGGTAGGGAATTGTTGGGAGACACGGAACAGGTAGTCCTCAACTTATGACCACAGGGGAGCCCAAAATTTATGTTCTTAAGTGAATTTTGCCCCATTTTTACGTCTTTTTTCTCCAAATTTGTTTACTGAATTGCTGCAATTCTTAGAAACGTGGTTGTTAAGTTTCCCCATTGCTTGTCAGAAGGTTGCAAAAGGGGCTGACATGACTCCAGGACACTTCAGCCATCATAAATGTGAGTAAGTTGTCAAGCATCCAAATGTAAAATCACGCAACCCAATGGATGCTGCAACGGTCGTAAGTGTGAAAAATGTTCATAAGTCTTTTTTTCCCCAGTGCCGTTGTAATTTTGAATGGTTGCTAAATAAACTGTTGTAAGTCAAGGACTATCTGTAATGATGTATTCTTGCCAAAGTCCTGGCTAGTACATATCTGTGGAGATTCTCAGTCATCCAGGTCATAGTTGTCTCAAAGGTGTTTTTTCAAAAGGCAACTGGATTGTGTTTTTCTTTGAGGAAGACATTTTGCTTCTCATCCTGTGTAGTATACAACCTTCTCCTCACCAACACAACTTTCTGCCAGCCAGCCAGTAACAAAGACCTCCTTAATGCTCCCCCACTCTGAGCACTGCTATCTTATTTATTTTTTTTGAAAACAGTTTTATTGGTTTTTTTAACAAACAAACAAAAACAGACAAAACATAAAAGCATCAGCTCTCTTCCATACTTATATACAAACAGTGTGTCGGTTGGTTCATCAGTTTTATGCATTCATTTCGTAGTCTCAATTACAGTTATCTTACATAATAACTCTTATTATCAATCCTAACTTATTTATCCTCATATCATTATTAAAAAAAAATCATTTGACTATACTTTTATTCATTCATACTTTATGAGATAACTATAATTTAAGTAATTTATTCTATAACAAATCATATAATCATGCCAATTCTATCCTAGAAAAAACACTTTATAGATATAGTATCTAATAGCAAAAGAAAAAACAAAAAACAAAGATATTCCTTATTATCTAACATTCTAAGTATTCTATTGTTGTATTTCATCATCCAACCATTGATAGAAAAGGTCCCAAATTTTATAAAAATTTTTATCTTCTTGCTGTCTAATTTCAAAAGTCAATCTACTCATCTCAGCACATTCCAATGTTTTCTTAATAATTTCTTCCTGCAATGGAATTTTCTCATTTTTCCAATTTTTAGCAAATACAATTCTAGCCGCAGTTAATACATTTACAATCAAATATTTCAAATCTTTACTGTATACATCTGGTAGGATTCCCAATAAAAAGAACTCCGGTTTCTAATCTATATGATTCTTTGTTATTTTTTCCAACCACACGCGGATTTTAGTCCAGTATTTTCTAGCGTCCTCACAAGTACACCATATATGGTAATATGAACCAGGTATCTGATGACATTTCCAACATTTTTCAGATTTATTCTTGAACATTCTTGCTATCCTTGTCGGGGGGAAATGCCACCTGTAAAACATCTTATACAAGTTTTCTTTATAAGCTGTAGACATTGTCATTTTATAATTTTGTGACCATAGTTTCTGCCATTTCTCTAGATCAATCCCATATCCAAAATTCCTCCCCCAAGCAATCATAGTTTCTTTAACTTGTTCTTCCTCTAGCTTAATTTCCAATAAATAACCATATAGTTTTTTAATCACCTTTTCATCAGTACCTGTCAAAATCTTATCTAAATCAGTCTGTTTATCATAAAATCCCTCTGTTTTGGAATCTTCATCATACCTTGAGTGTATTTGCACATATGAAAACCAATTCATCTTTATACCTTGTTCCTCTAGATTTTGTATCGATTTAAGTTCACCCTTTTCATCTAATAATTCCCCATATCTAACTGTTTGTTCCTTTTTGTAGATTATAGGATAGGAAAATGCTTCTATCGTCGATAACCAAACTGGAATTTTCAAATAACATTGTTTTTTTTAATCTTCTCCCAATTTAACCACAAAGACTCCCATATATAATGTCTTCGAAAATAGCCCTGTGTCTTAGTTCCCTTGTACCATAAAAAAGCATGCCAACCCAACAACAGATCATGACCTTCTAATGTCAGCAATCTAGTCTTCCTTAATGTTATCCATTCCTTAACCCACATCAAATTTGCAGCTTGGTAGTACAGCTCCCAATTAGGCAGGCCAAAACCTCCTCTAGTTCTAGCATCTTGCAAAAGCTTTAGCTTTATCCTCGTTTTCTTACCTTGCCATATATACTTCAACACAATTTTATTTAAATCCTCAAAATAGTCTTTCCCGAGCCTAATTGGTATTGTTTGAAACAAAAATAAGATTCTGGGTAAAATATTCATCTTGATTGTTGAAATCCTCCCTATTAATGACAGTTGTAGATTTTCCCATTAAGACTATCTGTTGTTTAAGTTTAATATAATTGTTCTCTTTTAATGTACTACATCTTGATGTCAAATATATCCCCAAATACTTAACCTTATTCGTAACTTGGATTTTCAACAAATCTGCCAATTCTTCTCTTTGCCTTAGTAGCATGCTCTTTGACAAAATCTTTGTTTTATCTTTATTTATTTTCAAGCCAGCCACCTCACCGTATGTCTCTATCTTTTCCAATAGCTTTGAAGCCGTTTCTACAGGATCTTCCAAAATAAAGACTAAATCATCCGCGAAGGCTTGTAATTTAAATTCTTCCTTTTTAATTTTCATTCCTTTTATAGTTTTGTCTTCTCTAATGTTTCTGTTCAGCACTTCCAGAGTCAATACAAATAGCAAAGGAGAAAGGGGACATCCTTGTCTTGTGCCTTTTCTTATGTTAATAGAGTCTGTAAATTCTCCCTCCATTATTACCTTTGCTGTTTGTTCATGGTAAATTGCTTCTATTGCTTGAATGAATCTTCTAGCAAAACCCATCTGTTCCAATAAGAGTAACATAAATCTCCAGTTCACATTGTCAAATGCCTTTTGGGCGTCTAAGAATATCAGAGCCATTTGCTTTTCAGGATGCGCCTCATAATATTCCAAAGTGTCCAGAATTACTCTCATATTGTCTCTAATTTGCCTCTTTGGCAAAAATCCATTTTGGTCTGGATGGATAAAATTATTCAAATATTTTGTAAGTCTTTCTGCTAATATCGAAGCAAAGATTTTATAGTCTGCATTTAATAAAGAAATCGGTCTATAATTCTTGATTTGCAGTGGATCAGCCTCCTCTTTTGGAATAAGTGTAATATAGGCCTCTGACCATGTTTTAGGTATCATCTTCTTTGACATAGCTTCATTCATAACTTCTAACAGTGGAATGCTCAGTGATTCTTGTAATATTTTGTAGAATTCTGCAGGCAACCCATCTGGACCTGGTGCTTTCCCATTATTTTGTTTCTTGAGTGCTTGGCTTAATTCCATCATTGTTATATTACTTTCTAACATTTCTTCAGTCTCTTTGGATATCTTAGGTAAGTTTGCATTCTGCAAGTACTGTTTAACTTTTTCCTCATCAATATTCTCTTTCTTGTATAGTTGTCCATAGAAATCTCGAATAATTTCTTTTTTCTCTTTATTGCCATAACAAACTTGACCTTGGTCATCTATTAGCTGCAATATTTTCCTCGATTCTTTCTCCTTTCTCAGTTTATATGCTAACCATCTACCTGGCTTATTTGCATCTTCAAAGTAATTCTGTTTAGCATTCCTAATTTTCTGTGCCAATTCTTAGGAAAAGGCAAGCCACTAAAGCCTTGGAAGATGAGTATAAAAGACTTGAAAAAGAACTACAGAAAACGCCACAGAAAAAAGATATCAAACTGAAACTGGACATAACTAAACATAAAATGGACTTAATAGAGAGCACTGCTATCTTATTGATGACCAGTAGTCCTCAACTTATGATAGCAATTGAGCCCAAAATTTCTGGTGGGATACAAAACAAACGCAGTCACAGAAATCAGGTAAAGCCCCTTTTATTCCTTCAGTTTGCTTCTAAGACGGTGGACAAAAAAACTGCCACATAGTTACACGAAAAAGGAAAAAAGCAACACCAACCAGGCAAGATAAGGGCTGGAGGATGTCCACAGATAACACACTGGGAAGGATGCCAAACTCAGAGAGAAACTATAAACTAGAGATATTTACATGATTTGTTTCTAGCGTTTGCCAGTACACAGGTCCAAACTCTTATTCAGTTGTCACACCTGCAGCCCATGAAGAGGATCAAGGCCCTCTCCTCCCAAGGAGACCATATCTCTCCCTTATCCTCTCCTCCCTGCGTGCCCTAGGATGGATAGGGCATGGGCCTGGGTCCTCCTCTGACTGCTCAGCCTCTGCCCTTCCCCAGCCTCCTCCACAACCTCTGGAGCCACACTTCCATTCCCTGTCAACTGTTCCTCCTCTCCCTCAGAGTCAGCCTCCACCAGGGGCATGACAGAGTGTTGCCCCATTTTACAAACTTCCTTGCAATAGTGGTTAAGCGAATCGCTGCCGTTGATAAAGTCAGTAAGCCGGTTGTTAAGTGAATCAGGCTTCCCAATGGACTTTTCTTGTCAGACAGTCACAGACGGGGAACACATGAGCTCAGGACACGGCAGCCATCATAAAGATGAGTCAGTTGCCCAGCATGATCCGAATTTTGATCATGTGACCGTGGAGAAGCCATACCTTTGAAAAAATGATCGTAAGTCACTTTTTTATTGCCATTGTAACCTTGAATGGTCAGTAAATGAACTGTTATAAGTCGAGGACTACCTGTATGTCTCCATAGCACCTGAGGGCTGACAGAAAGAAATGGGTGGAAGCTCATTGGAAGGAGATATGACTTGAAAATGAAGGATTTCCTGACATAACAATTAAGCAGTGGAACAACTTGCCTCATGAAGTTACAGGAGCTCCATTGCTGGAAATTTTCAAGAAGAGATTGGACAACCATTTGACCAGCATGATACAATGTTTCCTGCCTTGGGCACAGAGCTGGACAAAGCCTCTTCCAATGTCATTGTTAGGAGAAACTTAGGCAGAATATCGGAGTGACCAAAGCCATGTATAGTGCTGATTTGTTGGAAGCTCCTCCAAGAGTTGAAACAAAGCTATGAAAAGAATCAGTGTGTCCAGGCTGAAGAACTCCAGCACAACCTCAAAATCTTCTAGAAGAACTTGAAGATCTAGAAGCCAAGTTGGCTGACTACCATCTTATAGGCAGTGCTGAGACTGGGAATGCTTCAGGCACACTGTCCATTTGTCTGCACAGAAGATGCTAGCGTCTTTCACTCGCAAATATGCATGACTGGCTAGATGAAAATCATGAGGAGATACAGGTTCTGCTTCATCAGGCCCATCAGAATGACTTCTCTTCAGCTGCCAAGAAAACTGCCTTTATCAGAGTTTGCAGGACAGTCCAGAATAAACTTACAATGCAAGATGCCTGGCCGAACAGCAAGCCAGACAAAGTACACCAACAGAAACAACTTGAAACAGTTCTGGGAAGCCCTCAGTGTTCTCTGTAGACCTTAGCCTCTTGGGAGTTGCCCCTTCCCGAGTACAGATGAGACAAGACTAATTACAGAGAAAGCTCAGATCCTTCAGAGATGGTCTGAACAGTTTAAAGCTGTCCTCAACCAACCATCATCTATTAAAGATGTGGTGATAGATTCCTCTGGTTGACATCAACACCACCATGGATGACTTTCCAGTAATAGTCATGGCTGTTAGATGGGTCACCAAGTTAGATCTGCTGAGGGTAGTAAATCTAAATTAAATACTGTAGCATCTTTGAGATGGTGGATTACTGTCATCCTGGACATTTTCTGATTGGGCTATCAGACCTTCTAAGAACTCTTAGAAAGCAATTGTGTCAGTCGGTAGATAGGCTGTTCACAAGCCATGTTACAAATGCAAGGTGATTTTGGCTGATTCAGAAGTTCATTCTACATGTTGGTGTTGTCAGCTGGTGCTCCATTCAAAATCCAAGAAAGAAATACTTAGACTCTTTCAATCAAAAGATATCTTTTACTGATAATCAAGTGGTAGCAACAAAAGAATTCTGAATCTGAGAAAATGGGCGCGTAAATCACATATACAAAGTAATGGCAACGTTCCCACCCCCAATAGTTCAATTGGCTCATCCAATTAAAAGTTGTGTATATCATCATGTGGGCATCTCCAGGTGGTGATGAAGCTTCTGTCCATTGACCTTGACATAGTTTGATAAAGTTTGATAGCATAGGATAGAAACCTAAGCAAGAATGTATCCTCCCCCCCAGCTTATACAGTGCTGGTTTGTAACACCTCCAGCTCACTTCCCATAACCATTCCCCTCTCCTTCCCACCCCCTTACTTATGACAGCTGAAAGATGCAAAGCAAAGGGAGAAAAATCTTGAAGGCTGACAGGTGTGTTAAAAGCTTAGTTCACCACCTTCTAACCTGATACAAAACTGGCAGAAGTTGGTGGAACTTAATTATGCAGCTCATTTGGGCTATAAAAACATGTCCCCTCAACTTTGTATTCCTGTATCAAACAGAGTTGGACAATGATCTCAATGGTGCTTCTAACTGTGATTCCAAGGTTGATTATTAAGGTGTGTGTGTGTGAGGTGGGGCGGAGAGGGAGAGAGATATTATGTCCCCATCTATAAGTTATCCAAAAAGAAGGCTTAAGGAGTAATTCTTGTTCCAGTTTAGGAAAAAAAACTCTAATTTTACAATAGACTATTGAAATTGGGTAACTAGACCTTGGAGTCCTAGTGGACGATCGCTTAAATATGAGCCAGCAGTGTGTAGCAGCAGCCAAAAAAGCTAATCCAATCCTATAAACACAGGCATGGAATGAAGATCACGTGAAGTATTATTACTGCTTTATAAAGGCTTAGTAACACCCATGCCTGGAATACTGCACCCAGTTTTGGTCACCACATTATAAGAAAGATGTTGAGACTTTGGGGGGGAAATGCGCAAAGAAGAGCAACTAAAACGATTAAAGGCCTGGAGACTAAAACATAGGAAGAAAAGTTGTAGCACTTGGGTTTGGCTAGTATAGAAAAAAGTACTAGGGAGATTTGGGGGCTGCCACAAAGAAGTCAATTTATTTTCCAAAGCATCAGTGGGCAGGACAAAAAACAATGGATGGAAATTAATCAAGGAGAGAAACAATCTGGAATTAAGGAGAAACTTCCTAACAGTGAGGACAATTAACTAGTGGAACAACTTGCCTTCAGTAGTCGTGGGTGTCTCATCACTGGAGGTTTTTAAGAAGAGACTTGTCTGAAATGGTATAGAATCTCCAGCTTGAGCAGGGAGCTGGACTACAAGACCTTCAAGGTCCCTTCCAGTTGTATTCTAATTCTGATTTAAGGGGTAAATTTGGTCAGCTGCACACATCCGTTGTGTTGACTCTAGGCCGATCGCAAGGGTGTGTGATGATATATCCGTTGGCAAGTGTTTTGAGGCTTCATAAATATTTATTCCCTACCCTCTTTCCTCTGTTGCTTCTGAATGCTCTGTGAATTTCAACTCAAGTGGGAAAGGCTGGCCACCGATGACTATGAAAATAGGAGCTGCTTTTAGTAGCTGCACATGCCTGAGTCTCTGAGACCCACAGAGGCCAATTAAATACTCCTGATGTGGCAAAGCTCTTGAGAAGCCAGCGGGGAACAAATTGTAAGTAGTGAAATCTGGGAAAAACAATATCTGAGCTTCAGTCCTTTCTTTATTCCAGCTATTAAAAAAAAATGTGGTCCAAATCCTACTTCTTTTTGAAAGCTCACAAGGATTGCTACAATCCCCTTGCTACGTTCCCCCCTCCCCCAACAGATTTTTATGTGCGCACCTTCGATTCAGTGTTGACTCCTGACAACAAGTTCCCGCGGTTCCCTTGGCAAGGTTTTGGAAGTGGTCTCCTGTTGCCTTCTTCATAAAGATGTGTTTGCACAACACATTATGGTTTGTAAATGGCATGAACCCAATCCACCATTGTTACCACTTTGGTCTGTTGTATGAATCATACCGTTTTGTGGTTTTACTTTGACTTTTCAAATTGTGTAAACACAGCCATTAAGGTTTTTGTAGCATTACTTGTGGCCCAGTGCTTTGTGAGAACACAGCCATCGTAGCTTGCTAATCATAGTTTATGATGTTCTGTAAACCCAGCCTTATTTGAGTGTTACCTTGCAGCGCACTGGGCGGGATTTTAATTGTGTAGCAGTAAATTCTGTAAATTATACAGTTTCTTGTTCTGACTGTGCTGGCAACTTTTATTTAGTGTCTTTGATTTCTTATATACTGTTTACCCATAAAGAACACAAGATTATTCCCACCCCCAAATAATTTACTATTAAAACGAATTGAGAATATGATGAAAGTGGCAGATAAAGGATTCCCCCCTCCAACCTTTTTTCAAAAAATCAAGAGTTCTAAATTCTGGGTTTCTTCTCCTTTTGGATATTCAAAGAAAAGTATTTCCATTCTGTGATTGGATATTACATTTTGGCATCTTCCTTCTTATACCAGACTCCAAAAACATTGACTCCATCTGTGTCCCAACACTGCTGGGCCCCTGTTTCTAAAAGCCAACATTGTTTAAAACAGCAGTCCTTAACCTTTTGGGCACAGGGACCTGCTTCAGAAAAATAAAATGTCTTCCACAGACTGGGATAGGGTGGGGGAATTGTTTTGTACGTAATCTAGGGTTGCGCACATGCACAGATGAAGCTTCAATCGCTTGCCCGCTGTTTGTGTACTTGTGGCACTCGCCCACTGCTGATCCATAGACTGGGGGTTGTGGATGCCTGCTTTAAAAGATGATGATGATGATAATAATAAATAGAATAATAGATATAATAGTAACAATATGACAGAATTCTTAAATTAATCCACTGGTCGTTATGTAGAAAATACGACTTACCTATATCCGAAAAGTCACGGGAGCATAAAATGGAAAAAGTTGTTGAAAATGAGAAGGTGAAGATCTTATGGGACTTTGAAGATCTTATGGGACAGATCATCATTTGGAACACAACAAACCAGATATCACAGTTGTCGAAAACTGAAGCATACAATTTATTGATATCGCTGTACCGGGAGACACCAGAATAGAAGAAAAAGAACTGGGAAAATCACGAAATATCGTGACCTGGCCACCGAAACTACGTGATTATGGATGAAACCTGTGACAGTGACCCATATATACCCCTTGGTACCATGTCCAAGAATTTTACAAAATACATCAAGAAATTGCAGCTTCCTACAGTAACACCAGCTATGGAACTGCAAAAATCTGAGCTACTCGGAACATTGTATATTTTAAGAAGATACTTAGTTGATACTTAGTACGCTGGCAGCAACCCGTATCAACCATTAGAACCAGTCAATGATATTTGTGATGCATTTTTGAATGTTCTGTTGATTTGAGTTTCATGTTTAATGAATAAAGTATATAATAATAATTAATAATCCCGGAATAATCATTCTGATGGAATCCATGTTCAAGAAAACTGAATATTTTTAGAGCTATGACTGCTCCCTCAAGCTTAAATGGTTCCTAAGAGTGAAAGGACTCAAGCCCTGAAGCCAGATGCAGATTACTTACTTGGCCAGGGCTGCTTGGCAGTAGTTACTGAGGGTCAAGGAAATCCTTCAAGGTGATGTGCTGGCATTTCCCTTGTCCATTTCTAACTAGCTGGAGTAGAAGAAAAATGTGGCATGTGTGCTGTCACCTAGCAACCTAAGGAAGGCTGCTACCATGGTCAGCCAGAGGCTGCAGCCTTCCCGTGCAAACACCGTCATGGTAGATACACATCCTGCGGTTGCCTTCATCGGAGGTGTGGGAGATGTTCCCGTATGGACCAGACCCGTCTATCTGGCTTATTCCATTGACTTTTCCCTACAGTGAAGTGGCAAGCACAAAGAGGAGCAGCTGGTTCATTTGGGCTGATTACAGACCAAGGAAAATGTAACCCATCGTTGTGCATCGACCACCTCTTCACATTTCCAGCTTGACTTGGCATGGTGAATGGCAGTCAGCTTATGGATTGACCTGAACCAGAACTTTTAAGGTGTTCTGATTGGGCTGTGTTGCTTTGTTCTAGGGCAGGGGTGTCAAACTCAAGGCCCGGGCTAGATCCAGCCCATGTAGTGCTGAGATCTGGCTTGCAGGGATCCCCTGGAAACAGTGTAGGTTCGGCCTGCGATGCCTCTGCCAGTGAAAACAGAGCTCGGCAGGGCCATGTGTTGCTTTGCAAGCTCCGTTTTTGGCCGGGACGGCCTCCAGCAGCCCTCCACTAGCAAAAACACAACTGGGGGGATGACTCTATTTTCAATGGCAGAGAGCTGCAAGGAGGCCATTGCAGCTGAAAATGGAGTTCGTGAGGGCCATGCACGCCCCCCATACTCCATCTTTGCTGGCAGAGGGTTGCAGGAGGCCACCCCAGCCAAAAACGGAGCTCGGGAGCCTATTTTTGCTGGCAGAGTGCTCGGGCCACAGGTACCCCTGCCACAAGTGATGTCAAGCTGGACACACCCGTCTCAATCCCCCAAGGTCAAACACAACCCTGATGTGGCCCTCAATGAAATCAAGTTTGACACCCCTGTTCTAGGGTAAAATGCTGATTGGGGAATTCTGGGTGTTGAAGCTCACAAATCTTAAAAAGTGGCCTAGTTTGGAGACCCCTACCCTAGGGTATGTCCACTATTTTCAGTTTCCTTACAGATTTTGATAACACTCTGTTTTGACTTCCTTCCTTCCTTCCTGCCCCCTCTTTTTTTGTCTTATTCAAATGTTGTGCCACAGTGTGATACCAAAGCTATTATTTCTCACTTTTTCTTCTCCCCCCACCCTCTGCCTTTGGATACCTGAATCTGGATTCTGTTTGCTTTGCTGTCACGTTGTTCAGAGAGTTTTCTATGGTGTGACGATGTTTCCTGCGGGGGTGTTTGCTCCTCGCTTGTAAAGATTGTATCCTCATGAGTGCTTTTCATCCAACTTTCATTTGAATAGTTTGGCATTTTCAGGGTCATTTCAGAAAAAGGGATTTGGTTGTATTTTGTTCCCTGTGCAAGAATAAGTGGAGGTGGCTTGGCTTCTGTAGCCATTTCTGGGAATAAAGCAGTGGTTGGATTCTCTGGTGAAGCCCTAGAAAACCTTGGTGCTTGAGGAACTCTTGCTTCCCCCTAGAGAGGACAGAGCCTTATGTGGTTGTTTATTTGTAT
This sequence comes from Pseudonaja textilis, assembly GCF_049901715.1. Classification (NCBI taxonomy): domain Eukaryota; kingdom Metazoa; phylum Chordata; class Lepidosauria; order Squamata; family Elapidae; genus Pseudonaja; species Pseudonaja textilis. Next base: position 122,489,697 of record NC_142008.1, on the reverse strand, counting down.
TCCCCAATTTTATTATTTTTACGATGAACATATCTAGCACACCTTCTTCTTCCTCCTGTTTTCCCACACAACAAGGTAGGTTGGAGAGAGAGAGACATACGCACAGACAGACAGACAGACAGACACACACACACACACACACGGAGATAGGACATAAAGATATGTATATATGTATGTGGGTGGATGGATGGATAGATAGATGAGGAAGGGGGAGAGAGAGAAAGATTGGGCCAAAGTCATACAACTGGTTTTCATGGCTAAGGTAGGTCTTGAACTCACGACCTCCTGCTTTCTAGTTTGATGCCTTAACCACTAGACCAGACTGGGTCTAGGGATGAAATTATGAAGACTGAAATAGTAAGTTGAACTTGGTTCCAATGTGTTTCCTATAACTGAACAGGGCTATACTCACCTCAGGGCATCATTCAGTAATGAGTGATCTGTTGATGGATGACAAACCGCTTGGTGGTTTCCTTGCAGATGTTTCATGGCCAAACTAGGTACCATCATCAATGTGCTGATGATGTTACCTAGTTTGGTCATGAAACGTCCACAAGAAAATAAACTCAATGAGCACCAAAGACCCTGCAGTTCAATCCCGAGCTATAAATATTTTCTTCTACTGAAACCCCACACAAATGGGCAGATCAAAGAAGCGAGAACTTATTATTTCAGTGACGGCTCTTTAATAGTTATCTGGGTAAATGCAGAATCTTGGAGGATATCTAGTCCTTTTTTTATAGTGTGTTAGTGAAAATAACGTCCCTTTGAAATGCTGCTTTGCATAGTCTTGTGTCACCATAAGCATCTGAGTCCAGCTACTGATTCTGAAGTGACACAAACTGGAGAAGAGCTATCTAAAACGTATAAAGAACAGTTGCTGGAACTGGGTATGTCTAGTTTGATGAAAAGAAGGACTGGGGTGAAATGATAGCAGTGTTCCAATATCTCAGGGGCTGCCACAAAGAAGAGGGACTCAACCTATTTTCCAAAGCACCTGAGTGCCGGACAAGAAGCAATGGGTGGAAACTAATCAAGGAGAGAAGCAACCTAAAACTAAGGAGAAATTTCCTGACAGTTAGAACAATGAACTAGTGGAACAACTTGCCTCCAGATGTTGTAAATGCTCCAACACTGGAAGTTTTAAAGAAGAGATTGGACAGTCATTTTTTCTGAAATGGTACAGGCTTAAGACCTTGGTTGATTAAACCGAGCATGGCTAGATTTATCCAGTGGTATAATAAAATGATCCCAATTTTTAAGACTGTGTACAGGTAGCTCTCAACTTATGGCACAAATGAGCCCAAAACTTATGCTGCTAAGTGAGATGTTTGTTAAATGAGTTTTTGTCCCATTTTACGACCTTTCTTGCCACATTGGTTAAGCGGATCACTGCGGTTGTTAAGTTAGTCATGCGGTTGTTAAGTGAATCAGGCTTCCCCATTGACTTTGCTCATCAGAGGGTCGCAAAAAGGGGATTGCACGATCCCAGGGACCCTGCAACCATCATAAATGTGAATTAGTTGTCAAGCATCTGAATGTAAATCACATGGCCATAAGGATACCGCAACGGTCATGTGTGTAAAAAAATAGACACGAATCATATGCTTTACTTCTCAGAAGGTCGCAAAATGGGAATCGCATGACCCCAGGACACTGCAATGGTAATAAATGTGAATCGGTTGCCAAGCATCTGAATTTTGATCACATGACCAGTCTCCCTTTTTTTATTTCAGTGCCTTGTAACTTTGAACGGCCACTAAATGAACTGTTGTAAGTCGAGAGCTCCCTGCATGAACAGCTTGGGTGAACTTTCCATCTCAAACATAATCTGCCTTGTGGTGTTACACACTTGAAGTTAGACCCTCTGAGCTCTCTGTTAGTTGTATTGATGGTGCCAATTATAACAGATTGACACAGTTGGAAGGGACCTTGTAGGCCTAGCCCTACCTCCCACCCAAGCAGGAGACCCTACACCATCCCTGACAGATGGCAGTCCAGTCTCTTCTTGAAAGCCTCCAGTGATGAAGCTCCTACAACATCCAAAGGCAACTTCTGTTCCATTGGTCAATTGTTCTCATTGTCAGAAAATTTCTCCTTATTTTTAGGTTAATTTCTTCTTGATCAGTTTCTATCAATTATTCCTTGTCTGGCTTTTGGGTGCCTTGGAAAATAGCTTGACCCCTTCCTGTCTGTGGCAGCCCCTCAGATACTGGAACACTGCTGTCATGTCTCCCCTGGTCCTTCTCTTCATTAGACTAGCCATGCCCAGATCCTGCAACCATTTTTCATAAGTTTTAGCCTCCAATCCCCTAATCATCCTGGTTGCTCTTCTCTGCACTCTTTCCAGAATCTCAACATCTTTTTTATAGTGTGGTGACCAAAATTGGATGCAGTACCCTAGGTGTTGTCTTACTAAGGCTTTATAGAGTGGTATTAGTACCTCCCTTGATCTTCATTGTATCTCTGCGTTAATGCAATTTAGGATTGTGTTGGCTGTTTTGGCCACCACTGCACACTTCTGGCTCATATTTAACTGGTTGTCCCACAGATGTAGCTGTGGTGTTTAAAACTGTCCTCCGCATCATGTAGCATGCTGTAGTTTGAAGGGAGAAAAATACAGAATCCCTTCTTTTGTTGTTGCTAATTGCCTCGTTCTCGGCAGAAGGGTACAGACAGCAATTAGCATCCATCAGATTATGAAGCAGGTTCTGAGCCTTGTAGTCTCCAGGAAAAACAGTATGAATAGCAGTGTTACTAATCCGAGGTCAAATGCCCTGGGATCTCATTAATTCCAATTGGAAGTTAGTGTCGCTTTTTTTCTTCTTCTACGCACAGATGGGTTCAAGAAAGTTACTCAGCCATCAGCATTAGCCAGAAACGTTCCATCTGTGCCAACATGAGAATTAATTTATCGTCCCTCCCCTTTTTGTCCAAATTAGTTGTCAATTGCTTAACATCAGCTAGGCCACAATCCCTTTCCCTAATTAGAAGCCAGTGAGAAGGTCAAATTCTCACCCTGGAGGTTTTCAAGAAAAGATTGGACAACTATTTGTCCAAGGTGGTGAGAGGACTCTTACCTTAGAAGGCTGGGGTGTCAAACCCAAGGCCTGTGGGCCGAATCCGACCTGTGGGGTGCTTAGATCTGGCCTGTGGGGCTGTCCTGGAAACAATGGCCCACCCTGCAGTGCCTCTGCCAATGAAAAATGAGCTTGAGGGCTGTGCATGGTCCCCCCGGCTCAGTTTTCGCTGGCAGGGTGCTGCAGGAGGCCATCACAGTCAAAAATGTAGCCGGGGCGCACATGCCCCTCCACCCAAGCTCTGTTATTGCTGGAAGAGTGCTAGCAAAACAAACTACTAGCAAAAGTGGATCCCTCCAGCCCCACCAGGGCCACCACAGGTGCCCCCGACATGAGTGACGTTGAGCTGGCCACACACTTCCAGCCCCCTGTGGTCAAACAACTCTCATGAGGCCTTCAATGAAATTGACTTTGATACCCCTGGACCAGAAGATCTCCACTGTCTTTTCCAGCTGTAGTTTTTTTGGGAAAGATCTTGGATTAGCAGGACTTTCAGCCAAGGCTACTGATTGTTGTTGTTTTTTTTAAAGTCATATGGATGATAGGATGCGTTGGAAAGGCAAATGGATCTGGTGGATCTGAGTTTTATTTGGGTACAGGTAGATGTTGACATACGAACACAATTGAGGCCAACATTTCTGTTGCTAAATGAAACATTTGTTAGCACTTAGACTTATATACCATTTTGTAGTGCTTTACAGCCCTTTCTAACCAGTTTACAGAGCCAGCCTATTGCCCCCAACAACCGGGGTCCTCATTTTACCAACCTTGGAAAGATGGAAGGCTGAGTCAACCTTGAGCCAGGATCAGACTGGTGGCAGTCGGCAGAATTATCCTCAAATACTGCATTCTAACCACTACTCTTTGTTGTCTGATTGTTAAGTGAGTTTTACCTTATTTTACGACTTTTCTTGTCACAGCTGTTAAGCAAATCACCACAGATTAAGTTAGCAACACTGTTGTTAAGTGAATCTGGTTTCCCCATTGACTTTGCTTATCAAAAGGCTGTAGACCCCAGGCCACTGCAATTGCCATCAGTAAGAGTCAGTTGCCAAGCACCTGAATTTTGATCATGTGACTGTGGGGGTTGCTGCAATGGTCGTAAGTGTGAAACATGTCATAAGTCTTTTTTTCAGTGCCGTTGTTAACGCATATCTAGATTTCTCATTTGGAACTGGGAGGGGCAGGGGCGGGGGGGGAAAGATAAATGTATTCTTAATAGTATGAAAATAGCTGGTGGTCCTCTTAATAGTATGAAAATAGCTGATGGTCCTCTTTGTTTTCCCTCAACTTTCCAGGCCTAACAGGCTGGATTTCCTTGGAGCATCCCACCCAAGTATTTCAGTAGATCCAACCTGCTTGCTTTTATATTTACAAGATCAGGTGGGTGGTGTGACCTATAAGTTAAAAAGATGCAAAATAAATTGGCGGATAGTCAAAGGGGCATTTTTTTTTCTGCTTCGTGGTTCCTATTTAGCATAATCAACAGAAATAGGACAATAGTGACAAATTTTAGAAGCTGGGAGGTTTCCTGGGTTTACAGAGGCTGACTATCATTAGATATAATGAGGAAGCTGTCTTAAATAGCCAATTTCAGATAGTTGTGAAAGGACCTGGTGCGTTATATTTTAGATTTGGGGAAAGGATTTTCTACTTCCCAGCTGTCAAAAATCAAGGGCCTTGGGGTTGGATCGTTCAGCGTCAGCCAGGAAAAAGCCTGGGGCCACATTCAATGTTTACCATTTTCTCTCCAAACCAGCATTCTTCCTTGTCTTGTAGCCTGCTTTAAATTCCCCTAAATTGGTCCTGCAAAGGGGGCACAGAAATGTGTCAACAGAAGAAACGAGGAGTGGCAATGATAGCTAGGCTTCAAAGAGAGGAATAGGCAGCCAATATTAGGAAGATGGCTTTCCAGCTAATATGGCGTCTCCTTGGGACTGCCAAGAACAGGAGAAACTTTATGGAACTAAGCCAAACTTAAACTGACATATAGGTATCTCCTCGACTTACGACCACAATTGAGCCGCAAATTTCAATTGCTAAGTGAGACAGTTGTTAATTTAATTTTGCACTCCTGCTAAGATCGTTCTTCCCACTGTTGTTAATGAATCACTGCAGTTGTTAAGTTAGTAGCAATAGGTAACAGGCAACAGATAATCAAAGTTGGAAGGGATCTTGAAGGTCATCTAGTCCAACCCCCCCACCCAAGCGGGAGACCCTACATCATTTCTGACAAATGGCAGTCCAATCTCTTCTTGAAAGTCTCAAGTGATGACACTTCCACAGCTTCTGAAGGCAAGCTGTTCCATCGATTGATTGTTTTCACTGTCAGAAAGCGCTTCACCACTATACCACTTCACAGTGCTTTACTAGTGCCCTCTCTAAGCGGTTTACAGAGTCAGCCTATTGCCCCCAACAGTCTGGGTCCTCGTTTCACTGACCTTGGAAGGATGGAAGGCTGAGCAATGGTTAAATTACAGTTTGGCATATGTGAACATACCCAGAAAAGCCTGTTAGTAAACGTGGATATTAGTTTAACAGCAAGAATTAGTTTAACAAATGCAGAATTTAATTATTTATTGGGAATTATTTTTATGCCATATTTAATTGCATACCTAGTAGTATTTTTAAAAAAATTAAGGATAACAAATAAAAAATTATGAGCTCTAAGAAACTAAAAACTAAAAGGAGAAACATATATGAGGCTCCTAATATGAAACAATTAAAACGTTTATTATTATAGTCATTTCTTAGTCTGTTTCAAAGTTTCTTCCTGAGGTGTTTGGGATTCTGAGAACCTATTTAGGAATTCCAATTTGAGAATCAGCTTCCAATTTTTTAAGTTACAATGTAGAAAGAACCTTGAGCTTGGTGAGAATTGAACTGCAGGCAGGCAGCAGAAGTAGCCTGCAGTACTGCATTCTAACCATTGCACCACCATGATCTCATAATAACACAGTTAAGTGAATCTGGCTTCCCCATTGATTTTGTTTGTCAGAAGGTTGCAATAGGTGATCACCTGATCCTGGGAGACTGCAACTAATAAATATGAACCAATTGCTGAGCATCCAAACGTTTATCACTTGACCTTGCTGCAGCGGTTGTAAAATGTGAAAAATGGTCATAAGTCACTTTGTTCAGTGACGTAACTTCAAATGGTCACTAAATGAATGAATGTAAGTTGAGGACTATCTGCATTGTGTAAAATTGTACAAATTCAAGATGAATATATGCGTCCCAAAATAATGCTGCAGGATCCAATCTGGGTCGGTCCCCGGGACCAGAAGTTTTGTCTTCCGAGCTTTTAGGCTCGTGCTGGTAACTTTTATTTACCACACTAAGTACACATTCTGCTGGAGAGAAGTTCCCTGAAAATGGGCTCTAGCACGAGTCCAAAAACTCAGAAGACAAAATCTCTGGTCCCGACCCGGATTAGATCTTGTAAAATTGTAATTTGGCTTAGGCATTTACATGAGTTTGTAAACTAGGGTTTAGTAAGGGGGGAGCTGATTTTTTATTTTGATGGGGACCTTGATGCTTCAATAGTGACAAAAAGCACAAGTCTGCTTTATAACATCTGGGGACTTTAGAAGCAAGTTTTAGGGTTTAGCCCTCATACAGGTTAAGTTTCCACCACATGGACTTTCCACTTCCGAAGATCAGCATGCTGCTGGCAAGCTGTGAGCATAGGTTTAGGAGGGACCTCAATGACCATATAAGAAGTGAGTTGCAGGTTGCTCACCCCTAGATTATGACATAGAATGTTGGGTCAATCTGGTCAGTTCAATGTTTAATAAATCATAATTAACTCAGGGTTTGACATGATAGATGACCTTAATCCAAAAATCTTCAGGACCATCTCTCCCAGCCCACCTTGACTAAGGGAAGGAATGTTGAAGGTTCCTCCCCAGGAGCTGCTGATACAGTTCTACAGAGGAATTACTGAGTCTGTCATCTGCACCTCTATAACTGTCTGGTTTGGTTCTGCAACCCAATAAGACAGACACAAACTTCAGAGGATAATTAGGACTGCAGAAAAAACCATTACTACCAACCTGCCTTCAATCGAGGACCTGCATACTGCAGGAGTCAAAAAGAGGGCTGTGAAAATATTTACAGACCTCCTCACATCCTGGACATAAACTGTTTCAACTCCTTCCCTCAAAAGGATGCTATAGAGCACTGCACACCAGAACAACTAGACACAAGGACAGTTTTTCCTGAATGCCATCACTCTGCTAAACAAATAATTCCCTCAACATGGTCCAACTATTTACAAAGTCTGCATTATATTACTGTTAATCTTTTCATCATTCCTTATCACCCATCCCCTCCCACTTGTGACTGTATGACTAACTTTGTTGCTTGTATCCTTACAATTTATATTGACTGTTTCCTAGTATGATTTGATTGTTGATTGTACCTTATGACTATCATTAAGTGTTTCACATTATGATTCTTGACTCTTGACAAATGTATCTTTTCTTTTATGTATACTGAGAGTATTTGCACCAAGACAAATTCCTTGTGTGTCCAGTCACACTTGGCCAATAAAGAATTCTATTCTATTCTATTCTATTCTATTCTATTCTATTCTATTCTATTCTATTCTATTTTATTCTATTCTATTCTGCGCTAGGCTATGCTACTCTACTCTACTCTACTCAGCTTCTCAGTTGAATACTTGGCACCAAGATATGTCCCAAATTCCTGTTTGGTAGATACACCTTAATCAGAACAGTATTTCTCTCAATCTAGAGCAGGGGTGTGAAACTCTCGTCATGGCGGTATCCTGTGATGTATTGGGACTTTACCCCTCTTTGTTAAACTGGGTGTGGGTGTGGCCAGTGCATGATGCATCTGGCCCGTAGGCCAGAATGACAGCCCTGATCTAGAGTGGTCTTCCCAAAACTCCCCAGCCAGAATTCTGAGAGTATCTTAGCCCAGGTTGAGAAACAGTGCATTTAAAACATCGTTACTCCTCAGAGCTTTTGGCTGCTGCTGTTGCCTGGGTGCCTTAACTAGCTCACAAATTGTCAATGCAGGTTTAATTGTTGCATGTTTATTGTCATTGTGGCCGTGCCGTAAACTATCTCGAAGCCTCTGGGAAATGGGTGTTTTAGAAATGTGTACATAAATAAATACCTCTAGATTATGGCTGGGAGATAGAGTAGCTCAGCACGCCAAGCGCTATGGGTCCTTGCAGGACCAGCAACTCATAGTGGTGAGATTAAGCCAGGAGGCAGCATGGCATCAGCTGCCACATGGTATGTTACTGTCTGCCACAAGGTACATTAGTGCAATTGTGTAACAACTTGGCAGAGGTACATTGATGATGTGTTCCTGGAATAGGTGTGAGCCACATGCCGTGTGAAATTTGGGATTGCTCAGACGGACTGGCATAAAAAGCACAACAGAAGGCTTTCTAAGCAAACTCTGTGGTTGCTCCTGTGCCTATGCCATATTCTCTTTCATGCCAGGTTAGAATTTGTAGAATGAAGCTCTAGAACTAAACACAAAAAAGTAAAAAAATAAACCCAGGCAGACAAAAAACGATCCATAGAAGTTCTCACAATATTCAGTACTCTTGGGAAGGAAATGCAGGTAGGCTATTAGGTCAATAGGATCATCATGACTCAGTTCCGGTTTTCATCTGACTACCAATTGTGCAGCCGAATGAGGTAATGCAATGATAGAACAATATATAAGATATTATGTAAATTATCAACAAAATGATTGGGCTGATTTATTGCCATTTGCTGAAGTAGGGTACACTAACGTGGTACACGACAACACTGGATTTACTACACCTTTCAAAGGGACCTCTGGGATTGAATATGTGGCTATGCCTGAGATCCCTCAAGACATTCCATCATCCACAACCTTAACTGATTGGATGAATAATATAAAAAGAACATGGACATGCAAGGCTCTAGAACAAGCACAAAAAAGTCAAAACAAAACAAAACAGGCAGACAAGAAATGAGCTACTCAAAAGATATTTAAAGTAGGTGATAAAAGTATATTTATCCATTTATCCATTTATCCAGCTTTCAAGCAGCGGGTTGGACTAGAAGACCTCCAAGCCCCCTTCCAACTCTGCTATTCTATTTATATTCTACATTCAGAATGCTTTATTCTTTGTGCCTTGGTAACTCTGAAAAAGCCAGGGAAGCAATTTTCAGTTATCCTTTTGGCATTGCTCATATGCAATTCATCCTCAGCCTTACAAGCTTCCGGTTGGGTGGGCTTCTGCTCCCACCTGTAAAACGAGATAAAAGGGTCACTGCAGTTTTTACTCTGCTAGTCTTTGCTGACTATAGGGGGCAGTTTTCATCTCCGTTTCAAGGCTTTTGACCCAGGTCTGTCAGAAGATATTTCTGTGGTCATTTGGCCAACATGAGTCACGGAGTGCTGTTCCCTTCCCACTGAAGTGGTACCTATTTATCTACTCGTATTTGCTTGCTTTCAAACTGCTGGGTTGGCAGGAGCTGGCGTGAGGAGGGGAGCTCACCCCATCGAGTAGCGCTCAGGTCCCAAACCTGGGCTGCCAGCTTTCCGACAAGCCCAGCATCTTAACTGCTGAGCCACCGCACTGCCCATTTGTTCTCACCTGCTAAAGAATTATGGGTGTTGATTCTGTCATCTGCAATGTGACCAGGTGGGGAACATGGTGACAGATGTAGTCCTTCACCATAGCAGTTGTTTTCTGGTTTGTATGAAAGAGCCTGAAACATGTTTAAGGTGAGCTAGTTTCCAAACATATTTATATCCTGGATCCACCAAGGTTATTCAACTTTAATCACTCTCTACAGTCTCAGAATAACAGAGTTGTAAGGGACCGTAGATGTCTTATAGTCAACCCCCTGATCAAGCAAAAGACCGTATACTATTTCAGACTGATGGCTGCCCAATCTCTTCTTAAAAATGTCAAATGGAGCATCCACAATTTCTGGAGGCAAGTTGTTCCACTGATTGATTGTTCTAATTGTTGGGGGAAATTTTCCTTATTTCTAGGTTGGATCTCTCCTTGATTAGTTTCCACCCATTCTTCTTGTTCTGCCTTCAGGTGCCTTGGAGAATAGGTTGACTGCCTCTTCTTTGTGGCAGCCCCTGAGATATTGGAAGACTATTATGATGTTGTCCTTAGTCCTTTCTATTCATTAGACTAGCCATATCCAATTCCTGTAATTGTTCTTCATACATTTTAGCCGCCAGTCCTCTAATCACTTTTGTTGCTGTTTTCTGCACTCTTTCTAGTATCTCAACATCTTTTTTGTATAATGGCAACCAAAACTGAATGCAGGACAGATAGTCCTCGACGTAACAACAATTCATTTAGTGACCGTTCAGAGTTACAGACGGCACTGAAAAAAATGACAATTTGTGACAATTTTTCACACACATGACAGTTACAGCATCCCCATGGTCATGTGACTTTCATTCAGACACTTCATATTTATGATGGTTGCTGTGTCCTAAGGTCATATAAATCATGGGTCGCCAACCTTTTGGACCTCAGGGACCACCAAACTCATAATTTTAAATCCTGGCGACCACTAATATGAATTTTCACTGACTGTGGCTTGCTGACATGGGGGGTGGGGGGTGGGAAGAGAGAAGAGGGAGAGGGAGATAGAGAGATCTGATATAACCTCTCTCCCTTCCTCCCTCTCCCCCCTCTCTTTCTCATATACGCACACACACACACACAGATGGGTGGGATTTAAATTTCTTAACAACTGGTTCTGTGGGTGTGGCCTAATTTGTAGGTGTGACTGGCTGGGCATGACTTGTATGTAAATATTATAAATATTTAATTTTTTATAAAAAAAAGAGCAAATGTTACCTAAAACCAGGCATGGCAGGCAGGCAGATTGAGTTGCTCACAGAATCACAGATTCATTCAGAGATCTGTGATTCTGCCATCAACTACCTGAGTCTGTCACATAAAATTTGCTTGCAAGCAAACTCACAAAATTAACTCAAAACACACCATGTATGTAAATATTGAAATTTTTATTTTAAAAAGAGCAACTTTTACGCAAAACAGGCAGGAAGATTGAATTGCTCACAGAATCACAGATTCACTTAGAGATCTATGATTCTGCCATTGGCTACCTGCACTGAATAATAGTAGCTTCAGTCCTAAGGAAGGTTCGGCTCTGCTTAAAAGCAGAGCCGAAGATTTAAAGATTAGCTAGAAGGCAAGAAATCCAAGGTTTCCTGTTTTCTAGCTAATCTAAATCTCCCTGCACAGCAGAACAGCTGATGGTCAGAAAAAGAAAAAAAGGAAAAATAGCAACTTAGCAGGCAAGTTTTCAGATAAGGAGTGAATGGGTGGGGAGGGTTCCTGTGGGTCATGTGGGCAATGCAGCCTTGTGTTCCCATACAGCCTGGAATAATTGCTTTGGGGTGTGCTCTGGGGGTGACATTTCTTTGTGGACCACCAAAATTTTCTTGTGGCCCACCAGTTGGCGACCACTGATCGAGATCACCTTTTGCAACCTTCTGACAAGCAAAGTCAGTGGAGAATCCAGATTCACGTAAACAACCGTGTTACTAATTTAACCACTGCAGTGATTCACTTAATAAATGTGGCAAATGTACAATTGGGAAAAATTCACTTAACAAATTTCTCACTTAGCAACACAAATCCTGGGCTCAATTGTGGTTGAGGACTACCTGTGTTCCAAGTATCATTAAAAACTTCCAGAACAGTTCCTTGGGAGTCAGCCTCAGATACAGGACTGATGGGAGACTGTTCAACCTGCGAAGACTCCAGGCTTGTCACCAAGATAAAGGAGGCTGTGGTACGAGACCTCCTTTTTTCTGACGACTGTGCCCTGAATGCTGGATCAGAGCAGGAAATGCAAGCCAGCATAGACAAATTCGCAGTAGCTTGCAACAACTTCGGCCTCTTCATCAATACAAAGAAGACCCGAGCAATTCAAGGAAGCTCTGAATGCCCAACACCAAGAGCCCGTCATCACAGTGAAGGGATAAAAGCTGCAAGCAGTGGACCAATTTACATACCTCTCCCGTGCAGTGACAATTGACACCGAGGTCGACTGCAGAATTGCCAAGGCAATCCCTGCATTTGGCAGACTACTGACCAACATGTGGGACCGCTGTGGAATAAGCCTTGTTACAAAGCTCCAAATCTACCAAGCAGTAGGGCTCATGTATGCCAGAAACTTGGAGTCACGCTAGGCAATTGAACCACTTCCACACAACCTGCCTCTGCAGATTTCTGAGGATCTGATGGCAGGACGTGCCAGACACAGAAGTCCACTCCAGAGCAGGCCTGCCATCAGTTTACATACCGCTGATTAAAGCCCAGACACTCCGGGCAGGCCATGTTTGTAAGGATGCCAGACCACCGCATCCCCAAATAGCTTGTCTATGGTGAGCTGTCTCAAAGAAAGTGATCACACGTGGGACAAAGGAAGCGATACAAAGACACGCTGAAAGCCTCTCTCAAGTCCCTGGATATTGACACCGCCTCCTGGGAAACCCTGGCACAAGATCGATTAACATGGTGCATGTTGATCCACCAAGGCTGCCAGACATTTGACAACAGAAGGATAACCATAGCACAAGAGAAGTGAGCACTCTGTAAAACCAGAGCTGCAAATGCTGCAATAGTGGTGCCCACACATGTCTGCCTGACATGGCAGAATGTTGCATGCCTGTATAGGCCTTACCAGCCACCTGTGGACACACCTTGGACAGCCCACAACCCCTTAGATGTCAAGGTCCTCTTCGAAAACGATGGACGAATATCATCAAAAATGATGTTCTTTCTTTCAAACCCCTAGTTTTACATTCCTAACTATGCAGCAAAACCAAACATCTTAGATTAAATCTTAGATACAGTTTTTGAGGGAGGGATCTGTTCTTTGCCTTATTGAATTCTTGCATTCAGGGCAATATTAGTTCCAAATAGAGATGGGGACATTTTTCTCCCTTCTTAAGATACATTTCCTTGAGTATAATCTTCAGTGACTACACGCTGGTAATTGATGGTGCTGGAGCTAATCAAGATTACTTTGCTAGAGGCCTGAAGTGATTGCTTTGAAATTAAGTTAAGGGCCTTTTATCTTACCCTATTAGCATGCTTTAGGAAATGTAATCAGGGTTTAGGCATTGGGAAATAAAAGATTTGTGCACATTTATGTGTAACCTCTCTTCCTTCAGGGATCTCAAGGCAAAATCCCTTCGTACAATCTCCACAATAGTCCCTTGTTTGGGCTTGGAGCTAGTAGCAATAGCAATAGCACTTAGACTTATATACCACTTTATAGTGCTTTACAGCCCTTTCTAAACGGTGTACAGAGTCAGCATATTGCCCCAATAATTTGGGTCCTCATTTCACCGACGTCGGAAGGACAGAAGGCTGAGTCAACTCTGAGCCTGGTGGGATTCGATCTACCAAATTGCAGTAGGAGTAGCTTGTAGTATTGCACTCTAACCACTGTGCCACCGAGGCTCTATTAGTAGCCCAGTGAGATGGGCTTAGCCTCATCCAAATAGGGCAGGGGTGATAAACTCAGTTTCATTGAGGGCCGCATCAGGATTGTGTTTGACTTTGGGCGGCTGGGGTGGGTATGACCAGCTCAACGTCACTCATGTCGGGGGCACCTGTGGTGGCCCGAGTGCTGTACCAGCAAAAACATGCTCCTGAGCTCCATTTTCAGCTGTGACGGCCTCCTACAACCTTCTGCCAGCAAAAACAAAGGTCGGGAGGGCTGCCCATAGCCCTCCCGAGCTCTGTTTTCACTGGCAGTGTCATTGCAGGCTGGTCCTTTGCTGTTTCCATGGTGGTGGTATGGGCCAGATTCAAGCATCCCACAGGCCTGAACCAGCCCGCTGGCCTTGAGTTTGACACCCCTGAAATAGGGTATGGAGGCAAACTAATTGGCCAGATCAGCCTTCTCCAGTGTGGTCACCCTCCAAGATTTCAAATCCCAGAATTCTTAAGGGTGGCTGTGCTTGATGGGCAGTTTAGGGAATGGGTGGCTATGTTTTTTAGCATATATGCAAATTGGATTAGATTTGGTTGATAAAAGTGATGTCCCAATTAATAGGGGGTGGTCATTAGTTTTTAAAGAAAATAAATTTTGAACAGGATGTAATTAAGATAAGAGTTGAACTTGTTTTTGATACATGTTTAGAATTACTCCTATTGGAAATTTTCCCTATTAAAATTATAGGTTGTACACACATCATTTCATAGAAGGCAAATTACAATTTAAATGTTTTTTTTTACAGCAATGTTTCTCAACTTTGGTAATGTTAAGACAAGTGAACCTCAACTCCCAGAATTCCCTAGCCAGCATGGCTGGCTGGGGCATACTGGGAGTTGAAATCCACAAGACCCTTGCAATAGTTGTACAAACTATACCAAGTTATCAGTGAGACTTTCCAGTTCCTGCTGGACCTGTCCTTCCCCACAGTGGTGTCTTGCCTTTTTTCATAGCAGACCGGCAGAGAAAATAAATCAGTAATTGCAGGCAGTCCTCGGCTTATGACCACAGTTGAGCCCCAGATTTCCATTGCAAAGTGAGACAACTGCTAAGTGAGGTTTGCCCTATTTTATGACCTTTCTTACCACAGTTGCTAAATAAATCATTGTAGTTGATAAATTGGTGACATGGTTATTAAGTGAATCTGACTTCCCCCATTGACTTTGCTCATCAGAAGGTCGCAAAAGGGGATCACATGGCTGGGACACTGCAGCCATTATAAATAGGTGCCAGTTGCCAAGCATCTGGATTTTCACCATGGGGATGCCGCAATGGTCATAAGTGTGAAAAACAGTCACAAGTCACTTTTTTTCAGCGCCGTTATGACTTCGAATGGTCTCTAAATGAACTTTTGTAAGTGGATGACTTATTTCTACAGCATTCTAATTTTTGTAAAGCAGGAAGTCTTTTCTTTCAAATTCCTCTTAATTCTTTGAGGATTGAAAGCTTATGCTATCCTGTTTCCCCTAAAATAAGACCGGGTCTTATATTTATTTTTGCTCCAAGAGACACAATGGGGCTTATTTTCAGGTTAGGTCTTATTTTCACAAATGGAAATGGAAAACCACAAGTTCTTTTCAGATCTTGCAAATGTCCAAACTCCTGTTTTGGATGCTGGTCCCTTCATGCATAGAGGGCCTGTTTCTTCCCTACTTCTGTGTCTCCCCACTCCTTTCTCTCATCTTTATTTATTGATGGCCACAGGCTGCCAGTGCTGTCAGCCTGCATCAAGGAGAAGAGATGGCAGCTTGCTCGCCATGCTAGGTGGAAAGGAGAGGTGGGAGGGGAGGTCATTGAGAAGTCAAGTTTTTTCCCCCTGGTGGAATACAGGTTGTCTTTGATTACAATAGTTTGCTTAGTGACTGTTCCAAGTTGCAACAGCCCTGAAAAATGTGACTTACAGCTGTTCTTCACAGTTACGCCTCAGTAGTGTTCCTGTGATCATATGATCAAAATTCAGACACTTGGCAGTTGGTTCACACTTATGACCTTTGCTCTGTCCGGGCTCATGCGGATCCCCTTTTGTGACCTTCTGAGAAGCAAAGTGAAGGGGGAAGTCAGATTCACTTAACAATCGGGGGACTAACTGCAGTGATTCATTTAACATCTGTGGCAAGAAAGGTCATACAATGTGGCGAAACTCTCTTAAGAAATGTCTAACTTGACAACAGAAATTTTGGGCCCTGATGTGGTCATAAGTCAAGGATTATATGTAGTATTTTATGAATGACAAATTCATTTGTGTCAGCCACCCTGCACCTAACTTCAAGCAATCCCAAAGAGTAGAGCAGGGTTCCTGAACCTCTAGGCAGTGGCCTATTACTGACTGGGCCGTGGACTATTTTGAAACCAGCCTCATAATTGGCAGGCCGATTCCCCTCTCCCCCCCACTCCAAGCTGGGCCACCAAGCCGCAAAGATTGGGGACCGCTGGATTAAAACCCTTACCATAGCTAGCCGTGTGGATCCAGTCAGTTCTGACTCATTCATGGTTTAGCCTACCCAGTCAATACAGGTATTCCTCAATTTACGACCACAATTGAGCCCAGAATATATGTTTCTAAGTGAAACATTTGCCAAGTGAGATTTTGCCTCCTTTTACGACTTTGGGCAAGTGAATCAGGGCAGAAGTTCAATTAGTAATGCGGTTGTTGAGCGAATCTGCCTTCCTCATTGGCTTTGCTTGTCAGAGGGTTGCGAAAGGGGATCATGTGATTCTGCGTGACACTGACCATCATAAATACGAACTGGTCATCAAGCATCCAAATGTAAATCACGTGGCCAGGGGGATGTTGCACAGGTCATAAATGTGAAAAACGGTCATAAGTCACTTTTTTGAATGTCCTTGTACCTTCGAACAATCGCTAAATGAATCATATAGTATGTCGAAGACTACCTGTATCTCTCCTCGAACAGACCCAACAGGTCTATTTGTGCCTCAATCTGTGAATGTAAAGGGCTTAATTACAAAAAGCATTCTCAAAAAGTTTTTTCAGATCTGCATAGTCAGCCTGCTCTCTTTCCCCGCCTGCCCCCGACAGCCAAGAACTCATTTGGAAAGCAGCAGAGAAGGGTAGATTTTGAATGAATGCATTTTGTAGGAAGGCGCATTCCTAACGGATGACATCCCTGTGCAAAAATGAGTGAGCCCATTGCATTTTTGTGACACACTCGGTCTTGGCTTCTACTCTCTGAGGGAAATGAAGCCTGTTGGAGGGCTGTCAATCTTTGTGTGACATGAAACTTTCTTGGTGGTGTGGGCCTCCCCACCAGGATGTTTTTACAATATACAGATAGTCCCAGTTTGTTTAGTAATTGTTTAAAGTTGCAGAGGCACTTTAAAAGTGCTTTTAAAAGTGACTGGTGACTGTTTTTCACACTTAATGACCGTTGCTACATCCCCATAGTTACGTGATCAAAATTCGGACGCTTGGCAGCTGGTTCATATTTATGATGGTTGCAGTGTCCCCAGGGTCTTGTGATCCCCTTTTGTGAGCTTCTGACAAGCAAAAGTCAACAGGGGAAGCCAGGTTCACCCCACAATCGTGTGTCTAACTCAAGGGTGCGAAACCCGATTTCATTGAGGGCTGCATCAGGATTGTGTTGGACCTCGAGTGGGGCATGGCCAGCTCGATGTCACTCATGTTGGGGGTACTTGTGGTGGCTGCTAAGGCAGGACTTCTGTCAGGTCTTCCCTCACTCTCATTATAATTCTTCTCCTCTTTCCTTATTTTTCCTTCCTTGCTCTCTTCCCATCTTTTTCTTTCCCTTTCTCCTTTATTGTCCCTTCTTCCATGCTCAAATGCAAAATGGGAAACATTTCTCCTTTTGTTTTGTTTTTAGTTTGTTTTGATAGCCCTCTGACAGCTAAAACGGAGGTCAGGAGGGCCACGTGTGGCCTTCTGGGGCCTCATTTTTGGCCTGTACTGCCTCCTGCAGCCCTTTGACAGTGAAAACTGAGCTTGCGCAGCCATCCTGTGCTCCATTTTTGCTGGCAGAGGCACCACGTGCTTATCCATTGCTGTTTCCAAGGTGACCCTGCAGGCCAGATGTAAACACCCCATGGACCACATCTGGCAGGGTGACCCTGCGGGCCAGATGTAAACACCCCATGGACCACATCTGGCAGGGTGACCCTGCGGGCCAGATGTAAACACCCCATTGGGCTCAATTGTGGTCACAAGTCAAGGGCTGCCTGTATTTCTAGCTTACTCCCTTAGCTTTAAATTGTTGATTTCTGGCTGTTGTGCCTTGTATGATATCACTTCCTCCCATCCACTCAGGCTCCCCCTCCCTTAAAAAAGTCTCTTTCTCTCCTTTTTTGCTATGGCCTTAATGTGGATTAGAAATAGCTACCCAAAAGGATTTACAGAGGGGCCTCTCTTTTAAAGCCTATTCCGTGATTAGAAATGCCTCCATGAACTGAGCGTGTGCTTGTGTGTACTTGTGTGTGTGTTTTATTAGTCGTACAACCCCCCCACTTCACCCACAACCCCGCCACTCAGCTTGGGGCTGATGGGAAGGTGAGAGGCAAATGTGATTAATTCCTGGTAGCCATAAGAGGCTTTCTCTCAAATCCTCACCGTAGTTCGGGTCCTAGGAAGCTTAGCGATGCTTTGCTTTAATAAGAGCTGGAAAAGAGAAAAGATAGCATTATGGACAAGGAAGGGGTTTGAGGTCTGATTAGACAGGAGCCCCACCTTATACTAACAGTGTAAATATATTACTAGCGTTCTCCTACTGGGCACCCTCTGAGTATAAAGCTGATGTAGATTTTTGTCTATGCCATTGGGGAATACTGAGAGTAGAAGGACTGTCATTTGTCAGAAATAGTGTAGGGTCTCCCGCTTGGGCGGTGGGTTGGACTAGATGACCTACAAGGTCCTTTCCAACTCTGATTATCTGTATCTGTAAAGGTCCAGTACATCTCCACGTTAATATTTCCAGGAAATCAGTAATGCCTGCCTCCTTCTGCAGCTGGAGCATCAAAAAGACTACAGGTAGTCATTGACTTAACAACCATTTGTTTAGAACAGTGATGGCTAACCTTTCTGTCCTCATGTGCCAAAAGTACAGTGCGCATGCATGCCAGCATCCCTAAGGCAGTGCACACGGGGCCCCCATGCCCCCTACACATGTGCGCACACCCCTCCGTGCACCGCGTCTCTCTGCACATGTGTGTGCAACCCCCCCCACAACACACTACTGGGCATGTACATGCGACCCCTCCCCATGCACACCACACGACTGCACATTGTGTGCAACCCCCCATGCACGACGCACATTCCTGCACATGCACATCTGCATATGCTCTGCCCCCACACGTGCAGCTGCTACCCAACGATCAGCTGGCAGACAGGCGGTGCACATGCCTGTGCAGTGGACCTGCTCTGGGGCGACGGCTCACATGCTGGCAGCGATGACTCTGCGTGCCATTTCCTGCATGTGTGCTATAGGTTTGCCATCACAGGTTTAGAACAGTAAACAATAAATAAACAATAAACCAGCGGAACGGTTTACTTCCAGAATTTTGCGGGTGCTCCCAACACTGGAGGTTTTTAAAAAAGAGATTGAACAACCATTTTTAGGGTCTCCTGCTTGAGCAGGGGTTGGACAAAAAGACTTCCAAGGTCCCTTCCATCTCTGAGAGCTCTGAGGGGAAGAAGGAATGGAACTGTCAGAGAGAGAGAGGCGGAGCCTGGACCGTCAGTCAGCCCCCAGATGGAGAGTCAACAGCCACCAGATCTGGAGGTGGCTGATGAGGAAGAGGAGGAACAGCTGGGTCCTGTGCCTGAAGTGAGGATGCGCAGAAAGCAGAGGAGAGGATAGCAGTGGAGATCTGTGGGCTGATCCTTGGGAAGGGAGAGCCAGTGTTGCTAGCGAAGCAACTACCCTAGCTCTGGGGATAAAATGAAGGGGACGGAGCTGAATAGATATGGCAGACAACTATTCATCTCCCGGCTGGCCAGACTTATTAGCCTGCAATGAGAGAGAAACTTTTTGCCTGGGCTGCCGGTGCTCCTAATAAAGGAATCTTTTGAATTCGCATCAGAGGATTTGTTGTATTTGGGGAGCTGGGTCAGAACACTGTTATTCTGTAGCTAGAAGTTGCAACAGCACTGAAAAATAGTGATTTATGACAGATCTTCACATTTACGACCTTTGCAACATATCCCCATGGTCACGTGATCAAAATTCAGGTGCTTGACCACTGGCATGTACTTATGACAGTTGCAGTGTCCCATGGTCATGTGATCACCATTGGTAACCTTGCCAGCTGGTTTCCCGCATGCAAAATCAATGGGGACAGCCAGATTCGTTTAACGACTGCACGATTCACTTAACTGCAACAATTTTATTTACAGTTGTGGCAGAAATGGTCGCAAGATGAGGTGTAACTCACTTAACCGCTGCCTTGCTTAGCAACAGAAATTTTGGAGTTCAGTTGCAGTTGTAAGTTGAGGATTACCTATCTAGCCACTTTTACCTCCTGGAGTCTCTTAACTGTAGATCTCAGTTTTGGCGCTCAATTTTGGATGCCAGAATCCAGTTTACCACTTTAGTGAAGAACAATTCTAGTTGCATCCAAAAAGATGTAAAAGTGAGATTTCATTTTAAAGAGGCCCTTAGTTCCCTTACTTTTTTTTAGACTGTTCTGGCTTCATGGCATTATTTAATGGTTCTATTTCTTATTTTTATTTATTTATATTCTGCCTTTTTTATAAACAACTCATACTCCCTCCTCCTGTTTTCCTCACAGCCACCACCCTGTGAGGTGAGTTGGGTTGAGAGAAAATTATTGGCCCAAAGACAACCCAGCCAGCTTTCATCTCCAAGGCAGGACTAGAATTCAGTCTCCTAGTCATTGGCTCAAGGTCGCCAAGCCCATTTCCATGCCTAAGGCTGGGGTAGAACTCATAGTCTGGTGATTGGCCCAAGTTACTCAACTTACTTTCATTGCCTTGGGTGGGACTAGAACTCACAGTCTCCCAGTTTCTAGCCTGGTGCCTTAACAGTTGACCAAACTATCTCTATCTCAAGAGAGACTGCTTATTTTTTAGATTGCATTGTAGATTTGTTTTCTTCTGATCATGAGGACTAGAAGCCCAACTGCCTAATAGTTTCCTTCAGGTTCCTGACTGAATTCTGGAGGTGCAGGAAGGGAGATATCCTAGAGCAAAGATAAGTTTTTGCGGAAGGATAGATAACACACTCCCATAATCTTTAAATACATCTTCCATTGCTATTCTGGTTACCTGTGGTATAGCTTACTTTGGGGCTGGGGGGAGGGGGCTCTTGCACCAGATGGGGGCATGTTTCATCCTAAAAATGATGGTATTCAATTATCCCAGCAGGACCAAAGCTGCTGTCACGCTGAAGCGCCACAGGTAGCCTTGTTTCGGACGGACCTTTCCGGCATTTGACCCTTTTGCAGGTAAGCCAAGGGCGCTGTATTTTGCTATGGAGGTAGTAAGAGTGGGCAGCTGGCAGAGCATTGATGATTGTTCTAGGATGTAAAAGCTGATGTAAAATCAGCGAATGTGATCGCTGCACTTGATTGCTCATTGTAAAAACAAAGCATTGGGCAAGGCAGAACATGTTTGAAATTGGGATGGATCCATGCTGATCATTTAGCGGAGCTGAGCTGGTATCTTGTGTGTAAATACCAGCCATGTTCAGGGTTGAATAATGCCTCTTCCAAAGGAGTTTGGCCAACTTTCCTTTCCTTTCCTTTCCTTTCCTTTCCTTTCCTTTCCTTTCCTTTCCTTTCCTTTCCTTTCCTTTCCTTTCCTCTCCTCTCCTCTCCTCTCCTCTCCTCTCCTCTTCTCTCTTCTCCCTCTTTCTTTCTCTCCCTCTTCTCCTCCCTTCCTCTCTCCTTCCCTCCCTCCTTCTTTCCCTCCCTCCCCCTCCCTCCTTCCACCTCTTTCTTCCCTTTCTCTCTGTCTTTGTTTCTTTTTCTTGTTTCCTCCCTCCCTTTTGTTCTTCCCCTCCTCCCTCCCTCCCTTCTTTCTCTCTCTCCAGTGGAATATCGGAAACGCACAAATCTGGGTTTGAAACAATGAGTTCGGTCGCCGTGTTAACACCCGAGAGCTTTGCTGAGCACCGCAGCGGCCTGAGGGAAGAAGAATCACAAGGTGAGAGGGTCTCGCCGGTGGAAGATGTGGCACAGAAAGGACATTCTCACAGCCAATGAGAGGCAAAACCGATCATAAGTCACTTCTTTCCAGTGCCCCTGTAACTTTGGTCACTAAATGGCCGGTTGTAAGTTGAGGACTACCTCCTACACTATTTAATTGAAGTCCACTCAAAGGAGCCATTGTCTTTATACATTTCTCTCATTCTGTTCTTTTGATATTGGTTTCCTTGTGGTCTCTGTTCCAAGCAGGTGGTGTCCCAGAAGATGAGGCCTACATCCCAACTTACTTGGAAGCTTTCCCACCGCTCCCGGAAAAGGGGGCTCCGGGGGAAAGATCCAGTGAGTTCACAGGAGTATGGAACAAAATCCGGCCTATCAAATCTTCGGTCATCACCCAGGTGAGTGCACGGAGGAGGTGGGTACAGCGTGCGGCCTGGTGTGATCTCTCACAGAAAAGGAACGTGTGGGTTGGAAGCAACCTTTGCCAATCTGGTTTCCTCCCAAGTGAGTAGACTTCCGTGCCCAGAATTCCTCAGGCAGCATAACTGTGGCTAAGAATTCTGGGAGTTGGTTCACGTACCTGAAGGGCATCCAAGCTGCATAAGGTTGGTCCAGAACATTAGGAGTCAGTGGGGCATATCCTGGGGGTAATGAAACCATTTGCAATGGCTTGTTGAGAATCAAGGATCCAGTTTGGGCCTGAACACTGCTGGGATCGCTTTCATAAAACACAACAGACTCTGTTTTTAATCAATAAAGAAGAAGAATTGTAGCTCGCATTTGAAATGAGGAATCCTTGGTGCTCCCTGAGCTTGGTTGTTTTCTTGCAGATATTTCATGAACCAAACTAGGTAATATCATCAGGGCTAATGCAGTGCAGTGTTTCTAACTAGCACTGATGATGTTACCTAATTTGGGTCATGGAACACCTGCAAGAAAACAACCAAGTTCAGAGAGCACCAAGGATCCCACAGTTCTCCTCCTCGTCCTCCTCCCAAACCTTACTCCCTTCTCGTATTGAAGATGCAACCTAATTTGAGTAAGGAAACCTCTGCGAGAAAACAATAAGCTCAGAGAGCACCAAGGATCCCACAGTCCTCCTCCCTCCCTTTCTCCTCCTCCTGCTCCTCCACCCCACACACCGTACACCCTTCTCGCACTGAAGATGTTACCTAGTTTGGGTAACAACCAAGTTCAAAAAGCACCAAGGATTCCCTAGAGTCTGTTTTTTGTAGGGATGTATGGGTTTAATGGCACTGTTGGAGACTAGGAAGACAGATAATTGGGTCAAACCATTTAAGAGCCACTGGCCTGGAAAATTAATCATAAGACAGGAAAATGAAAAGACGGAATTACAATATTCCCCTTCCATCCCCAATCCCTGGTTTAAAATCTCTAGATTGAATTCTGCTTAGAAAGAGGTACATAAATTGCGGGGCAAGGGCTTTTGTGCATCTTGCTGTGATAACCATGGAATTAGTTAGAGAAAACTTTCTCAAACTCAGCAACTTTTTAAGAAGGGTGGACACCAAATCTGGTGCCCCTCCCTCCCACCCACCCCCACCCCCGGCAAAGAAGATGGTATCCTGGATCAATTCTTTTGGTGAATAACAGAGTAGGAAGGGAATTGGGAGGTCTTCTAGTCCAATCCCCTGCTCAAGCAGGAGACTATAGGCATGGTGGCAAACCTTTGGCATGCAGAGGTGGCACACAGAGCCCTCTCAGTGGGTACACTGTCGCCAGCACCGTCATCAGCTGGTCTTCAGGTTTCTGGTGGTTTCCGGTGCACACCAGCTGGTCTTTGTGAGTGCTGGAGTGCTGGAAAACAACCTGAAAACAGGCTGTTTTCCAGGCTATTTTCAGGCCATTTTTCAGGCTGTTTTAGGGCTGTTTTAAGGCTATTTTTGGCCCCAAAATGCCCTGAAAACAGCCAGGAATACAACTCAAAAAATGACCTGAAAACATCCTGAAAATGGCCCCAAAACAGGCTGTTTTTCAGACTGTTTTCAGGCCAAAAACATCCCCAAAATGGCCCGAAAAACGGCCCCAAAACAGGCACGCACATGCATGCCCATGCATGCATGTTTGGCCACTCAGTGCTTAAAAGGTTCACCATCATTGCTCTATAGCATTCCAGACAAGTGGCTGTCCAGTCTCTTCTTGAAAGCCTCCAGTGATAGCGTACCCACAACTTCTAGAGGCAAGCCATTCCACTGGTTGCTTCTTCTCACCCTTATGAAATTTCTCCTGATTTCTAGGTTGGTTCTCTCCTTGCTTAGTTTCCACTCTTGCTTCTTTCTAATCCTGCCTTCAGCTTCTTTGGAGGATGGGTTGACCCCCCCCCTCTTCCTTGTGGCATCCCATTAGGGTTTCCTTTTGGACCCAGTAAGGTCCGTCTGGAAATGTAGTGATCCAACCACTGTGCCCGGTTCTTCTTGGCAGGTGTTTCACGTCCCTCTGGAAGAGCGACGCTACAAGGACAACAGCCAGTTTGGAGAAGGTGATGAAGCCAAAGTCTGCGTGGACATTATGCAGAAGACGGGGGCTCATATTGAGCTTTCCTTGGCCAAGGACCAGGGCCTGTCCATCATGGTGACTGGCAAACTGGACTCTGTGATGAAAGCACGGAAGGAAATTGTCGCTCGGCTTCAGACCCAGGTGACATGTCAACCTTTTTCCACAGGGCCATTGCGACGACGGTTCTCCATGTCCTTCTCCCAATCCAGCACTTAAAATATTTACAATTTGTGCAAAAAAAATCGGTTATAATATTGAATTGGCTAAATGGCAAAAACTTTGGACCACAAATAAAAAAATAACACTGGCTACAGCTTATAAAGAAAATCTTTATAAGATCTTTACAGGTGGCATCTTCTGCCAGCAAGGCTTTCTAAAATGTTTAAAAATGTATCTCCAGATTGTTGGAATTGTAAAGGTGTACCAGGCACATTTTTTCACATGTGGTGGACTTGCAATGCTGCAAAAAATATTGGAGACTGATTCAAACATGAATAGAACAAATGATGGGAGAGTGTATTCCATGTAAACCGGAATTTTTTTCTTTTTAGAATAATATCAGAAAAATTAAAAAAGGAAATATATCTAAGGTACATGTATTGATGGCGGCTAGAATAATATATGCACAATATACTAGAATAATATATGCACAATATTGGAAAAATGGAAATATACCTCCAGAAATGGAAACAATAAGAAAAATTATGGCACGTGCAGAATGTGATAGGTTAACTTTAGAAATAAAAGACAAAGGAGAGTCTAAATATTATAAAACATGGAGTAAATTTTATAAATGGTTATATAATAGAAGACAAGGTCGGAATACTAGTAGTTATGACTAGATTAATTAGTAATTAATAAGGAGATTATAAATGATGAAGTAAAATGTATTTATATATAACAAGAATAAGTTGGATGTATTGTGTTGTATTCGCATAATTAAAATTAAAAATGATTTTTTTAAAAACATTACAATTAACTTTATGTAGGGGGTTCCAGCATAACACACCGACTTTGTAGCCGGCCTTCAAAAACTGGCACAGCAACGTTGGATCTTTTGTAGAAGGCTGCCCTTCAGCAGAGTCTTGCCATTGGCCAATCGACTCAGTTCTGCTGGAGCACCTATGAACAGTCTGGGGCCTACAGATGTTGACCTCTAGTTCTCCTCAGGCTAGGCAGCATTCGGTAGTCTTATGACATCTGCAAGGACTGTTGTGGCCTTCTGGCAGCCAAATTAGATGAGGAGGCGACATGGGAGTTGGGGCAATCTGAGAGCTCTGAGGGGGAAGAAGTAATGGAGCTGTCAGGGATAGAGACAGAGGTGGAGCCTGGGCCATCCATCAGCTCTCAGATGGCCACTGTGAAGTAGCAGAAGATGACTTCAGCCAGGTTCTCTTCAGAGTTGACATCTTCACCTTATATAAATTCCTGCTCTTCCTCTTTTTTCTAGAGAGTCTGCCCTCTCAAACGCTTCAATCCCTCTCCACAATTGCCTCCTTTCCACAGGCTTCAGCTACTGTCACAATCCCCAAAGAACACCATCGCTTTGTGATCGGCAAGAACGGCGAGAAACTGCAGGAGCTCGAGCTAAAGACGGCCACCAAGATCAACATCCCACGACCCGAGGATCCCAGCAGCCAGATCAAGATCACGGGCACCAAAGAAGGCATTGAGAAAGCACGTCATGAGATCTTGCTCATCTCAGCAGAGCAGGTGAGTAGCTGGGCGCCTCTCCTTCTCTCCAAAGGCAACAGGGTGGAGATGTGGAGGTTCACAGGAGATTATTTTGAATGTCTTCTGCAATTGATGCTGCAATGTCTTGATTCTAAAACGATAAGCCGGCACTCCCAGAGACAAGTGGCATAGATTGTGCTCTTAATTTCACCAAGAGTTAACCAAATGCACCTTTAATGAGTACTTGTGTCTATTTTTTCCCCCTAAAAGGTAAGGAAGTATTCTTATGCGTTATTTTCTTCTTGATTTCGGAAGAGCTGCTGTTGCTGTCATTTTTTTTTCACAGCAGGCTTGCAGTGAAAATAGCAATAGTACTTAGACTTATATATCGCTTCACAATGCTTTTACAGCCCTCTTTAAGTGGTTTACAGAGTCAGAATCTTGCCCCCCAACAATCTGGGTCCTCATTTTACCCACCTCGGAAGGCCAAGTTAACCTTGAGCCTGGTGAGATTCAAACTGCCAAATTGCAGGCAGCTGGCAGGCAACAGAAATAGCCTGCAGTACTGCACTCTAACCACTGCGCCACCCGACTCTTAAATAAATCAATGTTTACAGGTAATCTTCGGTTAATGAGCGCAACTTAGCCCAAAATTTCTTTGCTTAAGTCAAACTCACTGAACTGCCCTGAGATGGTGGTTAAGGGAGTCTTACCACATTTTATGACCTTTCTTGCCACAGTTCTTAGGAGAATCACTGAAGTTGATAAGTTAGTAACACAGGCTGATAAGTGGCTCCCTGTTGACTTTGCTTCTCTTCTCAGAGCCAGAGTGGCTGGGATTGTGTTGGAGAGAAGAGTGGCAGGGGGAGGAGTCAAATGGGGAATTAGTTTAGAATCTCAACGTAGTCAGCAAGAGGACAAAATCCAATCTCCTTTGAATGCTGTCAAACCTTACCTAGTTTACTCAGGTGCAGACTGTTAGTCTGAGATGATTCCTATGCTTGTCAGAAAATGTCCTTGTCAGAAGGGTCCCAAAAGGGGATTATATTATCTTGGGTCACTGCAACCGTTCTAAATAAGAGTCAGATGCCAAGCATCCTGAATTTTGATCCCAGGGATGCCACAATGATTATCAGTATGAAAAACAGTTATGTCGTTTTTTTCAGTGCCACTGTAACTTCAAAGAGTCACTAAACGGATGGTTGTAAATCAAGGACTACTTATACAGTCATACATGGCACTAGAAAATTGAAGGTTATTACGATCATCTCCTGTGTGTTTGTTTGAGAAGGGAAGGAAGGTGTTATGCCTCCATTGGAGTCTGAATCTGAGAGGAAAGATGAACACTGACAGAAAGCGGGAAAGAGGCTCTGTTGGCTGTGGAGGAAACTGGTGAAGGTCAAAGTCAGCTGGGTAGAGCAGGAGAGAGGTAGAACAAGGGAGAGGGGGTTCAGGTGAAGATAAAGGCCCATCTCCTCCTCATACTAGGGTGTGTTTGGACTGGAGTATCTGCAGCCAGAGGCTGTTGCAGGTTCATGTGAGAGCTTTTCTCCAGGCCAGAGAGTAAACGGGACGTTGGGACAAAATTGGAGCAAATAAAGGGACTCATACCTGTTCTCTGGCTGCGTTGCCTTCATGCCACGCCCCAGGTCACCACAAAAGGCCTACTGTAATAGCTTTGCATGTGTGCAAAAAATGAACCAGACTTCCAAGGTCAAACTCGGAGCCCGTTTGGTCTAGTAGTTTAGGCACCCGGCTAGAGAAATTGGGAGACCATGGTTCAAGTCCCGCTTTAGCCATGAAAGCTAGTTGGGTGACCTTTGTTCTCTCTCAGCCCAACACATGTCACACATTTGTTAGGAAAAGAAGAGGAAAGTATGATGGGTATGTTCTCCATCTTGAGTTACAGGTAGCCCTTGACTTACAACAGTTCATTTAGTGACCGTTCGAAGTTACAACAGCACTGAAAACAAGTGGCTTATGACCATTTTTCACACTGGTGACTGTAGCAGCATCCCCATGGTCAGGTCATTTGCATTCAGCTGCTTGATAATTGTTCCTATTTATGAATGGGGTGCTGGGATTAGGTGACCCTCTTTTGCGACCTTCTGACAGACCGAGTCAACGGGAAAGCTAGATTCATTTAATAACCAGGTTACTAATTTAACAACTGCAGTGATTCACTTAATATCTGTGGCAAGAAAGGTCGTAACGTGGGACAAAACTCCCTTAACAAATGTCTCACTTAGCCACATAATCTCTGGGCTCAACTGCGGTCGTGAGTTGAGGACCACCTGTATTTATAAAAATAATAAAGGCGGGATACATATAAAACGTGCTTTTTTCAAGAGGCAACTGGACTTCCATGTTTTTCTTTGAAGATGTTTCACTTTTCATCGAAGAAGCTTCTTCAGCTCTACCTATGTTCATCTCTAGTCAGGCTGAAGCTTCTCTGTGGTTTTCCTTTTAGGACAAACGAGCAGTGGAGCGCTTGAACCTGGAGAAGGTCTTTCACCCATTCATCGCTGGGGCTTTCAACAAAACAGTCCAGGAGATCATGCAGGAGACAGGGGCACGCATCAACATCCCCCCGCCCAGTGTCAGCAAGGATGAGATCATCATTACTGGAGAGAAGGAACCTGTCTCCCAGGCTCTTCTGCGTATCCGCAAGATCTACGAGGAGAAGGTAGTGTTTGAGAGATCTCTTGGGGCTCGTCTACACTGTTGGAGTATCTGTCACCATATTTCTTATTCCGCTCTGGCAGCAATTTTCTTCCCTATCTCCTCAGTTCCCATCTCTTCTCAGAGCCAGAGTGGCTGGGATTGTGTGGGGAGACATTGGCAGAGCAAGGGAAAGGAGTTAAATGGGAAATTAGTGTAGAACAGGGGTATCAAACACAAGGTCCGTGGGCCGGATCTGGCTCGTGATGTAGTTGGATCTGCCCCCGCGGCCATCCTGGAAAATGTAAGGAGACAGCCCTCTTCCCTTTGGCCAGGTCCATCCAATGAGAAGAGGAAACATTAGGCCAGTATGGCTTTGGCCCATTGTATCCAATGCAAAGAGGAAACTAGGTAAGGGCAGATATTTCTCTGATCACAATGAAAATATGTCTGCTGAAAGAAGACTCTGCATGGGCAACCAGAAGGGTATCCGGCCAGTAAACACTCAGCTCCATTCAGTTCCCCAGACTCCACCCCGCAAGGGATTATGGGGTCATTGAAAGAAGGCAAAATTCCATGTCTTGTATTCTGGGGTGACAAAGAACTTTTTCCATGTGACTCCCTTTAGGTAGTTCTGTCATATCCTCTTTAAGCTGTCTTTTTCAGGTAAATATTTCCAGATGCTTTAATATTCCATGGCCTTGCCATACTTTACATAACACCATCTGTGGTTTTGCTGAGCAGAGTTTTGGATGTCTGAGTAGAGAAATGGCTAATAATCCTAGGACAAATTTGGGGGAAGGGAGGGCTTGGATAAAGGATATGACATTTGCAAAAGCCTTTGGGCCTAACACTTCCTTTGAAGCTGCATTTTTTTCTACAATATTTTGGTCACCAGGAACTGTAAAACTATGACAGTGACATGGAAATGGTAAGAGGGGCATTGGAGGTTGAAATTTCTGCTCCTTTTCTTCTCAGTTTGGAATTTTAAAAGATATTGTTATAATATACTTGCTCATATGCTTTACAACTTACAGAGATTTGTTTAATGGCCGTTCTAAATTATTACAACAGCATTGAAAATGATTGCTATTTGTGATGCTCCCAACTGGCTTCCAAGAAGAAAAGTCAATGAAGGAAGCCAGATTTGCTTAATGACTGTATGATTCACTTAACAACTGCACTGATTCGCTTAGCAATTGTGGCAAAAAAGGTTATAAAATTGGGTGTGACTCAGTTAATCACTTTGCTTACCAATGAGAAAAAATCAGGTCCCAATCATAGTTGTTAGTCAAGGACTATTTCTAAGGGGAAAATTTGAGTGCCCACTCGGGAGAGGCTTAGATGTGATCAGGAGTGGTATTTAGCCAGTTTGGATAGGTTCTTGCATCTGGGTAGGGAAGATTTTGACTGGTTCGGAGAGCTGGTAGGGAAAATTGTGACTGGCCCTGCGCCCCTGCCTCTGTTCTTACCTCTCACCTCACCTATGTTCTGTTGTTTCTTAGATCAGCTGATTCGCGTGGCAAAGTGGATTGCCGTGTCTCAGCTGAGCTAAGAAACAGCTGATGGTCGATGTTGCTGTTATCTGTGTGTGTGCGAATTGCATGTTTGGAATGCATGGCAATGCAAGAAACAGCTGATAGTGCTGCTGTTACCTGCGCGTGCACAAATTGCACGTTTGCCACATCCAGCAATGTAAGAAACAGCTGATGGTCGGTGTTCTTGTTATCTGTGTGTGTGTGTGTGAATTGCGCGTGTGGTAGGCCTGCAATGCAAGAAACAGCTGATGGTCGGTGTTTTTGTTATCTGCGCATGTGTGAATTGTGTGTGTGATAGGCCTGGCAATGCAAGAAACAGCTGGTGGTGTTGCTGTTATCTGTGCATGCGCGAATCATGCATTTGGTGTGCCCCAGGGAAGGTAAGAAACAGCTGATGGTTGCTATTTGTCCAATTTGTGTGCACAGAAAGCAGAGAGCAGGAGGCAGAAATGTTCAGCCAAGTCTTCTCCTTCTTATTTTGTCAGCCCAAAGGTGGAGGGGGGGGGAAGGCACATACGTGGGCAATCACCCTGTCTGTACAGCATCGGTCATGTGACTGGGTGGGCGTGACCAACTCATCATCACTCACAGCAAGGTGCTATCGAGTTAGTCACTCCCACCAAGCCATACCCACAGAACCGGTGGTAAATTTTGAATCCCATCGCTGAATGTGATGGCTTACCCATCGATGGGAAACCCAATCAAACAACCAGGATTTGTTTCTGCAGAAACCACAGTCTTTCCATTCTTAGGAGTCATCAATCCTCACATTTTTGCTGCCTGCTGTTAGTTGAACAAAAACTTGGCAGTTTGCTAGGCAGGCAGTTTCAGAGTAATGACCTATGTTTTTATATCTGTTACCTAAGTGATTCTTGGTAGAGAAAACGAGAAAAAAACACTTACAAAAGGAGAAGAAAGAATAGAGGAATTTCGAGGTAGATAAGCATTTCATGCTAACCTTCCTTCTTAGTATGAGAAGAAATGGGAATATTTCTCACATAGGCCATAATAACTCTCTTTCAACCAGAATATAGCACCTGGTTTTGCAACTGGTGTGTGGTGTGTGTGTATTTAAACTTTCCAATGTTGTTCAAGCCATAAGTCTGATATTTATGCTGCTTGAGATCAGCTACTGTCAGTCTTGCAAGGGAGGCCAGACAGAAAACACAACTAACTCTTTATTGTAAGGTTACTGTCAAGCTCATTTTAGGATGATTGCATTAATTGGAACCTGGCAGTTACCTTAACAGAACCTTGGAAATCCCAAAATATATTTCTTCCCCATCATGTTTAAAGCCCAAGAAACTAAAGAGGATCACTTGATACAGACATTTGTCACATCCCCATTGTTACTCTGGTCTAAGCTCAGGGGTGGGATTCTGCTGGTTCGGACCAGTCCAGGAGAACCTCTAGCTCTGAAGATTAGCTGGGAACGAACTAATTCTCTCCGACAGTCATGTGGGATCACCCACCTACCCCTGCGCTGTACTAACCTTTATCATCCCAGCTGATCAGCATGGAAGAACAGATTGCTGCTCCTCAGCTGTGTTATTGCCTCAAAATAACATAGCAGGTAAGGATTTTTGCATTGGTGTTCACATGTGCAAAGCACGCGATCACTGAACCGGTTGTTATACCAGCAGTGTCTTACCCCTGGCTAAGCTGCCTCTTATCTGATCGTTACCCTGGCTGCAGTACTTCCTGTCTTCAAGGCCATTCCTACATACCAGTACATCTGATTCAGGGTTATCACCTACTGTGACCTGCCTACTTTGCACTTAAAGAAAAACCCTTCCTCAGTTTGGTCAAGGGCACCTTTGCAGGTAGTCCTCGATGTATGACCACAGTTGAGCCCAAAATTTTATCGCTAAGCCAGGCAGCTTAGTGAGCTTTGCTGCATTGTATTTATTATTTCTTCGTTAAATGTATCAGCCACCCATCTTAACATAGGGTAGTCTTTTACGCCCTTTCTTGCCACGGTTGTTAAGCAAATCACTATGGTTGTTAAGTTACTAACACAGCTGTTAAATGAATCTGGCTTCCCCATTGACTTTGTTTCTCGGAAGGTTGCAAAAAAAAATAGAGGCACATGACTCTGGAGACTGCAATTGTCCTAAATACATGCCAGTTGCCAAATGTCTGAATTTTGATCACATGATCATGGGGATGTGGCAAAGGTCGTAAGTGTGAAAAACAAGTCATAAGTCACTTTTTTCACTGTCTTTGTAACTTTGAACTGTCACTAGACGAACAGTTGTAAGAGGTCTACAACTGTTCATTTAATGACTGAAGTTACAATCGCACTGAAAAATGTGACTTAGAGCAATAGCAATAGCACTTATATACTACTTTACAGTGTTTTACAGTCCTGTCTAAGCGGTTTAAAGAATCAGCATTTTCCCCCAGCAATTTAGGTCCTCATTTTACTGACCTCGGAAGGATGGAAGGCTGAATCAACCTTGAGACTGATGAGATTTGAACTGCCAAAATGCAGGCAGAGGTCGACAGTCAGTAGGCTGCAGTACTGCACTCTAACCACTGCACCACCGTGGCTCCTGGTCATTTTTCACATATGACCATTGCAACATTCCCATGGTCACATGATTTATATTCAGATGCTTGACAACTGGGTCACATTTCTGATGGTGGCAGTATCCTGTAGTCATGTGGTCCATCTTTTGCAGCCTTCTGACAACTGATGTCAATGGGGAAGTTAGATTCACTTAAAAATCAGGTTACTAATTTAACAACTGCAATGATTCAGTTAACAAATGTGGCAAGAAACATGTTGTAACATGGAACAAAACAAATACCTTAAATTTTGGGTTCAATTGTGGTCGTAAGTTGAGGACTACCTGTATGCTGGACCAGTCTTAGTGTTAAAATTTCCATTTATATATATAGCACCACAGACAAACCAAGAGTACAGTCACCATGTGCTTTACTGCTCAACTGTAACAGGAAATGGGAAACTCTGCTTAGAACAAAAGAGTGTAGTGTATATACCATAGATCCAAATTTGTAAACACTGCTGTTTACTGGCTGAATATTACTGTAGTTGTTGCATAGAAATACATCCCAACAATGAATTCCAACACTTACCCGGATATGCTCCAGACCATGTGAGTAAACATCAGCCCGGTGAAAAAGTGAAGGATTGTTCGTAGGCTAAGAATGAAGGTTGGCTTTGCATCTTTTTCTGGTTCGAAGTTGCCTCTGACTGTCTTTCAGAAGCGCAAGACCACCACCATCTCTGTGGAGGTAAAGAAGTCCCAGCACAAGTACATCATCGGCCCAAAAGGAAACACCTTGCAGGAAATCCTAGATACCACAGGAGTCTCGGTGGAGATGCCGCCCCTTGAAAGCAGCTCTGAAACCATCATTCTGCGTGGAGAGCCAGACAAACTGGGGCCAGCCCTAACTCAGGTCTATGCCAAGGTAACCATCTGCAAAGGTTGCACAAAGGTCTAGTAACCCGGGGACATTTGACATGGGACTAGCACTTAGCCGCCAAGGACCTTGTTTGGTGTGCCAAAGACAACAAAAGAAATCTGGCTTTCCACCTAGAATTTGCATAAGTTAACTGAAAACAACATGCATATAAACTTTAAAGACCAGCTAAGTAAAAATGTTGGATCTGTGCAGAAGGTGTATTTTTCTGTCTCTGCATATTTCCTCTCATTTTTTTCCTTTGGTTCAATACCTGCTGTTTTGTTTAAAATAAAGTGGTGTTGTGTCAAGCAGGCTCCATTTGGTTTAGATCAGTGGTCGCCAACTGGTGGGCCGCAAAAAAAAAATTGGTGGGCCGCAGAAGAAATGTCCCCCCCAAAAACAATTAATCTGGGCCGCACAGTTCTTGCACCTCCCGGCTCTCCAAGGGACCCCAGAATCAGGCTCCTGAGATGCACGCATCAACCAACTCCTATACCCGGCGGCGGCAACAACAGTCCCCTTCCCCAGCGCCCACTGTCAGCTCTTCCCCATTAGTTCTCTAGCTTTGAATTGCTCCCGGCTCTCTCTCTTTCCTCCCCCCTCACCCACGTGCAGGCAGGAAAGGAAAGGGAGATGGAGCCGTGCACAGCTCTCCCCTTTTCCAGCCCTTGCTACCTCTCCCAACAAGCTTCAGAGATGCCGGCAAAGCCGCCACAGTTGTAGTGTCCTGAGTTGCCTTAGCATGCTTGGTTAGTTAAGAATTGCCCTACCCAGAGAAGGAAGTGGTGCTGGAGGAGGCGGTGGCAGTAGTGGAGAAGCAAGCAATTCAGGGCGCTACCGCTGTGGTGGCTTTGCCTGCATTTCCGAGGCTTCGAAGTTGGGAGAGGCAACAAGGGCTGAAAAAGGGGAGAGTGTGCAAGGCTCCGTCTCCCTTTCCATTCCTGCCTGCACATGGGCGGGGAAGGTGGGGGAGGAAAGAGAGAGAGCCGGGAGCAATTCAAAGCTAGAAAACTAATGGGGAGAGCTGACAGTGGGTGCTGGGGGAGGGGACTGTTATTACCGCCGCCACCATGTGTGGGAGCGTGCATCTCAGGGACCTGAGCCAGGAGGCAAGGGAACTGCAAGCGGGAGCGTTTGATGATTTCGAAGAACTCCTGGAACACGGTAGATTGGCATTTTGTACATCTCAGTGAAAGAGTGAGCTTTATTTTGTCTCCTTTCCTCCCCTGGTAATGCGAGAGATGCTTTCTCTCCCCCCCCCCCGCCCCCAAATAATCACTGGCTGTGGCTGGGTTTGGTAGCGAAGTGCTAAAGTGAGAAAAGTGCCCCTAGGGACACCGTTCCTTGCCTGTCTCCAGGTGACGCTGGAAGAGCCCACCCCCCCACCAGCTTTTCCTCAGCTGCAGATCTGAGCCTCTCAATCCTCCACCCGGGATCTGAAAGGAGCTCCCACTTTCTCCCCCTCCCCAAATTAATCACCAGGAGCTGCAGTCCTTCTGCAGGAAGATGCCTGCTGAGAAGCTCCTGGAGTGGCAGCCAAGGGGCGCTGCCCCCCCAAGGAGAGCAAAGCCCCCTTTCTGCCTCTGCTTCTCCCCGGCAGTTGCCCCAGGCCCCTCAGCTCAGACATGCACACACACACACACCCCACCCACTCTTTTGTCTCTTTGGAAGGTGCCAGGTGGGGGGGTGGCTTCCAGCCCAGAACGTTTTATTTTGTTATCATCAAGCATTTACATTTTTGTTATAATTTAATAAGTGTGTGTGTGTGTGTGTGTGTGTGTGTGTATACATGTGTGTGTGTGTGTGTGTATCATGTATGTATGTGTGCTTTATTTGGGTATTTTCCCACGTCATTATAGTTGTGCTTTTAAAGTTGTAGCAACGTTTCGGCAGAATCTCATCTGCCATCATCAGGCTTCTATATTGTGTTCGTCTGTGATGCACAGGGGACTTCATATATGCACCCCTGTGCATCATGCCCTGCCACATACGTTGGACAGACCAATAGAAGAATAAGTACCTGCCTAGATGAACACAAAAATGCAGTAAAAAAGCTGGAACACACTTCCTCACTAGTCCAACACCTGAAAGCTACAGGTCATAGCATCGACTTCAATGGCACCAAAACCCTAGCCACAATAGAAAACCCCAGCCACAGAATTATTAGAGAAGCCATAGAGATTGAAAAAAGACTTGAAAGCATGAATAGAAGAGATGACTCCACCAGACTGTCAATTATCTGGAAGCCTGCACTTTCAAACAAACAAATCTCCACACCACAAGCCAGCCAAACCCCTGGGCACAAACAGACTCCCTCTGATACCTCCAGCTCAAACACATCCCAACCAGGCACCCAGATGAAACCTAGCTTCCTAATAAATGATAGCTGTCTTCTGTCTGTTTTGTAGGTTTTTTTTGTCTTGATTGGCTAGCAACATTGTGTTTCCTGTATTGGAGGCTTTTAGTGCGGCTTGGCCTCACTAAAAGCCTCCAATACAGGAAACACAATGTTGCTAGCCAATCAAGACAACCCCCCAAAACAGACAGAAGATATTAGAAACATCAATCAAGCAGAACACAGCAAATTCCAAGACCAATAAACACAGACCAAGACTCCCAACCAATCAGGATGAAGAAAAAACCATTCTGGCACAGCAATAGGCTAGCCCCAAATTTAAAACAGAAACGGCTGTGAAAGTCTGACTCATAGACGAACACAATACAGAAGCCTGATGATGGAAGATGAGATTCTGCCAAAACTTTGCTACAACTTTAAAAGCACAACTATAATGACGTGGGAAAATACCCGAACAAAGCTGAATACCATACATATAAATACCGGCGAAAACTTAAGAAAACACACACACACACACACACACGTATATGTATAAATTTATATTTAACATAAACAATTATATTAAATATATTAGCTTTTTTAAAAAAAATCATATTAGTGGTCCTCGGGATTTAAAAGTATGAGTTTGGTGGTCCCTGAGATCCAAAAGGTTGGCGACCCCTGGTTTAGATGATGGTGAATTTGGCCATTGTAAGTCACGAACAGGATGTGGTGTCCTTGTGAACTTAGTAAATTGTGTTTTTTCAGGAAACCACATTCAACCAACAGAGGAGTAGCGATAGGCAGTCTTTGGATGGTCAAAAATGGCACTTAAATGGGAGGGGGGAGAATGTGGGGCCATTTTATCTAATGAAACATTGGGGTTTTGGAGAATTTCTTCCCCCTATTTTTAACAATGACATTTTTGAACTTAAAATACTTTGTTTCCTTTGTTTCCTAACTAAAAATGGGGGTGTGTGTGTTTGATTTTCACCAAAATTGGAGGGGGTTGAGGGACACCCCGAAAATAAGACCTGGCATGTTTTTAGGTGTGCCTAATATAAGCCCTACCCCCCAAATAGGCGCTACTTAAGAGCTTACAGCTGGTCGCCCATCCATTCTGTCTTGTTGCTAGCGGTGCCGCACCCACTAGGCAAGGCTGGGGGATGGAGCTGCCCCACGTGCCCTGCACCGGCTTACCTCAGTGTTCCTACAGCCAGGCCATCCTCATGGCGGCAACAC
The DNA here is from genome assembly GCF_049901715.1 of Pseudonaja textilis. Taxonomy (NCBI): domain Eukaryota; kingdom Metazoa; phylum Chordata; class Lepidosauria; order Squamata; family Elapidae; genus Pseudonaja; species Pseudonaja textilis. The sequence continues at coordinate 122,452,553 of NC_142008.1, read as the reverse complement.
CAGCAGCCATGTACAGAGGAGCCCATGTCGCTGCTGACATACTTCTTCTGCTTGCTTGCCGCTACAATGGAGCAGGAGACCGAGTGGCACACTAGTGCCACAGCCGTGAGATGAGGCAGGTGTTGGGGCGTGGGTGGTCTGGCTGAGGGGTGCATGGCACAGCTCCACCCTCCCACTTTGCCTCGTGGCCGCAGCAGCGGTGCATTGCTCGGCTTCCTCCTCTGTTGCGGTTGTGAGCAAGCAGAAAAAGTGGGCTGGTGGTCATGCAGCGTCCTGCTGGACGGGGCTGCCGGAGGTGAGACAGGTGCTGGGGCATGGGTGGCCTAACTGCAGGGGCCCTGAAGTAAGCCAGTGCGGGGCATGTGGGGCAGCTTCATCCCCACCACCTCCTGCCCCACTGTGAGTAAGCAGAAGAAGTGTGTCTCTCGTGTATGGGAAAAAAATAAGACCCCCCCCCAAAAAAATAAAAATAAGCCCTAGTGCTGATTTTGGGGCCCAAAAGAAAATAAGACCCAGTCTTATTTTCTGGAAAACACGGGTATGTGAATCGCAGAAGCTGAAGATTAACCAACTCTGGCTTAGTGTAATTGGCTAACTTGCTCATCTAATTAAGAAAAAAATAAATAAACATGGTGATAATGCGACAATCATGCCATTATGCCATCTGGAGGCAGAATGCTAGTATTGCAGCGCTAAAAATGCTGGCATAAAAATGTGCCGGTTTTGGTATCTAACTTGAAAGGAGACCTGTCTGTAGCCAGCTTTTCAAAGTCACTCTTGTGAATGAAGCCGGTAAATGCTTCTCGCCATCCTGTCCCTTTTCCCTAGGCGAAGAGTGTGATGGTAGCTGAAGTAATGGCCCCAGCCTGGTTACATCGTTTTATAATTGGGAAGAAAGGACAGAATATTGGCAGAATTACCCAGCAACTCCCTAAGGCAAGTATTCCTAAAATAACAAAGCTATAAATAAAACAGAGAGTAAAATCTCTGGTTTAATGTATGAAATATTATTTAAAAATAAAAGTACTCCTCTCCCTTGAGGAGACTGGAAAAGCAGGAGCTAAATTTGAATAGTCTATTGAACTCTTTGCCCCTCTCTTTATAGAACATAGAAGACCATAAATATCGGTGTATCGGTTAGTATAGTCCTTGACTTACAACCATTCATTTAGTGACCATTCAAAGCAGTGGTGGTATGCTACCGGTTTGGACCAGTTCAGCCAAACCGGCAGTAAAAAAAGCCTTTGAGAATCAGCTGAGAGGATGAAAAATAGCTTTTCTCTTCTTTATCCTCTCAGCTGATTGGAGCTGCAGGCCTCAGCTGGTGCGGAGAAAGCTGCGTGTGCATTAGGGACACACATGCGATCACTAAACCAGTAGTGGAACAGGTAGGATCCCACTGCTAATTCAAAGGTATAACAACACTGAAAAAAAAGGATGTCATCGCCCCATAAAAACTAAACAATGCTAGTTGAGACCTGTTGGGATACACTTAGACTTAGGATAACTTTATTGTCACACTGAATGTACATTAATCGACATACATTAAAATGAAATTTCGATGCATTTCGATATATATATATATATATATATAGATCTTTGGTTGTTCGGGTTTTCTCCCGCGTAAGATTTGAAGTATCTAGGCAACGTTTCGATGAAGTCTCATTCATCATCTTCAGGCTTCTGTCTCCAGCTCTGTGCTTCTCAGAGTAATGGAGATTGCAGCTGCTTCCTCCTTTTAACTGCCAGTGGGGTGGAACTTGATTGGGTGGGGCTTGGCTGTGTTCTGATTGGGTGGGGGGTGTTCTCATTGGTAGGGGTTTGGCTGTGTTCTGATTGGTTGGGGTTAGCCGTGTTCTGATTGGTTGGAGGCGTGTTCTGTTCAGGAGGGGGCTTGGTTGTGCTCAGGTTAGTTTTAGTTGCTGGGGGATTTGAGCTGGAGAGTTGTGATCTTGCTGTTTGGCTTCTAGTTCGTGGTCCTGCTGCATCTTCATAGTGGGTGTTGGTTTGCTTCATGTATGGCTCAGAGGGGTTTGAAGTGGTAGTGATGCAGCTGCAGTGCAGCTTCTGGTCCATGGTCGTTTCTCATTTTCTGAATGGGTGGGAGTCTGTTTTCTACATGGAAGTGTGGTGGTGGCATCTTGTGTGGCTCTCATGGGTGTGGGTCCAGTGTCCTTCTTCATGTTAGGTACTCGTCTGTTCATGAGGGCGGGTTTCCAAATGGCTGGAAGGTGGGAGGTGTCATCTCGTTTGTTCATGCTGTGTGGGCGTTTTTCTATCTCTATGGCTTCTCTGATTATTCTGCTGTTGAAGTGTTCGGTTTTGGCGATAGTTCTGGTATTTTTAAAATCAATTTCATGTCCTGTGGCTTTGAGGTGTTGGACCAGGGAAGAGGTCGTTTCTTCTTTTTGATTGAGTTCTTATGTTCTTCAATGCGTGCGCTTATTCTTCTGTTAGTTTGTCCAATGTATGTGTTAGGGCAGGCTGTGCAGGGATTTCGTATACTCCTTGGTTTTCTAATTCGATTTTGTCTTTGGGGTTTCTTAGGATGGTGGATATTTTTTTGTTTGTGCAGAATGCTGTTTTGATGTTGTGTTTTTGGAGGATCTTGCTAATTTTGTCTGTAGTGCCTTTTATATATGGGAGGAGGGCTTTTCCGTTTTCTTGTTCTCTGTCTTGGATTTTGGTTGGGGCTTCTTTTTGGATTAGGTGGGTAATCTTCTTTCTTTGGAATCCATTGGCTGTAAGTACGTTGGTGAGAGTGTGTAGTTCGGTTTTTGGTGTTGTTCATCGGCTAAGCATTTTGTTCTGGAGATGAGTGTCTTGGCTACGGAATTGATCTGTGCTGGGTGGTGGTGTGAGAGTGCATGTAGATAGCGGTTAGTATGTGTTTTCTTCTGGTAGATGGTGTGTCCTAGGGAGCCATCGGATCTTTTGTATACCAAGACATCTAGGAAGGGAAGTTGATTGTTGGCTTCTGTTTCCATGGTGAATTGTATTTTGGGGTGTAGACTGTTGAGGTATGTGAGGAAGTTGTTCAGTTTTTCTTTCCCGTGTGGCCAGATTATGAAGGTGTCATAATATATATAGTGAGAGATATATATATGGTGAGAGAAACGAATCTTGTGAGTTTACCAGATGAATGGCATTGGGAACAAAGCTGTTATAGAATAGCCATAGCACTTGCACTTATATACTGTTGTACCGCTTTATAGCCCTCTCTAAGTGGTTTACAGAGTCAGTGTATTGCCCCCAACAATATGGGTCTTCATTTTACCCACCTCGGAAGGGCAGAAGGCTGAGTCAACCTTGAGCCTGGTGGGATTTGAACTGCCAAATTGCAGGCAGCTGGCAGTCAGCAGAAGTAGCCTGCAGTACTGCACTCTAACCATTGTGTCACTGTGGCTCATCAGGTAGTCCTGCTAGAAATATTTCAAAAACCTCCTCCGAGAGGGGAGCAATGGAAACAGGCTGTGAAGTAGGTGTGTGTGGGTCTCTAACAATGTTTTGAGGTCTAAGCACATAGCGCTCATAAGCAGTATCTTGAATAATGGGAGTCGAGCTTCCTATAATCTTCTTGGCTGTCCTCATCCCTTTCTGTAGGGACTTTCTGTCTGAGGCACTGCTGCCACCAAACCAAACCAAGCAGTGATGAGTTTGTTAAAACACTCTCATTTGTGCCTCTGTAAAAAGTGGCCAGGACAGAAGGAGAAAAACATGCAACCCTTCTTGGTAGTAGACTTTCTTTCTTTTAGGTTCACATTGAATTCACTGATGGCGATGAGAAGATTACTCTAGAAGGACCCACTGAGGAGGTGGAATTGGCCCAAAACCAGATTCAAGAAATCATTCGGGACCTGGTGAGTCCTCTTGTGAATCTTACATGTACTTTCTCTTTCTTTGTCAGACTCCTCTCTATAGCAGGAAGAACAAGCCTTTTATATCCAGGTCAATAATTTATCTGTAGCTAGTGATATTAGGAGTGTCCCCTGTAGGAGAGATGATGCGGAACTATTTTTAGAAGAGTGTGCTTAAAACACCAAATACTTTCCTTTTCCATGTGTTATTTTGCCTCTTAAAACTTTCTTGTAAACGAATCCAGAAATTGGAGCCCTACCTATTCAAACGTGCCGTAGAATTCCAATGAGAAAGCTGCAGTTCTGTGGCTTATCTCTGCCTCCCACAGTTTGATACCAGCTTTTGCCATGTTGTGAATGGGGGTGATGGCTCAGTGGTTAAAAGAAGCTGGGCTTGTCGGCTGGAAAGGTGACAGCTCAGGTTCGACACCCAGCACTGCGCAACAGGGTGCGCTCGGTTCCTTGCTCCAGCTCCTGCCCACCTAGCAATTTGAAAGCATGCAAACGCGGGTAGATAAATAGGTACCACCAAGAATCTCAGAAGAGCTTTGTTGTTGCTAGGATAAGTAAATCATAGATTCAAAGGACTAGAAGGGACCTTGGTGGTGAGGGAAGTGAGAGAGTGTGCCTGACCAGTTCGGTTTTACATTAGCATGGGAGCCTCCAAACCTGGCAACGGGAAGACTTCAATTCCCATGGCTGGCTGGGGAATTCTGGGAGTTGAAGTCTGCAAGTCTTCAGCGTGATTTCTGACGCCCAAGATAGAATCTGACTTGTCTGAGGCTCCATGTTTGTCTTGCAAGTCTTGTGTCTCACCACCCCGTTCTCTTCTGCAGCTCAGACGGATGGACTACACTGAAGTGCTTATTGACCAGAGATTTCATCGTCATCTGATTGGGAAAAACGGAGCTAACAGTGAGTCTAGAGAGCAATGAAACAACCCTGAGGGATTTGAGGTGTCTAGAGCAGGGTTAATTTTCCCAGCAATTACTGTGAGATTGAAGCACACACACACAACACTAGATAACAACTAAATCTTTTCTGTTAACATTTCCTTGAGTGTTCATGGAGATTCTCAGTCATCCAACATCCATGATTTGTCCCAAAAGGTTCTTTTTCAAAAGACAGCTGGACTTTGTTTTATCTTGAAGATGTTTCGCTTCTCATCCAGGAAGCTTCTTCAGTTCAGTTTAAGAACTGAAGAAGCTTCTTAGATGAGAAGCGAAACGTCTTCAAGAAAAAATAGAGTCGAGTTGCATTTTGAAAAAGCACCTTTGGGATTTCCCAGGATGACCAATAAGTGACGGAAGCCAAGTTCTCGCTTTTTTGCTTCCTAAAGAGGTTAACCAGTCGGCCCTTTTCCTCTTCCATATTGGGTGTTAATCTTTTTTTCAACTGCGACCCAGATTCTCATCTGCGTGACTTGGCTCAGGGCTATGGGTAGCATTTTCGCTTCCGCCTTTTTATTTCCCCATCAACCCACAAAATAAATTGATCTCGCTCCAACCCTGTATTGTAGGTTATCTTGACAGAGAGATTAACTCGGGCTCCCAGGTATTTTTGTGGAGGGGAGTATATTCTTTTTAAAAAGATCTGATCAACTCTCACAGACAAAAGTAAAATCTCTTGGCCTTTGCTCCCTTTCTGACAGTTTTAAGGCTCCCTCTGGTGTATTACTATAAAATTTAACTACTCAAAAGGAATACGGTAGTCCCCTACTTACAAAAGTTCATTTAGTGACCATTCGAAGTACAATGGTGCTGAAAAAAGCGACATGGCTGTTTTTCACGCTTGTTGCTGCATCCCTGTGGTCAAGTGATCTAAAGTCAAATGGTTGGCAACTGGCATGTACTTATGAAAGTTGCAGTGTACCTTTTGTGATTTTCTGATAAAGTCAATGGGGAAGCTGGATTCACTGAACAACCATGTTACTAACTTTTAACAACTGAAGTGATTCACCTAACAACTGTGGCAAGAAAGATCATAAAATGGAGCAAAACTGACAAGATTGCAACTACCTTGCTTAGCAACAGAAATTTTTGGGCTCAGTTGTGGCCGTAAGTTGAGGACTGCCTCTATAATAAAAAAAATTAGCCTTTAAAGAGCCATGGACAGCATGTTATTTTTCTTTTGGTGTGCAACTTAAGAGCAGAAAGAATGAAGATTTATGGAGGCAGAGAGAATGAATGACATCCTTGTCTTTTTCTAAAATCTAGCTGTCTTGACTTAGCAACAGAAATTTGGGTTCAGTTATGGTTGTATGTTGAGGGTTATCTGTATTTATTTTTACCTAAACTCTTAATTGTAAAGAATTTGTTGGTTTTGTTCACGGGGTTCACCCCAATTCATTTTTTTAGTTTTAGGGGATCACAACCAAGTTAGAGAATTCCTAATTATTAATGATCCCCAGAGGAATGTCGGCAAAGAAGCAGCCTGTTATCAAAATAAAATGCTTATTCTTAATTAAATCATGTGACCCGTTCCATGAGAGGAAGGGTTCACTACGAAGGGTTGCATGGGAAAATTTAAGAGTTGGTTCTACTTTTTTCTGTGCTGCAGTGATGCGTTCAATAAAACTTTGCTTTGGGGATTTTAAAGTTTCTTTGTATTTTCACAAGAGCCTCAGTGGCACAGTGGTTAGAGTGCAGTACTGCAAGCTACTTGTCATGTCCCTTTTGGAATCTGATTCCAACAGGGAGTGGGAGTGTGGTTGTGGAAGAAACTGGGGAAGGGCACAGTCTGGCTGGGCAGAACAGGAAAGAGGTAGAGCAAGGGAGAGGGAATTCAGAGGAAGACCCAGGCCCCCTTCATCCTAGAGCATGCAGAGAGGAACGGAGAAGGGAGCAATGTGAGTTGCGTGGTTTACTGGGAAGGAAACGGCCCTGATTCTCTTCATTAGCTGCAGCTGTGAATACAGAGTTTAAAAAGGGAAGCTGCGCATAGCAAGTTGTTGGGAGCAAGTTGTGAATTTATCTGGTATTGTTGTGGCTTATCTGTGTTTCTGGCATATTCCCAACTGTATGAGTGTTGCCATGCTTTCAAGTCTGAAAGTCTTTCTCCTGCCTTGTCAAGTTAATTACTACAGCTTTGTTCGTTTGGATTTTTGGTTACAGTCTGTATGTACCTTGTTTTGGATTGAATTTTCTATAGTTAAAGGCTGTTCCTAGGAGAGTTTTTTTCAGCCAAAGGTAACCTGGACATTGGGGGCAAAGTTGGAGATAATAAAGGGACTCTTCTTGCTTATTTGACTGTGTTGCCTTTGTGCCATGCCCCGGGTCATTACACTACTTCTGCTGCAGCCAGCTGCCTGCAATTTGGCAGATTGAATCTCACCAGAGGGCAATATGCTGATTCTGTAATCTGCTTAGAGAAGGCTGGAAAGCACCGTGAAGCGGTATATAAGTCTAAGTGCTATTGCTATCGCTATTCATTATCATACTTTGTTGGAGAAAGGGGGAAATAGTTGCCCTGCCCTGAGAGAAGTGGATTTCCCTCTGATGCTCTTTTCTATATTTTTCCCCCAGTCAACCGCATCAAGGAACAGCACAAAGTCTCAGTCCGCATTCCTCCCGACAGCGAGAAGAGCAACTTGATCCGGATTGAGGGAGACCCTCAAGGGGTTCAGCTGGCTCGTAAGGAACTCCTGGAAATGGCAGCCCGGATGGTAAGGAGAGCATCAAGCATCTTTCTGTGTATTGGCTGGAAGTCCTCAGGGAAGGGGTCCAAACGAATGGCTGGTTTGGGACTGGGTGCAACAGCTTTTCTGATTGGTGGCTTCTCCTAGGAAAATGAACGCACCAAGGACCTGATCATTGAACAGCGCTTTCACCGGACAATCATTGGGCAGAAAGGCGAGAAAATTAAAGAAGTCCGGGACAAATTTCCAGAAGTAAGGAATTCCCTTAGAGATACGTTCTTGGCCTTTTGCAAAAAAAGTATTTGCAGATTTCTGGCAAAAATGCAACACTTTGTTTTGGGGTTCTGAGTAGGCTTAGTGCTTTATTTTAGCTTACATTAAATATATTTTATATTTCAATTTGTTGCTTTTGTAGCTCCTCTTTCTTCTGGGACGCTGGAGACGTGTCAGGTGGCAACAACCAAAGTCACTCATGAAAAGCTTGTCATCCATTTATTGACTTTTACCTGTATTACAAGAATCTCCTGAGGCTGCTTGCCTTCTCTGGGAACACCCCAATAAGGTTTCATGGATCTTGGGAAGAGGGACAGTCAGGCTTATGCCTTTTGCAATTACACAGGGAATCAGGGCTAGTTCCCCACTTGAGCCCCTCCTTCCAGCTTGGCTGGCAGTTTCCCAACAAGAGGGCGTGCATGCAAGTCTCATTTTATTCTCGTAGCAATAGCCCTCTGCGATTACTATAGAGAGCCAGCCCTCTATAGCTGCAAAGAGCCATGAACTTACTTTAATGCTGAGATTAAATTTCTCTGGTTAGCACTGAACACTCTTTATACTCAGAACACTAGACTGAAACTGAACAACTTTGTCCTTTTTACAGCTTTGTTGTATCACAGTCTTTGCAGATACTGTTAGACAAAGATCAGTATTGCTTGACTTTCTAAGAAATTAGTTTATGTTTAATGCAGAATGTTTTTTCTGTGAATCTCTGCCTTTTAAAAAGAAAAGTACGCCCTTTTCAGAAAAGTGTTGAAGGTCCAACTATTTTGTCGGGCCTTTTAACTGCTAAATAGTCTTGGCACACATTTTAATTTAACTTGTCAACTTTTAGATGCCATTTTTGTTTCTTTTAAATATAATCAGTCAATTTGAAAACTTGCCAACGGGAGAAGTGGAATGCGGGGGGGCAGGGGGTATAAATTAAATTAATAAGAGCTTTTTGAAAGTATGGTCATGCTTGAGTGAAATATTACAAATCAGAGGATGAATAATAGACACTGCTGCTTACAGGAAGAAGGCTTCAACCCCAAAAATCAGTTCGGGTGCATGTAAATTTGGCTAGATTTTTGTATCACTCCCATAATTGCCAGGTCTCTGCTTTGCAATAGGACTTAAAGAAAGTGGTTGTGTGTGTGTAGATGGATGGATGGATGGATAGATAGATAGACAGACAGACAGACAGACAGATATACAGATGGATATAAAGATTGATGGATATATGGATGATTGATGATAGATAGATATATGAGATAGATACAGATAGATAGATAGATAGATAGATAGATAGATAGCAATAACAATAACACTTAGACTTATATACTGCTTTATAGTACTTTACAGCCCTCTCAAAGTGGTTTACAGAGTCAGCATATTGCCCCCAACAATCTGGGTCCTCATTTTACCCACCTCGGAAGAATGGAAGGCTGAATCAACCTTGAGCCTGGTGGGATTCGATCTGCCATATAGCAGTACTGCACTCTAACCACTGCGCCACTGAGATAGATAGATAGATGAAAATTTCTATATATCTATATATCTATATCTATATCTATCTATCTATCTATCTATCTATCTATCTATCTATCTATCTATCTATCTCTCTCTATATATAAAATCTATGTATAGATATATGATAGTTAGATATGATAGATGATAGAGATAGATAGATAGATAGATAGATAGATAGATAGATAGATAGATAGATAGATACATACATACATACATACATAGGAGCTCACCTTTCTTCCTTTTCAAACTTTACATGTTCTGCCACTCTGCCCTACAGGTAATCATCAATTTCCCCGACCCTTCACAGAAGAGTGACATTGTACAGTTGCGTGGGCCCAAAAACGAGGTGGAGAAATGTGCGAAATACCTACAAAAAGTCATTGCAGAATTGGTGAGTCTAGTTGGCCGAGCTTCCAGAAAACCATTTTAGAGTCCTTTATGCCATTGGGGTTATTAAAAAGAAAGGCTTTCTCTCCTTTTCAGTCATTGGGGCATAGAGAGGAGATACCATCTGATCTTTTCTGGATAGTTGGGGCTCTGTGTGGTGAACTACCACAGCACATATTCCTTGCAATGGTTATAATAGTAGTGAGGAATGGCAATATGTATCAGGTGTGAAATAGCAAGTCCACACTTGAAGGTCCATTTAAACTGATTTATTGCCAAAACCCCATGCATAGGAATTTTCTCAACTAATGAACAACATCAGCTTGGAGTTAGATATGGATCAACAGAATTGGACTTAGTCCACTTGTGGCTATATAGGGATTTCTAGGCTGATTCCTCTTTTGACTCTGCCTCCAGATTCTGCCACTCCTTCTCCTCAAATATGTAGTGCTGAAGCTCTCTTCCTGTGATGTTAGGTGGCTAGCATACCTCTATACCAGGGATGTCAAATTTGCGTTGTCATATTGTCATCACGTGACATATCGCAACATTTTTCCTGTTTGGTAAAATGGGAATGGGAGTGGCCAGCACATGACGGATCCGCCCATGGGCTACGAGTTTGACACCAGTGCTTTATTCCTACAGCAGAGGTGTCAAATTCGATTTCATTAAGGGTTCATCAGGGTTGTGTTTGACCTTGGAGGCCAGGGTGAGTGTGGCTGGGATGGGTGTGGCCAGCATGATGTCACTTGTGTCAGGAGGCACCTGTGGTGGCCTGAGCGCTCTGCCAGCGAAAACGGGCTCCCAAGCTTTGTTTTTGGCTGCAATGGCCTCCTGCAACCCTCCGCCAGCAAAAAGGGAGCTTGAGGGCGCTCTATTTTTACTGGCAGAGGCCAGTCCTTTGCTGTTTCCATGGCGGCCCTGCAGGCTGGATCCAGGCCCCGGGCCTTGAGTTTGACACCCCTGCCATGGAGTCTGGGCAAGTTTGAGGCTGGGCTACAAGGCCAGATACCTTAACAGAGGTGCAAACAGAATCTGCAAAGACGAAGTCATGTTAGCAAAGGCTCAGAATGAACAAAGACTTGCAACAAAAGTCAAAGATAATAAAAAAAGTTTCTTCCAACATATAAATAACAAGGAAAAAATCAAGGAAACAGTCAGTCCACTAAAGAGAGAAGATGGCAAGGAAGTAACAGGCAACAGAGAGAAAGCAGAAATGCTTAACTCATTCTTTGCATCTGTCTTCACGCAAAAAAAACTATAGCTCAACCCACCAAAAACTTAACTGTAAACGACAGACCAGAAATAAAAGTTAAACTAAGCAAAAAAAATAGTAAGAGAACACCTGTCTGATCTTGATGAAAATAAATCACTGGGGCCTGATGGATTACATCCCAGAGTTTTAAAGGAGCTGGCAGAGGTCATCTCAGAACCTTTGCACCATATCTTTCAAAAATCTTGGAGCACCGGGGAACTACCAGAGGACTGGAAAAGAGCTGATGTGGTTCCCATCTTCAAAAAAGGGGAAAAAAACAGACCCAGGAAACTATAGACCAATCAGCCTAACATCAATACCTAATAGATACTGGAGAAGATACTGGAAAAGATAATAAAAAAACAGATCTGCCAACATCTAGAAACAAGTAAAGTAATAACTAGCAGTCAGCATGTGTTTGTTAAGAACAGATCATGCCAAACCAATCTTATTTCATTCTTCAACACAGTGACTAAATTAGTAGACCAGCCAAATACTGTGGACATAATATATTTAGATTTCAGCAAAGCATTCGACAAAGTAGACCACAACTTACTTCTTAGTAAGCTAGAAAAAAGTGGAATAGATAGCACCACCACTAAATAGACTCTCAACTGGCTGACAAACCATTCTCAACAAGTCGTCCTTAATGGGTCTAAGTCCACATGGAGGGAAGTAAGTAGTGGGGTGCCACAAGGTTCCATCTTAGGCCCAGTACTCTTCAATATCTTCATTAACAACTTAGATGAGGGAATTGAAGGGGAACTTACCAAATTTGCAGATGATACTAAGCTGGTAGGAATAGCTAACACCCAAGAAGATAGGCTCAAGATTCAGATGGATCTTGACAGACTAGAACACTGGGCCATATCTAACAAAATGAAATTCAATGTAGAGAAAAGTAAAGTCCTACACTTAGGCAAGAAAAACCAAAAGTACACATATAGACTGGGTGAAACCAGGCTCAATAGCAGTAACTGGGAGAGGGATCTTGGAGTCTTAGTGGACAACCAGCTAAATATGAGCCAGCAGTGTGCAGCAGCAGCCTCCAAAAAAGCTAATGCAATCCTAAGTTGTATTAACAAAGGGATACAATCAAGATCAAGGGAAGTACTAAGAAGAAGAAGGTGAGTAGAGCAGGAAGTGAAATCTCTCTGGCTTATTAACACCTTTCCTTTTCTGTGCCTTAGATTGAAAACAGTTTTTCCATCCCGGTTCCCATTTTCAAGCAATTCCACAAGAACATCATTGGGAAAGGAGGCACCAATATCAAAAAGGTAAAAGGAGGAGGGTCTCCCCACCTTTCTTCTTTGTGCATGTATGGGCACATGTTGGTACATGTCTCTTTTTATGGAAAGGGTCAGTGGGTCAAGGATTTAAGCCTAGGCGTATAAATCTAGAAGGTTATGCTGCAGTTTTATATACATTAGAGTACTCACAAGTCACACTGGATTCCAAAACTGTTGTGATTGACAGACCCTTGGAGTTGGAGATTCTGAGATTCTCCCCCTACTTGGGGCTCTAAATAGAGGAAGTCAATGCCCATTGAGCATGTGTGGTCCACGTAGGTTCCTGACACAGTCCTGTCACCTTGGAGGAACCCCTTCCACCCATCATCTCTGAGGGCAGTTCCTTGTAGAGCTCATGAAGGTAATCTAGACTCGAAGCTCTGGGGTTTGATGTTGTCTCTTCACAATAGATTCGAGAGGAAACCAATACCAAGATTGACCTCCCTACAGAAAACAGCAATTCTGAAGTGATCCTGATCACTGGGAAGAAGGCCAATTGTGAGGATGCTCGGGATCGTATCTTGGCCATCCAGAGAGAGCTGGTGGGTGTGTGAATCATTTTCCTCCTCCTTCTTCTCTTCCTCCTCCTCTTTAGCACTCTGAATGTGCTGCTATCATATCGTCAGGGTTGGTGTAGAGAGCTTAATTCAATCTGTTACCCCAACAGTTTCATTTAAGGTTTTCAGCAAATTGCGTGATCACCGAACCAGTTGTTAAACTTGGAGAATCTCTGTTTTTAATCCTGTTAGTACCACATCAACTTATGCTTGCACCTTATAGAATAAAGTAGAGTAGAAGAATAGAATAGTATTAGGATAGGATAAGATAGGATAGGACAGGACAGAACAGAACAGAATAGAATACTTTATTGGCCAAGTTTAATTAGAGATATAAGGAATTTGTTTCCAGTGTGTATGCTCTCAATGTACATACAACAATTGTGATATAATTAACATATTGTAAAATACATTCATCATAAAACATTGGGTATAACATTTAGTGATAATCATGGATACCAAATAAGCAATCAACATAAATCACACAAAGTGAACGATATGAATTGTAAGATACAAGCAACAAAGTTATAGTCATAAGAAGATAAGGAGATGGGTAATAGGGAAGATAAATAAAAGTATTTGAATCCTTCCACCTTTTTTTCTGTTTGGGAATTTTTAAATCCAAACGTTTTATTTATTTTTTTTACTTACATTTGCTGCTGAGCCTCTCACCAAAAGGTATCTGTCTCCTGTTGAAATAAGGAACAGAAATCTGTGGGGTCTTTGATGCTGTCTGAGCTTGGTGGTTTTCTTGCAGGAGTTTCATTATCAAACTAGGAAATGTCACAACACTGATGATGTTACCTACCTTGGTAATGAAACGTCTCAGAAAACCTCCCAAGCTGAGAGAAACACCAAGGATCTCACAGCTTAACGCTGAGCTACCAATATTCTCTCCTGTCAGAAAAGAAATCAGACATGATGAATTGTGCAGAGGCAAGATTGTTTATTTGTTTTGAACTTGGATGTTGTAACTTTTTCTCTTCTCGCCTCAGGCTAACATCAGGGAAATGGATATCTCCATCCCAGCCAAACTGCACAATTCGCTGATAGGAGCCAAGGGGCGGCTGGTGCGTTCAATCATGGAGGAATGCGGCGGGGTGCACATTCATTTCCCTTCTGAAGGCTCGGGCAGCGAGAAAGTCACCATCCGAGGCCCCGGGGAAGAGGTGGAAAGAGCGAAGCGCCAGTTGCTGCATCTCGCTGAGGAAAAAGTAGGTGGTTGGTAGAGGTCCATCCCCAGTTTGGTGGTTTGCAGAGCAGATTAACAGATAAACAGAGTTGGAAGGGTCCTTGTAGGTCATCTAGTCCAACTCTCTGCCCAAGCAAGAGACCATACACCATTTCTGACAAATCCAATCCCTTCTTGAAAGCCTCCAATGATGAAGCTCCCACAACTTCCAAAGGCAAACGGTTCCATTGGTTGGTTGATCTCAGTTTCTCAAAGAAAGAACAGCTCTAAAGAGCCTGAACAGTAAGGATCTGGACTCGCCTTGAATTAACCATTAACCAATTACTGTTAATTAGGTATAATCAGAAAATAATCAGGTATTTAGGGTATCAAGGAAAGGAGAGACACCATAAAGCTGGGTTGGGGAACTATGGCAATTTTACAACCTGTGGACTTCAACTCCCAGAATTCCTGACCCAGCAGAGCTGCCTCAGGAATTCTAGTTGAAGTCCACAAATTGTAAAGTTACTATAGTTGCCCATCCCTACCATAGAATTTTTCTCCTTAGCTCTCATGCCCTTAACTCTTTTATTGCCATACTCAACTTCAGGTTTTAATTAATATTTGCAGGACTCTGTCCTTTCTGGTAGTCGACATTAAATCTACATTTTTTTCTGAATCGTTCTAACCAAAGATATGAAGATTTAGCTCTTCTTTCTATGTAGACCTCTTTTTTTTTCTACTTAAACATTGTCTTGTGTTTTTCCTTGCAAAAAGAACCTGGAATTGGAGCAGAGATCACCTACATGTATAAAATTTTAATTCTATTCAAGGCTAGGAATAGGTAGCTAAGTGATATTTTGGAATACAGACTCCATTTTCCATATGTGCAATACATGGAGAAACAAATATTGGCAGTAAGAACTGAACTTTATCTTGAGTACATACAGTCCTCGACTTACGATGACAAGTGGAACCAGAATTTCCATTGCTAAGCAAGGCAGTTGTTAAGTGAGTTGCACCCGATTTTACAACTTCTTTTGCCATGGCTGTTAAGCAGATCACTTCAGACCATGAATCACATGGTAGTTCACCGAATCCAGCTTCTCCCGCTGACTTCGCCTGTTAGAAGTCAACTGGCAAATGGCAACCACCTGACCCTGTGACATCGCAATTGTCATAAATATATAGGAGATGACTAGGCTGAGCCTGAGGGAAGGATCAAATGCATCTATAAATCACGAGTCCCTGCACTCCTGCAAGGGATTTATGTCCAGCCTATCTTGAATGCCTTTCTTATCTCCTGCTAATTTGCCTTGGCGGTTAGTAGCTCAGATTCTTATAGAGCACTTAAGCTTGTGGTAAATCTTTACACTCACTTGAACTGCCTGAATCTCCTGGTTTGCCTGGAACTTGGCAAAATACATGCTAAGCACCCAAATTTTGATTGTGCGACCATGGGAATAGTGCCATGGTGTAAGAGTGAAGATTAGATACAGTGGAACCTCTGATCGGGAACGCTTTCATTCGTGACCAAATTGGGTAACAAACAAAAGTTCTTACCTCTGGTTGTGAACAGGTACTCGGGTGGTGACCAAAGGGCGGTGATTTGCCCATCCATGTCGATTTCCCTTTCTGCACCATGCCATTTTTGTTTTTACATGCATGAGTTTCCTGGGACAAGTGAATCGGGTGACGATCGAATTCTCAGAATGGATTACGGTCATCACCTGAGGTACCACTGTATAACTCACTTTTTTCAGTGCGGTTATAACTTCAGGTGGTGGAAGGCAAGAATCACCCGTCCTACTTGAGCCTTTTGGAGAATCGATGCATGCCCGTTTTCTTCCTGCAGCAAATCAGCAATCACTCAGTGGAACTGCACGCTAAGCCAGATTACCACAAGTTCCTGATTGGGCGTGGAGGTGCTAATATCCGCAAAGTGAGGGACCGTACCGGTGCCCGGATCATGTTCCCCACTCCTGAAGATAAGGACCAGGATATTATCACTATCATGGGGAAGGAGGATGCAGTACGGCAGGCCCAGCAAGAACTGGAGAGTCTCATCCATAACTTGGTACGGGTCGTACAGCTTTGGCAGGGGTCTCCATGGTTGGCAACTTTAAGACTTGTGGACTTCAGCTCCCAGAATTCCTCTGAAGAATTCAGGGAATGGGAACACTTGGCACACCCAATTTGCTGCGACCAACTCGCTGCAGCCAACTTACCATGGCCAATTTGCCACAACCAACTTGCAATGGGAGAACTCGCCACAGCCAACTCTCTGCAAGACAACTCTTTGTGGGACAATTTAACAGTTCTATTTAATTATTTAAAACTAACCCGGCGTTGCCATTATTTACCCTAATCCTATATTAGGAAAAGCCCTGATTTCGCAACCTGGAATAAACATAATTTCTAATGTTGGATTTTCCCCGTTGCCAGAGAGAGCCCCCTTGTGGAGTACTGTGAAGTTGTTACCATAGCAACTCCAGAGCGCTATACAATAGAAGCCATTTTAAGGCAGTATGGTAGAATCCTTTTGAAGGCACAACAGGCTGTATCTTAACAGAACACACAAGTTAGGGGTGTCTTAGCATCACAGTATTTGTTTCCAGACAGTAAGTAATCTGTTACCAAGTTTGGTTGAAATTGCTTGAGGCGTTCCAGAGTTTTGCTGGAATACACACACACACACACACACACACACACACACACACACACACGCATGCACGTGCGCGCGCACACACACACACACACACAGCCATTTTTATATATTATAAATAAAAAAAAAATATTTTAATTTTTGCCATTCACATGTCATTCTGTCCTTCCTTTTGCATCCTTTAATGACTCTATTCCAACATATCTTTGATATCAATGTAACTCTTGTCCTGCAGTGAGTTGTCCTGCAATGAGATGGCTGTGGTGAGTTGACCTTGGTGAGTTGGCTATGGGAAGTTGGTCATGGCAAGCTGGCTGCATTGAATTGTCATAGATCTGATGGTGTTATGAGCTCATCACACCATTGCTATGACTTCTTTTATGTAGGTTGAATCTTCTCTTAACATGTTTCTCTTCTAGAGGGTGGGTTGGTAGAGATGGAGGACCTCCAAAAAAGCTCTGTAGTTTGATTGTCTCTATTTTGGAGGGGGAAAGATAACTGTAAGTATTTTGAATTAGGAAGATTTTATATTTTTTGCAATTCCTGCTTGAAAGAAACCGCTAGGAATTGTTGGGTCAGGGCTCCTCCTAGGAATTCTGGGAGTTGAAGTCCACAAGTCTTAAAAGTTGCCAAGTTTGGAGACCGCTGAGGGATGGATGGAGTTGGGGTGAGATGCTGGATCAAGAGTAGGAGTTCTGCATTCTTTCCACACAACCTTACCCTACAGTTGTGGCTGCAGGAGTTGCAGTCACTATTTTCATAGGGGTTGAAACCTCCCCTTATTCCTCATTATTCCTCATAACAATATTGCCGCTAATGGTTTTACCGGGCCAAATACACTCTTCCCAGATGCGATCGAATTGTGAAAGGTGGAAGAGAAACAACTTTTCTAAGAAGCACGAAAGCTTAGTGACTCCTTCTGTTCCCCACCCGCTACTCTAGGATAATGTCATTGAAGACTCGATGGTGGTGGATCCCAAGTACCATCGCCATTTTGTGGCCCGTCGGGGACATGTGCTGCGGGAGATTGCAGAAGAGTACGGTGGGGTCACTGTGAGTTTCCCCCGGACAGGTGTCCAGAGTGATCACGTGACGCTCAAGGGAGCCAAGGATTGCGTGGAGGCCGCCAAGAAGCGCATCTTGGAGATCATCGGTGACCTGGTAGGTCATGTTCTCATGTCTGGATTGCAGTGGGCATTAAAAGTGACTCTCAGGTGGACCAGAGTGTGAGTCATCTTACAAAAAGCACCTTTCCCATCCTTATACCATGAATCTGCTGACAGAGAATGTCTCTCAGTCTTTCCCATTTAATGAACAAATCCCTAGAGCTCACAGCATCTTAAGATAGAAATGATAACCTTTATTTTTTTTACCATGAGCACACGGGCACACATTAAAAATAAAATTCTGTTGCCCACTCTCAAAAGAATGTGTGTGTATGTGTATACACACTGTACAATAGGCAGATAGACATACAGATAGATACAGAGATATAGATATACAGTGTGTGTGTGTGTGTGTTTATAATACTGTACATATACATATATACTGTATACAGGGATGGAAATATACTGTACAATATACACACATACTGTATACACACACATGCATAAATACTGTATTGACACACCCACCCACCCACCCACCCACATACATACATAATCACTATCCATTTTCGATACATAGCGGAAAGAGGAAAGTTGAGAGTTCACAAGGTTGATACTAGAGGGAACAAAGCTGTTACTGAATCTGGATGTTCTGCTTCGGATACCACGAAGCATCCTCCCAGAAGGTAACAAGGAAAACGGATTGTGAAGAGAACATGTAGCATCCCAGACAAGGACGCTGAGCAAGCAGTGCTGTTGTAATTTGGAACAATCCTTGAGGCCTATCTGTATGTAACGTTCTCCGCCTTTAGTTTCTTACAAAGTAATAAAGATGAGATAAAAATCTAATAAATAAATAAATCAGCGCATGGGCTTTGATTTCTCACCTTTCCCAGGAGGCCCAGGTGGTCCTGGAATGCATCATCCCTCAGTGCTACCATCGGGTCGTCATGGGGGCGAAAGGTTACAAGGTACAACAAATCACTCGGGATCACAATGTCTTCATCAAGTTTCCGGAACGAGATGACAATTCAGGTGGGTGGAATGATGTGGGCAACATAATTTTCAACCTCTCCCTCCTCCCCCCAGGTTTTCAGGAAGAAACTTTTTTTTTTAGATTCTTTTTTATTCTAATTTATTTTTTTCTTCTCGCAAGCAGGTTCAGAAGCACAGTCTCAGGAAAACGGTGACATGATCCCCGAACTGGACACAAGTCCTCGCAAATGTGACATCATCCTCATTTCCGGACGCAAGGAGAAGTGCGAGGCTGCCCGGGCTGCTCTGCTGGTTAGGATCTTGCCTTCCTACTTGGTTAGGGAAAAGGGTCTTCTGTTTAGCCCTATTGACCTGTACAGGGGACCTCATTGGTTTCCCAACCTGTTTTTAACCCAAGAAAGAATCTGGCTAGTATTTAGCAGGGCGTTACATTGGCCTTATGTTCTGTGCTCTGCTGGGTAACCTAAACCAAATTGGACTTACAGCCAGTTACCTGCTAGAGCAGGGGTGTCAAACTCATGACATCACGGTGGTGTCCCATGACGTATTGGGACTTTTTTCCACTGAACCGGGTGGAAGTGGGGCCAGCACATGACGCAGCCAGCCCATGGGCCGCAAGTTTGACATCCATGTGCTAGAGCTACCAAACAAGAGAAATATTTCACTATTAAGTAAAAAGTATACAGGTTGTCCTCAATTTACAACTATTTGTTTAGTGACCGTTTGAAGTTACAGTGGGACTGGAAAAAGTGACTTATAGCAATAGCACTTAGACTTATATATCGCTTCACAGTGCTTTACTAGTGCCCTCTCTAAGCGGTTTACAGAGTCAGCCTATTGCCCCCAACAGTCTGGGTCCTCATTTCACTGACCTTGGAAGGATGGGAGACTGAGCAATGGTTAAACTACAGTTGGTATATATGTGGAGATACCCAAAAAAGCCAATTAATAAACGTGGACATTAGTTTAACAGCAAGAATTAGTTTAACAAACGCAGAATTTCATTTATTGGGAATTATTTTTATGCCATATTTAACTGCATACCAAGTAGTATTTAAAAAAAATTAAGAATAACAAATACAAAAATTATGTGCTATAAGAAACGAAAAACTAAAAGGAAAAACATATATAAGAGGCCCCTAAAATGAAACAATTAAAACATTTCTTATTATAGTCATTCTTAATCTGTTTCAAAGTTTCTTCCTGAGGTGTTTGGGATTCTGAGAAGCTATTTAGGAATTCCAATTTGAGAATTAGCTTCCAGTTCATAAGTTATAATGTAGAAAGAACTTTGAGCCTTGTGAGAATTGAACTGCTGAACTGCAGTCAGTCAGCAGAAGTAGCTTGCAGTACTGCATTCTAACCATGCGCCACTATGGCTCATAGTAACACGGTTGTTAAGTGAATCTGGCTTCTCCATTGATTTTGCTTATCAGAAGGTCGTAATAGGTGATAACCTGATCCTGGGAGACAGCAACTGTCATAAATATTTATGATGGTTACATGAATCAATCAGTCAGAATAGAGCTGGAAGGGACCCTGGAGGTCTTCTAGTCTAGCTGCTCAAGCAGGAGACCCTATACCATTTCAGACAGGTGACTGTCCAGTCTCTTCTTAAAAATCCTCAGTGATATCCTGGGGCCATGTGATCTTCTTTTGCAACCTTCTGACCAGCAAAATCAATCAGGAAGCCAGATTCACTTAAAAGCCATGTCTATGGAGATGCTGAAGTCATCCAATGTGGTTGTCCCAAAGGTGTTTTTTTTAGAGAGGCACCTGGACTTTCTGTTTTTTTCTTTGAAGACATTTCACTTCTCATCCAAGAAGTTTCTTTAGTTCTGACTTGATAGTGGGGGAATGGAAGGATTTATACTCCTGACAGACCACTAGTCATTTGTATCCTTTTAAAGAGCTACTGAGGCCTCCTGGAGGTTTACCTGTGTCCTCAGGGTCACCTGAGTGGTGCAAAATCCTCCCTCTCTGTGTCCAATTTTGACACAGATGGCCTCTTTCAAACCTCTCTGGTCCTCTCTGCCAAAAAAAAAGCGCCCAGATTTCTCTTGGAAAAAAAGCATCTTTGGGGGACTTAAGAGCCAACCTAACAACTATGGTAAATCTCTTTAACAACTATGGCAAGAAAGATCATTGAGTGGAGCCAAACTCACTTAATAATGGTTTTGCTCAGCAACGGAAATTTTGAGCTCGGTCATGGTCATAAATCAAAGACTCCCTGTACTACCAAGACGTCAGATGTACACGTTCTGCTATGCTCCTCTCTCCCCAGGCTCTGGTACCCATCACCATGGACGTTGACGTTCCCTTTGATCTGCATCGCTACATCATTCGGCAAAAGGGAGCGGGCATTCGGAAGATGATGGAGGAATACGAGGTAGGGGGAGACGATCCAGCTTGCAAACCTCCAGTCGGTGTTAAGTTCTAACTTGGTACGTTCTTGACTCTACTCATTTCTGTTTGGAGAAGCAGAAATTTGGAGGGGGGTGGAAATTCTAAAATTCTGAATTTTAAAAGTAGGACTTCCAACAATCTTGATTAACACTCCCCACTTCGTTGTGCAGCAGATATAACTCTAAAACGCAACAGCACCTCCCATGAAATGGATCTCACCAGCCCTCTGTTCATTTTTTTAAAAACATGATGGTTTTCCTTTCTGTAGGTGACCATCTCAGTGCCGCAGCCTGAGCAGCAGTCCGATATCATCAAGGTCACCGGGCTAGTGCCCAACGTGGAGCGAGCCAAGGCCGGCCTCCTGGACAGGGTCAGAGAGTTGCAGGCTGAACAAGAAGACCGGGTACTTCCCCTTTAAAAAAAAAAGTTTTAAGGAACAAAAAAAAAACCCAAACACAATACCAAGTGGAGGGAGGGAGGAAAGGAAGGAAGGGGGAAGAGGGGGGAAGGAAGAGAAGGAGGGGGGAGAAAGGAAGGAAGAAAAAATGATGGAGGAAGGAAGGTGGTAGAGGAAGGGAGGGAGGGAAGAAAGAGGGAGGAAGGGAAAGGAAAAATGAGGGAGGGAAGAAGGATGGCATGAGGAGGAATAGAAGAAGGGAGGAGGGAAGGAAGTAAGAAATGAGGGAGAAAAGGCAGGAGGGAGGAAGGAAGACGAGGGAAGGGAGGAGGGAAGGAAGACGTGAGGAAGGGTAGAAGAAAGAAGGAAAGAAAGCACAACCTGAAAGAGTAAACACAGGAAGAAGCTGCTTCTGATTTCCTCCGTACCGAACATGAAATATATTTACAAAAATATCTCTACGGTTACCAAAAAAGATCAGGTACGTCAAGTCAGAACTTGCCCTGTGTGTCTCCCCTCGAAAAAATGTCAGGGCGTCTCCAGCTGCTCCCCCTCCCCTAAACCTGCCAATGTCCTCTTCT
Organism: Pseudonaja textilis; assembly: GCF_049901715.1. Lineage (NCBI taxonomy): Eukaryota > Metazoa > Chordata > Lepidosauria > Squamata > Elapidae > Pseudonaja > Pseudonaja textilis. Next base: position 122,430,464 of record NC_142008.1, on the reverse strand, counting down.
CCCTAGGCCCTGCGAGGGTTCAAACTGACAGTGAGCGTGGAGTCCAAGTACCATCCCAAGATCATCGGCAAAAAAGGGGCAGTCATTTCCCAGATCCGTAAGGACCACGATGTCACTGTCCAGTTCCCCGACAAAGGGGACGAGCATCAGGTAGGGGTCTCTCCCTCTTTGAGTGTGTGACCCCAAAGACAGGGGTGGTGGTGGTGGTGGCGGCTGAGAAATACTTAGCTGGTGGGCCAATGGGGAGGCAGACCACGTTTCCCACCGAAAGCCCCCTTGCCAGACAGCTAACCCCAAATGGGGCTGCTCAGTTTCCTAACCAGATCAATATAAAATACGTAACGGTAAAACGCGGGCAGCCACCGAGGGTTGAGGTCAAGTATCTAAACTATTTCTCTTTTCTGCTGTCCTTTCATGCCCGCCCTGCCTCCTTTAAGGAACTCATCACAATCACCGGCTATGAGAAAAACACTGAGGCTGCCCGAGATGCCATCTTGAAAATTGTAGCCGATCTTGAGGAGATGGTCAGCGAAGATGTCCGCCTGGATCACAGAGTCCACGCCCGCATCATCGGTGGGAGAGGCAAAGCCATCCGCAAACTCATGGAAGAATTCCGGGTAGGGGGTCAGGCTCAGAGCTAGGTGGGAGACACGGCAGGGACTTTCCCCTCCCAGGGAATTCTGGGAAAGAAGCCCCAAAGCCATTAGTGCCCCATCTACTACAGGTAGTCCTCATCTTAACAACAGTTCATTTAGTAACCATTCAAAGGAATGGTGCAGTGGCCTAGAGATGGGGCTCTTGCCTCACAATCAGGAGGATGTGAGTTTGATCTTAGGCGGAGGCAGATATTTCTCTCTCTGGGAACAATGAGAATATATCTGCTGAACAGATTCCGCATTGGCAACAGGAAGGGCATCCGGACATTAAACACCCTGCTAGCTCCCTTCAGTTGCCCAGACTCCACCCCACAAGGGATGATGGGGTCGTTAAAAGACAATGCTGATTTAGTGATCATTCACAGTTACAATGGCTCTGGGAAAAAAATGATTTATGACCATTTTTCACACTTAACAACCATTGCAGCATCCTCATGGTCGTGCGATTGAAATTCAGATGTTTGGCAACTGATTCAGACTTATGATGGTCGCAGTGCCCCTTTTTGCCACCTTCTGACAAGCAAAGTCAGTGGGGGAGGCCAGATTCACCTCGTGACCCATGTTTCTAACTTTCTAACAGCTGCAGTGATTCACTTAACAACGATGGCAGGAAAGGTTGGGAAATGGGGTGCAAATCACTTAAGTGTTTCACTAGCAATAGAAATTTGGTGCCCAATTGTGGCACTACCTGTACCACAAGGATGTCTGAGTGAAATGGTAGCCAGTTTGTTTTTTCTCTTTATCGGTGGAAGGAAAAATCATTTCGCTTTCCTTAGAAAGTAACGTTTTCTTCGAGTTGAGCTTGACTTTGTGTGTTTGTTTTGGGGCCACAGGACAAATATGGTTCGCTCTCATTTTATGTTCCTGTTCGGTCTAAAGCTCTGGGATTTTCCTGGTCAGCTTTTGGATATCTGCCGAGATCAGGTAGGGATCTTACCTTATTTCAAAACAGCTTTTTCTTCTCGGCAGGTGGATATCCGCTTCCCGCAGCCAGGTGCCAGCGACCCAGATAGAGTCACCGTGACAGGGCTGCCTGAAAACGTAGATGATGCCATCGACCACATGCTTAACCTGGAAGAGGAATATGTGAGAGGGAATTTGGGGGGTTTTAGGATGTGGGTGTGTGAGGGGGAAGCATTGGTGGTATTTAATATTTTTTTACTTCCGGTTCTGTGGACGTGACATGGTGGGTGGGTGTGGCAGGGGAAAGATACTGCAAAATCCCCATTCCCTCCCCACCCCACTAACCTGCTTTCCAGCTCCGTTCTCCTGTGCAGGGCAACAAAAGAAGACTCAGCCAATCAGCTGGGACTCAGGAGGCAGAGAATAGATGGGGGCGGGGCCAGTCAGAGGTGGGATTTGCCAATTCTCTGACATACTCAAAATTTCCGCTACCGGTTCTCCAGAACCAGTCAGAACCGGCTGAATGCCACCTCTGGGAAAAAGCTAATTGAAAGAACAGAGGGAGAACAAAGGGCAGAGCAGAGCATCATTTTGCTCTGCTGCTTCAGAATTTCCCCCGCAGCTATTCATTCACTAGGGTAGAGTCTCCAACCAAGGCAACTTTAAGACTCGTGTCTTCAACTCCCAGAATTCCTCAGCCACCTCTGGCTGAGGAATTCTGGGAGTTGAAGTCCACAAGTCTTAAAAGTTGCCAAGGTTGGAAACCCCTGCGCTAGGGAGATTTTTAAGACCATGTTTCCAAGGAAAAACCTTTCCTGAGGTCTCTGCTTTTGTGTCAGGCTCACTGTGTACGCCAAACCAAGAAATCAATTCCACAAGAAAGTTACAATTACATTGATGATTATGGGTCAGCTTCTTTACTTTCTCTTTTACCACTTCCTTACAAAATCTTTAAAAAGTAAGGTTCTACATTTAGGCAAGAAAAATCAAATGCACAGGTACAGTTGTGTGAGGGATCTTGGGAGTCCTAGTGGACAAACATTTAAATATGAGCCAGCCGTGTGCTGTGGCTGCCAAAAAAGCCAACACAGTTCTAGGCTGCATAAACAGAGGGAGAGAATCAAGATCGTGTGAAATGTTAATATCACTTTATAATGCCTTGGTAAGGCTACACTTGGAATACCGCATCCAGTTTTGGTCACCACGATGTAAACAAGATGTTGAGACTCTAGAAAGAGTGCAGACAAGAGCAACAAAGGTGATTAGGGGACTGGAGGCTAAAACATATAAAAATGATTGCTGGAATTGGGTATGTCTAGTCTAATGAAAAGAAGGACTAGGGGTGACATGATAGCAGTCTTCCAATATCTCAGGGTCTGCCACAAAGAAGAGGGAGTCAAGCTATTCTCCAAAGCATCTGAGGGCAGGACAAGAAACAATGGGTGGAAACTAATCAAGGAGAGAAACTACCTTAGAACTAAGGAAAAATTTCCTAACAGTTAGAACAATTAATCAGTGGAACAACTTGCCTCCAGAAGTTGTAAATGTTCCAATACTGGAAGTTTTAAAGAAGACATTGGACAATCATTTGTCTGAAATGGTATAGGGTTTCTTGCCTGAGCAGGGGGTTGGACTAGAAGACCTCCAAGGCCCCTTCCAACTCTGTTATTCTATTCTCTACTTTGGGTTATTTTACTTTAGGTGTCCAAGGAGATTTTGGTTCTTGCACTTCTCGCAGCCTCAACTGCCATTTACAGCTGCTGTAATTTGGCTTTGAGGTTGCCTTCCCATCTTCTTCTGGGTCTGTCTCATGTTCCTTGACCACCTCCTCTTTTTATGGATGCCTTAAATTGTAACCCAAACTTGGAAACTTTATGAATTGTGGACTCTAACTCCCAGAATTCTATGCTGGCTGAAGAATTTGGGGAGTTGAAGTCCACAGGTTGTAAGTGATCAAGGCTGGGGATCCCTCCTGTTAATATTACCATATAACCCATCTATAGTTGCAGGTAGAATCATTAACTGTGTTTCTACAACAACCCCTGAGCAGGTACATTTGATCAAAAGAGTAAGCTTGGCTAATCTTAATCTTGGCTGGGTTTTAGGAACAGTTTGGCTTGCTGCACAGATCCAACCTGTTTCATGAGTTTAATGCTCAGTACATGGTGAGAACTTTGGCAGTGGGTGGCTTCAATAATCCAATTAATTGTGGAGCAGTAATTACATATTCTGGGCATACATCCCCAGAATGCGGTGCCCAAAGGAAATGAGATACTTTAGAACATGAAACTTGTTATTTGCACCTTGGGATATCATCAAATACCTTTTTCAAGCAGCAGCAGGAAAGATATCGTGCCAATTGCCTGCAGGGCAAGGTGATGAAATGACCATGTCATAACTGAAAAGAATCAATCTGAAGTTTTGTTGTTTACAAAGTGCTCAGACTCACAATCTCTGGTGTGACAATTGTGACGTATGCCCAACTCTAATGGTGGACTCATTTATACTTATACCTGTTTATTCTTATATGTTCATATTTATACTTGTTTCCCCATACATGCTTGACAAACTAAACAAATAAACTAAATAAATAAAAATAAATAAATAGCTAGATAGGTGGGTGAGTTGGCAGACAGAAAGACAGAATATTTGAGAGAGAGGGGTGGGGGAGTGGGGGAGAGAGAGAAACAGAAAGATAGGCAGATATTTTGGAATGGCAAAATCATGCCCATTTCTGCCCTCCTAAGAGAAAATCAGCTCAGAATTGTCAAGGCATCTATCTGGTTCTTCTTTGAGCAAAAATCCTGAGCTGATTTTCTCTTAGGAGGGCAGAAACAGGCATGATTTTGCCATTCCAAAATATCTGCCTATCTTTCTGTTTCTCTCTCTCCCACTCTCTCCCCCCCCCCACTACTCTCTCTCTCTCTCTCAAATATTCTGTCTTTCTGTCTGCCAACTCACCCACCTATCTAGCTATTTATTTATTTTTATTTAGTTAGTTTATTTGTTTAGTTTGTCAAGCATGTATGGGGAAACAAGTATAAATATGAACATATGAATAAATAGGTATAAGTATAAATGAGTATGAATACATGGGAACAGTAGGACAGGGATGGTAGGTATGCTGGTGTGCTTATGCACGTCCTCCTTACAGACCACTTAGGAATGGAGTGAGGTCCACAGTAGACAGTTTAAGGTTAAAGTTTTGCAGGATTGAGGATGTGACAACAGAGTCAGGTAGTGAGTTCCAGGCATTGACCACTCTCTTGCAGAAGTGTTTTCTGCAGTAGAGTTTGGGAGCGGTTTACTTTGAGTTTGTATCTATTGTTTGCCTATGTGTTATTGTGGTTGAAGCTGAAATAGTAATTGAAAAGTAGGTTGTTGTAGCAGACAATTTTGTGTACTAAGCTTCGGTCAGACCGTAGGTGGTGTAGTTCTAAGTTGTCTAACTATCTATTATCTATCTATTTATTATCTATATTTGCTTATCATCTATCAATCTTATGTATATCATATATCTATTGTCTGTCTCTACCTTGCTCTCTACCATCTGTCTGAATGTCTGTCCATCCATCCATCCATCCATCCATCCATCCATCCATCCATCCATCCAATCTATCTAATCATTTGTATCTCACGGAAAAGCCAAGCTAAATTTGGGAATTATTGCCCACAGTTTCTTAACGGACAGCTGTCTCCTTGCAGATGATGGATGTGGTGGAAACAGAAACCATGGCTGCTTACATGAAACCTCCCTCCCGCTTGGAAGAGGAGCCTCGGGGCCCCGCCAAGGGATTTGTAGTGCGTGACGCCCCCTGGAATGCATCTGGGAACAAGGTTGGGTTCAACACTATTGGTGGTCCCTCCTTCACTTCGTTTGACCAGTTGACCAGCTTCAGATCTTGATAAAGAGCAGGAGGACTCAGCTCTCTAGTTGTCAGTGATGAGTGGTTGGTCGCCCAGTAACCAGATGTTTAGACTGGAGTTGGCATTTTCATGCACCTGTTGAGTCCTTCCCAATAGACCCAGGATAGGCAGATGGGTTACATAACTTGTGTTGTTATTATTTTGAGAAATGTGAATTTGAAAAAAAAAATACAGATAATCCTAAACTTACAACAATTCATTTAGTGACTGTTCATAGTTACAATATCAATGCAAAGGTAACTTATGACCATTTTTCACACTTATAACCATTGCAACATCACCACGGTCATGTGATCAAAATTCAGACGCTTGGCAACTGACTTGTATTTATGACAATTGCTGTGATCCATTTTTGAGACCTGACTGGTAAGGTCAAAGGGGAAGCCAGGTTCCCTTAATAACCGTGTTACTAAACTTCTCAACTGTGGTGATTCACTTAATAACATCAGCAGGAAAGACTGTAAAATGGGGCAGATTTGACTTAACAAATGTCTCCGTTAGCAATAGAAATGTTGGGCTCAGTTGCACTTGTAAGTTAAGGACTACCTACGTGGTGTGGAACGTGTTTTCTTACCTTAATAAAGCTCCCCATCATTTATTCCTTATTCACATGAGAGCTTCTTTTCTTGGGCTGCCATCTAGAAAGAAAGAAGGAAGGAAGGAAGGAAGGAAGGAAGGAAGGAAGGAAGGAAGGAAGGAGGAAGGAAAGGAGGGAATGGAGGAAGGAAGAGGGAAGGAAAGGAAGAAGGAAAAAAAGAAAGAAAAAATAAACTCAGCAACTGAAATTTTCATTTTTAATTGTCAACTTCTTGCCATCAGTAACCAGACTAGATACAATTGGAAAAAAAAAGGGGGGGGGACAAGCACTGCATTAGCTGAACTAACTTATTCCATGCAGGACATCCAGGGTACAGGAAGTCCTCGACATGACCACAATGGAGCCCAAAATTTGGTTGCTAAGAGAGACATTTGTGAAGTGTGTTTTGCCCCGTATTACAATCATTCTTCCTTCCATGATTAAGTGAACCACTGAGCTTGATAAGTTACTAACCCGGTTGTTAAATAAATCTGGCTTACCTATTGTCTGTCAGAAGGTCGCAAAAGGGGATGAAATGACCCCACAAGTCTCATAAATATGAACCAGTTGAATTTTGATTGCATGATTGTGGGGATGCTTGAAAGGTAACTGAAAAACAGTCATAAGTCACTTTTTTCAGTGGTGCTATAACTTTGAACAGTCACTAAAGAACGGTTGTAAGTCAAGGACTACCTGTACATCCTTTGTTTCGGGACTGCCTAAGGAAAGCACCCCCTCTGAACTTGACTGTCCTCTTTTTGTTTCAGGCCCCAGATGTGAGCAGCGCCGAAGAGTTCCCCATTTTTGGCACCGGCGTGGTCCCTAAGCAGGCATCGGTTTGGGGCCCCAAGAAGTTTTGAGGCCAGGGACCACCACGGCTGGCTCGCCAGGCAGGGCCTCATGGTCTGGGGGGAGCCTCAGTGGCACCACCAGCTCCCTGCCACCAGCCGTCACTCTTCCTCTCCGAGACTCTCTCCTCTTCCTCCTCGCCCGTGACTCTGTGCAAAACCATTAACCAATCAAAAAAGCCATAGCCTCCCTCCTGTTCCTTTCTTCTTGTGGAGCCAAAAGTAGGCCAGGTTTTAAGCACACCTATGTTCAAGGAGCCTTGTGCAGCTAGTGGGGTTCCCCCCCCCCAACTCCATTTGCCAGATTTCAGGGCATTAAACTCCTTGCTTGAACCCCCTTGCTTCCGCCTCTCAGCCGTGAAAGAAGTCCTGAACCTTTCCTGTCCAGTTCCTTCTCTTCTCAGGGTGACCTGGGCCCATTCACATCTCCTGGAAGAGCTGGAAGGAGAGGGGTTTGTTGGGGGAGAGGTTCAGACTTGCTGGAGTACAATTCCTCGCTCACCCAACCATCACGCTCTGCTTTCGGATGCCAGAAGCGGCTTCAGCTTGGCTTGTTTCCTGGCTCTGCTCTGCTAGTGAATTTGGAGCTGGGAAGGACCAAAACTGGAGGAAGAAACATTCTTGCAAAGAGAGAGGGTTTGTGTGTGTGTGTGTGTGTGTGTGTGTGTGTGTGTAGGTAGATCTAGAAATGAGATTCTGGCTTGCTGTGGGTGAAAGGCCCACTTTGGAAGCAGGTAGCACTTAGAAACTTTGACAACTAGCAGCCTTCCTTCTCCACCTCCTCCTCCCTTTTCACATCGGTGACCCCTCTCTGGAGTCTGAAAATGTTCTTTTTTTCCCTCTTCCTCCATTTTCAGCTATTTCTCATCTCCTTTCCCCCAGCTCCCCCTTTCTTCCCTTTCCCTTTGTCTTCCATCTACTCGCTTTGAACAGTGTCAAGGGAAAATAGGCAACCATTGGTCCAAGAGGCAGATGTTCTTGTCGACTTCCCTTTTTTGGTGACTAGTCCTCATCATACTTCCCAGGTTTTAAACTGTGATTTCTCAAGCGGGAGGGTATGTTCGGGCGTGTGTCCACACGAGAGCGCGTGGGTTTAAGTGAGAAAGGCGAAGGTGTGAGTTAATACCCCCTCCCTAGCTCCATCTCTTCTCTTGCCACCAACAATCCAGGTTGTCCTGGCTGTGCGATGGGGCACAACATAACAAATGAAAAAAAGGAAAAGGAAAAAACGACAACAACCTGGAAGAGCGACATAACCCAGTTTTTCCTTTTTTCTTCTTTTTTTCTTTTCCTTCTGAGGAAGGCAAGGTTTTGGGGAGAAATAAAAATATGACAAAAATCAGAAGACACTATTGGCCTTAACAGGGGGTGGGGGGAAAACAACGGGGCGGGGCATGAGAAGGAGGGAAAAGGGAACTTACGTTTGACAAAGGAAATATGCAAACTCTGTAGGTCACACAGTGACTGGATTTTTTTTCTAATTCCAAATAAAAAAAAAAAACTGTGTGGGAAAAATAAAAACTCTTTTGGTGAATTTTTGATGCATCAGTTGAGCTGTGTGGGAGTCTTTTTGCTTTCTCCATACTGAAAGGGAAATCCCACTTATTGTAGCTACTGTTCTTCTGTTGCTATTCCAGTGGAGAGACGAATACAGGTAGTCCTTGACTTACAACCATGACAGTTCGAAATTACAACAGGACTGAAAAAAAGTGACGGAGCATGTTCTCACAACTGTTGAAAAATCTCCGTAGCTGGACTTAAATCAGGACCAGAATTTCCTTTGCTAAGCCTGGTAGTTATAGAGTGAATAGAGTAGAACAGAACAGAACGTAAATTAGAATATAGATAGAATCCAATAGAATAGAATAGGAATGTAATTAGAATAGAACAGAATAGAATAACATGTAAATCAGAATATAGAATAGAATCCAGTAGAGTAGAATAATAGAGCAGAGCAGCCAGAGCATTAGAATTAGGATACAATAGAATACAGAACAGAATAAAACAGAATAGAATAACAAAATTGGAAAGGACTTGGAGATCTTATATCTAGTCCAATCCTCTACTCAGGCAGGAAACCCTGTAACATTTCAGATAAATGGTTGCCCAATCTCTTCTTAAAAACTTCCCTTAGATGCTCTGGAGAATAGCTTGACTTCCTCTTCGTGGCAGCCCTTCAATCTCTTCTTAAAAACTTCCACAGATTGAACACCCACAACTTTTGGAGGCAAGTTCTCACTGTCAGGAAATTCCTCCTTAGTTCTAGGTTGTTTCTCTCCTTGATTAATTTCTACCCATTGCTTCTTTTCCTGACCTCAGGTGCTTTGGAGAATAGTTTGACTCCCTCTTGGTGGTTGTCCCTCAAATATTGGAACACTGCTACTACGTCATCCCTAGTCCTTTTTTTTCACCAAACTTAGATGTACCCAATTCCACCAACCATTCCTTACAAGTTTTTAGCCTCCAGTCTCCTAATGATGTGGGCTTCATTCGATTTTGTGCATTTGATATTACGATCTCTCCCCTGCCCACATTTGTTAATCGAATCACTAGCTGTTAAGTGAACCATGCTGCCGTTGAAGTTGAATCAACTTCCCCCATTGACTTCGCTTGTCAGAAACTGGCCGGGAAGGAGACAAATGATCAAATTCCCATCCCAGCTCAACTGTCATAAATACATGCCAGTTGCCAAGTGCCCTATCTTTTGATCACATGACACAAGGATTCTGCGACAGTCCTAAATCTGAGAACCTAGTCCTAAGTCCCTTATTTTCAATGCTGTAACTTCAGTCGCTAAGCAAGTCGCTTTTAAGTCGAGGACTAGCTGTGGTCTCCATTTGGGCCTATAAGAAACAAAGCTGATGTAACACAGCCCTGACACTGTATTTCTTGTGTTCTTAGCCTTTCCGATGAGGTCTTTCCAGTCTGGAAAAGCAATCCAATCTTCTTAAGAACTGCTCTTTCGGTTGACAGATTTGACTCGTTAATCCCACAGGGTCAAAGCAGCCAGTCGAAGTTGGGACACGGAAATCAGTTCTGGCTCAGCGCTGATCCTCCTTCTGTAGGAGATCAGCCAGGGCAAGTCAGCCATTGTTTACTTTCTGCCTTTTCATCTAGTATAATTACTATGAAACTGGAGAGGGCCCACCAGCAACCAGTTACAGGCGGGGTTTAGGATGTCTTTCATCTCACACAAACTCCACCAAAACGCTTAAAATTTTTGAGGGACAAAAACCCACAATTCAGGTGATCCTTTGGCAAAAGTTGCACCCACTCTATCAAATCTGCCTCTTTGAAACAGCGTAAATCACTGCGATCAGAAATTGTCAGGCTGTCGTCAAATATATAAATTGCTGAGTCACTCAGGCATACAAATTAGAGAGTGTGTGAGTTTGGTGTAGGGGTTATGGTGTCAGTCTAGAAACCAGGATATTGTGCTCCAGTCCTGCCTTAAGCCCAAAGCCAGTTGGTTGACCTTGGGCCAGTCACTCACTCTGGGCCCTAGGAAGGAAGCAACGGCAAACCGCTTCTGAAAAATCTTGCTGCAGGGACTAATCCAGGCAGCTACCAGGAGTCAACACTGACTCAAAAGTCCCACTCACACACCCCAAAAAGCCCACAGTAGTATTTTTGCTTATTGTTTTAGGGAGTTCGGCCATTGCTATTTATGGCTAAGCATGGACTCCTTGTTTGTCGTTATCTAACTAATTATGGTTTATTGGAAACTGATTACATGTACAAGCCAATCCAGCAGTTCGTGTACGATGTTAAAAGGCAGCACACAAACATACAAGTTGAAGAAATCTGCGTTGTGCAGCTGCCAAGCAGGGACAAAAGCTGCGATACCCACAGTAAATTTCTGTCATTCACTGATATTCACTGCTGTTCCATAAACAAATGGCTACTTCTGCCAAGTATGTTCCTTTTATTCCCAATTTGTTTTTATCTGAATGCAAACAGCTTTATCTATCACAGGAAATGCTGAATGGGGCTTGCAAACCTAATGAAAAGATGCCTACAAATTAAAGCAGAGACTGAAAATGCAGGAAGCATTTTTTAATTAACAGCCAAGTTGAAAAACACGATCCTTCCCTTGTATAAAGCAGGCTCTTCAGTCACTAGAGAATATAAGTATTTTTTTGAAAAACCACAGGAGCTCCCAGGTATGCAGAAATGACGAAGTAATTGGGTGGACTTCGCCATCAGCTAAAAGGCTAGGATGGGGTGGAAGTCCCCATCCATGCTGCCCATCCACCCAGGTCAATTTTTGGATCACTCTTAACACCATATGGCTGCAAAAGAGATGCTCGGCCTTAGCCAGTTCTATTGCACCTTCGGCCTGGCCCAGCATTGAATTCATTTTGCCAGATGCCCCATTTGAGCCAATAATTACCCCGGGAGGAGAAACTGGGATTCAAGAATTGATTTCTGTGCAGAATTAGAAGAGTTATTCAAAGACATTTCAGAATCGAGATATGCTCAGGAGCCAAGTCCAAATCGAGCAGGCCTGCGTATAAACCGAGCACCAAATTTCTGTGGCTAAGCAAGGCAGTTAAGGAAATTTTTACTCATTTTACAGCCTTTGTCACCACAGTTGACAAATGAAATCATTGCAGACCTTAACTTAGTAACACAATTTTTAGATGAATCTGGCTTCCCCATTGACTTTGTTTTTCAAAAGGTGATAGCAAAACCATGGGACACTGCAACTGTCATAAATATAAGTCAGTGGCCAAATACCTGGATTTTAATCATGTAACCTTGGGGATGCTGCAATGGTCATAAGTGAAAAATGCTCAATAAGTCACTTTTTTTTTCAGTGCCACTGTTAATTTTGAACTGTCGTTAAACTAATGGTTGTAAATTGAGAACCACAGTGCTGGTATACCATATATTACACATACATGTCAGAATGTCCTGAGATTTCATCATTTGTTCCCAGTATCAAACACAATTTAGACTGAACATCCCATAATAAGAGTGGGGGGGATGCACTTACTAAACTAAATTGTGCAGTTTTATGTTTTTAACATGCTAATGAATGTTTTACCTCCGGACTTTTAACTTTTTACCTCTGAATTTTTGCTGTGCAAAATGCTACATTATTTTTCCACCAGTAATAGGTGGACTTTCAAAATTCTTTTTCACACTTACACATCCACAATTGCACCAACCCTTCCTATAAGTGGAAGGTTTGTAGTTGGCCTCTTTAGCTTTTAATGACAAGTGTCAAAGAAGATGTGGGCCCACTGCTAATTCTAACCATGGCTTGATCACATTTAAGAAAGACTAGCTCTGATAAAAGCTAAACTGTGGTTTGTTTGCAAAAGCCCCTTTAGTGGTTTGCTAGTGGGTTAATAGCCCTGAGGGAGAATACAGGTCATCCACAGTTCATTTAGTGATGGTTCGAAGTTACAAGGGCCCTGAAAAAAGTAACATGACCATTTTTCACACTTAATGAGTGCTGCAGCATTCCCCATGGTCGCGTGATTTACATTCAGATGCTTGAGGCAAGAATTATGACGGTTGGAGCCTCCCGGGATCATGGGATCATCTTATGCGACCAAGTCAATGGGGAAGCCAGATTCACTTAATAACCAAGTTACAAACTTGCGATTCACTTAATGTGGCAAGGCAAGTTGTAAAATGGGATAAAACTCACTTCAGAGATTTCTCATTTTGGCAACATAAATTTGGGGCTCGATTGTGGTTGTAAATCAAGGATTATCGGAGTACCTTCTCCTTGACTCTGGTCAGGTGCCCATTCTCCAGAAAGCCAAGTTGCACGCCCACTCAGCCAAAACTCATGCGCATTCCCACGAGATGCTAAAAATGAATGGAACATAGCTGGAAGAGTCTTTGGGAGGTCTTGAAGTCCAGCCCCCGTGTCTCAAGCAGACAGAACCTATACCACTTCAGATAGGTGACTTCTCTCAAACCCAGAGAGAGGGAGAGGTGGGGAGCGGGAGCGGAGAAAGAGGGAGGGGCGAGGTGGGGAGGAAGGAAAAGAGGTGGGGAGAGAAAGGTGGGGAGGGAAGGAAGGGGAGAGGGAGGGAGGGGGAGGGGAGAGGTGGGAAGGGAAAGGAGAAAGGGAGGGAGGGAGGGAGAGGTGGGGAGGGAGGAAGAGAGGTGGAGGGACAGAGAGGGAGGGAGGGAGGAGGAAGAGAGACAACGCGAGAGAGGCCGAGGCTGAACCATGCGACCCGCTTCAAAGCCCTCAGAGCCTTTGAACCACCTCGGATTAACGCGATTCATGCTAACCCGGCGGTCTTTCCTTTGAAGCCGGTTCAAGCCGCTCTGCCGAGCCAGCCGGTGCGCACCGGTCTCCCCAACTCCCCACCCCATCTCACCTCCCCAAAGCCTCCCGGGCTCCCAGATCGCGGATCGGAAACGCAAAGCCTTTCTTCCCTCCCTCCGCCTCCTACCCTCGCCCCGACCCCGCCTTATCTCCCCTTCATAAAAAAAAAAAACATCCTCACCCACCCCCACCCCCACAACCATCACCTTCCGTCCTATCGGTGAGCCACCAACCCCGCAGGCCGCGAAACCCGGGCGCTGCGTAAAAAAATCAACCCCACGGCGCGCGTGGGGCGTGACGCGGTGGGAAGCGAGGAGGAGCCGTTGGCCAGCCCCCACCCCACCCCACCGCCGGTTGAGGGCGTGGCCTCGGCGGGGACCTGCCGGGAAAGAAGCGGGCTGCCGGTTCGCACGCAGGAGAAGCGGCTGCCGGTCTCCGTGTGCGCGCGTGGGCGGGGGTAAGCCCCCAAAGATGCTTTCCCCGCCGCAGTTTCCTTGCCTTTGCGCCCTGGCCGCGTGAAGAAGAATCCCGGATCGTCTGGATCCACCCGGTTTCCTCGATTCCCTGCCCGGCTCCGAAACATCTCGCCCGACTGCTTGGCCGGCTTCCCTTCCAAGATCCGCGATACCGGATCCCCCAGCCTGCGTTGCCCGGTGCCATCGTGGGCACGGGAAGCGCTTCCTAACCTTCCTTGTGGGTTAACCCAACCCTGGTCACCCAACTTGCTGCGGAGGTCTTCTCGTCCGACCAACCTTGGTTTCTTCTGGCCGCTTTTGCTACCTGGGTTGTTTGAATCCTGGTTTCTCTGCTTCTCCTGTTCCTCCCCTTTGCCTCCTCAAGGGCTGGAGAAAAGAGAGCCAGCCGGGACCCTGATGGCAACACTACTTTTCTTCTGGGTGATGATGCAGGGATCTTCTCTGTTATAGTTGTCCTTTCTTCTCCCTTCCTCCTCCTCCTCCACCTCCTCTTGACCTTCCATCTTCTTTCCCCTTGACCTTCCATCCTTCACAGAACTGCTTCCTCTGGCCTTTGGAGGACCTGGGGTGGGTTGTCCTTCCATGCCTCCTTAAATCCTTCAACTGACTCTTCACCTTCTTGGCTTCTCCTCCTTTCCAAAGTCTTTTCTCTTCCAGCTCCCTTGACAACACCCACCCACCCACCCCCATAATGGACTTTTTCCTCAGTGGGGTGGCTGCCTGTGGGGCCTGCCTCTTTACCAATCCCCTGGAAGTGGTGAAGACCCGGATGCAACTCCAAGGAGAGCTCCGCTCCCCTGGCACGTACACCCGCCATTACCGCAATGTCTTCCATGCCTTGTACACCATCGGACGGGTGGACGGGCTGGCTGCTCTCCAGCGAGGACTTTCGCCTGCCTTGTTCTATCAGTTTGGCTTTAACGGCATCCGCTTAGGCGCCTATGGGATAGCGGAATCCAAGGGCTACATCTACAAGCTTGATGGACAGATCAGCCCATTGCGGGCCACCCTGGCAGGAGCTTTGGCTGGCGCCGCAAGTGCCATTGTGAGCAGCCCCCTGTACCTGGTGGGTCTTAAGCCCAGAAGCGTTAGAATAACAGAGAAATTGACCCCCCCAACGCATTTCTGTCTGGAATTCAGAGTTGCTGGGTGGATTTCTTCCTTTTAGAATCAGGGATAAAGAGATAAGCAACTATTATTATTGTTATTATTATTATTATAGAACTAAAACCAATGTAATGAATATTGTTGTAAACGTCTTGAATATTATTTCCTAAAACTATTTGTACCTAGACAACACACTGTTACTAAAACTAAAAATGGAATCTTTATATGTTATATGTTAAATTTTATATATATATTATATAGAGTGAGAAAAAGAAAAATGCAGCAGTCACCAAAAATATTTCCTGATAGCAATAAGCACTTAGACTTATATACCAGTTTACAGTGCTTTAACAGCACTCTCTTAAGTGGTTTACAGAGTCAGCCTAATGCTCCCAACAATTTTGGGTCCTCACTTTACCAACCTAGGAAGGATGGAAGGCTGAGTCAACCTGGAGCTGCTCAGAATCGAACCACTGGAGTGAGCAGTGACTTAGTCTGCAGGGCTGCATTCTAGCCGCTATGTAAACGGGCTGTTTGGTTGCTTCTTTTTTCACCTGTCCCTGTACTTTTACAAGAGCCAGATTTGCTACTGTGCTGGTTTTCACCAACTGTGAGAATGTTCTCCTCTGGTTTAAAGCAACTTTGAATACGAGCCTTTCACTGCTCTGATTAATAGAACAAAACCTGCTTCAGAAGTGGGTAACACATTGATGGGAGAAACAGAAATCAATTCTGAATTCATCATCCTGACATGTTGTTTCTTAACAAAGTAACCTTTCTCTAATCCTCTCTCCAGGTGAAGACTCATCTCCAAGCTCAGTCAGCTTCTGAGATTGCTGTAGGACACCAGTATCAGCACCAGGTAAGCTGCTCTTGCCTTATAGTGAGAAAGTTGTAATTCGCTGACCTTTTGATACCTCAGAATCTCACCGTAAATTACTGGTCACCAAGTTTGCAGGATTTTCAAAAAGGGTCTTTCTTAGCCTTTCTCAGGGGACCTCGGGAATGATTAAAAAAAACATATGCAAAAAAGATAAATTAAGATTCTGGTCCTCGTGATTCTAAAGCAAGTCTAACAAAGAGAAGGACTAGTAGGGGTGATTTGATGGCAGTCTTCCCATATTGTCATAGAGAAGAGGGGGTTGACTTATTTTCCAAAGCGCCCGAGAACAGGACAAGAAGAAATAGGTGGAAGATGATTAAGGAGAGCTCCAATCTGGAACTAAGGAGACATTTCCTGATGGTGAGAACAGTTAATCAGTGGAATGGCTTACCTTTGGAAGTTGTGAGTGCTCCATCATTGGGGGTTTTCAAGAAGAGACTGGACGAACATTTGGCCAGATTGGTATAGGGTCTCCTGCTTTAGCAGGGGGTTGGGCTAAAAGGCCTCTAAAATCCCTTCCAACCCTATTATTCTGTGCTCTAACTAAAGGGCCTTTCAAAATTGGAACTACAGAAAAGTATCTCACCATGAAATAGTCCTTCCTGCATCACTGATCCAGAACTGAACACAGTTCTGCACTGTATTCCCAGTATTGCCCAAAGATGCAAGAGGCTGAACTTGTGGTTTGTCCTGCCGCTAAATTGTAGTCTTTCCCAATTTTGATTGTTGGGAGAGGAGCTTGTTTTGGCACACCAGCTCCTTTAATAACATCTGGTCCACCTCTATCTCCATGTGTTGAAGAGACAGCCTCCCAGCAATGGAAATTGCTGGCAACCATTATTATTTCAATAGCTATCATGTTGCCTGGAACTCAGTTCTTCATGCATGGTTGCTAGAAAGTATTCTTAGCAATTCATTCATGGTATGACCTCAAGATCTATTAGGATAGCTAGATTTTAGAAAATACAAGGCAATGATGTCATTCATTTCCCCTGCCTCCATAAATCTTCATTGTTTGCATTATTTGCATTGTTTAACTTATTGCACCTGTGATGGTTTGCCAATTGCACAATGGCAGATAGGACAGTACTCCAGAAGGTTAACATTGCCCAGAGGATCATTGGTTGCCCTCTCTCCTCTTTGTAAAAGCTTTATAGCTCCTTCTGCCTTTTTAAAACATTCTTAAAGTTCCATCTCATCCTGGGCACCCTTTTGTTTGAACTATTATCATCTGGCAGGCAGTTTAGGACAGTAAAAATAAGGACAAATAGGCTCAAAAACAGCTTCTATCCCAGGGCAGTAACTATACTGAATTCTACTGTATAGTGCAATATTCATGCATTATCAGGAGTTTTCAATACAATTGCATAGAACGTGAGGGATGTGTGTATTTGTTTTAGTTATTGTTTTATGTATAATGAAGATGGCGTTTAATTTCGTTGTATGGGGCGCAATGACAATAAACTGAACAAAACTAAACTAAACCAAACCAAACCCAACCCAACCCAACTCCAAATTGTACACCTAAAGAAAAACAACAATCTATGGCTTTTAAGGACTAATCATTTTATTATCCAGGTACTGCTTGACTTACAACCCACAACTGAGCCCAAATATATCTCTTGGTAAACAAGATAGTTATTAAGTGAGTTTTGCCCCCCTTTTATGACCTTTCTTGCCAGAGCTGTTAAACGAATCACTGCAGTTATTAAGTTAGTACACAGTTGTGAAGTGAATTTGCCTTCCCCCTTGGCTTTTGCTTGGTCTCAAAAACACTGCCACTGTCACAAATATGAACTGCTTGCCAAGCATCTGAATTTTGATCACGTGACTGGAGGGATGCAGTGTGTCAGCCTTTGAAGCCATATTTTACTTGTAAAATTTGTTGTAAGTGTTAAACAGTCATACGTGACTTTTTTCAGGGTTGTTGTAACTTTGAAGGCTCCCTAAATAAATGGCTGTAAGTGGAGGCCTATTTTTAGAGAAAGAAAATAATGTAGCCTCATCTTATGACCACAGCTGAACCCAACATTTATGTTGTTAAGTGAGAATTCATTATGTGTGTTTTGCCCCATTTTACAACATTTCTTGCCACTGTTAAGCGAATCACTGCAGTTGATAAGTTGGTGACATAGTTGTTAAGTGAATCTGACTTTGCTTGTTAAAAGATAGCAACCCCGGACGCTGCAATGGTCATAAGTATAAAACCAGTTACCCAGCATCTGAATTTTGATCACGTGATCTTGGGTATGCTACAAGATTGTAACTGAAAAACGGTCATGTCACTTTCTTTGGTGCTGTTGTAACTTTGAACAGTCACTATATGGACTGTTGTAAGTTGAGGACTATTTGTAAGTAGATATCCTGGCTCTTTCAAAGTCTCTTTCAAAGACTCCTGTTCGGGTCTTTGAAAGAGCAATAAAGGCATCATTTATATAAACTACACCTCCCCTTTAAAAAAATATCTAAATTTGGTCTAGTGATTAAGTGGTTCATTTTGGTCTATGGCTGGGTGTAGAACTATGGCCTCTTTATCACTTGCGGACTTCAACTCCCAGAATTCCTGAGAGAACTATGGCCATGCTAACTCAGGAATTCTGGGAGTTGAAGTCCACAAGTCATAAAGGGGCCATAGTTCCCCATTTCTCGGTTAAGGTATTAGGCTAAAAAGTGGGAGACAGTGAGTTCTAATTCTGCCTCAGCTATAAAAGCCACCTTTTCAAATTTAGGCCAACTAGCCCAACCCACCTCACAGGGTTGTTTTTGCACAGAAAATAGGAGGAAGAAGACATTTTGGTTATGTTCACCACCATGAACATATTTGTAAAAAAAAATAGTCAGGAGACAAATAAACAAAATAAATAGTAAATAAAACCGTTTCAGCCGAATTAAAATATTGGGTGAACTTAATTAAGCAATGTTAGTTGCTTAAATCTCAGCTCAGGAAGTAGTAAACAATCATCCTAGGAAATACTCTTCTCCAATCTATAGCGAATATTCTTGCATTGCCCTGTTTGGAAGTAGAGTGAGGAAACAAGATGGCCATTTAAAAGATCTCCACCACAAAGCACACTGCGTCAGCCTAACTTAGGATCATTTCCGAGGCAAACCAGGTTAAGTCTGGAGATTCTGCAGCATTTCTGTCCAATCCCTGATTATTCCTGTCCTGGAATTTGGAAAGCTGCCAGTCTGCCTAAAGAATACGGAGGTAGATTGACTAAATAGCTTCCTGGATCTTTAAAAATGTGCAGCTCCTAATCTCTTGCTAATACTCTTGCTCTGAAAACTCAACGTTGGAAATCTTGGAAATCTCGGGTTGTCAGGTTGGTGTAAGAAATACAGCAGATTTACCTGAGAAAAGATTTGTTTATAATGTTCTATCCTGGAATGGAAGGACTGAGAAAAGTTAGGCCTCCTGCCCCAAGTCCTTATTTTGCACCTTTGCAAATTCGGATAGTCTTCAATTACGACTGCAAGTAATTTCTATCACTAAGCGAGACATTTGTTAAGTGAATTTTGCCCCATTTTACGACCTTTCTTGCCACATTTGTTAAGTGAACCTCTTCAGTCTTTAATTTAGTAACACGTTTGCTAAGTGAATCTGGCTTCCCCATTGAGCCTCCAGGGCGCAGTGGTTAGGGTGAAGTACTGCAGGCTACTTCTGCTGACTGACAGTTTGGCAGTTCAAATCTCACCAGGCTTAAGGTTGACTCAGACATCCATCCTTCCGAGATGGATAAAATGAGGACCCAAATTGTTGGGGGCAATATGCTGACTCTCTAAATCGCTTAGAGAGGGCTATAAAGCACTGTGAAACGGTATATAAGTCTAAGCACTATTGCTAACTCTGCCCACTGCCAGAAGTTCAATCCTGACTGACTCAAGGTTGACTCAGCTTTCCATCCTTCTGAGGTGGGTAAAATAAGGACCCAAATTGTTGGGGGCAAATATCTTGACTATAAATTGCTTAGAAAAGGCTGTAAAGCATTGTGAAGCGGTATATAAAATCTAAGTGCTATTGCTATTAACTTTGCAAAAAGTGATTACATGACCCCAGGATACTGCAACTGTCATAAATACATGCCAATTGCCAGGCGTCTGAATTTGACCATGGGGATGTTGTAAGTGTGAAAAAATGGTCATAAATCACTTTTTAAAGTGCTGTTGTAACTTCGAATGGTCATTAAACAAATGGTTGTAAGTTGAGGACTACTCTGTAATCTGAGTCTCTATTTTGCACCAAAGATGATCCTGGAAACTCAGGAATAGAGAATAAAGAAACCAACATTGTTCTTGATAGCATTTTTTTTTTTGCATTTTCTTGAACTAGATAGAATATTTGATGTAGGGTTTAACTTTAGCCAGTCAAAAATAGCAATGAAACTGTATTTTTTGTAGAAATAGGACTGGGATGAGAACCATGCATGTTTGCATAATGAATGTGTTTTAAATTTTAGAAGCTGTTTGCATTATTTTAATTCTTTATTCATTTATTTCTTTATTTTCCGAAGCACCTGAGGAGGGCAAGACAAGAAGTAAAGGGTGGAAGATCATTAAAGAGAGATTTGACCTAGAACTAAGGAGAAATTTCCTGATGAGAACTGTTAATCAGTGGAATGGCTTGCCTCTGGAAATTGTGGGTGCTCCATTGCTGTAGGTTTTTAAGAAGAGTTTGGATAGCCATTTGTCTGAAATGATATAGGGTCTCCTGGTTGAGCAGTGGGTTGGATTAGAAGACCTCCAAAGTCCTTTACAACCCCATTATTCTGTGTTTAATGTTCTCTGACCTGGAGGAAAAGTGGTTTCTCCCTTGACATCTTCAGGGTGGTCTTTTAGTGGAGAAAAGTTCAAATCTCTACCATCTGGCAGATGGTACAGAAGGATAAATAGGCTGAAAAACAGCTTCTATCCCAGGGCAGTAGCTTTTTGAATTCTACTGCATAGTGCAGTGTTGGTGCAGAGTCAGGGGTTTTCGGTTCATTGTGTGGAGCGTGAAGGATTTGTGTTTGTGTTTATTTTCATGGTTATGGTCATGATGTGCACTGAGGATGGTGTTTGATTTTGTTGTACGAGGTGCAATGAAACTAAATTAAACTAACTAAATCCTGCTCGCTCCTTACTTGAAGCGGTCCAAATATTTCAACTGACGACTTCCAACTGGTTGTGTGGCAATGATGACTGTAGACTTGGATGCTCCTAAACTTCATTGGCCCTTTCTGTTGTCTGTCTAGGGAATGTTCCACGCGCTAAGTGGGATCCACAAAGAACACGGTGTGTTAGGACTGTGGCGTGGAGCCATTTCGTCCGTGCCCCGAGTCATGGTGGGTTCATCCACGCAGCTGTCTACCTTCTCCTTTTCCAAACAGTTTTTCAACAACCTCGAGGTACGATGGTTTCCTTTGCTTATTTGAAAAAGCTACAGGCATTACAATAGAAAACTTGCATTTGGCATGGTTGGTGTATTGTCTGATGATCCTACCTGATAGGATGTGATGATATCTAACAAAATGAAATTCAAGGTAGATAAAAGTATAGCCCTACACTTAGGCAAGAAAAAACAAAAGTACTCACATAGACTGGGTGAAACCAGGCTTAATAGCAGTAACTGTGAGAGGGATGTTAGAGTCTTAGTAGGCAAGCAATTAAATATGAGCCAGCGGTGTGCGGCGGCAGCCAGAAAAGCCAATGCAATCCTAAGTTGCAGAGAGATACAATAATCAAGATCAAGTGAGGCACTAATACTACTCTATAAAGCCACACTTGGAATCCTGCATCTAGTTTTGGTTGCCACAATGTAAACAAGATGTTGAGACTCTAGAAAAAGTGCAGAAAAGAGCAACCAGGATGATTAGGGGACAGGAGGCTAAAACATACAATGAACAGCTGCAGGAACTGGGCATGGCCAGTCTAGTAAAGAGAAGGACCAGGGGAGACATGATAGCAGTGTTCCAATATTTGAGGGGCTGCCAAAGAGAGAAGGGTGGGGGGGGTCAAGCTATTTTCAAACTACCTGAAGGCCAGACAAGGAATAATGGATGGAAACTGATCAAGAAAAGAGTCAACCTGGAAATGAGGAGAAATTTTCTGACAGTAAAAATAATCAACCAATAGAAGAACTTCCCTTCAGAAGTTGTGGGAGTTTCTATCATTGGAAGCTTTCAAGAAGAGACTGAACTGCCATCTGTCATAAATGGTGTAGGGGGGTCTACTTGGGTGGGGGAGTTGGACTAGATGACCTACAAGGTCCCTTCCGGCTGGGTGACCTTGGGCCAATCGCCAGGAGACTGAGTTCTAGTTCCACTTTAGGGACAAAAGCCAGCTATGTGACTTTGAGTCAGTCATTATCTCTCTTAGCTCACCTCACACAGAATTGTTGTATGGAGGAAAATAGGAGGAGGAAGCAATATTAGGTATGTTCATTGCCTTGAGTTTATTCCTTTATAAAAAATTATAAAGGCAGGATAAAACTAAACTAAATAAAATTTTTGAGCAATACCCAAATATACTCTGTTTATTTGCCAAATTCAAGGTCACTTCCTCCTTATTCTTTCCAACTCTTGAGTATTAAATATATTTCTAATCCAATGGCTATTAATACAGCATCAGAACTTAAGAAGATGGATTGGTAGCTATTTTTTTTCTGCATGCATGAATTCATGGCATCAACTTACTCTATTCCAAGGGGAGCTGCAAATTTAAATTTAGGTTAGTTGTGGCAGAAGAGGTAAAATAGAAATGGGGCTTTATGTGAGTCCAAACTGCCGATTTTCAGGCAGAATCCAGTGGAGAATAAAGAATAGTATAAAACAGAAGATAGGATAGAATAGAATAGAAAATATGAAATGTTGAGTGCAATGGAATGGGATAGGTTAGGATAGAAAAGAAAAGAAAATATGAAATAGAATGCAATGTAGTACAATCGGATGGGATGGGATAGGATAGAATAGAATAGAATAGGAAAGGGAATAGAATAGAGTAGAATAGGAATAGAAATAGAAATAGAGTAGAGTAGAATAGAAATAGGAATAAGAATAGAATAGAATAGAATAGAATAGAATAGAATAGAATAGAATAGAATAGAATAGAATAGAATAGAATAGAAATAGGTTTGAGAATCTCAGTCCCAAGGCATAATAACATTCTGTACTTCTGGGGTATGAAACTAGCCATGGTAGGTTTATGGAAGAGTTATGGTTTATTTGGTACAGCATGAGTAAACCAATTGTGGCCAAGTGGGAACAGAATGCTGGAATGTTTTTGCCTCACTTAATGGAGATTCTGCATGGGCCCTTTAAGTTCACAAAAAAGGGTAGTGAAATCATAGAAGCTACTTCCAGCAAAGATAGTGCACTTAGTCATCAGTAACTGATTTAAACACGTCTGGGATAAACACGTGTCTATCATCCAGCAAAAAATACAAAGATAATAATCATAAAATGAACAAAATAAAAAGCAATAATGAAAAACAAGAAATGAATGAATTAAAACTAAAACGAACAAAAATCTCAGGGCAGACCTGATGGTGCACGGTGTCCTTTTGTCCTACTGGGTTGTTTTTTTTAACGCTCCTATTTCTCCAGGGATTGAGTGTGTCCCCCCCCAATTATTTTCACATCCAAAACTGGAGAATTATGTTTCCATCAAAAAAAAAAACTGAAGCTGCATTTCTTGTACACTTCGACCCTTTGATTGGATCTGAGTTGTTGATCTCGAGCCAGGCTGGCTGTAACATTGGTGGCTTCTAGCTTTTTGTTCTTTCCTCTTCCTCCAGATCTTCCCCAAAGACAGCTGGCTGATTGCCTTGTGTGCCGGAATGACGAGCAGCTTCGTGGTGGCCATCGCCATGACACCTTTTGATGTGGCCAGCACCCGCCTTTACAACCAACCAATTGGACCCGATGGCCAGGTAGGAAATAGGAAGAAGGGAGAGAATTCAGAGGAAGTCGCAACCCTTGCAGTTAGCTGGACGAAAGAAAAAGATGGGAACACAGAACAGCCCTTGACTTATAGCCATCCAGGTCTCAATGGTTGTTTCAAAGGTGCTTTTTCAAGAGGCAACTGAACTTCCTTTGTTTTTCCTTGAAGACATTTTGCTTCTCATCTACTCGTGTTTCCCCGAAAATAAGACCCTGTCTTATATTTTTGTGCCACCAAAAAAAGGCACCAGGTCTTATTTTTGAGGTGGGGGGGATGTCGTTCAATGACCCACCTCACTTGAGCGTCGCCCCTGGCCTCTTTTTTGTTGTCAGAGGCCTTCAGGAACTTTTCTGCAACCAGCAAGGCTTTCCTTTTTAAAAAAAATTTTTTTATTGGTTTTTAAAAACAAACATAAACAAACAAAACATAAAAACATCAAGCTGTCTTCCATAGGTGTACATACAGTGTGCCGGTTGGTTTACAAATTGTTTTGTGCTTCTATTTCGTAGTCTTCAATTACAATTACACTACATATAATCTCATATTGTCAATCAAAAACTAAATACCTTAGTATCATTATTGATCATTTGACTATACTTTTATTCGTTCATGTTTTACAAGATAACCATAATTTACTTAATTTATTGTATAACAGTTCATATTATCATCCCAAATCTATCCTAAAATCATTTTGTAGTTATAATAAGAAAGAAGTACATCTTTATATATTTATTTTCTAGAAATCTACATATTTCATTACTGTACTTTGTTATCTAACCATTGATAGAAAAGATCCCAAATTTTATAAAATTGTTTATCCTCTTCTTCTCTAATTTCAAATGTCAATCTACTCATTTCAGCACATTCCAATATTTTCTTAATGATTTCCTCCTGTGATGGTGTTTTCTCATTTTTCCAGTTTTTAGCAAATACAATCCTAGCCGCTGTTATTACATTTACAATCAGATATTTCAAGTCTTTACTATATATTTCAGGTAAAATTCCCAATAAAAATACCTCTGGTTTCAAGTCTGTATGTTTTTTCATCATTTTCTCCAACCACATGTAGATTTTAGTCCAATATTTTTTGGCATTCGCACAAGTCTACCACATATGGTAAAATGAGCCAGGTGTCTGATGACATTTCCAACATTTTTCGGATTTATTCTTGAACATTCTTGCTATTCTTGTCGGGGGAAAATGCCACCTGTAAAACATCTAATACAAATTTTCTTTATATGCTGTTAACATATTGCCATTTTATAATTTTGAGACAATTTTTGCCATTTCTCTAAATCAATCCCATATCCAAAATTCTTCCCCTAAGCAATCATAGTTTCTTTAACTTGTTCTTCTAGTTTAATTTCTAATAAATATCCATACAATTTTTTAATCACCTTTTCATCAGTACCTGTCAAAATCTTATCTAAGTCAGTCAATTTATCATAGCAACCTTCTGTTTTAGAATCTTTATCATACCTTGAATGTATTTGCGCATATGAAAACCAATTCATCTTCATACCTTGTTCCTCTAGTTTTTGCATAGATTTGAGTTCACCCTTTTCATTCAGTATTTCACCATATCTAACTGTTTGTTTCTTTTTGTATATTATAGGATACGAAAATGCTTCAATAGTCGATAACTAGACTGGAATTTTCAAATAACCTTTTCTTTTAACCTTCCCCCAGTTTAACCACAGAGACTCCTGTATATAACGTCTTCTAAAATATGCCTGTGTTTTAGTTCCCTTGTACCATAAAAAAGCATGCCACCCCAACAACAGATCATGTCCTTCTAATATCAACAATCTAGCATTTCTTAGTGTTATCCATTCCTTAACCCACATGTAGTTCAAAATGAAAATAGTAAAAAAAAAAGGCCAGTAATAATAATAACAAAGGAAAAAGAAGAGAAAAAAAGAGAGGACAAAATTTCTTCAAGTTCTTGTATATCTTAATCCAATCAAAAATAAGATAAAGAAAGAGAGCTTAAAAGAAAAAAAAAGAGAAAGGAAAAATTCTTCAGGTTCTTCAACACCTTAATCCAATTGAAAGGTCTTGAATAAAAAAATGCATAAAAATAAACCAAAGAAGTAAATAAAAAAACAAAAATACCAGAAAAGGAAAAAAAAAGGCTTTTAAGGCTTTCCCTTTAAAATAAAAAGCAAACGTAGAGATTGGACTTCCCCCCAAAAAGAGAGAAGAACAAAGGCAAGCTCCAACAAAGCCAGAAACCCAAACAGTTATTACAAAGAAGGGGATTAAAAAAAAAAGCAAAAAAGCTGGTGAGGAGGGATAGCACAACTTAGCAAAAGTAAAAAGGGCACATTGTACTTTATTTAATATCCAAGGCTCTTATTATAGCTCTCTTCTCCAAAAACTTACCTTTTTTCCCCCTGCATTTCAACACCAGACTCCAGCTGTTGATAGAAACCCAGAAGAGCACCTGCAATAATACTCTCTCATGCTCTTCCCTCTATCTTATCAAATAGCAATGTCCTTGAAAAAGAGTCTCAGTTCTTTCTTTCTCAGCTTTGTCTGGTCACAGGGCAAGAATATTTTCAAGCCTCTAGTTGGCAGTGTTACAAAGTTTCTTTGCTCTCACTTTCCCCCTCCTTTTCCAAGCAGAATATAATGAGGGTTGATAAAAAGAAAAAAAAGATATCTTTAAAAAATGAATTAACTAAAGGGAGCCTGTAGCCAAAAATATTACAAAGTCAAAAAGGAGAAGAAAAAAGATAAATAGATATGAACAAAAAAACCAGTCCAGTTTCAAAACACAAGATCATATATAAAAAATCCAGCAATGAGAAAAAACAAAACAAAACATTACTTTGACACTCCTGTTTAAAATCGCCGCTTAGTCACTTCTGTCAAAACTTTTACAGATTCTTTCTTTCCCTTAGGGTGTCCTTTCAAATCTTAGAGTAAAAAAAAGTTCTCACCAAACTGGCACACCTTCTCTTTCTGCTCTCTTCTGTTTTGGAGCTGTCCCAACTTCAGCAGCTTTAATGGCTGCCTCTTTGCCGCTGACAAGAAGAGCTTCTTCTGGATCTACCAGGGACTTTGCAGTATCCCTGGGATCGGCAGGATGCACTCTTCACTTTTACCATCTCTTCGGGGCGGTTTAGGTCCAATTGGATCGTCCAGGAGCAAAGATATCGGCAGCGATCTCAGACCTCGAAGATCGCATGCCGTATCGTCACGATGCCAGCTCCGTCCTCCCCAGCAAGGCTTTCCTGAAGGTCTCTGCAGCCAATAAAAGAGCTCCAGGTCAGGAAAGCCTTGCCAGCTGCAGAAGAAATGGGCCAGCAAGGCAGCTGCTGGGGTGTGCGAGGTGTGACTGCAACTGTCTGAAGGTAAGTGGTAGGGCAGCTTCACCTTAGCTTAATATTTACCTGTACACCCTGGAGTGGGCAGGGTCTTAATCAGGGCTTATTTTGAGCATAGAGCTTATATTGGGCACAGATGTAAAAATCAAGCTAGGTGTCAGCTTTGAAATTCAGCTGCCACATTTGTTTTTAGAGAGTTAGAGGAGTTGAAAAGTTCAAGGTTATTCTGTGTGTTGTATTAAGAATTTCCAGTTGCAGTTAATTGGTTCTCATGATTTATGAAGTGTAGAAGTGGGAGGAGAGGAGGGAGGAGAGAAGATGGGTTCTGTGTAACGCGCCAAAAAACTTTCATTTGGGAAATTGCTTTTGACATGCCAGATCTGTTCCTAATAAATCAATTGGAGAGATAACGTTTCGGAGTGATTGATATCATGGATACTTTCTGGATGCTTGACATTTATTTCCCAAGACTAACTTTTATTTTTTGAATGGGCTTGGCTGATGGCCCGGAGTTCTTTTCCCAGAAATGGAGAAAGAGCAGCAATCAGCCGAAGTTGGAGGTGTTTAGGGGGGAGCGTGTGAGGGCCCTCCCTCCAGAGCATTAATTGAACCTGCCAGCCCTTGTTTGGAGAAGATGATGGATGCTTTCAGGATGGTAGGAGAAAGAGATTTGGGAGCTATACCGAAGCATTTCAACTCAAGAAGTTGTTATAACCCAGAGGTAACCCAGCTGTCTGAAGAGAAATCTTTCTCTAGCCCCAGGCATATATGGATATTCTATCAGATTGGAGGGAAGAGAGACAATTGGGATTTCTCTCAAGAAGATAACCCCCAGATTATTCCTGGAAGTCCATCAAGGGCAGATCTACATCAGCAGTTCCAGAATTTAAAGAGGACAGATTTGGTCTCACAGTCTGTTTGGACGAGTGGAAGCTTGAGACCACAAATGTTCACTTACCCAAATACTGTGAAGAACGAGAAGCCTATACAGATGCCAGTTGGAGGAAGCCAGAAAGAAGCATCAACTAACAGAGGTATGTTGCAGCCTCTGAGGCAATTCCTTCATTTTCCAGAAGGAATTTTGCCCCTTACAGAGAGTATCACTCCAGGGTGGGGATTTTATTCAGACCAGGGGTGGATTCAATGCCAATGGCAGCCAGCACCAACACAGCCCTGGTCTGAAGGGGGGTTGCCCAGACAGCAGACAGTGGCCACACTCCCTCCACTCGACCAGGGAACCAGGCCACCCCCATCTTCCTCCTGGCAACCACAATTGCAGCTCCAACCAGAAGAGAGGCCACAGGGACCCCTATTCCAGAGAGGCACCACCCAGCCAGGATTCAGGGCCTACCCAGCCTATGTATGCCACCCGGCCTGTTCCTTCCATTCCAGTACAACCTGCAGGAGCCTGGCATGTGCCACCTTTGCAACCATGACCCAGGCCGGACCGAATACCCTTTGAGGTCATATTCGATGCCCGCCATGAACATTTCAATTACTTCCACACTCAAATCTGATCCCATATAGAACAATTTGGAGATCAATATGCCACAGAGCACGATTTGGTTACGGCCATAACAAATGGGATGAATGAAGGAGATGCTTCAGACTGGGTAGCCCAACTACACAATGAACAAGCCCCCGAATTACATGATGTAAATGGATTTATTCAATTATTAAGACTCAGATTTGAAAATCTAGACAGGGTAGCAGAGAATGAAGAGAAGTTAATGGAAATGAGGCAAGGCAAGCAACCATTGTCAGAATTCATTTGGGACTTTAGAAGGGTCACAAGCCACCTCATGGATTGGCCTGAAAGAATGACTTTACACTATTTTTAAAAATGGCCTGTGAAATTAGGGGAATCCCAGAGACCTTACAATCGTGATATATCACCTCCCTCAGCTTAGATCGTAGCATCAACCCACAAAAGAAACCCCTTCCAGCAGCCCTGACTAAGAGAACTGTGGTGAGGAGACTGCCAACCGGACCAGCTGAACCTGCTCATACCCGACCCACCAGGGTGCTAAAATGTTACTGATGTGGCCAAGCCGATCATAGAGCAGCAGACTGTCTAGCTTCTGCTCCTGTGCCACAAGCTCCAGGGTTGAAGCCTAAAACAGCTGTTAGAGGTCGGAAGAATCAAGGAAGACCTCTGGGCAGGGACGGGTTCACCAAACACAGCTGGGAAAGCCCCCTCTGCGCAGATGGGAGCAATGGACCACCAGACCGACACCACATCCCCGAAAACTGACCTGCGAAGACGACCCAATGGTGAGTGATCCCATCATACCTTTTACAGTCAAGGTCAAGTTAGTGGTACCAAACACGGGGGAGGCTGGGGAGTTAGAAGCTGTCATTGATACTGGGTGTTCCAGATGTCTTATCGGACTCCCCATCGTTGAACAATTGGGCATAAAGACTAATCCGTTAAAACGCTGAATCAGATTTGAGCAAGTGGATGGAACCCTAATGGGGGGGGCAGCCACTCAATTGACAGAATTAATCAAGATGGAATTAGGGCCCCATTGCGAACTCATATACTTCATAGTGGCCCCCAAGATGTCAGAATCAATAATACTGGGATTTGCTTGGTTAGACAAATGGGCCCCAATGATCAAATGGGAGGATAGATTCAGAAAAATCCACATTGGACCGGGCTCATTGCCCCCTCTTCCACCCACTACAAAGCGACCAGTCAGTTCAAAGCCAGAGCCAGCATCCGTGGCATCCCACCTTCTCCCAGACAACCACCAGGTACCTGACCAATACAAAGATTTGGCTAAAGTATTCAGTGAAGAAGAGTGTAATGTTTTACCTCCCCATCGAGCCACTGATTGCATCATAGAATTAGAGCCCGGGGTGAAATTACCAAAACCAAAGATGTATTCCATGAGGCCTGCTGAAATGGCTGAATTAAGGAAGTACATCGACAGCAATTTGGAACGAGGTTCTATTGAGCCTGCCAAATCAAGATTAGCTGCCCCCGTGTTGTTCAAGGAGAAGAAAGATGGCGGATTGAGATTGTGTGTTGACTTTAGAGGTGTGAATGCCCCAGAACCCAAAAACAACTCCAAAGTTTCTTGGTGTTTGCCAACTTCTATAGACAATTCATTCCATCCTTTGCTGAAGTTGCCCTCCCGTTGACAGAGCTATTAAAAACGGGCCCATCACCCATCAAACCAAAGCCGAGTCAACCCCTAGCTTGGACTGTGGACTGTCAGAAAGCTTTCGAGACATTAAAATGCCTTTTTGCAATGGAGCTCATCCTCAAGCACCCAGATGCAACCAAGCCTTTTATTGTCCAAACAGACGCAAGTGATGTAGTGGTGGCAGCCATTTTGCTGCAAAAAGACTCTTAGGGTCGACTAATGCTGTGCGCTTATGTGTCCAAAAAGCTGACAGACGCAGAATGAAGGTGGGAGATCTGGGAGAAAGAAGCATTCGCCGTACGATGGGCTTTATTGGCTTGGAGGCATTTTCTAGAAGGGGCGCCAGAGGCCTTTGAGGTATGGACTGATCATAAGAACCTCAAGGCTCTAAAGACCCCTAGGAGATTATCGCCCAAACAAGTCCACTGCACCCAATATTTCAAGCGATTCAATTTCAACATTAAATATATCCCCGGAGGGAAAAACATACTGGCGGATGCTCTGTCCAGAAAAACTCAGTTTGACAGCCACTGAGAGGAAATAGTACAAGCCTTAATTTCAGACACTCAATTCCAGCCAAGTAACCACTCGAACCCAAGCTAACCGCAACCCCAAACACCTGGAAAATAAGCTGACTGCAGAATTGAAAATGGCCCTATTGACCAATCCTTGGTTCCTGGACCATCAAACTGAGTTGACAATGAATCATGGACTAGCTTGGAAAGGGACTAAGCTTTATGTACCCACAACCCTAAGACTACTGATACTAAAGCTTAGCCACGACTCTCAGCTGGGAGGCCACTTCAGATTCCTAAATACACTACATTTACTAAGAAGACAGTTCTGGTGGCCAAAAATGAAACCTGATGTTGAGGACTATGTAAAAAGTTGTTCAATTTGTGCCACGATGAAACAGAGAACTGGAAAACCCCTTGGGCTCCTGCAACAAGTTGCTGAACCAACCCAACTTTGGGAAGAAATCACAATGGATTTTATTGTTGAATTACCTAAGAGTGAAGGGAATACTGTCATTTGGACTATAATTGACTTATTCTTTAATCAGGCCCATTTTATAGCCTGCAAATGGCTTCCATCTGCGAAAAAACTTGCAAAGCTGTTCGTGAAACATATCTATAGACTACATTGTGTACCTCGCAGAGTAATATCAGACAGAGGGGTACACTTTACCGCAAAATTTTGGAGGGATTTCTGAAATCCATTGGCTCCTCTCAAGGGTTGTCCTCAGCTCTTCATCCTGCTTGTAATGGAGCAGCAGAGAGGGCTAATGCCATGATTCAACAATACATTAGATGCTATGTAAAATATCAACAAGAAAATTGGGCTGAGGAGGGAGGAGAGAAGGTGGGTTCTGTGTAATGCACTAAAAAACTTTTATTTGGGAAATTGCTTTTGACTTGCCAGATCTGTTCCTAATAAATCAATTGGAGAGATAACATCTCGGAGTAATTGATATCATGGATACTTTCTGGATGCTTGACATTTGGACTTACTTTCAGGAGTAGGTCATATTTTTGCTGAAACACGGTAAGAAGCTTCTTCATTTCTGAAGATTATAGAATAGAAGAAGCTTCTTGGATGAGAAGCAAAATGTCTTCAAAGAAAAACTAGAAAGTCCAGTTGCCTCTTGAAAAAGCAACCTTTGAGACAACCGTTAATTTAGTGATTGTTTGAAGTACAAAAGCACTGGAAAAAAGTGACTTATGGCCACTGTTTCATACTTACAACCGCTGCTGCATCCCCAAAGTCATGTGATCAAAATTCAGACCCTTGGCAAATGGCTCATATTGGGGATGTTTACAGTGTCCTAAGGTCACGTGATCCTCTTTTGCAACCCAACAGTCAATGGGGAAGCCAGATTCACTTAACCGTGTTGCTCATTTAACAACTGCGGTGATTCACTTAAGAACTGTGGGAAGATAGGTCATGAAAAATGGGGCGAAACTCACTTAACAATGATCTCGCTTAACAAGGGAAATTTTGGGCTCAAGTATGGTCATAAGCCGAGGACTGCCTATAAATTGCTTGGAATTGGGTTCATTAAATCGGTCACCCAACTCGTGATTTCCACTTGATCCATTCACCCCATTGGTTTCAGGGGTCCCTTAGTCAAGTTGCTTAACTCCACAGCTTCGCTGTACATCAATGAAAATTCAATCATCCAGGCCAAAAATATTTTAAGAAAGGTAAAAATTATGGCAAAACTGGACCAAAGTTTGTTAATCTGAGTCTTTTTGTTACTTTTTCAAGTAACTTCATCAGTCAAAATAAATTTTTAAAAAGTAGTTAGGAAGAGAATTAGAGTTGTTGTAATGTACCAACTCTTGCCACACCAACTGCAGGGGTTTCTCCCTAAAATGTATTGCAATATGTCCATGAAAATTCAATAATCCAGGCCCAAAAGTATCTAAAAAAGGTTAAAATCATGGCAAATTGGACCAAAGTTTGTTAATCTGAGATGTTTCGTTGCTCATCTGAGTAAATTCATCAGTCAAAATAAATAAATAAAAATTAGTTAGGTGGACAGTGTCATTGGAATGTACCAACTGCAGGGGTTTCTCCCCACTTTTTTTTAATTTTGACTGGTGGACTTTACTTGGATGAATAACCAAACATCTCAGATAAATAAATTGTTTTGGTCCAGTTAATGTGATTTTAACCTTTTTTAAGACCCAGCTTCGCTGTTAACCCTTTCTTAATTCCACTTTTTAATTTTTTTTAAGTCTTCCAAACTCTACCTGTGCTGCTAAAACACAAAACACTAAATGAACCGTTGTAACTCGAAGGTTATATTGAATTCATCTCCCCATACTTTGGCAAAAACCAGCTAGTGGTTTTGTTCATTTTTATAAACTTTTTAAAAAACAAGGAAACCAGTTTTCCAAAATCTAAGGTGGAGGGACTGGGAGAATGGGACCTTGAAAGCGAGGGATAACCTAAGAAAAGTGGGGTGCTCTTAATTTGCCGCTGAGCTTGATTTCTTCAGAGTTTCCTTTTCTTATATGGCAGGGCATGATGTACAAAGGACTCTTGGACTGCCTGGCCCAAATCATCCGGACCGAGGGCTTTTGGGGGGCCTACAAAGGAGTGGGGGCTTCTTACTTCCGCATCGGGCCGCACACGATCCTCAGCCTTCTCTTCTGGGACCAAATCCGCCAAGTCAACTTCCGCTGACTGCAGGAGTAAAGCCACTCATAAGGGGGATGCCCCCCCCCAATTTGCATGTCGCGACATATGTCAGGGGGCGGTCTGGACCTCGCTGTCAGTCAAGCTAGTCTCAAGCGATTCAACTTCTTATTGGGCAGAGTAAGATCATTGGTGGCCCATTCCTCACGCTTTGTTTTTTGGCCGTTCTCACCTCTGGGTCCCCTTTCCTATTTCGCTACAGGTGGGAGGAGAAAATAAATGTGCAAATCTTTCTCCTGCCTGGAATAATAATACCTCAATCCTAATTTCTGGACTGAGGAGCCAAACCATCACACAGAAGCTGTTCCTTAGTTGAAGCTTGTGCAGGAACCCACCAGGCCCATTCTGTAGTGAAGCACCATTTTTCCACTGCAGAAGATGGACCACTGTCGGTTTGGTAAATAGCCTCCAGGTCCCACCTACCTAGGAGAAGCCCTAAAAAGCTTTCTCACTTCATTGGCTCATTTTGGCCCAGTGTGCAAACTTACAGGGCCTCTGTAAAGGTGGCAGGAGGTGTACTGAGTTCAAGCTGTTTTCCATGGCAACCAAGTAGGCCTATAGGTAGGGCTCACCTGCTCCTCTGTTAATCCCTCCTCTAGGTGGCACTAGAGTGCTGTCCTGCTCTTTTGGATTTCTTGCTCTCTATCCACATGCTATTAAAGTTATCAGATCTGTTTGTAATGTTCGGTTGGGTAAAATGGTGCATTATGGGGCAACAGTTTTTCAATCAATATACATCAAATGGGCTAACATACAGAATGTATCCAAAACTTGGGCCCCATGTGACTGGGAATTGAAATTTGACACATTTGTGGCCATTTCAGTTGTGCCACCTCAATCGAGTGATTGTCCTTTCCAACACTCCTGAAACCTTTGGTAAAGAAGAAGCCAGAAAGGTAAGTCACAAGTTTCTCAGGTAAGTCCCCCCCACTCACACAACACACATAGCCCTTCTGGGCTCCTACCCCTCATATACCGCTGCATACCTTTAGCTGCATCACAGTTCTGCGTGCGGTGTCAACCTCATGGCTCTGTCCTGCACCCCTACTCAGCTTTCTCAACTCGTACCAAATTCCTGTGTACCCCATCTGACCTTTTGCATACCTCTGTACTCTCCTGGACTTCCACAGCACCTCATACATTCTCTACACACATCCTTCTTGACCTGTTCTGACCAGTGTGGGACATGTCATGCCTCCTTCCCAATTCTTGTGATATCCTTCCCTTGTGCGGAGTTCATTTTTATTTCAACAGGAAAGCCACCAGGAAGTATAAACTTGATGCAGCAGGAAGGAAGGAGGGGAGAGGGAGGGAGGGAAGGAAGGATAGGTAAACTGCCAAGGCAGGTCAGGGAAAATGTATTGACTTTAACTCCCATTTTAGCTGGGGAATTCTGGGAGTTGAAGCCTGCACATCATAAAGTGTTCTTGTTTAATCTTCAGGTTCTCCTTATCATGAAAACAGGAAATAAATTAGCATCTTCCCATGAGAAAAAATTCTTAATTAGTTCCAGGCTGTCATTCCAAATCCCCCTATCTTTTTAATCCTTTGCTAACTTTTCCCACATCCAGATACTTAAGGTTTTGCTACCTTTTATATATATATATATATTCAGATTTTTAATTTAAAAACCAAATTGATGTCATCCTTTAGGGAAGAGAAACCAAATTGATGTCATCCTTTAGGGAAGAGAAACTCATCAATAAATACAGCAAAAACTTGTTGGTCTGAAGGTTAATCTCCCATATGTGAGGGAGAAAAAAAAATTCCAAAAACTGATAAAGAAATGGGGCTCAATTCAGTTTAGTACTTGTAAAAGTCCGTGCCACAAGTCCCATTCAACTCCACTCAGTGACCAATCACAAAAATGGCAGTTTCCCTGGTCTGTTCTTGAGTGGCTTTCCAGGGTCACTTGGATAATCTCTACAAACTCTCTTCCAGAGAAGTTTTGCCTCTCTGAATTTAACCTGTGGCCGTGATTTCCTTGCAAATGATGTCCTGCTAATGAAGAGGACATCATTTTGCCGTCCCAGAAAATGGGGCGGGGGGAAGATTTTGGACACATTCTCTAAATCAGGGGTCTTCAACTTTGGTAACTTTTAAGACTTGTGAACTTCAACTTCCAGAATTCTGGGAGTTAAAGAAGTTGCTAAGATTGGAGACCCCTTCTCTAAATCATCCCCGTTTGAGGTACACCGATTCAAAAATTCTTGCCTTCCAATGCACTGTTTCGCCCCATTGGAGCTTACAAACGGACATGAGAATTTTAATGTCATACAGGTAGGTAAAAGCTTCTGTTGAAGCTTGCGTTTATTTTAATCAAGCACCAGACCCGAAGGAAAGATCCACTTAAAAAGGAAGAAAGGCATTCACTGTAAATGGCCGCTCCAAACCACATGGTAAACTCTATTGAATGTAGCACTGATGATGCTAAGAGATGAGGCACACACCCAAAGCATTGAGGATGAGATTCTAACCGTTTTGCTCATTTGGTGTGAGGGAGGAACCACTATATTTTCAGTGGGTTGATTATATTTTTAACTTGTTCCAGTTGGCCTCCGTGTCCCTTGACACTCAAGAACGGTTGAGGAAACAATTTACAAGCAACCTCAAATTTCATGACAAAACATGTAAAGCTTTTTGGGAGATGGAATTTGAAGGAACAAAGAAGAAAAAAAGGGAAAGGAGCAATCTTGCTTGCAGCAAATTTCCTTCTGTTTTTATGTTTCTTTTCCTAATTGTTCGAGGGCGAGAAGTCACTGGCGCATGCCTAGAACATACAGGTACCCCAAATAAAAAGTATTTCTTTGACGGTTCATTGGATGTGTAATTATTTCTGGGGTTTGTGCTCCTTCCATTACTGAGGTGTGGGGAGATAAATTGTGAGTGGTAAATCTCAAGCTAATGAATTAATTATCCAAAGGGTAGGTAATCCCAGTTTGCTTGTAGAAGGACATTAGGAAATAGCTGGAGAGGTGAGTAAAATTACACTTTCTACGGTCTAATGTGTTTTTCAGAGTTGGCGACAAGATGTGTGGACTTCAACTCCCAGACTTCCCCAATCTGTACGGCTGGCTGGGGATTCTGGGAATTGAAGTCCAACACGTCTTAGAGTTGCTGTCAGGTCAAAATCCAAGAAAAAAACCATTAGGCTCCATTGTTATAGAGAAAAGGACTTTTACTTATTTATTTTTACTGGAAATCAAGTGGTAGCATCAAAAGAATTCAAGATATGAGCCATTAGACATGAAAATCACATATACAAAATTACGGCATTGTTCCTACCCACAACAGTTCAAACTGGCCATCCAATCCGTGATGTGTATAATGTTATGTGGGACATCTGACCGTTGACCTTGCCTGGATAGATAAGATGCTGCAACTGCACAGCAAGCATAACGTTTTTCCAAGTTTTCCCAACTCAAGCCTCCACCACTCTTCCCCCACCCCCACAAAGCCCAATTTATCCTCCCTCCCCCCCTTACTATGGCAGCCAGAAAGACAAGCAGAAGAAAGATTCTTGAAGGCTAACAGTAACCAACTTTGAAAAACACTGCTCCACACATCTTAAAGTCCGCAAGTTTGAAAAACACTGGTATAATGCAATCCTAAAGCAAGCCAAGATTGCTTTTTGTCAGGAGAACATCCTTTGGCATTCAGGGTCCATCTCCCCTTTTCCGACTGGGGATGAAGGAAAAAGATCCGTATACCACAGCCAGCGTGCTCATTTGAAGGACTCTAAACCAGACAGCTCAGGGATAACAGCCGCGCCGGAGCAAAGCTGGATTTCTGGCAAACGTAGACAAGAGAACTGTTAACCAAACAGTCCAGGATTCAGGAGCCGCAGGCTACACACAAAAGTGTGGAAATGCTCCACTGTCCAGGGCGGTCGAGACAGTGCCAAGGGGACATCTGTATTTTGCACAGCGCTGGTACTTAGAGGGCTGCCTCAGAAGAAAGAAGAAAAAAAGAACTGGTCATCACAGGACAGAATTGCAAAATGTGTGCCAAAACCCAACGGCCATCAGCTGACTATCTTTCAGTCTACAGAACAGGCAGATCCTTTCCCAATATAGCTAGTCCTTGACTTATGACCACAACTGAACCCAAAACTTTTGTCCTTGGTGAATTTTGCCCCATTTTATGATTTTTCTTGACGTTAACTGAATTACTGCCTTTGTTAAAGTCAGTGGCATTGTTTGTTAAGTGAATCTGGCTTTCCCATTGCTTTTGCTTCCCAGAAGGTGGAAAAAGGAGATCACCTGACTCCAGGAGACGCTGCAACTGTTGTGAATATGAACCAGTTGCCATGCACCGAATTTTGATAATGTGACCACAGATCGTAAGTGAAAAACAGTCCTAAGTCAATTTTTTTCCATATTGCTGTAACTTCGAGCCATCGCTAAACGAATGGTTGTAAGTTAAGGACAACCGGAGGGAAAGGAGAGTAGAATTTCAAAAGGTTTGTCATAAGAAACCTACTGCACATCTTTTAAACACCCTCAACTCTCCTCAAATTGAGCTGAGGATGCATTTAATGGGGATGGCTCTCAAAAGTCAGAAGTCAAACTGCTCAGCCGCAACCGCAAGAATATTCTTAATTTTCATTTCTTTTTTACATCCCTGTAATCCTTTAATTCAGGGTAGACTCAGGGTGACAGGATGGAGCCTAAGAGTTTACTGGACAGATACTCTTCCTGACACCACGTGAAGTTCCAGCAGATTTTTTTTCCTCATTGCACCCTAAAGAGGAACATCTGCAGCTACTTAGGATTTAACGTTCAACTTTTTGAATGGGAGGCGAGCATCTTCACTACTACCATACCCCACTCCACTTATATTCTTAATTCTCACTCTTCCAATTTATCCCTTTCCTATTGTGGCCTGTCAGCTGCCGTCCTCTCTGGCAGCCGAATCAGATGAGGAGGTGGCATGGGAGTCAGGGCAATCTGGGAGCTCCAAGGAGGAAGAGGGAATGGAGCTGTCAGAGACAGAGGCAGAGACTGAGCTGTCCGCCAGCCCTCAGATGGGAGAGTTAACATCCCCCAGGTCTGGAGGTAGCTGATGAGGAAGAGGAGGAAAAGCTGGGTCCAGTGTCTGACGTGTGAATGTGCAGAAGGCAGAGGAAAGAAGAGCAGTGAGAATCTATGCGCCAGTCCTTGGGACGGAAGTGCCACCCCTGCTAGTGAAGGCCCACCCTAGCTCTGGGGATAAAAGGCAGGGGGTGGAGATGAATAGGTATGGCAGACAACTATTCATCTCCCTGCTGGTCCGCCTACACTTCTGAATCCTGTTGGGAAATTATCATAATTCTTCTGAGAATGTGCAGCGCCTTCTGAGTATGCCTGTGCTGTGCTTCCCTTGCAGGTGTGAGGAGAGAGCTCCTGGTGTGTTGGGGCCATTTCAGGGGGAAAGGGAGCAAGCGTCACTTTCCACAAAGCTTAGAGAAGGAGTGTCAAACTCAATTTCACTGAGGGCCGCCTCAGGGCTCTGGTTGTCCTTGGGTGATGCTGGGTGGGCTGGATCCAACCACATCATGGGCCAGATTCAGCCCGCAGGTATTGTTTGACACCCAACTTAGAGACTTCGTTAGCCTACTGTGAGAGGGTGTCTGCTGGCGCTCCTAATAAAGGGAACGTTTTGTTATCTACAAAGGGCTTGTCGTGTTTGGGAGCCGGGTCAGAAAACTCCCTTTCTCTCCTTTCCTCAGAGCAATTAGTGGTTCTAACCTTGCGGCAGGCAGAGGAGGGAATTAAGGCACACTCACTTAATCCAGGTGGGGTCATTGAAAGTGACAAGCAGATCCGTTCCGTACTGGGGGAGGCGCAGCAACACCAAATGCACACACACATCATTTTTGGCCTGCGGACCGAAAAACAGGAAGAAGAAATTAATCGGGCCTACCTGACGCCTCCCATTTTATACCGATGGAAAGCTGGCTTTCGACATCATGAGGGATAGCACCTCTTCTTTAAACAAGGGCATCATGGGAAGGGGACAGAACCACATCATTGGTTTCTCTTATGTAAGTATAAGCCAAGCAAGGTCCGCTCTGGCTAGTTCAACAGGGCATAATGTCATGTCTGAACTAGATAAATACCAAGGCAGAAAATGAACACAGGTACATGTAGTCCTCGACATACAACAGAACTGAGCCCAAAATTTCCGTTGTTAAGTGAGGCATTTGTTAAGTGAGGCATTTATCCCTATTTTACGACCTTTCTTGCCACAGTTGGCGTGGTGGCGCAGTGGTTAGAATGTCGTACTGCAGGCTCCTTCTGCTGATTGCTGGCTGCCTGTAGAAGTTTCCTCTTTGCATTGGATAGACTATGTTGTAGATTGAAGATATATGATGTCATATCCCTCCCTGTCTGTTGAGAGAGGGCTGTTCTATTTTCACACAGATGACCTCTTTGACCTCTCTTCCAAACCACTGGTCTATGTCAAAATGGAACAACCCTCTCTCAACAGTCAACAACACAGTCCTTTCAACAGTTCCAAGAAGCCCCCACACCCATTTGCACTACTCAGGTGATTCTGAGAACACAAACAAGCCTCTAAGTGGCCTCTAAAAGGATGCAAATGAACAGCTGTCTGCAAGGAGTATAAAATCCCTCCATTCCCCACCATCCACTCAGAGCTGAAGAAGCTTCTTGGATGAGAAGCACAACATCTTCAAATAAAAACAAAAAACAACAGAGTCTGGTTGCCTCTTGAAAAAACACCTTTGGGGCAACCATGACCTGGAGGACTGAGAATCTCCATTGACCAGGGCTATCAAATTCAAGGCTGGTGGGCCGGATCCGGCCCATGGAGTGCTTAGATGTGATCCGCGGGGCTGCCCTGGAAACAGCGAAGGACTCGCCCGCAGTGCTTATGCCAGTGAAAATGGAGCTCGGAAGGCCGCGTATGGTCCCTCCTGCTCTGTTTTCACTGGCAGAGCACTGCAGGAGACTGTCACAACCGAAAATGGAGCCGGCGGGGGGATGGGAACATGGCCCCCCTAACTCTGTTATTGCTGGAAAAGTGCTAGCAAAACAAACTACTAGCAAAAGTGGATCCCTCCAGCCCCATCAGAGCCACCACAGGTGCCCCTGACACGAGTGATGTCAAGCTGGCCAGCCTGCCCCCCTCCCCGCGAGGTCAAACACAACCTTGATACGGCCTTCAATGAAATCAAATTTGGCAAAACCCCTGCCATAGACATTTCCTCACAGGTGTCAGGACTCCAACAAATCTACCCTCATTCAAATCAAAAGTCTAGGCATTTATCTAGGCATTTAAGGAATGCCTTGTTTTCCCCCACTCCCTTTTTCTGGCAGCTAAAAAGACCAAAGGAAGATCTTTTTAGTTGACAACAGGGATGACCTAACTCCGTGATGGTCGCCCAGAAGAGCCCCACTGCGCATGCACATGTGCCGCATGACTGACAGGTGATTGTCAGGTATCTGGCGCGCATGTACGGGGTGCGTGGGAGATGTGCATGCATGGGGTGTGGGCGGGCACATGCATTGCCTTCTGGGTGCTGGCACACGAGCGCACATGTGCGTGGGTGCAATTTTTGGTACGGGAGCCCCAAAAGGTTAGCCACCACTACCCCAACTGATCGTAAAAATGTCATTTTTTCCAGTGCTGTCGTAATTAAAACAGTCACCAAACCAATGGGTGTAACTTGAGGATCACCTGTACGTGTGTGTGTGTGTGTGTGTGTGTGTGTGTGTGTGTGTGTTATATGCCCGTTTTCCCTCCCCAGATGGTTCATCCTGCAGAACCACCTTCGTTGCAGAAAAATGTTCGGAGCAAGGTCCGCCAAGTGGCAGGACACGATTCAGAAATGGGTAACCTTGTCACTCACGTCCTCATTGAATTTAGCGATCTTCTGGCGGCCTGTGAGTTGCCAGGTGCTGCTGCAGCCTTCGAATGCCAGAAGAGAGGGCGCAAACTGGTCTTGGCTCAAAATCTCCAAATTGGCCGAACTGCCCGCAATGTCTTCAAAATGGTACCTGGTGGGACAGGGTGGTTAAAAAAAAAAGATGAGTGGACTGGACATCTCCCACTGACCCTTCCACCAATGAATCTCTTTATCCGCAGCTCAGATTATTCCAGATAAACCCCTTCCCCAAATTGCATAGGTGAACATCGAATATGGAGAAAATGCAAAGTAACTCCAGTTAGAGCCAGGCGATCAAACTGGTCAGTCCTAGAGGAGATCAACCCTGACTGCTGTTTAGAAGGCCAGCTCCTCCTCTGAAGATGAAACTTCAATACTTTGGCCACCTAATGAGAAGGAAGGACTCACTGGAGAAGAGCTGGTAAAGATTGAGGGCCACAGAAGAAGGGGATGACAGAGAATGAGGTGGCTGGATGGAGTCACTGAAGTAGTAGGCGTGAGCTTAAATGGACTCCGGAGGATGGTAGAGGACAGGAAGGCCTGGAGGAACGTTGTTCATGGGGTTGAGATGGGTCAGACACAACTTCACAACAACAAATACAGGTAGTTCTCACGTTATGACCACAAAAAATGTCTGCTCTTAAGCGAGATATTTGTGAAGTTAATTTTGTCCCATTTTAGGACCTTTCTTGCCACTGTTATTAAGCAAATAACTGCAGTGGTGGTTAGTAACCCAGTTGTTAAGTGAATCCAGCTTCCCCATTGACTTTGCTTATCATAAGGTCACAAAAGTAGATCATGTGACACCAGGATCCTGCAACGGTCATAAATGGGAGCCAGTTGAATTTTGATCACATGATCATGGGGATCCTTGTGTGCCTAATCACACTTGGCCACATAAAGTACTCGTAGCCTTTGACTTACAACAATTTGTTCAGTGACCATTGAAATGGCACTGAAAAAAAGTACTTACGGTCGTTTTTTGGAATTACGGCCTTTCCAGCATCCTCATCATGCTCACATGATCAAAGTTCAGTCGCTTGGCAACTGGTTCGTACTTATGAGGGTTGTTGCTATGTCTCGGGGTCACGTGATGCCCCCTTTAGTGACCTTCTGACGAGCAAAATCAATGGAAAAGCCGGATTCATTTAACAACCGGGTTAGTAACTTATCAACTGCAGTGATTGACTTAACAACTGAGGCAAAACTCAAGTAACAAATGTCTCACTTAACAACAGAAACTCAGAGCTCATCTGTGGTTGTAAGTCAAGGATTATACTTGTATAGTACAGAGTAGGATAGTATAGTATTTCTATTTCTATTTTATTCACATCCCTATTCCAAAGACTAAGTACCATATTTGATGGTATGATCTTCCCTAAGATCACCCTGGCCCAGGTAAGTGCTGCCACCTAGCTGTGACATTTTGTCATTTCTTCCCCAATTCCCCGCACAAGGAAGTTGTAAAAAGTGGAGATGTTGGGGATTGAACCCAGGACCTCACACATGCAAAACATACACTCTACCACTGAGCTACATCTCCTTCCATGCCAAGTCTTCCAGCAGCTGGTCTCCTGTAGTAGAACAGTTGCCCCTCAATGTTACTTCCTCCTGCTTGTATTTTCAGGTTTCACCAGTGAAGCCAACATTTTAGGCTTTTGCTACATAAATAAGATACTGAGTCTGATGAAAATGTTGCTAAGGCTAATTGGTCATCGATTAATTAATGCCACTAAAGTACTATACTGTAATATAATTACTATACTATACTATAATGACTATATTACACTATAATTACTATACTAGATTATAATTACTATACTATAATTACTATACACTATAATTACCATACACTACAATTACTATACTATACTATACTATACTATACTATACTATACTATACTATACTATACTATACTATACTATACTAACCTACAGTATCTATATACTGTATATAAAAGCAAAATACCACTCATGTATCATCACAAAATCTCCAGAACTGTAAACCTACAAACTTGAAATTTGGCATGTATGTTCCTCTTGGCTTCTAGGGGCTCACTAAGAAAGGATTTTTCGAAATGACCATCAGAGCATTATTTCCTATATTATTATTAGCACGCTCTGATGCTAAGGAATTCTACTCCCCCTCCCCACCTGAAAATAAACCTGTTCCAAATGCAAAACACAAGCAGAGGAGAGGAGTTTTCAGTTTCAGTTTCACAGCACCATGCAGCTTTAGTACAGAACAATTGAACTAAGACATGTCCAGGCTCCTTGCTGTCTCCTTCTTGCTCACACAGCAAATACTGCTTCAGTTTCCAAACAGCCCTCAACTTTCTCACACACTGACAGGATGGTAGCCAGATGAATGCTGATGGATGCTGGTAGGCAGAGCCAGAATTTTTCCCCTTTATTTTCCTCTCCAAAAACTAAGCCCGACCACATAATTTCATAGCGAAACATTGGTATCGAGCTAGTTAGTATACTATACTATAATTACTGTACTATGCTATGCTATGCTATAGTAAACTATAGTATACAATACAATACTATACAACTGTTTATACTGGAAATACGCAGTCTGGAAACAGATTTGCTTTCCAGAATATTTACCGAAAAATCCATTAATTTCTGTATTCATGGACTCTAATTAAAATAACATACAGCTAGCCCTCGATTTATGACCATGGCTGAGCCCAAAATTTCTGTTGCTAAACGAGACAGCTATTAACTGAGTTTACCCCATTTTACGAGCCAGGGGTGGGATTTGGCAGTTCTCCGAACCAGCCATAACATTAGCTACAGATTCTCCTGAATCCGAGTGAACCCTTAGGGGCCCACCCCGCTTGAAACTCCAGTACCAATCTGTCCTGCAATGAATTGTCCCATTTTGCACCACATACCTGGCAGCGTTTTCATCCGGCACCCCTGCTTGGTATTCCAG
This sequence comes from Pseudonaja textilis, assembly GCF_049901715.1. Taxonomy (NCBI): domain Eukaryota; kingdom Metazoa; phylum Chordata; class Lepidosauria; order Squamata; family Elapidae; genus Pseudonaja; species Pseudonaja textilis. The sequence goes on along the minus strand of NC_142008.1, from coordinate 122,386,349 downwards.
AAGTTCTACGATGATGCTCTGATCTGTGCTGGGGTGAACAAAGACTTCCTGGTTGTCAGGGACCTGACGCATTTCGCTGTGAGGGAAAGACATAGATAGGGAGAAGAAATCAACCAGCCACTACGTGTCTGTGAGCATGTGGACCTCCTAAAGACCCAACAAGCAGGCCATCTTCTATGGAGATATTCAGTCATCCAGTCATGGTTAGAATAGAATAACAGGAATTTTCTGACTGTGAGAGCAATCAACCCATGGAACAGAAGTTGCCTTCAGAAGTTGTGGGAGCTTCATCACTGGAGGCTTTCAAGAAGAGATTGGACTGCCATTTGTCAGAAATGGTGTAGGGTCTCCTACTTGGGCGGGGAGGTTGGACTTGCTATACTATACTAAACGATACCATACTATACACTACCACACCACACTATAATTACTAAACTATAACATACTCTACTCTACAATCTTAACCTATATATATATAAAAGTGAAATACCACTCATGCATCATCACAAAATCTCCAGAACAGTAAAGCCTACAAACTTGAAATTTGGCACGTAGGTTCCTCTTGGCTTCTAGGGGCTCACTAAGAAAGGATTTTTCAAAATGACTATCAGAGCATTAGTATTTCCCATATTATTATTAACACGCTCTGATGCTAAGGAGTTCTACTCCCCCTCCCCACCAGCAAAACACAAGCAGAGGAGTTTTAGCTTTAATTTCACAGCAACCAGCTTTAGTACAGAACAGCTGAGCTAAGCCACGCCCAGGCTCCTTGCTGTCTCCTTCTTGCCCATACAGCAAATACTGCTTCAGTTTCCAAACAACTCAACTTTCTCACACGCTGACAGGATGCTAGCCAGATGAATGCTGATGGATGCTGGTAGGCAGTTGCAAAATTTCCCCCCCTTATTTTCCTCCCCAAAAACTAAGCCCAACCACATAGTTTTCTAGCGAAGCATGGGTATCGAGCTAGTCTGTATCTAAAATTTAAGTGCTAGGCAACTGGCTCCTATTTATGGCACCTGCAACATCCTGGGGGGGATCTCATGAGCTTCCCAGTTGACTTCCAATAAGCAAAGCCGATGAGGGAAGCCAGATTCACTTAATAACCTTGCCACCAAAAGCAAACTGAGGCATGATTCGTTTCACAACCGCCTCGCTTAGCAAAGGAAGTTGAGGTCCCAATTGTCGTCCTAAGAAAACTCACACAGAATGGCAACTGCTATTAAAAAATGGGAATCAGAATAACAGAGCTGGAAGGGACCTTGAAGGTCTTCTAGTCCAACCCTTTGCTTAGGCAGGAAATCCTACACCATTTCAGACAAATGGTTGTCCAATCTCTTCTTAAAAACTTCCAGTGTTGGAGCATTCACAACTTCTTGAGGCAAGTTGTTCCACTCGTTAATTGTTCTAACTGTCAGGAAATTTCTCCTTAGTTCTAGGTTGCTTCTCTCCTTGATTAGTTTCCATCCATTGCTTCTTGTCCTGCTCTCAGGTGCTTTGGAGAATAGGATGACCCCCTCTTCCATGTGGCAGCCCCTCAAATATTGGAACATTGCTATCATGTCTCCCCTAGTCTTTCCTTTTATTAGACTAGGCCAGGGATGTCGAATTCAATTTCATTAAGGGCCACACCAGGGTTGTGTTTGACCTTGGGGGGGGACTGGGGGGGCATGGCCAGCTCAACGTCACTCGTGTCAGGGTCGCCTAGGGCGGCCCAAGCACTTTGCCAGCGAAAATGGGCTCCCAATTTCCGTTTCTGGCTGCAACAGCCTCCTGCAACCCTCTGCAGTGAAAACAGAGCTCAAGAGAGCAGCTTGCAGGCCTTCCAAGCTCCATTTTTGCTGGCAGAGGTACCGCAGGCCAGTCCTTCACTGTTTCTAGGGTGGCCCGTGAAATAGATCTAAGCATCCTACAGGCCAAATCCAGCCCCTGGGCCTTGAGTTTTGACACTCTTGAAGTAGATCTACCAAATTCCTGCAATCCATCAATGCAAAGAACTGGACCAGTTCTTTCCAAACCAGAACGCCTAATAGGCCTTTGTTTGACCCACAAGTTGCGTTGGGAAGCCAAGAGGCTACTGGGAAGGCCAGAATGAATCCCTCTGGGCAGAAGTTGGTCAGGGGCAGAGAATCCAACCCACCTGATATCCAGACTTCCAGGAGGGAGGCAAGCTGAAAAGGCACCCCCAAAGAGGTGGCTTTCTTGGAGCTGCTCATCCGCCATGGCCCTTTGCCTACAAGACAAACCAAAGGGCAGATGCATTGGATATCCACAAAGTGACACACACAATACGAAGTCTCAGAGGCCCGGATGAGCTGCAAACTGAAAAGTTTTTGCACTTAAATGCGTAAAATAAAATATATAGCAATCTGTAGCAACCCAATTATTATAATAAATATGTTGGGCTCAATGGGGGCCTTGAAGTCGAGGAGTACTTGGACTAGATGGCAGCAAAGAGGATATTTTGAACCTTGGTGTCACAGTGGTTAGAGTGCAGTACTTCATGCTACTTCTGCTGGCTGCCAGCTGTTTGGCAGTTCGAATTTCACCAGGCCCAAGGTTGAGTCAGCTTTCTGTCCTTCCAAAGTCGGTAAAATGAGGACCCAGATTGTTGGGAGGCAATATGCTGACTCAGCAAACTACTTAGAAAGGGCTGTAAAACACTGTGAAACGATATATAGCAATAGCAATAGACTTATATAATATTTATTTTATTTTATTTATTTTGTCAGGCGATTATAAGATAATAGGTATAAGTATAAACATAGTTATGAATACATGAAATGGATACGAATAAGAAAAAAAAAGAAACAATAGGACAGGGATGGTAGGCACGTTGGTGCACTTATGCACGCCCCCACAGACCTCTTAGGAATGGGGTGAGGTCAATAGTAGACAGTCTAAGGTTAGTTTTTGGGGTTTGGGAAAGAAACCACAGAGTCAGGCAGAGTATTCCAGACATTTGACCACTCTGTTGCCGAAGTCGTATTTCCTGCAATCAACTTTGGTGTGATTTACCTTGAGTTTGTATCTATTGTGTGCTCTTGTGTTGTTATGGTTGAAGCTTAAGTATTCATTGACAGGTAGGACATTGCAATGTATGATTTTATATACTATACTTAGATTGGACCGAAGACGGCGTAGTTCTAGGTTTTCTAGGTCTAGAATTTCAAGTCTGGTGGCACAAGGTATTCTGCTATGAAGAGAGGAGTGGAGAACTCTTCTTGTGAAATGTTTCTGGACTTTCTCAACTGGGTTAATATCAGATACGTAATGTGGATTCCAGACTGATGAGCTGTATTTGAGTATTGGTCTAGCAAATGTTTTGTATGCTCTAGTTAGTAGTGGGATATTACCAGAGAAAAAGCCAAAAAGGATTAGGTTAACAATACCACTTTATAGTGCTTTACAGCCCTTTCTAAGTACGCTATTGCTATAATTTCTCTTTCTCCTTCTCCACTACTCTAGAGTTTTGCACAACAGATCTGAGAAGGACCTAATTGCTGTTTTCTTTTGTATCTGTTCTCTTCAGGCTTTTAGGAAAGAAGCAATCATGTCACAATCAGCTCGATCCTAGGTAGAGGCAGATATTTCTCTCTCTGGGCACACTGAGAATATATCTGCTGAAAATAACTCTGTATTGGCCTCAGGAAGGGCCGGGAAGGGTTGGGAACGGCCCCCAAATAATTTAAAATAGACATGGAAATCCCTGCAATAATAATAACAACAACAACAACAACAACAACAACAATAATAATAAACAAACCTTGGGAGAAAGGGTTTTCCTTGTTAACTGCGTCACAAAGGAAAACATGCGACGGTGTTGGGGGGAACTAAGTGAACATTGAATGGGGGAAGTTAAATTTGGAACCGGCAAATTGATCGCTGTAAAAAAAAAAACCTCCGGGCGATCCTTCCACCTTTTCGAATGACTCACCTCTGAACCTAGCTTGATTGCATGCAGGAGGCGACTTTCTCTTTAAAACTTCCCTCTCCAATGAATCCGCACCTCCCGCCCTGCCCTACTAGGCCTGAACGTTTAGCGAGCAAAGCGGCCAATCAGAAGCCGGATGGTGCGCTTCGTATATCGAGTTCCATTCTGACGGTTACGTAAAATGGAGTGTGATGGACGGGCACCTCGTCCAATCCGCCGAGGCAGATGGGACTAATACGTTTCGAGCTGGACGGCCCTTAAAGGACGGCTTAAAGGGGCCATCGCTTTTTTAAAAAAATGTAAAAAAAACTTATTACGTTTCTGAGAGGGCGGTGGGAGGATGAGACGTTTATTATATTAAAAGTAAAGCTACGTACAAAACAATGGAAATTTTTGTCATTCTCCTTATTTCCTTCCTCCCCTTTGATTTAAATTCCGCAGTCCTGAGTTTCCACGTATTGATGGCTAATGTTTAATCGAAAGGAATATATATAGGATGTCAGCAGCCAGAAGATTTGTCATTTTGAATGGGCTTCCCTAAGTTTTTTTCCTTTCTTGGAGATGGCAAGATAAATCAAATGAAACAATTAGCAGAAAACTGAAATAAAGCTATATGTAATTCACCTCCATAACCTGAAATGAATTCCCTTTCTTCACCCTTGGGTCATGATTCGCTTAGTCTCTGACCTTTAGTCGAAATGGCGTTAATAGAATTGTGGTGAATTAAATAATAATTAACAAAGGACTGGACGCAGGTGAAACTAGTTAACTCCAGAAGCCAAAACCTATATAAATAAAGAGCGTGAGAGCAAAGCTGAGAAGTGGTTGTTTCTGAAAGTAAGATATTAGCAGAGTGCTTCAGGCAAGCAGCTTTTTCTCTCCAGTATGAGGTCTTTCGTGTTTGTAAGGTATATGGCTTGTTTTATCTCTCACTTAAAGGCCAGATAAGGGAATTTTATCTGGAAAAGCGATGTCTGACTTTTGTTTTGAAAGTTTAGAAAAACACAGTGATTCTAGCTGAGAAAAAACAGCCTTGGAGTGTGATTGAAAACCAGATATGAATGTTTGGAATTTGGAGAAGGGGGCGTATTAGATATAATTTCCAAATACATTAGTGAAGTTATGCTTTGTTTGGAGAAAGTGAAACACAGAACTACCAGAACAGAATAGAATTCTTTATTAGCCAAGTGTGATTGGACACATAAGGAATTTGTCTTTGGTGTGTATTCTCTCAGTGTACATGAAGAAGAAAAAACATTCTTCAAGAATCATAAGATACAACACTTAGTGATAATCATAGGTTACTAATAAGCAATCAAAACATTACCAGTATTTGAACAGTTTATTGTTTTAAGGTGGCACAAATGTGTGAATAATTTATTGTGAAGTATACTTCACAGCTGAGCCTTGTTTTTCTAAGCCAATATTCTGGATTCACAGCATAATCCAACACCCAAAGTTGACCATAGGGTGGGTTTTCAAAGCAAGCTAAATTATCTTTGGTTACTTTGAGGTTTTAAAGGCTCTTGTGAAAACAGCCATGGTCAGTTCATGGTTAGGTTTGTAACCAAGTGAAACAGTATGAAGTCTTTCCTCTAAGAGTAATAAAATACCATTTCAGACAAATGGTGGCCCAATCTCTTCTTAAAAGCCTCCAGTGATGGAGCAACCACAACTTCTGAAGGCAAGCCATTGTACTAGTTTATTATTTTCACTAAGACCTATGGACTTCAACGCTCAGAATGGCTGGCTGGGGAATTCTGGGAGTTGAAGTCCACATTTTTAAAGTTGCCAAGGTTGGACATCCCCAATCTAAGACTTGTTATTCCACTTTCTGCTCTCCCCTCGGTAACTAATATTTTATAGTTGCTGTTGAAAGGCTGGAAAATGCCTTTCCTTTGAGGATTCGATTTTCCTGCTGGGAGGGCTCTGGTGCAAGGACACAGACAACTGCTTAGAAGCGGGTTCCTTTTATTTTTCAGGAAGGCAAGAGATAGCAAGAAGTCTGCGTTCCTGGGGCTAGCCATCTTTGTATAATAAACTCCTGATTTTTATACCTTTTCTCCTTTTGTGTGTGAGTGCTTGTGTTTGTATTTCTTAATGTTTTAAATCCTGTCAGGGGGTTGTCTTCATTTCCGCCAGAGGGTAAACTCTGCGGGGTGGTTTGATTGGATTATCAGTTTCATCCTAATGTTTTCTTATATTTGTTTGGTGGCAATCTCCTGTCTGCTATGGAATTTATTTCGTGTCTTTTGTCTGTTTGTTTTGCTGATTTGGCATGACCTGTTGTTTGTAAGGGATTTCTTTTTCTTGTTTCCCTAGCTTTCTTAATTACTTGGCTTTTGTCTAGGGGGCTTCTTTCAATACCTTTTATTAAATCTCTTTTCCTATGCAAGTTTGTTTTATGGCTGGCCTGATGTTCCCTTTGGGCTTTTCCTGCTTGGGTGTCACCACTGTCCTCATGAAGTTCCCTTTCCACAATCCTTCATTTTTTTTTTTAAGAGGGTGGTCTCTGATTGAATGTCTGGGTATACTTGGTATTTGTGATCAATCTGGTTCATTATCATAGCTGCCTGTCTCCCCCTTTAGTTTTCTCTTCTGAGAGGGGATACAGGCCTTTAGGCAGCTAAGGCAGGGTGGTATGCATCGACAGGGGCAACACATGAGGGCTCCAAAGACACAAATGGTGACTGTGATAAGGATTTTGAGCGAATGGAAATCTGGCATCCATGAGAAGAGCCATGAAAAGTCCAGGAATGATTGCTCCTGACCAATATTCTGAGATAGCTCTTTCAGGTGGTGGATGTCCCTCCCTACGAGTTCTGAGGTTTCGTCCAGATTGAGGCAACACATCCCTTGGAATTTTTCGCAGCCATAGTTATGCTTCAAGAGAAGGAAGCCTATTGCTGCCCAATTCTCCAAGGTGGCTTCTCTGACCTCCCTCAGTTCTCTGTTAAGGGCATCCAGGGCATGGGAAGTTGAATTCAAGCTTTTTTTCCAGGGTACATGCTAGTCTATTCAAATTTTTAGAATTTCGCACTGCCAATCCAGGTACCCCTACCAAGGATATTGCCAATGAGATGTATTCTATTTTTGTGGGAAGGGAGACTTAGGAATCACAGTCTGAGTCTAGGGTTTGGAAGGCTCTCCTGTGTCGTCTCTGTAAGGATGGCATGAGCATGGTTAACCTTCCCAAGGTGCAGGGGCCATTTGTGGCATTTGCAGGAAGGTATGAGTAGGCTTTTAAGCCACAAAGGAAAAACTATCCTGGTGGGAGCTTCAGGTAACTATATAAAAATGATATGGTCTCTGTATAGTTGAATTTTAGTTCTGTGTTGCTAAGACTGGTGCATTCTGTGACCCTAGGTGTGCTGCACCCAGTGACATTATGATTTCCCTCCTGCTAAGCAAACGTTAGTGGTGTTGAGTATTTCTCTTGCTAAACATTCCCATATGTTTTCCTTTCTCTGGGATAAGCTTTGGTTCCAGGAAAGCAGTTGCTTGTGTTACAAATGTTACAATTATTACAGAAAATAATAATAATACATAGAATATATTGCATTTTATGTTCCCCGTTGCTTGATTCCTTTTCTTCCCTTCCTCCCCACCCCCTCCTTTTTTTTAAATAGCAATGTAAAAAAAAATGTAAAAGGTCAAGTATCAAAAAAATTATGAGTAAGGTATAGTTAAAGTCCTTTTTGTTAAAAAAAATACAATGAAAAAAGGTTTTTTAAAAAAGGAAAAAAATGGAGAAGGTGAGACAAAAAATTAAAAAAAACAATAGTTTATAACTCAGCACCCGGGAGTCCAGGTTTGTGTAATGCAACATTTGCACTTGGTTCCTCATAGTGGTGTGGTTCAACAGTGTTGAAGAATGCTGCAAGCGTCCATTGATCTGTGTCCCGATCTTTCTTGAGTTTGATGGGTGGGATTGATTGTGGTGGAGTTTGGCTATGGTCTATGACTGCTGGCTTTGCATGTGTTCAATGTAGCCAAGAGTCTCGTTCTGCAAACCTTTATGGCGGTGTGTGTAGTCAGTAAAACTTGGTAGGGTCCTTTCCACCTGGGTTGTAGAGAGGAGGTTCTGGTGAAGAACTTGATCCACACCCAATCTCCTGGCTCATATGGATGCAGGGCTTCTTCCAGGGGTAAGGTCTGTGTCAGCGCACTCTGGGTCCAGAGGGTCTGTAGTCTCTTTTGCAGGGCTGTAAGATAAGAAGAGAGAACCCTATCCCCCCCATCTAAGCAAAGGGAATGAGGATTTAAGCTGAGAATCAGGATCCTAGTAGGGTATGGGGGGGGGGGTGACCAAAAGGATCTCAAAGGGGGAAATACCTGTATCTTGTCTTGGTCTGAAATAAAAGGGGGCAATTGGGAGCACTTGTGGCCAGGAGAGGTGTGTCTCCTGACAGAGTTTGCCCAGTAGGGTCTTCACCTCTTTGTTTGCTCTCTCCATGGCTCCTTTAAGTAGCCCCACTTCTGATGCATCCCAGCCCCATAAGGAGGATGGCAGGCTTTTTAAATCTTCATGAAGCCCTGTGTTGCTGATTATCAGCATGATTGTCTTGTGTGTGCCTTTTCCTGGGATTTCCAATTGCAGCCCCTGTTTGCCACATATTATGGTAGCTCCCATTTTACATAGGAGATCCGTTCCTAGTAGAGACAGTGGGGACTGGGGGCAAATAGTAAGTGCATGGTCTACTGTGAAAGGTCCTAGTTCTACTGGTACATTGTGGGTAAATTCTACAGGGCTTATTTCCCCCCCCTCCCATTATGCTATCCCGAGCCCCTTCAGCCACTGAAGCTTTATATGGTAGTTCAGGAATGAGGAGGTGGCTCCAGTATCAACTAAGCAATTGTATTTCTTTCCTCCTATAAGAATGGTAACAATGGGTTCCCCTTCTGGGCCATTTTCTAGGGGATAGCCAGCCCATTAAAGATAGCCATGAATTCAGTGCTTTCATTGTCATGTTCTAGTCAAGAAGGGGGTAAATCTTGTTCTCTCCTTTGCTCCCATTGATGTCTATTGTTATTATTTATTGGAGGAAAGGGAGCGCTGGGTGGTGCCTGGTGACTGAAACTTTGTTGCTCAGTGTAATGGACTGGATTATTGGCTGGCCTCATGTTCCTAGGTGGTGGGTGATACCGGTTGCAGGAGGGGTGTTGCCTACATTGCCTGCTGAAATGACCTTCCTGTCTGCACCTATAACAATGCTGACATTTGCCTTGCGACCATCCTGCTTTATCGCAATGCTAGCATTTCTTTGAATTATAGGGGGTTTTACCTGGCATTTGTCTGGCATCATGTTTCATTACAGCAAACATTTTTTTTAAGTCTTCCAGTCTTTCTATTCATGTCTTTCTATCTTTCTCTTCCTCTTTCAATTTGTCTCTTTGATCATAGACAAAGTTAGCAATCCTGCGCAATTCTGCTATGTCTAAGGTTGGCCAGTTAGAGATGAAGCGGTGGAAATGTTCTTTAATATCTAAGGTGGACTGATCCACGAAGGCTGAAGCTAAAATCCTTTGGTCCTTCAGGCAGCTAAGGTCTAGGTGGGCATATGCAGTAGCTGCTTCTGACAGGCGGACCCAAAAGGCATCAGGGTTTTCCTTTTCCCTTTGTGTTGTTTTTTTTTTGAAATTCAGACTAGTTTAAAAGTTTTTTATTTCCTCTAGAGCTTCTAGTAAATTATCATTTGCTCTAGTGTATTTGTCCCATTGATTGGTATCATTATAGTCCCAGTCAGGGCGATGTACTGGCCATGTGATGCAGGCTGGGGCTGCCTGACCGGGGATAGTTGGTGGTTTGGCTATTTGGTCTGTTTTTGGTTTTTTTTCAAACAGTTTTAATAGTTTGTCTTTCATTAGAAAGACTTGTAACAGCAGAGTCATGTCACCCCAGGATGGATTATAGCTGTCTATGATAGATTTCAGGGTTTTAATAACTGTTTGAGGATCAGCCCTGAAAGCTGGGGTATCCTTTTTCCAGATGACTAGGTCAGAGGCAGATAAGGGAGTGTGGGTAAAAACTTATTCTAGTTGTCCCCTATTTCTGCCTGGCACTGGCTTGCTTAAAAGGGGAGCCATAATCTGTGCCTCAGTATTCCCTTCCCTGAAATGGGTTTCAGGCTTTTCCTTATTTTTTTCTTGGTCAGGTCTTTGGTCCTAACAATTTCAGCCCAGCAGTACCAATAGGGTATTTGGCTGGGCTTAATGCATGTTCTAAGTGCTTTCAGGGTTTTATAATCTAAAGTACCGCTATCAGGCCAAATTTGTCTACCCGTGTCATCTCGCAATAAAGCCCACTTTTTGCAAATTCTTTTCACTTCCTTTCTATTCATTCCAGTTAGGATAGGCACTTGCCTTTCGTCCCAAGCCTCAAGTAATTTATCCAAGGGGGTCTCTTCCATTGCCCTCGAGCTACAACTTCCCATATTCCCTACCTGATGTGGGGATTACTTTGGTTTAGCTGGGCTACCGCCGTCAGTTTTCAGACAAAAAAGGTCTGGAAAGGACTCCGGTTTCCCTACATATGGAGTACGGGCCCCTTTCTCGTAGGGAAACTCCACCATCAGTTTTAAGACCCCCCCACTAAAAAACGGGGATCTTGGAGGACCGTCTGCCCCCTAGCAGCCCGGTACGGGCCCCTTCCTACACTCCGCCGTCAGTTTTCAGATCTCCCTTAAAGGTGGGGATCTGGAAGGACCTGCTCTGCTTTGTAAGGCAAACTATTTCCAATTTTGTTTGCCAGCAGCTGGTACAGTCCCCTTCTAAATGCACAGGGCTTTACTTGCAGGATGCACTGGGACTATTTATTCTGCTTTCTATTTATTTCCCAACAACAGTTCCTTTCTCAGCCCACTCGGTTTTTCTTACATCCTTCAGAAGGACTCACACTCTATGATCACCCCTTGCGTTCCCAAATCCAGCCGGTCACTGCTTGTTGGAGCTAGCAGCTGGCTGGGGTGCGGCTGGCAATCACAGAGGAGGTGAGGTCCCACTGTTTCCGCAGAGAAAACCCACACTCACACACCTGGTACACTCATGCTTCCACTCCCCTCCCTATTAAGATTATAAATTTGAAGTGGTACTCACCTGCTTTCAAGCAGCTTTTGAGCAGAAAAGCCCAAGGACTCCCTTTACTACCCTTATGTCTTCCAGGCTGGGTCCGTGGATGTTTTCCCTGGACAAAGAAGGTCCATGCCGGCTGGGTTTGGATCTGCAGGCCCAGTCCGGTGGCAGGGTTGGCTGGAAAACCTTCATGGTCGCCAATTGTTGAAAGGCTGGAAAATGCCTTTCCTTTGAGGATTCGATTTTCCTGCTGGGAGGGCTCTGGTGCAAGGACACAGACAACTGCTTGGAAGCAGGTTCCTTTTATTTTTCAGGAAGGCAAGAGATAGCAAGAAGTCTGCGTTCCTGGGGTTAGCCATCTTTGTATAATAAACTCCTGATTTTTATACCTTTTCTCCTTTTGTGTGTGAGTGCCTGTGTTTGTATTTCTTAATGTTTTAAATCCTGTCAGGGGGTTGTCTTCATTTCCGCCAGAGGGTAAACTCTGCGGGGTGGTTTGATTGGATTTAATGTTTTCTTATATTTGTTTGGTGGCAATCTCCTGTCTGCTATGGAATTTATTTCGTGTCTTTTGTCTGTTTGTTTTGCTGATTTGGCATGACCTGTTGTTTGTAAGGGATTTCTTTTTCTTGTTTCCCTAGCTTTCTTAATTACTTGGCTTTTGTCTAGTGGGGCTTCTTTCAATACCTTTTATTAAATCTCTTTTCCTATGCAAGTTTGTTTTATGGCTGGCCTGTTGTTCCCTTTGGGCTTTTCCTGCTTGGGTGTCACCACTGTCCTCATGAAGTTCCCTTTCCACATTGCGACACAGGATTGTTCTGTATTCCTCTGCTCCAGAGTTTTATCTCTTTGTAACGCTGGAAACCATGAGAACTGATGTTATTGTGTGTAACTCTTGTGTAAGCTTGTTACAAAAAGATCTGTGTTAGAGAAACACTTTTAATGTATTTGTAGTGTTCCCAAAACCAGAAGCCTTGAAGAGTATTTCATGATGATTGCTTGTTGGTAGGGGTTGACAGAAACACTTTTAAAAAATAATTTTTATTATTAAATATTTTGATTACAATAGCAAGAACAAATACAATTGAGGGTATCTTGTGGTTTTTTCTTTCTTTCTGCCAGATTCCCAGAATGTATGTGTGAGTGCAATTTGGTGAAGAATTTACAATCTTGCACAATTATTGACTTTATTAAGAGCCTCTGAGTTTTTTTTTTCTTTCTGTTTAATCATGTATGAATGTCAGTGACAAGCCAGGACAAATCAGGTTTTTCAAAAATGGTTTGCAGTTGCCTTCTTTCTAGGGCTGAAAGTTTGTGGCTGGCCCAAGATCACTTGGGTGGCTTTATGCCCAAGCCAGGACTAGAACTCACAGGCTCCCATTTTCTATTCTGATGCCTTGACCACTGCACTAAACTGGCTGTCTCTTTGGGCTGATAGACCCAATAAAAAATATTATTGGACTATTATTTATTTGGAATTTTTTTCAACTTGGCAACTTGCAGATACTTGAAACCTCTGGCCAGTGAGCCACAAGATCCAAGATGCTCTAACAAAATCTCTTGATTTTAAACTTGTTTTATTGCCTCTTTTTCACAAGTCTTGAATATTTAAAGATGGCTTCCTTCCTTTATATTCTGTCTGAAACTATATCAATACCTACAGCAATTTGCTAGTTCAATTTATCCTCTACTACTGTTTATTCTGTAGCTTTGTTTCTTCCTTGCCAGAGAAGATTACACACACATTATGGAACCTAATTTATTTTCTGATTTGAGATGTTGCATGATATAGTTCCACCCCTCTTTTCCCTGTAGCCTCATCCTCTCCATCTCATTACTCCAAAGCAAAACTAATTTCATTTTTTGCCTTTGTTTTTCCAATAGTATCCTATTCTCTATATTGGAGAGCCAAGAGGTGGTGTCCATATCTTTCCCCACAGGTAAGTGTGTTGGTTCTGCAAGGGTAATGAACATTACTAATTTTATGTTTTAAATATAAATCAACCCAATTCACTCTTCTCAACCTTCCATATTAATCTTCTGCAAATCAGAGATGGTTATTGCCTCATTTTTTTCACAAAGTTTAGCACTGAAAATGAGATGTGCATGGAAATGGATTGAATAGAAATAACTTGCAAAAATATAAATAGCACACAGGAAGTAGCTATTGAATTTATGTGCAGACTTAAGCTAAAATATTTTTAGCAGGACTACCAGATTCTGCAACAGCTTTGTTCCCTAGGCCATCCATCTGGTAAACTCACAAGATTCATTTTCTTGCCATAAATGTATACATCCGAACTAGACAGTATTGTTTCTCCATATCATATATGTGGGTATATACATAATTTCATATTTATTTATCATGTCAAGTTTATGTAGTATAAAATTGGAGGTGGTGACCCTTTAAGAGCTGTATGCAATGAAATTTCATTTTTAATGTGTGCCAATTAGTGTACATTCAAAGTGACAATAAAGCTATTCTATTCTAAAATTAATAATCTAGACCAGTGTTTTTCAACTGTGACAAGTTTAACATATGTGAGTTTTAACACCCAGAATTCCTCGCCCAGCATGGAGGGCTGGGGAATTCTGGGAGTTAAGCCCACACATATTAAAGTTGTCAATGTTAAATACTGCCAAAAATAAAAAAAAAAACATATTCAAATGAGAGCATTAGAATGAGAAATCAAATTTTCCCAGACTACCTTTGACACTGAGTCATAGCACAAGCTAACCTGAATCATAATAAACTCTATTATGGTTTTAACACAATGCGTGAAGCCAGTCTCAAGAATTTCCAGAAGCGATAAGCATAGTTGAGTAGGTAGCCAGGAGACAGTTTTCTGGAAGCAAAGAGCTGGTGGGTTGGAGGGAGGTGATCGTATTAGGTTTTTGTCTGCTTACTTATTATTAAAAAATATTTCCTTTTCTGGAAGGGGCTGTACGGACTGAATGTCGGGACCGTTACTTTTGGATATGGCTGGACAAGTCTTCATTGGGGCAAAATTCTTGGAGTTACAGTGTCTTCAGTAAGTAAACGAGCTGGTAAGAATTCAGGTGACGCGCGTGCCGGAACCCAAAAGAGCAACGGGTGGCAGCTTGCATGCCTAGAGAGATGGTTTTGCATGCCACTTCTGGCACGTATGCCATAGTTCGCCATTACAAACCTAGATGACTGAGAATCTCCATAGACACTGTCAATAGATTTCTCCTTAGTTCTAGGTCTTACTTCTCTCCCTGATTAATTTCCGTCCATTGCTTTTTGTCCTGACTTCAGGTGCTTTGTAGAATATAGTTTGACTCCCTCTTCTTTGTGCCAGCTCTCAGATATTGGAACAGTGCTATCATGTCATCCCTAGCCCTTCTTTTCATACACTATACCTATTGTGATGGTATGGGGAACCCCAAGAGCAGATGATACTACAGACCTGCCTTGGATAACAAATTTGTTTCTTCATTTTCCTAGATGATCTTGGCCAGCGTATCTCTATGACTGATTACATCGCTACCCAGTGCGGTTTCACCCATGGGGTTGATCTCTACGGAAACCCGGAAATCCGTGTCTCATTTCTGGCTTGTTCTGTCCGTAATGCGGTAAGACTTATACCCTATCCTGCTTGAAGCTGGGCTGGAGAGTTTATAAACCAGATTCTGTAGTAATGAGGGGCGCATGACATGGATTTTGTAACTTGTTTAACTAACATTGTTTGTATTTTACTTTAATTTGTTTTCTCTTTTGTAAAGTGATGTTCATGCTCATTACTGACTGGAACATAGGTGTGCTGTCCAACAGTTTATAGTTAATTGGGATAGTTAGTTAGGAATTGGGAGCTGTACCCTTAAGGGGATGCATCATGGTAAATGTAGTTAAGGTATCTTGGGAAATGTAGTCCATGTCATGTGGTCACATCTGTAATCCTGATTGGTCACTGAATTGACCCTTGGTGGGTTGTGAGAGGTTCCTGCTTTCTTGCTCAGACCCCAGCTTCATGCTGGCGTCTCTCCCCTTTGCTCCACTACTAGGGGATGAAAGATCACTATCCTTTTATACCAGAAAGTCAGCTATGCAAAGAGTTGGACATTGAGATGAATCTCAACGTAACCATGAGTTATATATGAGGATCCCTGATGAACCAATACAGAGACTTAATATGGATGCCTTTGTGGAGTAAGTCTGTCTGCCTTAAATTCAGCTAGTAATTATAAAGGTCAGAACAGTAAAAGGATAGTGATCTTTCCCTAAGAAAGCAAAGGCCTGTACAGACTTTGGAAGAAATGAGGGTTTCCCCCTTCCGCCTTGGAAAAGAGGCCACAAAGGAAATTTGAAAGCGTAAGGCTGGATTCGGAATTTAAAAACCCCTAGCTCTGCCAGTTGGCCTGGGTACCAAATTGGAGGTGGCTCCCCTTGCTCTCTTTTCTCCACAAATCCATCTTTTTAGTTATCCCCCTTTTGTTCCTCTCTCATTTATTTTATTCTGTTATTTTACTTCTGTTGTGTTTATACTCCTTTCATGTTCTTTTCATTATTGCAAGCCTCTTGGCTTCTAGGGGCTCACTAAGATAGGATTTTTCGAAATGACCATCGGAGCATTAGTATTTCGTATATTATTATTAACACGCTCTGATGCTAAGGAGTTCTACTCCCTCTCCCCACCTGAAAAGAAATCTGCTCCAAATGCAAAACACAAGCAGAGGAGAGGAGTTTCAGTTTTAGTTTCACAGCACCAAGCAGCTTTAATATAGAACAGTTGAGCTAAGCCACGCCCAGGCTCCTTGCTGTCTCCTTGCTGACACAGCAAATACTGTTTCAGTTTCCAAACAGCCCTCAATTCTCTAACACGCTGACAGGAGGGTAGCAAAATGATTCATGATGGATGCTGGTAGGCAGAGGCAGAATTTTTTTCCCTCTTATTTTCCTCCCCCAAAACTAAGCCTGAACATGTAGTTTCGTAGTGAAACACTGGTATTGAGCTAGCTACAAATAAAATAAACACAGATATGTGCTTGACTTTCAACAGTTTATTTAGCGACTGTTCAAAATTAAGTAACTGAAAAAGGGACTTATGACCACTTATGACTGTTGCAGCATCTCCATGGGTCATGTGATCAAAATTTGGATGCTTGGCAATGGGTTCATATTTATGACAGTTGCAGGTGATGCTGGAGTGATGTGATCACCTTTTGCAAGTTTCTGACAGTCAATGGAGGGGGGACCCAGATTAACTTTACAACTATGTTACTAACTTAAACTGCAGTGATTCACTTAACAACAGTGGCAAGAAAGGTTGTAAAATGGAGCAAAATTCACTTAACAATTGTCTCCATTAGCAACAGAAATTTTGGGCTCCATTATGGTTGTAAGTTGAGGGCCACCTGTAAGTCATTGCAAGCCTGTTAAAACAGTAAAAATAAAAGTTGCCCTCAGATCAAGCTTGACTCGTAATGATTGCATTTCTGAAGTTCTGGAGAAGTTTTAGAGAGCTCCTTGTCTCCTCCTGAGATGTCCTTTTTCATTCCCCATCCAGCCTTAAGCTTTTGAATTTTTCTTGCAGTCCCTTATCCAAGTATTAGAACTTGAATCTAAAGGGAAAATTCCTTTTTAGAAGAGAATATTTGTAGCTCAGGGTGTTAAATTACAGGGTCCTCCCTGAACTTGGTGGTTATCTTGCAGATGTTTTATTACCAAACTAGGTAACATCATCAGTGCAATGACCACCAAGCTCAGAGAGCACCAAGAACCCCAGAGTAGATTCCCCCACCCCAATATTCTCAAGCTAATAGGAGCTGGAGATCCCAAGTCAGAAAGAATGGTGGATCTAGACGTTGAGGCCTAAGGTTGCTTCCAAAGCTGGGTTCTTCAACACAATTGAGAATTTTTATTCACAGCAAATACTTTTAAAATCCCCTTCCTCAGTTTGACCAGGATTTCAGCCTCCGGCTGCAGATGGAAATGACCAGCCTTGATAATGTAACTGCTGCTTATGAAGTATCCATGAATTGTTCCCTTGATACCCCATGGAGCCCTCGTGAGATTGTTTGTGAGGAAAATTACATGGAGGTGAGTAAAATAATTTATTGATGTAAGAAATGGAAACGGGTCAAATGAGAGATCTAGAACTTAGGAGAAATGTCATGACAGAACAATCAACCAGTGGAACAGTTTGCCTCCAGAAGTTTATTTATTTATTTATTTATTTATTTAATTTATCAATTGCTTACAAGATAACATGTAAGTATAAACATGATTAAAAATACAGGAAATAGGTATGAATAATTGGGGACAATAGGACAGGGACTGGAGGCACGATGGTGCACTTATGCACGCCTCTTACAGACCTCTTAGGAATTGGGTGAGGTTAATAGTGGATAGTTTGAGATTAAAGGAGTGGGGGCTACAGGATGTAACAACAGAGTCAGGTAGTGCATTCCAGACATTGACCACTCTGTTGCTGAAGTCGTATTTTCTGCAATCAAGTTTGGAGCGGTTTACATTGAGTTTGTGTCTGTTGTGTGCTCTTGTATTGTTGCGGTTGAAGCTGAAGTAGTCATTGACTGGTAGGACATTGTAGCAGATAATTTTGTGTACTACACTTAAGTCCAACCATAGGTGGCATAGTTCAAAGTTGTCCAAGCCCAAAATTTCAAGCCTGGTGAAGTGGGTGCTCTATCATGGAAGGTTTTGGGTATTCAGCTGCTAATGTTGCTTCCACTCCAGGTTTCTGTCCAGCGAGCTGTCCCAGGAATAGCAAGTGAGGCCTTGAATGAAGATTGGATGGCAGCGTGGCCTGTGGTAAGTGTTCTGTTGTAGAGCGATGGTAAGGAAGAGGCATGAGACCAGAGCGTACAACTAACAGGCTTTATTGCAAAGAATAAAGGGTTGTCGCGTCTGCTTGCTAACTTGCAGACCAGCGGGCGACAACAGGCTGGCTCTGCTCGACAGCCGGCTTATATAGCCGGCTGTCAAACGGAGCCAACCAATGGGAGCTGGTGGTGCTCCCGCTCAAACAGCGGACCTGGTTGGGGACTCCAACCAGTTCCACAGATATAACACTCCTTTCCCCCAGCTGGGAACATGCGTAGTCCTGTAGATACGAGGGTTGTCTTTGCTGGTGACCAGAACGTCGCAGTTCAGGTGAACTGTCGGCCGGTGTCAAGTCCTGGTCTTCGGAACGTGCCTCGGCGGTTGTCGGGGCGTGGGTTTGCCCCGGCGTAGTGTCCTGTGGTGCTGATGAAAACCCCTGCTCAGGTTGGCCCGGCTGAGTCTCGAGGTCCGGCTGGTCAACTGGGTCGCTTGGTGGCTGGATTGGTGACTCTGGCCGGAAACTCGGGTTCTCCCGCCAGTCCTCTCGCTCGTCAGGGAAAACCAGGTTCCGCAGGGGATCCGCGTCAGGCACTAGTGAGGCGTCGTTGGCGCTGGCAGTTTGGCACGGGTTGGTATCTGTCGCGCCCTTCCGCCGCCTTCTGAGTTGATCCACGTGTCTCCGCCACAAATGTCCATCCTCTAGGAGGATCCTGTAGGACCTGGGACCTGTGACTGACACGACTTGTCCTGGCACCCACAACGGTTCCCCCGCGTAGTTCCTGGCGTATACCAGGTCTTGTGGGGCGAAGTCTCTGACCAGACTGTCGGACCCTAAGGGGGTGTCTGGGCAGTAGTGGGGGTGTAGCCTGTTCAGGGTGGTTCTAAGGCGTCTCCCCATTAGAAGTTCGGCAGGAGATTTGTTGGTGGTGGTGCAGGGTGTTGTGTGCTGGCTGAGCAGGAAACGAGACAGTTTAGAGTGCCAATCCTCCTGGCCAAACCTGGTGAGTGCCTCCTTGGCTGACCTAACTGCTCTCTCTGCCATCCCGTTGCTAGCGGGATGGAATGGTGCTGTAAGGACGTGTCTGATGCCCAAGTTAGCAGTGTACATGCTGAATTCACACGATGTGAACTGTGGGCCATTGTCTGAAACCAGCGTGTCAGGAAGCCCGTGGGTGACAAATAAGCGGGTTAGGGCCTTAACTATCGCCTGGGTGGTGGTTGTGGGAAGAAAGGCTACATCAATCCACTTGGAGTATGAATCCACGACCACCAAGAAAGTCCTGCCATGTACAGGCCCAGCCAGGTCGACTTGCAAGCGGGACCAAGGGGCGTTTGCACTCTCCCATCTGGTGGGCGTGGCAGCTGGAGGGGCAGCCCTGGTTTGTTGGCAAGGCTGGCAAGAGCTTTCCCAGTTGGCAATTTGAGCGTCCATGCCGGGCCACCAGACGTAGCTGCGGGCCAGGGCCTTCATTCTTACGATGCCCGGATGACCCTCGTGAAGCACCTTCAGGATGGGCACTCGAAGGGAGGCTGGGATGACCACTCTTGTTCCCCACAATAGACAACCTTGCAACTTTGACAGTTCCTGCAGGCGGGCTTTAAAGGGGACAAAATCAGTTGTACATTGAGTTTCCGGCCACCCCCTTCCCACCCAGTCCAGAACCTGGGCGATGATTTTGTCCTTCTTTGAGTGCGCCGCGATGTCCTCGGCTGTCACTGGAAGCTTGAGTTCGTTGACCTCAAAAATGGCGTGGATAGGCGCTGGGTCTTCGACTGGGACTGGCAGGGGGCAGCGACTAAGGGCATCGGCGTGGCTCAAGTTCTTGCCGGGACGATGCACTAACTTGAATGAGTAAGCGGCCAGAAACAAGGTCCATCTGGTCATTCTGGGTGAAAGTACCTGCGGGGTTTGCTTATCTCCAGACAGAAGTCCTAAAAGAGGTTTGTGGTCAGTGACTAACTCAAAGTGGTGGCCAA
Organism: Pseudonaja textilis; assembly: GCF_049901715.1. NCBI lineage: Eukaryota > Metazoa > Chordata > Lepidosauria > Squamata > Elapidae > Pseudonaja > Pseudonaja textilis. The sequence continues at coordinate 122,366,562 of NC_142008.1, read as the reverse complement.
ACAAGAATTTGTGGAACTTCTTAACTGCAGCCACTGCAGCCAGGGCCTCTTTATCGATTTGGCTGTAGTTCCTCTCAGTTGGAGAAAGGGTCCTAGAAAAGAAAGCAATTGGTGCCTTGGAACCGTTGGGGAGTCTGTGGCTCAGGACAGCCCCAATGCCAAAAGGGGATGCGTCAGCAGCCAGAACCAGGGGAAGACGTTGATCGAATTGAACTAGAACCGCTTCTGATGTGAGTAAGGATTTGACTGACTTGAAAGCATGGGTTTCCTTGGGTTCCCAGTGCCAGGGTGAGTCTTTATCTAGTAGCCTATGTAATGGTTCAGCGACCGATGCCTTGTGCGGGAGGAATGAGGCGTAAAAGTTCAGGAGTCCCAGGAAAGCTTGAAGTTCAGTCTTGTTGGTGGGTGTGGGTGCCTCATGGATGGCCTTCACCTTGGACTCAACGGGGTGGATGCCAGAGGCGTCTATTCTATAACCCAGAAAGTCCACCTGCCTAGTGGCGATGGCACACTTCTCCCTCTTAAGTTTAAGGCCATGCTGCCTAAACCTCTCCAGCACTGTCCTGACTCTCTGAATGAGCTGGGGTCAGTTCATTGCTGAGACTAAGATGTCATCGAAGTAGGGGACCACTCCTGGGAGACCCTGGAGAATCCTCTCCATGAGTGACTGGAAAATGCCTGGGGCCACGCTGACCCCGAATTGGAGGAGCCTACACTTGAATGCCCCTCTGTGCGTGACTATGGTTTGTAATTCCGCTGTCTGCTCATCGACAGGGAACTGTTGGTATGCCTGGGACATGTCTAACTTGGCGAAAATGGTGCCGGGTTCGAAGGTGTGTAACAGATGCTGAATAACGGGGACTGGGTATGCGCTGACCTGTAGATAGCGGTTGAGCGTGGTTTTGTAATCTGCACAGATTCTCAAACTGCCATCTTTCTTGAGTGGGGTGACTATGGGGGTCTCCCATTTAGCGAAATCAGTGGGTTCTAGCACCCCTTGCTTAAGTAGTTTGTCTAGTTCTGCGTCCAATTTGGGACGGATGGCAAAAGGTACTCTACATAGTTTTAAACGAAGAGGGGTTGCCTGGGGGTCTACTGAAAATGATATGGGGGTGCCCGAATAGCAACCCAGCTCATTGCTAAATACATCGGAAAAATCAGAAAATAGTGTATCTACATCAGAAGTTGAGACAGCATGGATCCCGGTTACACTAAGGCCGAGAGAAGGAAACCAATCAAGTCCCAATAGACTAGGGAGGGTACCATTAACAACCACTAGAGGCAGATGGCCTTTAAAGGCTTGGAATTGAACAAGGAACTTGCCTTTCCGAGGACAGGAATGTTCTTGCCTGGTAGTCCCAGCGTCAAGTGGCATCTTTGTAGCTGTTTCCTTGACAGTCTGGGCTGGATCTTCTTCAGGGTATCCCAGGAGATGATTGAGAGCGCGGATCCCGTGTCCACCTCCATCCTGCAGGGTTTACCTTCTAGGAAAACAGAAATTTTAATTTTATCAGGGGTTTGGGAAGTATGGTTAGCGTGGTAGCAGGTATAGCAGTCCTCCACTTGCCTTTGGGAGTTAGAAGGTGGTGGAGGCCTTTGAGGTAAGGATCGCCCTGCTTGGCAGACTCTAGCGATGTGACCCTTCTTTTGGCAGTTCAGGCAGATGGCGTTTCTGAACCTGCAGGATGCCCTAGGGTGGGAGCCTCCACAGGTTAGGCACATGGGAGGTTGTTTGGGGGTGAAGTTGTTTCTCTGCCCCGCTCCTACCTGTGAAGGCTTCTGGTGTTTAAGGCGGTTAATGTCAGATGTGTCTGTGGGGTCATCTTTGCTGATTACTTCTTCAGAATGGACAGTTGGCATGCTGGGTTTAGATTGAATGCCCTGAATTTCAGCTGCTGACTGGGCTGAGAGCTCAGCAGCCAGGGCTTCCTCCATGGCTAAGGCTAGAGTCAAGTTCTTTTTTGCCAGTAAACGCCTCTGGAGTCTCAGGTCTCTCACCCCACAGACGATCTGGTCCAACAGCATGTCTTCCAAATATTCTTTGAATCCTCACTGTAAAGCGGCTGTTCTCAGGGCGGCCATGTATTCGTTGATCGACTCCCCCTCTGCCTGTTTCCTGACCCTGAAGGCATACCTTCTGGCTATTTGGGACGGTTTGGGCGAATAGTGATTTGAAAGTATTTCCTGTAGCTCGTCCCATGGGATGCTTCTGATGGCGTGGGGTGCGACTAACGCTGTAGCGGTATCGAAGACGGCAGCTCCGCAGTAACTCAGGAAATAGGACTTCTTCCTATGCTCCGCAGCATCAGCTAAACCGATGGTGTCAAGAAAATGGCTGAATCGATTTTTGTAGGAGTCCCATGTTTCCTCGTTTGGTTTGAATGGAGGGAATGCTGGATTAGTACTCATCGTGGAGAAAAGAACAGGCTCGTCTTCTTCAATCGCTATTTGAATTTGCGCTCTTAAAAGAACGCGGCTGCGGCTGTCTCTCTGGGCTGCGTAGCTCTTTTTGAAAATTGCGCTCTTGGTGAGCGTGGGCGGCCTCGGCTGTGGTGCCTGTGGCTCGTTTCAGCGAATCAGCTCAAACAATATCAGTTTGAATTTCGCGCTCTTTGCGAGCGTGGGGCGGCTGCGGCTACAGCGCCCGTGGCTTCACTCTCCGTGACTTACAGCTCTTTGAATAAACGCGTCTGGTTAGCCTTCACCATCCCACCCTCGTCGCCAGTGTTGTAGAGCGATGGTAAGGAAGAGGCATGAGACCAGAGCGTACAACTAACAGGCTTTATTGCAAAGAATAAAGGGTTGTCGCGTCTGCTTGCTAACTTGCAGACCAGCGGGCGACAACAGGCTGGCTCTGCTTGACAGCCGGCTTATATAGCCGGCTGTCAAACGGAGCCAACCAATGGGAGCTGCTGGTGCTCCCGCTCAAACAGCGGACCTGGTTGGGGACTCCAACCAGTTCCACAGACATAACATGTTCCATATTAGCAGGCTTGAAAGCCTACATTGCTATTGATCAACAAAGAGAACTACCTGATTGGACAGCCAAGACGGCTGTGATTGGCTCACTAAGAGTCTACCACAATTGGATGAAACCAATCACGGGAAACTCAAAGCGATGTCATTGGCAGCCTAGCCGCACCCAGCTCTATAAAAAGAGCTGCCGCGAGCCCTGTTGATGCAGAAACCTCCGAGGCACAAATGATTGTAACACACCGGGGGTCATTTAAATGCAACCACCTCCAGTTCGGCATCGGCGTCATGCCCGGGGTTTTCCAAAGCCTCATGGAAAGGCTGTTGCAAGGAATTAAGGGAGTAGTGCCCTATTTTGATGATGTGTTAGTGGCGGCAGCTAATAAAAAACAACTCGAAAAACGCCTAAGGGCAGTACTCCAAAAATTCAAAGACTCTGGCCTGAAAGTTAAGAAAGAAAAATGCCAACTTTGCACTGAGAGAGTTGAATTCTTGGGGTATCTCCTAGACAAACACGGAATTCACCTCACCGAGAAAAAGCTCAAAGCCATCAAGGAAGCCCCCAGACCAAAAAACAAGGTGGAACTTCAGGCATTCCTAGGACTCATTAATTTTTATAATGTTTTCCTACCCAAAAAAGGCGACCGTGGTGGAACCATTGCATAGACTATTGGATAAAATCACTTCCTGGACTTGGGGAAAACGAGAGGAAAGCGCCTTTCAACAAACAAAAGACCTCTTAACCTCCGACGCGGTCCTCATCCAATATAACGAAATCCTACCGTTTACAATCACATGCAACACATCGCCTTTTGGAGTGGGGGCAATTCTCAGTCATACCTTGTCAAATGGGAAAGAGGCACCCATCGCCTTCTTTTCAAGAACCCTGTCCAAACCGGAGAGAAACTACAGCCAGCTGGACAAGGAAGCCCTAGCAATCATTTCCAGAGTGAAAAGGTTCCACGAATACGTCTATGGTAGGACCTTTTCAATCATAACTGATCACAAACCTCTGCTAGGCATACTGGCTGGCAACAAGGCCACCCCAAACATCCTGTCACCTAGAATGACTAGGTGGTCTGAGTTCCTGGCCGCCTATAATTACCAGCTCATCCACCGACCTGGTAAAGACATTTTGCACGCTGATGCTTTAAGCCGTTCCCCCCTTCCAGGCGTGCAAGATGACCCAGCACCCACGATACTGGTCCTTCAAATAGAAACTCTACCCAGCCCACTCCTGACTGCGCCAGACATTGCCCGCGAAACAAAAAGAGACAAGCGGCTGGCACGAGTCCTGAGCTGGATTGAGAGGGGTTGGCCAGAAAATGACAAAACCGAACCCTTTAAAGCCTTTAGAACCCGGCAAACTGAACTTTTCTCACAAAAAGGGTGCATACTTTGGGGAGACCGGGTGGTAATACCAGAAACCTTACAAAAATGAGTGTTGGACATGTTGCATGAAGGGCACCCGGGCATCGTCCGAATGAAAGCCCTGGCCAGAAGTTACGCTTGGTGGCCGGGAATGGACAAGCAAATTGAAACATGGGTAGCTGCTTGCAACAGATGCCAACAAACATGATCCGCCCCACACACAGCACCACACCTGGAATGGGAAACCCCAAGAGGCCCCTGGTCGTGGATCCATATAGATTTCGCCAGCCCCACCAAAGGACACACCTTTCTAATTACCGTCGATGCATATTCCAATTGGCTGGAAGTTAGCACCATGAAAACAACTACTGAAGCCGTCATAACAAAACTCAACAAACTCTTTGCCACACATGGGCTGCCAGACATCCTAGTGTCCGACAACGGACCACAGTTCATAGCACTGGCATTTGAACAATACCTGGCCGACTGTGGCATCAGACATGCCTTAACATTGCCCAATCACCCAGTGGCGAATGGGCGGGCGGAACAAATGGTTCAGTTCACAAAAAAAAAAAAAAGCATACAAAAAATAGAAGACGGCAACATTCAGGAAAAAATAAACAAAATGCTGCTCATCCAACATATCACACCGAACACTACCGCAAACAAATGCCCAGAGGAATTACTTATGGGCAGAAGGCTCCGGTCACTGCTAGACCATTTACACTCCACTTATAATCCAGAGAAACCCCCAGGCTCCACCAGCCAACACCACACATTTAACATCGGCGACACTGTTTTTGCCAAAAGTTTCACCAGAGACCCTCTCTGGATACCCGTACAGATCACCCAAATAACCGGCCCCTGATCATACCGCCTAGAAACAACCGATGGACGAAGCTGGAAGCGACACATCGACCAGTTACGGTCAAGGCTTGCCAGCACACCACCCGCAGAATACCCAAGGAATCAGAGGGCGGGGGGAACCTCAAACATTAACAAAGGAAAATTCTTAACACAAACAGAACACCCCCCAAGCAGCAGCCAAATAATAAACCAACCATACTCACCTGGAAACGCAGAATTGATGCAGGCGGGTGTTTCACCTGGAAGGAGCGGCCAGATGAGCTCAACCAGCCCAGAGAATCCAGGCGGGAGCAGCAGAGCAAACACCTCAACCAACCCGGGTGAACCAGGCAGGAGTCGCAGCTATAGGTCCGGCTTACCCTTCCAGGCGGTTCCATCGAGATGCTTGGGAGTGACGCGGAGCCCGTCCAAACCAGGCGATGACCAGAGACATACTGAAACGCGCAGATCAAGTAGGCAGGTCTGAAGACCCGCCTACCTACGCGACTACGTTACCCCGCCCCTTGGGCGAAACCAAGATGAGAGGGGTGTTCCATATTAGCAGGCTTGAAACCCTGCATTGCTATTGGTCAACAAAGAGAACTACCTGATTGGACAGCCAAGACGGCTGTGATTGGCTCGCTAACAGTCTACCACGATTGGATGAAACCAATCGCGGGAAACTCAAAGTGATGTCATTGGCAGCCTAGCCGCGGCCAGCTCTATAAAAAGAGCTGCCGCGAGCCCTGTTCTTTACTCAGATCTAGCCTGTAAATAAAGAGCTGTTGTTCACTTATTCTGAGTCTCTCATCTCTATGAGCCCGACCTTCTGAACTTAACAATAAGGATGCTGGATGCAGTGGGAGTAGAGTTGGATTAAAGATGGGGTATGTCAGACCTGCCACAACTTAAACCCCAAGATAGAAACAATCCTTGGCTCCATTTGTTGAGAAAGGTTTTATTTTATTAGAGATCAAGTGTATTGCAGTATTGCAAGGCCAGAACTGAGAATCCCAAACCAAAATCCCCAGGTTCTACTTTTTTTCCCTTCCTTAAAAGTTTCTTACTGCCCACCCTAGTGTAACCAATCAGGCTCAGCAAGATGTTTACATAATGGTCAGTCCAAGCACAGTTTGGTATGCAGTTCACTCCTCCTTCCAACTGGTTGACCTTGAGGCTGAGTCTTGAGAAAGCACAGACACTTACTTTCAGTTCGCCAGCATCCTTCTCTCCTTGGTTCCCCCTCCCTACAATTCATGGCAGTCTGTCATCGCAGAGTAGCAAAGCACAAGCAAGTATAAAACTGTAGCTGACAGGGTACCAGAAAGGGAAAGCTTGGTACTCTTGTTTGGTGTAATTGATGCTGGCTGGGAAATTCTGGGAATTGAAGTCCACATACCTTCAGGTTTTCAAAGTTGAGAAACATTGAAGTAGACACCAAGATCCTCCCGGTGTGGGTACTTAAGCTTCCAGAATTTTCAGCAATAGGGTGGGTGGGAAATTTAGGAAGATGACGTTTATATTTGATTTAGAGAAGGTCTCATTCTCCCTTTATCTGGAGAGATACCGCTACAGGCTTGTATCAGGATTTTGGCTTCAGAGTTAGAAATACCTATATATGAGTGAGAAGGAGACAACTTTAGTTCTGGCAACTTCCTTAGCTTCACAACATCTGTCTGTAGCCACAGCATCTATATTGGTGGCTTCACTGGCCCATGAACTTCCTGGTGGGAAACTTCATAAAAGCTTGTTTCTCTTAGAAGAATCTGTAGCACGCCATTAATTCTCCCTATTTCAACAGAACAAGTGCCGCATTTGATGAACATAGCATGCAACACTTTCCTGCAAATATTGCAGCTTCCTCAAAACACCCAGAACCACATTTTCTTCATAAATACTATGTTTAAGCCTCAAATAGGACCCAGATCTCTGAACGTCTCCTTCCTCCCTCTCTCACTCTCATCTGTGTTTGTCCTTGCAGGCACAAGGGGCTATGAACCAAGTCTGGCAAGTAGTTTTCCATTTCCAAAATGGCTCCATTCAGGACATGATGGCTACGCGAGCTTATGGCTTGGGCTATGGCTTCAATACAACAGCCACCCGTGTTCTCTTCCGCACCCCTTACAACACCCAGCAGACTGAAGTGGCTATGGTAAGGAAAAGTCCAAGGTTTGCTCAGATTCGGAACTTCAGGCCTGGTGGCAGAGAGATGGCTGAGGTAGAAGCTGAGCATTGTTTTGAAAAGCCTCATGTTTTGATAGATTGCTAAAGGGACTCTGGTTTGGTTCACGCAACAGATAAGGCAGGGGTGTCAAACTCAATTTTGTTGAGGGCCGCATCACTGTTTGACCTCACGGGGCTGGGTGGGCATGGCCAGCACAATGTCACGTGTTGGGGGCACCTGTGGTAGCCCTAGCAGGGCTGAGGTGATCCTACTGCAGCACTCTGCCAGAAAAAAATGGAGCTCGGGAAGGCCACCTCCTGAGCTCCATTTTCATGGGAAGAGGACGGCAGGAGGCTGGTATGGCCAAAAATGGAACCTCCCAAGTTCTGTTTTCACTGACAGAAACACTGCAGGCTGGTCCTTCGCTATTTCCAGGGTGGCCTCACAGGCCTTATCTGTTCTGACCAAGGCTTATTGAGAAACACATGCAGAACCATTTTTTCTTTATTTCAATGGCTGTGAATTATAGTCATTCACAGCTCATAATGAGTCTCAAACAGTTTGTAAATAGTCCCATGGAAGTCTGCCAAAGCCCTTCAGGATAAGTCTGATAAGCACGCACCTTTATCTTCCTTGAAATGCTGCCAACAACTAAATTTCCAATTAGTTATATGAGGCCAAAATGGAACAAATTCAACATCGAGCTTCAGGTTTCAAACCAACCAGTTTGAACAAAATTGCTTCCTGCAAATGTTTGTGTCCCTTTGCTCCTCCTTTATGTTTTATGGGAGGGCCAATCACCTCCAAGCCTTACTGCCGAGGCACCCCTTTTGTCTTAACTTTTTTGTCTTGCCTTCTGGCAGCTCGGCGCACATGCGCACTGGGAACAGGCTCCCCTTGTTCCTCTGCCTCGCTGCTGTCAGATTCTGGGGGCTCCGGAGTCAGCACATAACTCCCAGGTGTCCCCAGCCCCATCTCTGTATCAGATGCAGGACCCTCATCTAGTCCTCCCAAACTCCTGGACTGGCCCATGTTCCTCCCCACTGCCTGATTCTGCTACCATCTCCACAGACTGCCGGTGGACCACAACAATATCTAAGCACCCTGCAAGCCGGATCTGGCCCACGAGTTTGACACCCCTGAGATAAGGCAAAGAGGCGGCTGGGCTGGTTCAACTGCTGTATAAGCATAACATGGTTAGTTTATGGTTCAGGGTATTCTGGGATCAAATCATGTTTCAGCTGACCATGGGTTAGGCTTCCAGCGATGAAGAGACCCACAGGTTCTAGTGTCCAGATAGTCCTCGAATTGCAACCACTGTTTTAGTGACCTTCAAGGTTATAATAATGCTGAAAAAATGAACTTATGACCATTTTTCACACTTGTGGCATCTCTGTAGTCACATGATCAAAATTTGGAGGCTTGGCAATTGGCATGTATTTATGACGGTTGCCTGTGATCTTCTGGTGAGCAAAAAGTCAATGGGGAAGCAGAATCATTTAGCGACTGTGTTACCAACTTAATAGCTGCAGTGATTCTCTTAACTATGGAAAGAAACGCCGTAAAAAGGGACAAAACATCACCTCAGGTGTAAAAGCATATCTGAGTTGATAGGTGTTAGCACCAAGATAAAGTGTATCTCCTGGCTATTCCTTCCACTGTAGGTACAGGGCTTGGAAGTGGAAGTGGCCCGAGCTACGATCTTCTATAAACAGGCCTGGATAATCCTAATGGTGGATACTGCTGTGGCCTGCCCTGTCAGTGAGTCATTTGCTTATTTTTTTTTCTTCAGTTCCTGGTCAGTTAATAGATGATAACATGGTGCTTCTCTCTTCCATCCTTGAATTGTCCATTGTGGGTGAGCCTTCCTTCCTTCCTTCCCTCCCTCCCTCCCTCTTTTTTGTCCTTTTTCTACTTTTTCTTCCATCTTCTCTCTTATCATCCCTCCCTTTCTCTTCCTTCCTTCCTTCCTTCCTTCCATCCAGTGGTGGGATTCGCATTTTTTTATTACCAGGTCTGTGGGTGTGGCTTGATGGGTGTGGCAGGGGAAGGATACTGCAAAATCTCATTCCCTCCCACCCACTAACTGCTTTCCAGCTCCACTCTCCTGTGCAGGACAACAAAAGAAGACTCAGCCGATCAGCTGGGATTCCGAAGGCAGAGAACAGATGGGGACGGGGCCAGTCAGAGGTGGTATTTGCTGGTTTTCCGAACTACTCAAAATTTCTATTACTGGTTCTCCAGAACTGGTCAGAACCTGCTGAATACCACCTCTGCTTCCTTCCTTATTTTTGTTCTTTCCTTCCTTCCTTTCACTTTTCTTTCCTTCCTTTTTCTTCCCACCTCCCTCTCTTTCCTTCCCTTCCTTCCTCCTTTCTCTCTCTCTCTCTCTCTCTCTTCCTTTTCTCTCTTTTCAACCTTCCCACTTTTTCTTGATTCCCCTTCCTTCCTTCCTTCCTTCCTTCCTTCTTTCCTTCCTTCCTTCCTTCCATCCATCCATCCATCCATCCATCCATCCATCCATCCATCCATCCATACATCCATCCATCTGTCATAACTTACAAGCTAAGAGAATATAAAAACAAATATATAGATTGTCTAAAAAGAGAAACAAGCAATCAAAATACTGACAAACCAAAACACCACACAAAGGATCCAAGGCCTAGCAGAAGAGGCAAATTTTAAGAGCTTGGCTGGCCTTCCCTGCAGGCTTTTATTGAGACCACCTTTAAACACTTAACCCAAATTACAGGTGTCTACCTCTTTCCCCAAAGAATCGATCATCATCTTATTGACAACACACATATTCAGCTTCTTTCTCCTGCAGACCGTCCCATTTTCACCTCCAGCACCTTGCGCTGGACCTCGCCACGGATTCTATCGCCACTGGTGGCCTACCCCGATCAGTTTGAAGATGAAACCATCAAGATGGGCTTGGATGGGCGCAGAATTGATAGTACCACGATTGTTCGGAATGGCTACAACTTCCTGACCGACACCCACTTCATCAGCATCACAGTACCCATTGGAGCTGTGGGAGGAATCATGGAGGTCAGTGCTGGGCACAGAAGTCCTTTCCCTGGGGTTGGGCGTCCGCCTTTCAGACAAGACTTCGCAAAGGTGGTTTTTCTAAAGGCGACTGGCCTTTGTCTTTCCTGGAAGACATCTTGCTTCTCATCCAAGAAGCTTAAGGAAGGGAGGGGGGAAGGAGGAGAAAGGAAAAGAAGGAAAGGGGAAGGAAGGAAGAAGGAAGAGGGAGGGAGGGAGTTCAGGAAGGAAGGGAAGAGAAAGAAGGGAAGGGAGGGAAAGGAAAAAGAGGGAGGATAGGGAAAGAAGGAAGGGAGGGGAAGGAGGGAGGGAAGGGAAGGGAAAGAAGCAAGGAAGGAAGGGAAGGGAATGGAAGGAAGGGAGGGAGGGGGAGGGAGGGGAGGGAAGGGAAAGAAGCAAGGAAGGGAAGGGAAGGAAGGAAGAAAAGGAGGGAGGAAGAAAGGAAGGAAGGGAAAAGAATGCAAGGGAAGGGAAAGAAGAGAAAGGGAAGGAGAGGGAGGGAAGGAAGGAAGGAAGAAAGGGTAGGAGGGAGGGAGGAAAGGAAAGAGAAAAGGAAAGGGAAAGGAAGGGAAGGGGAAGGAAGGAAGGAAAGAAGGAAGGAACTTACTTCTTGGAGCTTCAAGGACAAACAAAGTCCAGTTGCTTTTAGAAAAAAACACCTTTGGGACAACCATGATCTGGATGGCTGAGAATCTCCACAGACTTTCAGACAAGAGGCTCTGAATGGATAACGTTGGTCTGTTTCTTCCCAGAGTGACGTGATCAACAATTGTTACGGCACCATGTATAGCATCAAACTCCTTCTGGACCGCAGATGGCAAGGAGATGAAAGTGACCGGACCAGTCACAGGATCTTCAAGTCTATCTGCACCCCCTTTGCCCCACAGATACCGGTGCTCACTGACAGTAAGTTTTGTATCCCAACTGGCTTGTCCTAGGTGAAGAGATCAGGCTTTGGTGATCTGGTGTTCTGATCCAGCTCCCCAAACCTGACAAACCCTCAGTAGTTAAATAATTCCTTTATTAGGAATGCCACTAGCCCCAGCAAAAAGTGTCTCTCTCACCACAGGCTAACAAGTCTGTCCAACAGGGAAATCAATAGTTGTCTTCCACATCTATTCATCTCCGCCCCCTGCCTTTTATCCCCGGATGTAGGGAGAGGCTTCACTAGCAACTGTAGCTTTTCCGTCCCAAGGATCGGCCCATAGATTTCCACTGCTCTCCTCTCCTCTACCTTCTGCACATCCACACATCAGGCACAGGACCCAGCTGTTCCTCCTCTTCCTCATCAGCCACCTCCAGACCTGGGGGCTGTTGACTCTCCATCAGAGGGCAGATGGACAGCCCAGGCTCCATTCCTCTTCCCCCTTGGAGCTCTCGGGTTGCCTTAGTGCTAGCCCTGACTCCCAATCTTCCACGTCATGATTTGGCTGTTGGAGGGGCCAGCAGCTGACAGGCCACAACAGCAATGGACATTTTGGGCTCAATTATTGTCGTAAGTTGAGGATTACCTGTATTTACATTTCTTTATGGACACGTCTATATAAGGAGACCTCTCAGGAATACTGTTACCTCAACTACATCAGGAAAATTGTCCCAGATTTAGATTCCTCCAGCTGAAATATCAATAGCACTTAGACTTATATACCACTTCACAGTGCTTTACAGCCCTCTCTAAGCAGTTTACAGAGTCAGCCTATTGCCCCCAACAATCTAGGTCCTCATTTTACCCATCTCAGAAGGATGGAAGGCTGAGTCAACCTTGAGCCTGGTGAGATTTGAACTGCCAAACTGCTGGCAGCCGGCAGCCAGCATAAGTAGCCTGCAGTACTGTATTCTAACCACTGCACCACCCCGGCTCTGAAATTTCTGTTTCTTACTAGACACTCTTCCAGAGAGAGGCTACTTTGATGTCAGCATAGGGAACTTCCTTGCCGATGTGGAGCTGACTGCCATTGCAATAGGTGGCAAACTCTTAACGCCATCAGAAATCAGAGGACATGGCTGCACCCTGGAGGAAGTCCCTAACACCAACCACACCCGAGTTTTCATTCTTAAGGTTCCTTTTTCCAACCCTCTGGTGGAACAGAAGGTAAGAAGGAGCAAATTGCATGGCAACATTCAGGGGAGAGCTTTCGCCCAGGTGCCCGAAGTTTTGCAGCTTTGATTGTTACAAGCTGCTAGTCTCTATTGCTCAAATGAATTGATAGCATTAAGCTTACTAAGTTAAGTTGCATTCACCTTTTGTGAAAGACAAGAGCATGTTCCTTGGACTTTAAAAAAATTTTTTTTGTTAAGGTGAGCTTTTTTTAAAAATCACATCCTGCAGGCATGTATGACCACCTTCTAGGTGAAAGATTATGGGATTTGTTGTCTAAACCCTGCTGGAAGAGACACTACAATATTGTATAACCTTGACCTGTAAAATAATAACCAGAGGTGAACAAAATGGCATGTACATTTATGACCATTTTTCACACTTACGACTTTTTGGCAGCTGACTCATATTCATGATGGTTGTCCCGGGGTCAGTGATCAACTTTTGTGACCTTCTAATGAGTAGAATCAATGGGAAAGCCAGAGTCACAACAACCATATAGCTAACTTAATAACGGCAGTGATTTGCTTAACAGTGGCAAGAAAGGTTGTAAAAATGGAGCAGAACTCACTTAACCATTTCCCCCCACAGCAATGGAAATTTTGGGCTCAATTGTGGTTATAAGTCGAGGATTTCCTATAATCCTTCAGCCAAAGTAGACTGGTTTTCTTGAGGATTGCAACAGGTTGAGAGCAGCAGGAATTGATAATTTAAAATGCTTCTAGCAGGGGAATCCCCATATGTCAATGAGTTTGTGTGGCCAAGGAACTTTTTTTCTCTTGCAGTATCTATATGGCAACTTCAGGAAATACATTTTGCATCTCGAATATACATTTTCCCTGCTCCAGAAGGGCAAGTCGTTTACTCATCCTGGAGTCATTGTATGCAAAGTCGCTGATGTAGGTAAGTCTGCTTGGCCAAACTGATCCGGAATGCTTAGAGTCATCAACATCCAATTAGATCAGGAGTAGGGAACCATGGCTCTTTTATGAGTTATGGACTTCAACTCCCAGAATTCCTCAACCAGCCATGCTGGCTCGGAATTCTGGGAGTTGAAATCCACAAGTTATAAAGAGGCCATAGTTTCCCCAGGAATTCCAGGAGTTGAAGTCCACAAGTCATAAAGAGGGCTTTCGTTCCTCACCTTTGAGTTTGGTGGTCTTTTTGGGCAAGAATTGGAGGGACCCTGTAGCTTTAGAAGAAAAACTTCTGATTTTCCCAGTTCTAATGTTTCTTCCTTGATCTTCCTGGTTTTAACATGTCATGGATCCTCTAAGTTTGGGAGACAGAAACAGATAGTGGAAATGAGAAAACTATCCTTTTAGAACTCCTTCCCTGACATCAAGGATATTTCAATATTTGCAGTGTAAACTGATGATGTTATTAACTCCACTTCACCTACAAACAGGAAAAATTGGTGTCATAGCCAAACCTGTGTGAATGAAGCTATACTTAATACTTCAATATCCACTGTTAGAAGAAAAATTCAGGTCCAAGCTGGGAGAAAGGTGATGGAAATAAAATGGAGGCTGACTGGAAAGGAAGTTGGTTTATGGATGAAGCAAAACCACCACCAGCATGTTCTTCTCAGGCAGTTGACAAAATGGAGAGTGGGTGGGTTTTATACCTTCTTGATCCCTAAGGAGTCATGTAGGGATCATGGCTGGCTCTATAGGTAAGAGGGAAAATGCAAAACCTAGGCGTTTATCTGAGCTAATCTTGTCAACCTTTGGCTTGTTGCTTGCTTATCTGGAGTTTTTATCTGACCCAGTCTTTCTGAATGGATTACCAAATTGCATTTCTAAAAGCTGGCCTCCACAGTTTCTGCTTGGGGCAGGGAGACTGGGGCTAGTTTCTGCCTAACCTTAAGACTCTCCCCCTCCCCCAGCATTTCTCCTTTGGGAAAATATTCTATCCTGCCTTTTTAATATCCCCCCAAATATTCCATTCTCTAGGAGAGTACATGGATGCTGACTTTCTATACCACTTGTCTACTGTGGTTCTCCTTCAGCCTCAAAACACTGTATATTTTCGGGTCATCAAACATTATCTGTTTTGGTCTATATTTTACAGCAGGCATCTCCAAACCTAGCAACTTTGTGGACTTCAACTCCCAGAATTCCCTAGCCAGCTATTCTAGCTGGGGAGTTCTGGGAGTTGAAGTCCACAAGTCTTAAAGTTGCCAAATTTGGAGGCCCCTGTCTTATGGGGAACCAAACCATCCTGCCCTGCTCACCAAAGCCAAAAAAAACCAATCAATTAATCAGTCATGTAATCCTGAAATCAAATAAAATCTTCAATCTTTCTATTTTCCTCCTTGTGTCTGATTGCTCCCGCTATCCAGTTCTTCCCGTGTTTGAGGGCTTCTGCAAAGGAGGACAAATTGGCGTGGTGATGATCCGTGGGAATCTGGATCACTTCTGGGTTCCTTTTGTGGGTGGCCTTCAGCTGACAAAGGAATTCGCAGTATCTCAGAACTACACCATTCAAGATGATGGCCGCTATTTCTTCCTGTCAGCGCCATTTTTGGCTACTGGCTTGATGTACGAGGTGTGTTGGAAATGGATGCTCCGCAGAAATTCTAGTTAAAGGAACTTGTCTTGAGCACAAGTAGATTGTGAAGGAAGGCTGCAGCAAAGAAGTTTGTCTCCTTCGGTTCTGTAGAATGATGACAGTTTGCGAGAAAAGAGACTCAGAGTATTAGCCTACCTAGCTCATATTAGATAGCTATTAAAGATAACTATAGGTTGAAGACAGTCCAGTACACATCAAGGTCCTGAATTAGTTGATTTATGGTGCATAAAATCCATTTTAAAAGATATAAAATCCTCCTAAAATAATTATTTTTTGGAGGGAGAGCATGACTGTAGCCAGCTATCAGTGCTAACCAATCCTTCACTGTATATGAAATAAAAGATAAACATACACTATTTCTTAATTTTTTGTGAGGACAGAAAAACACTTATATTGTAATAGATTTTGTGAGTCACATATTAATGTTTATGTTTTCTTATATTTATTTAATGTTTTACCTTTCCCTATAGATTTTTGTAATTTTGTCTGTCTGTCTGTCTGTCTGTCTATCTATCTATCTATCTATCTATCTATCTATCTATCTATCTATCTATCTATCTATCTATCGTAGCTATCTAGCTGTATCGAGCTATCATCTATCTATCTAGTTATCTAATCGAACTACTTCTACCCTACATTTTTTATGCTAATCTATGATCATTATAAATAATCTGAAAAGTCCTATTTCTATCTGAGTTACATTCTATACTTTGGAATGTAGTTCGGTTCCTTCAATTAGAACAGGGTTGTCAAACCAGATTTCTTTGAGGGTCAGATCAGCATTGTAGTTCTCTGCAGGCCACAGAGGGGGGGTGGAGAGGGAGGGGGGAGACAGGATGCCTCCTGCAGCACTTTGCCAGCCAAAATGGGACAGGGGAGTGCATGCATCCCGCCCCCCATCTCATTTTCAGCCTCCCCAGCCTCCTGCAGCAGTCTGCCAGTCAAAAAGAGGTGGCATGGAGGGCCCACAAGGTCTCCACGTGGTCTGTTTTTGGCCAGCAGAGTGCTGTAGGAGGCTGGGGAGCAGAGGTGGTATTCAGCAGTTCTGGCCAGTTTTGGAGAACCGGTAGCAGAAATTTTGAGTATTTTGGAGAACCGGCAAATACCACCTCTGACTGGCCCCACCCACATCTATTCTCCACCTCCCAAGTCCCAGCTGATCGGCTGGGTCTTCTTTGGTTGCCCTGCACAGGAGAACGGAGCTGGAAAGCAGGTTAGTGGGGTGGGGAGGGAATGGGGATTTTGTAGTAATTTTCTCCTGCCACACCCACCAAGCCATGCCCACCAAGCCAAGCCCACTGCTGGGAAGGCTGTGCACACCCCACCCCACCCCACCCTGTGGCTTGTTTTGGCCGGCAGAGACACCATTTGGTGCTCCTTCAATATTTCCAGGCCAGCCCCATGGGCAAGATTTAAGCACCCTGCAGGCTGGATCCCTAAATTAGAAGGAAGAGGATGTGGTTTTATTCTTTGTAGGGCAGGACAAATGGGAAGAAGCTTACACAGAGAGAGATCCAAGCAGCCTCATAAATGGTGGATGATCTGAAGATCTCTGCTTTGGGCAGAAGGTTGGATTAAAAATACGTTGTAGAACATCTCTTCCAACCCTCTGATTCTATGAGACGGAAGCATAAAATAAAGTCACAAAATTTCCTTCTGTGTCTTAAACCCAGAGTTATTTAACTTACTGTAGATGGAGAAAAAGACAAATGGCAAGCATACGAAGTCCTTTCTCCTTAACTATATCTCATTAATTGTCCTGGTCAAGGGGGCAAAGAGATGGTGCACCTTCCAAGGTGAGCATGCTGTGTTGGGATGACGGCATGGAACCATTTCCAACCTTGGTTTTTCCTCAGACTCTCTCTATCCATGGAGTTACTGTTCGGCTAGATTTCAGCCTGCGGGATAACAAGACACTGCTGACGATGGTGGAGTTCTCCAGATCTTGTGTCTTCCCTACTGGAAAATTACTGGGTGAGTCAAGGCCAGTCCACTGCTCAAACAGGATCTACACCATTTCAGACAAATGATTATCCAGTCTCTTCTTAAAAACCTTCATTGATTGAAGCACCCACAACGTCTAAAGGCAAGCTTGTTCCCCTGGTTAATTGTCTTCACTGTTAGGAAGTTTCTCTTTAATTTCAGGTTGCTTCTCTGTTTGAGCATTTTGCAACCATTATTTCTTATCCTGCCCTCTGGCACTTTGGAGAATAATTTGACTCCTCTTCTTTGTGGCAGCCTCTCAAATACCGGATTACTGCTATCATGTCACCTCTAGTTCTTCTTTTCTCTAGACTAGCCAAACCCGAATCCTTCCAAGTTTTAGCCTCCGGACCAGTGGTAGGATTCAAATTTTTTTACTACCAGTTCTGTGGGCATTGCTTAGAGAGCATGGCAGGGAAGGATACTGTAAAATATCCAGTCAGAGGTGATATTTGCTGGTTCTCCGAATTACTCAAAATTTTCACTACCATTTCTCCAGAACTGGTCAGAACCGGCTGAATGGCACCTCTGCTCTAGACCTTTAATCCAGAGGTGATATTCAGCCAGTTCTGACCAGTTCTGGAGAACAGATAGCAGAAATTTTGAGTAGTTCGGAGAACTGACAAATCCCACCTCTGACTGGCCCCGTCCCCATCTGTTCTATGCCTCCCGAATTCCAGCTGATCAGCTGGGTCTCTTTGGTTGCCCTGCACAGCAGAACGGAGCTGGAAAGCAGGTTAGTGGGATGGGGAGAGAATGGGGATTTTGCAGTATCCTTCCTCCAGGAGTGGGGAGGGAATGGGGATTTTGCGGTATCCTTCCCCTTCTACACCCACCAAGCCACGCCCACAGAATCCCACCACTGCTTTAATCATCTTCTTTTCATTTTTTCCCCCAAAGTCTCAACATCTTTTTTGTAATGTGGTGACCAAAACTGGATGCAGTACTCCAGGTGTGGCCAAGGCTTTATAAAGTAGTACAAATACTTCATGTGATTTTGATTTTATGCCTCTGTTTATACAACATAGGATTTTATTGGCTTTTTTGGTGGTGGCTGCCCACTGCTGGTTCACATTTTAGTGATCATCCACTAAAACACAAAGGTCCCTCTCATGGTTACTGTTTTGGAGCCAGGTTACACCTAATCTGTACTTATACCTTTGGTTTTTTTATTGCCCAGGTGTAAAACTTTGCTTTTCTCCACATTACTACTGTCCATAATCTTCTCATCACTCCTTATCACCCATCCCCTCCCACTTGTGATTGTAGGACTGTAACTTTGTCACTTGTATCCTTACGATTTATATTGACTGTTTCCTAATATGATTTGATTGTTGATTGTACCCTATGACTATCATTAAGTGTTGTACGTTACGATTTTTGATTCTTAACGAATGTATCTTTTCTTTATGTATACTGAGAGTATTTACACCAAGACAAATGCCTTGTGTGTCCAATCACACTTGGCCAATAAAGTATTCTATTCTATTCTATTCATAATCTATAGCCTCTGATTGTCTATGGAGATTCTCAATCATCCAGGATACGGTTGCCCCAAAGGTGCTTTTTTCCTAAAGACAACTGGACTTTCTGAGTATTTTTCTTTGAAAACATTTTGCCTCTTGTTCAATATGAGAAGTGAAATATTTTTGAAAGAAATAAAATTAAAGTCTAGTTACTTTTTGGAAAAAAGAGAACTTTTGGGCCATAGATTCTGATTATGTAGGTCTAGTTTTGGAGAAGTTCTGGATTAATTGCCTTCAGTTCCCTGATCGCTGGAATTTTCTTGGCATATTAATTTAATTATTTCATTGTTGTTGTTCTGCAGTATGCTTTCCCAATGGAACCATAGCTGCTACCATACTCAGCTTGGATACCAAACCAGATTTAAATCCTAGGAGAACTCATCTACGGGATAAGAACTGTAGACCAGTAGAAGTTGATGGCACCAAGGCCCTCTTCACCTTCTCTGTGAGCACCTGTGGTACCCTCAGAAAAGTAAGTAAGAGTTGTTTCATGGGAGCCAGAATAATTAGAATATTGAGTGTAGAGTAACTGTACCTCAGAGAACTTGTCCATTATCCAAGAAGTATATATTACTCCATGGAGGATCTTCTGCTTCTCTTTCGTGCTGCATTGTCTTCCTTCTGGCTTTGATTCTGGGGCATTTGCAAGTCTCTTAAGCTGCTTTTGGGTACAGTGAAGAAGTGTTCTATGAAGCTGTTGGAAGAAATATCCGTCTGGTTTAGTTTCAAGCTGGGAGAAAGTCTTTGGAAACAACATGGAGGCTGATTGGAAAGAAACTTTATTAATGAACAGAACTCACCCAAAGACAGTGTGCTGTTATGAGTCAGCTGAACAATTAGCTAGATGAGTGCCAGGATTTTTATACAGGTCCTGAAATGCTGCTGGGTGGGTGGGTTATGTTATGCAATGAAAGAGCTTGTATTTTGAAAGGGTGTTGGTCAATTCTTATTGTGACTAATGACTTTCCTCCTGTGCTGGGTCTCGGGTGAAGAGCTGCTGTACTAATTCTGCCATTCTGCTTTTGTTAGCTGTCAAACTTTGCTGGAAGGAGTTTGAAATATCCTGTCTTGAATGGATTTCTGCCTGCAGTATTTTGCTTTGCTTATGAATGGAGCCATCTGAATAGTTGGCTTCCTCTTTCAATAAGCTCTTCACCTCCTTAAGTTCAGGCATCTGCTTTGGGCTGTTAAGAAAGACTTGGGGGCTGCTTCCTGCCTCTAAGAACATGTTTCTCTATTTCTTCTTTAGGGAAATATAATATTCTGCCTTTTTTAAATATTTCCCAAAATATTTCATTCCTCTGGAGGGAGGGCATCCCACAAAGCCTAAATCTAGTCAAAGAATAAATATTTGTTCTGTAAGGTTTCAAAACGGGAGGATTTCAAGATCTGCAGATTTTCACTGTTGGCTTTTTTGACTGAATCTGCATGTCAACAAGGAATATTTCTGCAGCATCACTTTTTCCATCACCCCTCCAAACCTTTTGAAACAATTTAGAAATAATAATATGGATTTTCAGGATAGCTGAACATTAAATGCTGAAAATGCAGCATGAACTGATAAATTTCATCCATCCTTCCTTATATTTATTCAAGTACTTGACCATTAAAAAAAACTCGGTTGCCCAATGGATGCTGCCAAAACATATTCCAGGTTGGGACATCTTAGTATTTTGGATATGGAGGAAGAAAGAGGCTGGGGTCTCCCCAGAAGAAAATGTAATGCCCTTCATGGAGTCCCACCACTTCAGAGTAACTGTAAATAAATTATTGCTTACTGATCTGCAGGAAAGTTGACCATACCATGATGGCCTGGGGGCAGAAGTGTGACATTGAGTCAGGAGATGTTCCAACATTTAGAGATGAATTCTACAACAAAAAGTTCTATTCAGTGGTGGGATTCAAATAATTTAACAACCGGTTTGCCCAGGGTCAGGTTGGCTGTCGTGGGAGGCATGGCTCATCCCTGTTCTCCAGCTCTGCTTGCATATATGGGACGATCCTCCTGCAATGGCCAACCTGACCTTGGGCGAACCAGTGGTTAAATTACAACCCTCCTCGCTATCAAAGTGGATTCTGGGTGCTGTGCTGCAAAGGAGAAAAGGGCAATTGAGCAGCCGACATAGGAGGAGGAGGAGGAGCAGGGAGAAGAAAGAGGGAAAGCGGCTTTCTCGTTCCCTCCATTGCCCTTTTCTTGCAGCGCCCAGGATCCACTTTGATAGCGGGGTGGGTGGGTAGGTAGGCAATTTAACAACCTGTTCGCTTGAACCAGTGTGAACCAGCAGAATCCCACCACTGGTTCTATGTTAATGGGTCTCTCTGTTGATTTCAAAACCCAACCAAATTGGACGTCCTTATTAATGCCAAAGAAGTAGAATATACAAGTAGTCCTCGACTTACAACAGTTCATTTAGTGACCACTGAAAGTTAAAACAGCACTGAAATAAGTGGCTTATGGTCATTATTAAATTGACTGTTGCAGCATCCATGTGATCAAAATTCAGATCAATTCAAATTCAATCAAAATTCAAAACTTGCTTGGCAAGTAGTTCATATTTATGATGGCCATAGTGTCTTGTGGGTATGTGTTTACATGTGATACCCTTTTGCGATGTCTTGACAAGCAAAGTTAACAGGGAAGCCAGATTCATTTAACAACCGTGTTAGTAACTTAACAACTACAGTGGTTCAATTAACAACCTTGGCAAAAAAGGTCATCAAATGAAGGGAAAACTCAACAACCATCTCACTTAGCAACAGAAATGTTGGGCTCATTGTTGGTTGTAAATTGAGGACTACTTGTATCATAGAGCAATATTGGCCCTTGGTGGTACATTGTGAGAGATGTTTGGCCAACACTTCTGGTGAAATTAAATGTCTAGCATTGTCTTTTTGGCCTGTCCTCTTTCAGTTTGAAGAGAATTACTTGGTCTATGAAAATGAAGTGGTGTTCGAGAGAGAGATGATTCCGAAAGCAAAAGCCATCATAACGAGGGATCCTCAGTATAGGTAAAAAGGGAGAAAAAAAGGGCGGTAGGACTCTCCTGAAAGAAGAAGTTCCAGCTGAATCAATTACTGGATTTCTTTTTTTTTTAATTTACACCATTTATATGGCTATCCGCTCACTTGCAGTGACTTGAGGCAGCTTATAAAAAATAAAAACACAGTATGGAAACAGTAAAAACTAATTCTCCACACACACACACACACACCTGGCAACAACAATTGATCAAACAAGCCATTTGAGGGGCTCCATCTCACTCTTCCCCAGGCCCATTGGCAAAGACAAGTCTTTGTGAAAGAGTGTCAAAATGTTGACCAGTCTAATCTCTGCAGGGATGATTTTCCAGAGGGTGGGAGCCACCCCAGAGAAGGCCCTTCTGATGGGTCCCAATGCCATATGTACTTCTTTGGGACAGGGTCAAAACAGATTCTCAGTCATCCAGGTCGTGGTTCTCCCAAAGGTGCTTTTTCAAGAGGCAACTGGACTTTCTTTGGTTTTCTTTGAAGGCATTTCTGATAGAACATCTTCTGATAGAACTGAAGAAGCTTCTTAATTAAGAAGTGAAACCTCTTTAAGGAAAAACAAAGAAAGTCCAATTGCCTTTTGGAAAAGCACCTTTGAGACTCCTTAGGAGAGGGGACCCACAGCATTTCCTGCCTCTCCCCACTCTGATGGGTTAGCTGGATGTAATGAGAGATGGTCCTTCAGATAAAGTGGTCCAGAACCATGGTGGCCTTTAAAGGTGACAAAGGCATCTTGAATTGCACCTGGAAAGCAAATTGCAATGCAACTCCCGCTGGAGAGGCAACACATGTGCATACCTAGGTCTTCGCAATACCTTGTGGGCCGTTGCATTTTTGAACCAATTGGAGCTTCCAGATACTTTCAAGGGGAGCCCCATGAAGAGTGTGTTGCAACAGTCAATAAATAGAATGTCAGATTGTACAATTTTGTGATAGGAGGTCTCATGGCACTGTTTTCCTCCCCCACCCGCTTGGATGGCTAGATTGACTCTGTGCTGCCGTTACCAGCTCAATGAGACCCTCCGAGTATTGGTGCAACGATTACTGAGAGAGGGGGTGGCTGCCGGACCCCACCCCTTTTACCCCAAAGGTAAGAATGTCTTCTGCTAGAGATCTTTTATTAGAGCAATCCTGATGGTAGCTGATGTGGCTTGATGAACAGCACTGCAGAGACAAGGTTGGAGGGCTACAGTCTCTAAAATGCGGGTAACACAGCTCCAACTTGTTTAGTGCTGTTGGAAGACCTGGATCTGGTTCAGTTCCAAGCTGAAAGAAAGATACTGGAAGCATGGAGACTGATTGGAAAGATAGTTTATTGATTAAGCAGAACCACATGTGATTCTGGGCAGCTGACAAAACAGAGTTGAGAGTGGGTTTTTTTTTTATACCTTCTTTGGGCTTTGCATTTGACCTTCCTGTTCCTGTGCAGGAAACATGTCCTTTAATATTCAATTGGCTGTTGTCAGATTCCTATGGGGTCATGTAGGGGTCATAGCTGGCTCTATAGGCAAAAGGAGAAATGCAAATCCTAGGTGCTTGTCTCAGCTAATCTGGTCAACTTCTGGCTCATTGTTTACCTGAGCTCCCAGGTTTCTGTGACTTTGAACTTCTGGGAGTTGGTGCAATGAAGGGGCTTTGGACTGCTCTGGGCTGCTTCTAATCTTACCATTCTGCCTTTGTTTCAAAATATCTTGTCTTGACTGGATTACTAAATGTGCAATTCTAAAGGTAGTCACCTCAGTTTCTGCTTGGGGGCAGGGAGACCTGGGGCTGCTTCCTGCCTTAAAAAAACATGTTTCTCCATTTCTCATTTAGAGAAATATAATATTCCGTAAAATATTTCATTCTTCTAGGAGTGGGGTGCATCCCACAGTGCGAACAGACAATGTTCCACTGAAGAATAGAATCTAGTAGAATCTATCTTGTAATACAGAATCTAGACTCCTCTCCTGGTGTTTATACATTTTTCTAAGTTACCATGTTTTTAAAATTTAAAATTTTGACTGAGCCTCTTGGGTGATTCCCCAGATATTGTGGTCTGTTAAACACACCACAGGTAACCCTCGACTTATGACCACAGTTGAGCCCAACATCTATGTTGCCAAATGAGAAATTTGTTAACCAAGTTTCATTTTACAACTTTTCTTGCTATGTTTGTTAAGTGAACCACTGCAACTGTTAAATTAGTGACACAGTTGTTAAGTGAATCTGGCTTCCCCACTGACTTTGCTTGTCAGAAGGTCGCAAAAAGAAATCAACTGGCCCAGGGACACGGCAGCCGTCATAAATATGAACCATCTGTCAAGCATCCGAATCTAAATCATGTGACCCTGGGGCTGCCGCCACGGTCGTAAATGTGAACAATGGTCATAAATCAGGGTTTTTTCAGGGCTATTGTAACTTTGAACAATCACTAAATGAACTGTTGTAAGTCGAGGACTACCTGTACAATTAACCAAGCCACAGCTGTCTGAACCAGAATGAACTGCTCAAATCAAAACCTGAGCTTCTCTCCAGATGTTATCAGACTAGTTTTTCTCAACCATGGCAGCTTAAAGATGCATGGACTTCAACTCCCAGAATTCATTGCTGGCTGGGGAATTCTGGGGATTAAAGTCCACACGTATTCAAATGGCCAAGTGTTCTTTTCTAGGCTAGCCAAGAGCACGAAGCCAACTCCTCATCCTGACAAAACCCCTTTTATTTAGTTTAAAGTAAACTCCTCTCCAGCAAAGTCCCAGCCAACAGTCTTTCAACATATCTCACAACTACAGACCTTTATCAGACTTGGAAAACTGCCAGGCCGATATCTTCCAAACACCACTCTGTAGCAGCAATTATTTGGCAATAAGTCAGGAACAGATTTTCACTCTAATGAATTGAACTAATTGTCTCCTGCAAACACCACTCCCCTCTCACTCCTCTTTATTCCCTATGGGAGGGGCTATTCACCAACCTGTGGCTTTACTCCCAAATTGGCCCTTGTTCCTCAGCTGTTCCCTTCTCCTGGCAGCTCTGCACATTGAGAACAGGCTCCAGCTGTTCTTCTGCCCCACTGATCTCTGACTCCAAAGGCAGCTGATAACTGTCAGATGGCCCTGGCCCCATCTCTGCTTCCAATGCAGATCATTCGTCCGAGCCTTCCCCAGACTCCAGGACTGGCCCATGTTCCTCCTCAACCTCCTCACTGTCCAAACCTGCTACCAGATTGAGAAATACTGTATTAGAGTAAGCTAGCCAACAGAGACAAATTGCAAGGAATGCTGGGAAATATAGTGCAACCCTCTGCAAAGCCTGAAGGGAAGGGTCCGGAGAAGTCTTGCTTCCACACCCTCTCCCTTTGCTCCCCTAAATGCTGAACCCCATTTCTAAGTAGTCCAAACCAAACCCTTTTCTACATCAAGGACTGGAGGCAAGGGAGTAACTCTGTTTTTTAAAATCCTTCTTGCTGCAACTTATTTCTGGTTTGCCTCTTGCAGTATACCAGAAGAAAAGAGCTGCAAACAGGCATAATGTCTTACAGTTGGCAGGCGGTGCTTCAACAGGTGAGGCTTTGTTACTTATTATGAAAACATAAAGTCTGAAGGCATGAGTTTTTCTTCTTTGCAGTTGTGCAATATAAGATTATTAGAATTTCCTTGAATATGGAGGGGAACGGGGGCTTCATGGATGAGATTTATTAATGTTTTAATTTATTATTAAATTTATAGACCACTCATCTTATCACAAGATAATTCTAGGAGATTTCTATAACTCCTTTGTGCCTGGAGCTCAACAGGGCTAAATTGATTTAAAATTACACAGATTTTCCACTTTTTATATCAATAATCTCTTACTCCTTCCATATCTAAACAGTCATTGCATTTTTTTTTTGCTATCCACAAATTCTTTCCTTCTTTTCTTCCTCCTTTAAAAATATGCCTTTTTGGTATAGAATAATCCATTCACCCAAAACCACTTGTCACTCAACAGAAAAAACACTTATGTCATCAGAAATATGCTGTATAGCTGATAAAGGAACTTCAGATTGATGAATTGGGAATTTCCCCTTCCCCTTCCATTCCCACCCCGCAAAAGCTATTGCTTGGAAGTATGGAGGGTTGGCTTCTCCAGTTAAAAGGAGAGGGCAGTGAATGGAAAAATGGCCAAATTCTAATTCAAAAGAATAAATGGTCTAATTTTGTTTCCTTTTGGAAACACCATCTGGATGTTGTTGTCAAAACTGGGAGAAAAATGAAACTTCTGATTTTAGGTTTTGAGGATTAGAATGTTTTTGCAGTAAGAGAAATAACTTGAAAGATTTAGAAATGTAAAGCAACCACACTGAAAAAAAAGTTGGAGGTCACTATTTTTTTTTTACTTCTTTCTGTATTTTTCTTTCTTTTTTTTTCAAATTGTATTTGTATTTTATTTTATAATAAAATTTAGCAGAAATTCATGTACTGGAAATTCAGCCGGAAAAAAGAGTGTATAACAAAAAAGGGCTGAGCGTTAAAAACAGGACAAAAAATATTGTTACAAGACTCTGTATATTTGGTACTCTCTGAGCTTGGTTGTTTTCTTGCAAACATTTCATTATGTTTCGTTACTAGTGTGGAAAAGGAACTTCACGAGGACAGTGGTGACACCCAAGCAGGAAAAGCCCGAGGAGAACATCAGGCCAGCCATAGAACAAACTTGCATAGGAAAAGAAGTTTAATAAAAAAGTATTGAAAGAAGCCCCCTAGACAAAAGCCAAGTAATTAAGAAAGCTAGGGAAACAAGGAAAAAAAACCCTTATAGGATCAGCAAAACAAACAAACAAAAGACACAGAATAAATTACATAGGAAACAGATAGGAGATTGCCAGAAAACAAATAGAAAAACCCATTATAAAGGTAAAAGAGATTAAGAAAGAACTAATAAGGCAATCAAACCTCCCCGCAGAGTTTATTTTCTGCACCTCGCTAAGTATGCCTTCTGGCAGAAATCAAACTCTGACAGGATTTTAATATCTAAACATTAAACACTAAACGAACATTCACACACAAAGGGAGAAAAAAGGTATAAAGAACCAGGAATTCACCATTCAAAGTTAGCTAGCTAGCCCCAGGAACACAGACTTCTTGCTATCTCATGCCTTCCTGAAAAAATAAAAGATCCAGCTTTCAAGCAGTTGTCTGTATCCTTGCACCGGAGCTCTCCCAGCAGGAAAATCAAATCCTCAGAAGAAAGGCATTTGCCAGCCTTTCAACACTAGATAACATCATCATGTTAGAATGGAATGGAGTTTGCTCTTATTTTTATATATTACCATAGTAGCTTGCCCTGTCAGTGTTGGTGGGAATGGTATTGGTGGTTCCTTGTTTAGTCTGTTGTTTACTCTCTGCCAAGCCACCAAGATC
Source organism: Pseudonaja textilis (assembly GCF_049901715.1). NCBI lineage: Eukaryota > Metazoa > Chordata > Lepidosauria > Squamata > Elapidae > Pseudonaja > Pseudonaja textilis. The sequence continues at coordinate 122,339,568 of NC_142008.1, read as the reverse complement.
ACTCCCAGCAATCCTGATAGGGCAAGCCACTAGTATATAAACAGAGAGCAAAACCACACTCCCTTTTAACACTGATGATGTTACCTAGTTTGGTAATGAAAAGTCTGCAAGAAAACAACCAAGCTCAAGAGAGCACCAGAGTCTCCACAGTTCAGTCCTGAACTAAAGATATTCTCTTCTATTGGTACAAGGTAGCGTGCTTGGTTTCTATTGAGTGGATTGAGACCTCACCCACCAAAGGTGATTTTATATGTTTATTTCTTGCAGATGTACAGGGGAAGACCTGGTTTTGGTTTCTAGCTTTCAGTGTGACTCTGTGTGGACTAGCAACTACAATCGACACCGTTCTTCCTGTTCAATTGTTTGGCCATTGAAACATCATTAAAGACATCCTTGAATATCTTATGTTTTCATATTTCATTTGGGTATTGAACAAGTCAGAAGAAGGGTTTTACAGCAAGATGACTGTGTTGGTGCAACAGTCCATAGAGGCCTAAACTTGGTAAATTTTATTCTTGGTTAGCTTTAGTGGCAAGTCTATTGAGCAAACCCCAGCTGGTTTGGTTAGTTTGTGATTTATTGAAGCACAGAAAAGGGGTTAACTCTGTAGCCAGGTGAGAGGGTTGTGTTGTGCAAGCACAAACTGCGAAAGGCTGGATTGGGATGATACTGTTACACAATTTTTTATTCTCATGGGAACATCGTAAGCTTTGTGTGCAGAAACTGGGGAATAAAGGATCCATTTCAATGATCTCATTCTCCATCCTTTAACCCTATTATCTTCAGCCTGAAAGATTCCCAAAGATAATGATTTGAAAGGGCTAGCTAGTAAGTTTGTAGTTTAAAAAAATACAGCAGAGAAGGAAAGAGGTGTGGGATAGGAAAAGCACAATCCTTCCTTCCTTCCTTCCTTCCTTCTTTCCCTTCCACTTGTCTTCCTCCCTTTCCTAAAATATATATTGTAGATGAGTATTCCCTGATTTCCTTTTTGTAACCAAAATAGGCATTTCCCACCTCAAATAGAGGCCCTAATTTCTTCACAATTCAGGTCTCTATAAAAGTTGGCTTCACGCAAATTCCTACTGAAACAGAGTGATTCCCTACATCAGCCTGCTTTTGCGTCTAGGAAGGTAACTGCAGAAATGGCTGGCTGATTGCTTGCCCTGAATTCAATCAATCAATTAGAATGCAGCTGGAAGGGACTTTGGAGTCCAACTCTCTTCTCAAGCATGAAGCCCTATACAATTTGAGACAAGTGGCTATCCAGTCTCTTCTTAAAAACCTCCAGCATTGGAGCATTCACAACTTTTGAAGCCAATTGTTCCACTGATTAACTGTTCTCACTGTCAGGAAATTTCTCCTTAGTTCTAAGTTGTTTCTCTCCTTGATCAGCTTCCATCCATTGTTTCTTTATCCTGCTTCCTGGTGCTTTGGAAAGTAGGTTGATCTCCTCTGTGGCAGCCCCTCAAATACTGGGATATCCCCAACCAGAGGTGGTATTCAGCAGGTTCTGACCAATCCTGGAGAACCGGTAGCAGAAATGTTGAGTAGACTGAAATACCACCTCTGATTGGCTCTGTCACCATCTATTCTCTGCCTTCCAAGTCCCAGCTGAATGGCTGGGTCTTTTGTTTCCCTGCACAGGAGAACAGAGCTAGAAAGCAGGTCTGTGGTTTGGGGAGGGAATGGGAATTTTACAGTTTCCTGATTCCTTTCCCTGCCATGCCCAAGCCACACCACGCCCACGAAGCCCCACACCCACAGAACCGGTAGTGAAATCCCACCACTGTTCCCAACCCCCTGTAAAAAAAAAAAGAGAAAAATGCCAAAAAACAGTAGTAAGGTTTTTTTTCCCTTTAGCTCCAAGGTGTTTGTATATGGCATACCCTTAGGTTATGAGTACTCCTGGCCTATTTTGTCACCTTCCAAAAGCAGTCAGAACACCATGTCTTCCAGCAAAGGACAACAGTTCTACACTACCAAAATCTGACCTTGTTAGATTTCAGAGAAGCCGGAGCTGGTGAATGACATGGAAATGGTGCAATGTAGCCTTGACCCAAAGTTGGTTTTTTTTTTTTTTTGCATTCGGGCAGTGACGGCAGCAACCAAAATGGGCAGTGATTTCACACTGTGTCCTGGAGGAATTTCTGCTGAGGTGGCTCAGCAAAATATCTCCTGTTGCCAAGAAGCTGCAGGCCTTTGGTTTTAAGCCATTTTTCAGCTGTTCTGTAAAAATGACTGTTCTCTTTCTCATACTCTGGAGCCAGAAAGGGATACATCAGTAGCTGACTCGCACAGGCTTGCTCTGGTTATCTCATCCTTTACAGAATAACAGAGTTGGAAGGGACCTTGTAGATCATCTAGTCCAACCTCTCCCCCCCAAGCAGGAGACCCTACCTACACCATTTCTGATAAATGACAGTCCAATCTCTTCTTGAAAGCCTCCAGTGATGAAGCACCCACAACTTCCAGGCAACTGTCAGCGTTCCAGCTAAACCAAACTCCAATCAAAATCTCCCAAGACAAACATTTTCTCAAAGTTTCTCTTTATTGGAAAAGCCATACTGGACCATCTGGGAAATCCCAAATCTGAGAGTTCTGGATTTTCCTTCTATAATTAAAAATACAAATCCATCCCCTGCACCCACCATTCAATCACATGCCCCAATCACCACCCGGCCCAGCTTCCTTAACTTGCGACATTCCTTAAACCACTCCTCATTCAGGTGCAGAATAACATGACCTTGAGTGTAAGGAAGAATGCTATTATGTCTAACTACACATGCTCCATGAAATCCCCCCTCCCCATTTCCCAAGCACAAGAATGTGGCAGTGTGGAAGCTTCTGGTGCTAATATGGCTTCCAAAGCTGACAGCAACTTCTGTTGATTGTTCGGTTGATTTTTCTCAGAAAATGTATCCTTATTTCCAGGTTGAAACTCTCCCTGTTCAACTTCCATCTATTATTCCTTGTCGGTCTACAAGCGTTTTAAAAACAGCTTGACCCCTTCCTCTCTGTGGCAGCCCCTCAAATATTGGAAGACTCCTATCATGTCTCTCCTGGTCCTTCTCTTCACTAGACTAGCCAAGCCCAGTTCCTGCAACCTTTCTTTGTATGTTTTAGCCTCCAATCCCCTAATCATCCTGGTTGTTCTTCTATGCACTTTTTCTAGAATCTCATATCTATATAATGCCATATCATTCATTCGTATGTATGTATGTATGTATGTATGTATGTATGTATGTATGTATATGTGTGTGTGTGTGTGTGTGTGTGTGTGTGTGTGTTTTCTTAAGTTTTCGTGGGTACTTACATGTGTGGCATTCGGCTTTGTTCGGGTATTTTCCCATGTCATTGTAGTTGTGCTTTTAAAATTATAGCAACATTTCGGCAGAATCTCATCTGCCATTATCAGGCTTCTGTATTGTGTTCATCTATGAGTCACACTTTCACAGCTGTTTCCGTTTTAAATTTGGGGCTAGCCTACTGCTGTGCCAGAATGGTTTTTTCTTCATCCTGATTGGTTGGGAGTCTTGGTCTGTCAGGATGAAGAAAATCAGCAGCAAATGGCTGCCCAGTCTCTTTTAAAAAAACTCCCACAACTTCTGAAAGCAAGCACTTCCAAGGATTTAATTGTTCTCACTGCCAGGAAATTTCTCCTTAGTTCAACCTCTAAGGTTGGATTCCTTCTTGAAAAAAATTTCCATCCATTACTTCTTGTCCATCCCTCAGGTGCTTTATTTGGACAATAGGTTCACCCTCTCCTCTCTGTGACAGCCCCTCAGATATTGGAAGACTGTTATTATATGACCTGTAGTACTTTTCTTCAAGAGACTAGACATATCTAACTCCTTCAGCTGTTCAGCCCCTGCCAGCCCTTTATCATCTTTGACCCCCAGTAGAAATGTAAACTTACATTCTTGCTGCAAATTGGGGCTGCGAGTAGTAAACAGCTAGTAAATAATTGTCCCAAAGGTGCTTTTTTCCAAGAGGCAACTGGACTTTCTGGATTTTCTTTGAAGACATTTTGCTTGTCATCCAAGAAGCTTCTTCAGCTAAAGAAGAGCTGAAGAAGCTTCTTGGATGAGAAGCGAAATGTCTTTTTTTAAAAAAACTTAGAAACTCCAGTTGTCTTTTGGAAAAAAAGCACCTTTGTGGCAACCATGACCTGGATGACTGAGAATCTCCACAGACATCTAGTAAATAATTCCACAAATCACCACTTTCCTATATTGCATCATTCCTGAATCAGGCTCACACTGGCAGCCTCCCATCTAACCAGTTAAAGGGCTGATCCAGCTTAACTTCCATGCTCCAAAAAGCCCTAATGGAGATCACTCGCACCCCTAGTTTACGGAAGCTTTGAAATCACCTCTTGAACCAGTGGTGGGATTCAAATTGTTTTACTACAGGCTCTGTGGGCGTGGCTTGATGGGTTTGGCTTGGTGGGCATAGAAGGGGAAGGATACTGCAAAATCTCATTCCCTCCCCACCCACTAACTGCTTTCCAGCTCCACTCTCCTGTGCAGGGCAACCAAAGAAGACCCAGCCGATCAGCTGGGAGGCAGAAAATAGATGGGGGCCGTGGCCAGTCAGAGGTGGGATTGGCCGGTTCTCTGAACTACTCAAAATTTCTGCTATTGGTTCTCTAGAACTGGTCAGAACCTGCTGAGTACCACCTCTGTCTTGAACACAAAAACACTTGAAGCAAGTTCTATGAGGTAAAAGTATTAATCTAGCTGGGAAACATATCCACAAAGCTGCACCTGCCCACGTTTCCTTCCGGAGCTTGCCATAAATGTTGTGCCCCAAGACTTTGCATTTAAATACCAGATGTGCTGGGAGGGAACCTATTATCCTGTGAGAATTTTAAAAGTATTCAGCTTGCATGCAGGAATGTTCAGTTCAAAGTGATATGGTTGATGCAACTGGTTGATTGGATTGATTGATTTAGGAAAGCATGAACTATGTAGAACCAACCTTGTCCATTTTTTCAGTTTCAAGGACTAAGCTTCGAGTAACCAGTTTGGCGAACCAGAATTGTATTCCCATCGCACAGCCGGCCAAAGGACCATCCCTAATTCATAGGCGAATGAGGCTGAGCTACAGTTCCCGCTGCCTTGGAAACCCCTTTCTAAAAAGAAAGCAGTCTCGAACGCCCAAACTATTGCAGGACATGTTTAGACATATAAGGAAAAAGCAGAACATGGTGGTTGTGGCCGAGCGGTCTTCCCGCGCTGGTTCGAGTCCTGCCCACTGCGAAAGCGCACAAATTGGAAGAGAGTGGGGTTTTTTTGCATTGGATTAATTCAATTTTTAGATCTAGTTTTTTAAAAAGCATCAGAGAACTTCTAGGGTCGTCTCTGATGTTTCAAGCCACCTTCCCCACTCCCTAATTGAAACGACGAGAACCCAGATTAAATTGAACCCAGTCAAAATTAAAATAACCACCACGTCTTTCTGCCTCTTTTCGTAGTCGGCAGGATTTGAACCTGCGCGGGGAGACCCCAATGGATTTCTAGTCCATCGCCTTAACCACTCGGCCACGACTACCAGATGTTGATTTACTATTTAGTCTATGTAAATAAAGAGACTAAATTTATTTATTCTACAAGTCCGCCCCCGCTCCCTTCGGCCAATTTTCTTCCCTTCAAGCTCAGGGCAACTGAAGTCACAATTTTTGTGCAGACTTAAAATAGGGATCTTTGGTGCTCTCTGGGCTAGCCTGTTTTCCTGCAGACGTTTCATTACCTAATCTAATTAACATCATCAGTGCTCGTAGTAGACTTAAGTAATAAAATAGCAAACTGATGAGGTTATAACCTAGATTAATGCTTGTCAAGTCATTTTAAAGATATGTAGACTTCAACTCCCAGAATTCCTCAGCTAGAAGAAGGGGCCACCATCTCGTCCGACTGCTAAATACCTTGTATCTGCTCTTAGCAGAAAAGGCTAGAAGAAAATGGACTACGGTGCGATCCAAGCAGGACTGAACCTACAACCATCAAGCTTGATCTGACCTCCCAATTAACGCTATGACGCACGAAGAGAGAACAAGCCTCAAAAAATACTTTTGATCCTCATCCCCCCCACCCCCATTCTGTTTGGTAGATAGGCAGTGGAATAACTCATCAAAAGAAGAAACCATTCTTATCTAAGGTCTCTATAATAAATTCATGAAACGACGAATGACCAAATTTTTCACAAGTTCCCAAACTCTGCCGAACTGGAGGGGTGGAGACAACCACGTGTGTATTAAGAAGCGAATAGAAATCGTTTCCGATCACCAGTTTCCAGTTTTTGTTTAAATCTGGCCAGCGGTCCCAGCATATCCTGGTGGTGCCCCATCCAAGTATCAAGATCAACCAGGCTCATGTCTAGTTCCCCCCCACCCTTCCAACTAGTCAAATAAAGCCTCCTTCGAATAAAGCACACTTTGTCTTTGCTCTCTCTCGGGGTGTTTCCCCACCCCCACCTCCTTTTCCAATCTGGCCCCCAGCCCTGGTGGTCTGGTGGTCTCCCACCCAGCTAAGCTGTCAAGCTCAACGCCAGTCAGCACAGGCGGGCACAGCCTGGACTCCGCTGGCAGCGGCCAGATATCGCCGCAAGGGATCCAAGCGATCCAAAGGACCGATCCGCCTCCTCCTCCCGGTTCCCGGGATCCCTGCGCTGGTTGGTCCGATAGAGCTCTTTCTTTGCAAGACGGAAAGGCAGTTGTGTTTTCGGATGGCCATGCACAAGATTCGGGGGTTTCATCACCTTAGTCGGATGAGGAAGAAATCCTGCAGAAACACCAGCTGTGTTTCTTTAGATAACCTATAATGGTGTAAAGTAGGGTCTCCTGCTTGGGCGGGGGGGTTGGACTAGATGACCTTGCTGCCGTAAATCTGTAAATCACCTGGTGAAGTTCTTCGCATGCTTAGAGATGGAAGTGATTTCCCCAAGAAGACCTCTTTCCAAATACAGGGCGGCATGGAGCCGGACGCGCTTGGTTTTCTGTTCCATCCGGCCGAAGAAATTATTTTTGGGAGATTCATTTGAGGTATTTTCCCATTAACTTCGCTTTCAGGTACGTTGCCACTTAGTTGCCAGGGGCTGTTCGTTGGAGACTTTTTCCCAGTGAGTTTATGTAACATTTACACAAGAAACGTGTTGTTTTTTTTTACAGATTTACAGCAGAGTTGGAAGGAAAGGACCTTGTAGGTCATCTAGTCCAACTCCCCCATTCCGCCCAAGCAGGAAACCCTACTTTACATCGTTACAGGTTATCCAAAGAAAAACAATTGATGTTTCTTCAGGATCTCTTCCTCATCCGACTAAGTCTAATGGTGCAAAGTTGGGTCTCCTGCTTGGGCGGGAGGGTTGGACTAGATGACCTACACGGTCCCTTCCAGTCCAACTCTGCTGTAACTCTAAGGGGCGTGCGCTTGTGTGCAACCCACGATTGCTTTTGCTCCAAGTCCAATTCTCCCTTTCCACGCGATCTAAGTTTGCCTTGGGCGCCTAACCCCCCTCTCCACCCCACCGGGTCTCCCATTTCAAGGCTGAAAAAGGAAGCGAGGCAGCCAATGGGAAATGAGGGCGGGGCCTCCCACCCACCCGCCCGGGAAGTTACCCTCACAGGAAAGAGGCAGTTCGCCAGTGCCCCGTGATCGTTGAGGTCGCAGGGAGATTCGCGATCCAGCCAACCCGGGCAGGTAAGGCTGCAACCCTGAGACACGCGGGGAGAAAAGGGGGCTTTTTCTCACGACCTTCTTCTGCCCCCGATTTCGGATCGTGGAGAAAGTGGGGCACTTTCTTGAAAAGAAGCCCGTGTAGGAGGATAGGGCAGCTCCGAAGTTGCGGTTTTAAATAGTAAAAGCGGCCCCGGGGACTTTTTTTGGAGGGGTGGGAAAACTTTCCCTTGGGCGCTGCAGAAGAAAGTAGCAATGAAGGCGTCCGTACTCTGCACGCGTGTGGGATTCAACTCCCATCACTCTGGGCCGGCTGAGGGAGAAAAAAGAAAAAAGGAAAGAAAAAAAGAAATATGGAGAGCTTGGATTATGAGAAAAGTTTGGATGAAGTTTGATTCGGCATAGGCTTCTGTTTGGTTTAAATTTGAGATAAGGTAACTTTATTGTCGTTTTGCTGCGAGCATACTATGTTAAAAAGGAAATTTTGTTGCCTACCCTCAAGAGAAAGTGCATAACACCGATTAACAGTTGGAAGGGGTCTTCTAGATCATCTAGTCCAACCCCTGCCCAAGCAGGAGATCCTACACCATTGCCGACAAATGGTAGTCCAATCTCTTCGTGAAATCCTCCAGTGATGAAGCTCTCACAACTTCTGAGGGCAACTTCTGTTCCATTGGTTGATTGTTCTCACTGTCTCACTGAGAACACTGATTGTTCTTAGAAAATTCATCCTTATTACCAGGTTGAATCTCTCCTTGTTCAGTTTCCATCCATTATTCTTTATCTGGCCGTCAGGTGCTTTGGAAAATAGCTTGACCCCTTCCTCTCTGCGGCAGCCCCTCAAATATTGGAAGACTGCTATCATGTCTCCCCTGGTTCATATTTATATGTACTTTTAAAGTTATAGCGATGTTTCAGCAGAATCTCATCTGTCATCATCAGGCTTGTGCATTGGGTTCTTAATAGTGTGTCAGGCTTTGGCAGCAGTTTCTATTGCCAAAGCCTGACACACACAATTAAGAAGAACCCAATACACAAGCCTGATGATGGCAGATGAGATTCCGCTGAAACATTGCTATAACTTTAAAAGCACAACTATTAAGACATGGAAAAATACCCAAAAAATCTAAATACCATACATATAAACATCTGCAAAAACATAAAATAGATGTAGATGTATATATGGACACTGCTCAAAAAAAATAAAGGGAACACTTAAACAACACAATGTAACTCCAAGTCAATCACACGCCTGTGAAATCAAACTGTCCACTTAGGTAGCAACACTGACTGACAATCAATTTCACATGCGGTTGTGCAAATGGAATAGACAACAGGTGGAAAGCATAAGCAGTTAGCAAGACATCCCCAATAAAGCAGTGGTTCTGCAGGTGGTGACCACAGACCACTTCTCAGTTCCTATGCTTTCTGGCTGATGGTTTGGTCACTTTTGAATCCTGGCGATGCTGTCACTGGTAGCATGAGACGGAGTCTACAACTCACACAAGTGGCTCAGGAAGTGCAGCTCATCCAGGATGGCACTCAATGCAAGCTGTGGCAAGAAGGTTTGCTGTGTCTGTCAGCATATTGTCCAGAGCATGGAGGCGCTACCAGGAGACATGCCAGTACATCAGGAGACGTGAAGCCATAGGAGGACAACGACCCAGCATCAGGACTGCTACCTCCACCTTTGTGCGAGGAGGGACAGGAGGAGCACTGCCAGAGCCCTGAAAAATGACCTCCAGTGGGCCACAAATGTGCATATGGCTGCTCAAACAGTCAGAAACAGACTCCATGAGGGTGGTATGAGGGCCCAACGTCCACAGGTGGGGGTTGTGCTTTCAGCCCAACACTGTGCAGGACATTTGGCATTTGCCAGAGAATACCAAGATTGGCAAATTCTCCACTGGTGCCCTGTTCTCTTCAAAGATGAAAGCAGGTTCACATTGAGGACATGTGACAGACGTGACAGGGTCTGGAGACGCTGTGGAGAACATTCTGCTGCCTGCAACATCCTCCAGCATGACCAGTTTGGCAGTGGGTCAGTAATGGTGTGGGGTGGCATTTCTTTAGGGGGCCACGCAGCCCTCCATGTGCTCGCCAGAGGTAGCCTGACTGCCATTAGGTACCAAGATGAGATCCTCAGACCCCTTGTGAGACCATATGCTGCTGCAGTTGGCCCTGGGTTCCTCCTAATGCAAGATAATTCTAGACCTCATGTGGCTGGAGTGTGTCAGCAGTTCCTGCAAGATGAAGGGATTGATGCTATGGACTGGCCCGCCTTTCCCCAGACCTGAATCCAATTGAGCACATCTGGGACATCATGTCTCGCTCCATCCACCAATGCCATGTTGCACCACAGACTGTCCAGGAGTTGGGGGATGCTTTAGTCCAGGTGTGGGAGGAGTTCCCTAGGAGATCATCCGCCACCCCATTAGGAGCATGCCCAGGCATTGTAGGGAGGTCATACAGGCACGTGGAGGCCACACACACTACTGAGCCTCATTTTGACTTGTTTTAAGGACATTACATCAAAGTTGGATCAGCCTGTAGTGTTTTTTTCCACTTTAATTTTGAGTGTAACTCCAAATCCAGACCTCCATGGGTTGCTAAATTTGATTTCCATTGATAATTTTTGTGTGATTTTGTTGTAGAATTCTTTATTGGCCAAGGGTGATTGGACACACAAGGAACTTGTCTTTGGTGCATAAGCTCTCAGTGTACATAAAAGCTATAAGTGATAAATCATGATCATAATCAACATAAAAATACATAATGGGGAGGGGTGCCCTTTTTTTTTTTTTTAGAATTTTGTGAATTTTGAATCTTAGGATGTAAATTTGTACCTTAGTATACATTTAATCTGTTTGTGTTGGTTGTTTTATACATCAGAGAGCCGGTTTGGTGTAATGGTTAAGGACATCAAGCAAGTTCTAGGCCTGCCTTGGGTGACCTTGGGCCAGTCACTTTCTATCAGCCCCAGGAAGGAGGCAATGACCCAAACCACTTTTGAAAAAAAAAACCTTACCAGGTGAAAGATAGACCCTTGCCCTGTGATATGCAATTGTTGTCATTTTTGTGCAATTGGTAGACTAAGTAATGAAGGTTGCTCTGCAGCTTTGAGTGAAGCAAGAATTGTGAACAATCTGAAGGCCAACAACCCTTTGGCTCGTCCGTTGGATATTTGCTCTGAGGTCTTTTAGATCAATCAGCAGCTCTCTGGAGTAAGATCTATGCCTGCTAGTACCATGTTTGCATTCATACGCAGCTATTGCCACACATCCCTAGGTGACCTCTGAAATAAAATGCAGTATTTTGCCCACCTTATCATAAGCTGTGTTTTCCATAGATTGACTACTAGGCCTAGCAGATTCTTAAAAAATTAAAATTTGCATCCTCGACTTAACGACCACCGTTGGGACTAGAACGTCCCTCACTGACTGATGCAGTCATTAAGTGAGTGGAGCTCATTTTACGACCGTTTTACAAATGTCATTAAGTGAATCACATGGCCGTTAAGCGAATCTGGAATCCCTCATTGACTTTGCTTGTCAGATACCATTTGCAATTCGGGATCATGTGACTCCAAGATGCTACAACCCTGATTCAGATCACGTCAGCAACATCCTGGGTACCGAGAGTGAGAATACATGCGGATTGCCAACTATCTAAATTTTGAGGGGGATCTTGTGACAGTCATAAATGCAAGAACCGATCCCGAGTCATTTTTCTTCAGTGCCAATATCGCTTCAATATATCTGCTCTTTATGAATTTACCCGGTCATGCTTTCAAGATATCCAAGTTATTAGCTGGACTTCCGGGAGTGAATTTTCCTAATTAATTATGCTTCTCTGAAGAAACAACCTTTCCTTTGCTTTGATTGGATATAGCCTTTGGTCTTCACGCTTTACAATAAAGGAAGAAATACACTTAAATTTTCTTGTGCCATCCCTAACTGCCCAGATAGTTCTTGACTTATAACCCTTTGTTTAGTGACCATTCTAAATTACAACAGCCCTGAAAAAGGGATTTATGACAATTTTTCCACACTTTCAATCTTGGCAACACTTCATGATCAAAATTCAGATGCTTTGACAACTGATTCATGTTTATGGCGGTTTCAGTGTCCTAAGGTCACGTGATCTCCTTTTGTGACCTTCTGACAAGCAATATAAATGGGGGAAGCCGGATTTCACTTAACAGCCGGGTTACTATCTGAACAACTGCTGTGATTTACTTAACAACTGCGGCCAAAAAGGTAATACAATGGATAAAACTCACTTAATAACTGTTTTGCTTAGCAACAGAAATTTGGGGCTCAACTGTGGTTGTAAGTCGGTATACATTTTCATTATGTCTCTTTCCCTCGTTGTCTTTTCTGAAAAGTAAAGAATCTTAAAATGTCTCACCCAATCTCATGTTTTTGAGTTTCTTCATGAATTGGTCCTCTTTTCCAATTCCTTTTTTTTCCTGTGTGTGAGCAGTTACGGTTAGTCCTCAGTTAATGACAGGTCACTGTGACTGCAGTTACAAGAGACACTGCCAAAGATATTTAGAACACAATTTTGAAGTTTCAACAGCTGCAGCACACATACACACACATGCCTGCATGCACCTCATAATCATAAAATTTTGGGTCCTTGACAACCAACTCACCTTTATGGCCATTTGTAGTGTTTTGAAGTGACATGGCCGTGGTTTCAATGTTTTTTCCTTAGTTTTTTGTGTTTACTTCTGGTTTCTGAGGGGAAAAAGCCCAACTCGTTAGATAAAGCAGATTTGCTTAACATAATCCACATAATTCACTTAATGTCTGATGTGCTCACTTAACAACTGTCATAAAAAAGGACACAAAATTGTCAGGTGATAACCTGCTTAATGATTTCAATAACATATGACTGTAATTCTGGCCTCAGCCACAGTCATAAGTCCAGGATTACCTTTATTGAAATTCTATTTTTTTTTCGGTTTAACATTTTTAGTGAGTTATAAAATATTGTAAAATACAAAATACCAAATTAAATAGAAAAAGCAGTGGGGAGGAAAAATGGGGAGTGAGGAAGGATAAGAAAAAAGAAAAAGAAGCATTGACTTTCGACTTTCTCTGTTGCAGTAAAGTAAGTTATTAACATCAAATCAGAACTTTTTGCTTTTTCATAATAATATGAACAAGCCATTTTTGGAGCATTCTATCAATCTACTCAGTAAAAATCAAAGTTTAATTCTTTTCCACTTCAAGCATGAAGTTCAGAAGTGGTTTCCATGTGGAAATAAAAATATATGTGTTCTTTTCTTTAACCAAAGTAATCAATTTTGCCATTTCAGCCAACTCATCAACTTCTGCAACCATTTGTCCATGGTAGGAATCGAAGTGTCCTTCCATTTTTTGTGCATAAAATAATCTTGCTGCTGTCAACATATATAATAACAAAGTTCCATTTTTTTCCCATCAAGCCCAAAAGGAAAAGTTCTGATTTCATTTTTATCTTAATTTTCAAAATTTGCTGTATTAAAATATGGATCATATTACATTTTTTTTTTGTTTTATCACATGTTCACCATAGATGAATGTATTTTTAATGTACGCTGAGAGCTTATGCACCAAAGACAAATTTCTTGTGTGTCTAATCACACTTGGCCAATGAAGAATAAAGAATTCTAAATACCAGACAATATTGAAATTCTATTTTGTACGTATACTGTTTACTCATTGCCTGACTATTCTATTCCCTCAGGACAAACATGGTGGTTCTACATTATTACCAGCGGCCCAGCGAAGCTGACAGTGGCCTCAACAATCTCCTACAGTCTGCCCAAACTATCTTAGGCAATGGCACCCAAGCGGTCCAGAAAGAACTGTGCTTCAATGTTAACTGGACGGGTATGAGAATTAAATCAACTTTGATCTAGATCCATGTTGCTCAACCTTGCTAGCTTGAAGTTGTATAGCAGGGGTGTCAAACTAGATTTCATTGAGAGCTGCATCAGGGTTGTGTTTGATCTTGTGGGTGGAGGACTGGGGGGGGGGGGCATGGCCAGCTCGACGTCACTCATTGGGACTCCATTTTTGCCCACAATGGCCTCCTGAAGCCATCTGCTAGAGAAAATGGAGCTTGTGGGAGGCTGCGCCTGTGGGGGCTCCATTTTCGCTGGCAGAGGGCTGCAGGAGGCTGTTGGGGCTTAAAATGGAGCCTGGGTGGGCTGCACGCAGATTCTCCGGGCTCTGTTTTCACAGACAGAGAGCTGCAAGAGGCTGTTGTGATTGAAAGTAGAGCCTAGATAGGCTTCACGCAGCCTCCCTGGACTCGATTTTTGCTGGCAGAGGGCTGTAGGAGGCCATCGTTTTCGCTGGCAGGGGCACCGCAGGGCCAGTCCTTCACTGATGCCAAGGTGATCCGGCAGGCCAAATCTAAGCACCTAGATCTAAGCAGGGCTTTGAGTTTGACACCCCTGATGTGTGGACTTCAACTCCCAGAATTCTCCAACCAGCAGGGCTAGCTAAGGAATTGTGGGAGTTGAAGTCCAACCTGCCCACTATAAATTCTGATGGAGGGTTTGGAATGAAGAAGTGAGGGAAGCACCCACAGCATGTTGGTTTTCTTAAGTGATAATGAGTTGGTTCTGAGCAAGTTTCAAGTCTTGAAACTTGACAGCCTTAAGACTTGTGGACTTTAACTACCAGAATTCCTTCTCCAGTCATGTTAGCTCAAGAAATTCTGGGAGTTGGATGGACTCTGGTTTGAGTTTCTTCGGCGACAGACCGAAACCATGTCTCTGTGCGGTTTTGATCCATACTTGCCACTGGAGCACCCCAAGCCGGCTGGTTTCGGGGCTAAGCCACCCCATAGAAGTGTTGAAGAAGGGGGAGACTGCCTGCAGGGTTGAGGAGAGCCACATCTCTCCTCCACAGCTGGCCATTATTCCCTTTCCTGAAGGCAGATGTAGTGGTGGTCAGACATGGCCACCACAAAGAAGAACTCGACCGGAAAAGAATGTGCAGGAGGAAGATAAGAAGATAACGTTTTGATTGATCAGGTGAAACAGCAAAAGCAACAAATAAGGTACCCTGTAATTGAAACTATTAAAAAAATAATAATAACATTGTTCCCTAAGAAGATTTCTAAGCTGTGAAGGAGAGAGAAAAGGGGAAGGATTCTTTTTTTTTTCTCCTCTTCCTATACTGACAGCTAAGCAAGCAAGAAATTGGAAAATAAATCCACTTTGACATTAATAGGCATTTAACACTGAAAATAAAAAGTCAAAGGGATAATAAAGATTTCTGAATATTTAAAAGCTTTTTAAAACAGGAAAGGAGAGAAAAAGAATAAAAGGGCAGGATCTGGAAGGGAGGAGACTGCCTGGAATTAAAAAGAACTTACAGCAAAATCTCAACAAGACTTCCAAAAGATATATCTTAACTGAAACATCTCAAGAAAATAGTAAAACCCCACTAAGAGAAAGTGAAAAAAGAAATAAGAAGAAACAGCTTGGGACTATTTGGATTACTTGGTTATCCCTGGATTCTTGGTTATTGTTTTGAATGACTAAAATCAATCGGGTGGTTGTTTAAAACTGTTTAAAATGGCTCAACTTTTAGAAGAACTGAAAAAAGTACAAAGAAGATGCACAAGAAGGGAGAGGTTCTTTTGGCTTCATATTTCAGTTCTTAGAAATGGAGATTTGGAACTATGAGAAACAACAAGAAATGCCTGCAGAACAAGAAGATTGTGACAAAGAAGAAGCCATCTTTAATGAACAAGTAATCTTAGGTGAGGGAAAAAAAGGGGGGCAGGGGAAGAAAATGGAAAGTTTAAGATTGGGAAAAACAACCCAAAAAAAGAATAGAGTGAAAAATAAGTATAAAATCAGAAAGCAACAGAAGAGGGAAATGCAGAAGAGAGAATTAGAATTAGAGAGACAAGGGGGTAAAAAGGGGAGGGAGAAGAAGAGAGGGAAGAAAGAAAGGAAAAGTTATAAAGGACAGAAACAAGATATAGAGAAACAGGGCCTATTTAGAGATAAAGGGTGAAAATCTAATGGAAAAAGGGATTCTGCAAAAGTACATAAGATAGTATTGTTATATTAGAAATAGAAATAATTTCAGAAAATATGAAACAATGTATGATTAAAATGTTTGATAAAATAGTTATCATAACTTAGTAGAATGCTTGTCAATAAATAAATGTAACGAAATGAATATTTAATGATTTACAAGACATATGTGAAGAGAAATAAGGGAAAAATTAATTATGGAGATTATATGTGTCTTTAAGGAAGTATGATATTTAATTGAAAATAAATGTTAAAGATGTTAAGACTTTAATTATTATTAATGATAGAACTGAATTGGAATGGAATGAGAGTTTATAATTACATATATTTATAATCCTTTTTTAAAAAAAGAATATAGTGTGTATTATAAGAACGTACCAAGCAGAATTCGATTGGAAGTGATGTATTATGTATTATATTGAAGGTATATATTGAAGTTTAAATAAGAGTTGAATGGATATAATTCAACTCTTCAACTCTAATTAAAAGATATAAAGGTGTCATACTCCAATTAGTAACTACAGGAGAAAATTTGTTTAATGAGAAAAGATAATATGAAATTGAAACAGAACAGACAAAAGTATAAATATAATGATTTGAATTGAGATGAGATAATCAAAATAAAATTGAGAAAATTAAAAGAGGGGAAAAACTATATAGAAAATGTAGAATAGTATAAGATATGGAATAGAACACAAAAATAAGCATGAAATTGAGTTTGTGTCTGTATAAAGAAGTTCAACTCAGGACCATGCTATTTTCAAAAAAGATATTTTACTTGTATTTTGTGTGTGTGAAAACCCAAATAAAACCTTATTTAAAAAAAAAAAGAAATTCTGGGAGTTGAAGTCTGCAAGTCTTAAACTTGACAAGTTTGAAGAGGCTTGGTTCGGAGTTTGGTCATCCCTCTCTTACAAAGAGATAGCTTGCTGGGTTATATAGCCCTGTTGGGTTATGGGAAAAATGGCTGCCTTTTTTTCCATCTCTGTTTTGTCACCAGGAAAGACTCTCCCAAGCACCCAGGAGATGGAGATGTTGCAGTGGGTTTTTGGCTGTCCATTCGAAGAAGGTGATATTGCATCCAAATCGTTTCTCAGTCCACGCCCGTCTGATCTGCTGGTAGAGATCGGTCCACGGTAAGTCTTCTGGTGAAGTCAAAGAAATAACAAACGAGGAAATGGTATTACTTATTTCCAATGAAATAAATTCCCTTTTTAAGGAGTCTCAAGGCTTGCTTTTTTTACATAGTTTAAAACAATGAATCCCAAAGTGGAAGGCGAAAGATAGATATGCACATTGTCTAAAGCCATTGTTTGTTTAATTGCTGCTTGTTAAAAAAGCCACAATTAGATGGCTTCATTCATTATACTAAAAAAATCAATAGTGATATACAGACCGGAGAGACTGTGGCTGTGTTTGCATAAGTCAAAACCAAACAAACTATATTGTAATGTGTGAATGCCAATATGTGAGTAACCACGTTCAGACATGAGAGCAGGACTTCCAGTGAACTTCCATTTGCCTTTATTTGATGGTTTGTAATTAACTCAATTTTGCTGTGATGTTTGATTTGGGCAAGTTGTATTCCTCAGGGAAGCACCGAGGAAAGAGCATGGTGTATGTTTGCCAGTTTGAGTAACTTATAAAGTAACACGGGGACAAAAATCTAATAAATAAAATAAACAATTATAAATAGTGTCCTCTAAAACAGAATTGTTCGTTTTGTTTTAAATCAATTTTGATTGGGGAGAAGTACTGTGAGTTTCAAGATTTTGTCATCTGTGGTTGCTTAAGCATTGTTGTTCAGTCACTAAGTTATGTCCAATTCTTTGTGATACCATGGCCCATGGCCCAGGTGCCCTTGTTCTCCACTGTCTTCCAGAGCTTGGCCAAATTGATGTTCATTGTGTCAACGATATATCTAACCTTCTCATTCTCTGCTATCCCCTTCTCCCTTTTGCCTTCCATCTTCCCCAAGAATCAGGGTCTTTTCCAGTGAATCTTTTCTCTTCTGATTATTTGAGCTTCGGTATGTATCCTTCCAAAGAACAGTCAGGGTTGATGTCCTTTAGGATTGACAGATTCGATGTGATTTGAAATCAGGCACTATTAGAGGACCTGTGGCGAGAATGGATCAAACCTATTTGGATTTAATTTCAAAACAACAACAACTTCTTTTTCTTCTTCTTCTTCTTCTTCTTCTTCTTCTTCTTCTTCTTCTTCTTCTTCTTCTTCTTCTTCTTCTTCTTCTTCTTCTTCTTCTTCTTCTTCTTCTTCTTCTTCTTCTTCTTCTTCTCTTCTTCTTCTTCTTCTTCTTCTTCTCCTCCTCCTCCTCCTCCTCCTCCTCCTTCCTCCTTCCTCCTTCCTCCTTCCTCCTTCCTTCTCCTCCTCCTCCCTCCTCCTCTTCTCCTCGTCCTCCATATTTATCTTCATATTCTTCGTGCTTGTAGGTTGAATTTTTCTACAGCCTATTCCACCAATGCCGTCTCCGTGTGCCTGGCAGCTGGGTTGGAAAACATCGACCGAGTTGAGTGTTCCCGACGCTACCTTTTCAAAGTAAGTTTATGCTTTTCTATTTTATTCTTGTTTCCCCTCCACTTCCCACACACACATCTAAGAATTATCCTGTGCAGAGGAAACTGTTCTGCACCTTCCTGCAGGGATGAAAATTCTCGAAGGATAGCTGAATAAATTTTTCATACCATGCCTAATTACAGGTAGACTCCGATGTACGACCACAATCAAGTCCAAAATTTCTGTGGCTAAGCAAGATAAATTCTTAAGTGACTTTTGCTCTGTGTTATGACCTTTCTTGCCACAGTTGTTAAATGAATCACCACAAGTGTTAAGTTAGTCACACGGCTGTTAAAGTAAATCTTGGCTTCCCTGTTTGACTTTGCTTGTTGCAAAAGGGGATCACGTGGCCTGGGGACATTGCAACTGCCATAAATACATGCCAGTTGCCAAGCATCCAAATTTTGATCATGCAACCACAGGGATGCTGCAATGGTTTGTAAGTGTGAAAAATGCTCACAGTTAATTTTTTTAGTTGTAACTTCAAACCGTCACTAAACAAATGGTTGTAAGTCAAGGATTGTTACTTATTTGCAGTTACTTATGCAGTTGATTCTAGATCTGTTATTTTTCTAGGCCTCCGCAAAAAGCACTAAGTCAATTCTGAGTCCTGGCAAAAAACTCTTTTATTACATTAATGTGAATTTATTTCATTCACAGTCAGCCAATGGTTTGGCAAACAGTCTTGCGAAGGTATACTAATTAGCTCAGACATTTATCAATCCTGGAATGCTGCCCGGTAAATAGTTCCACACTCAGTGCTGACAGGGAAGGGCTGGGTTATACAGACAAATCTTCAGGAATGGCCCGGGGTCCTCCCCAACCTCCTGACTACTGTCTGACTCTGCTGCCAACTCTGCCAGCGACCAGCAGGGCCACAACAGGATCAACTTCCATAAAACTTCCAGCAAAGGGGATTCTCCCATTGGGAGGTGTGGAAATTCTACAATCCTTTGTTGAAATTACACCCACTAAGAATGACAAACCCCGAGAATTATAGACTTGGCTTTAAGATTAGATAGTCAGTTTCCAAAGTGTTTGGAACGCCTGATAGAATTCATCGCCACAGATATGCTACACCAGTTTCTCTCCCAAAGGTACTTTTTTTCAGGAGGCAACTGGACTTTCTCATTTTATCTTTGAAGACATTTCGCTTCTCATCCAAGAAGCTTCTTCAGCTCTGACTGAATGGTGGGGAATGGAAGGATTTATATTCCTTGCAGACAGCTGGTCATTTGCATCCTTTTAGAAGTCATTGAGGCCACCAGGAGGTTTATCTATGTCTTCAGGATCACCTGAGTGGAGCCAATTGTTCCTGTAGTCTGCAATTTTTCTGGAAATCCATTCATACTCCCACAATGTTTGAAGGGTGTTCATCCCAAATTGTGTAGCTAAAGCAAGCATCCAGTCAGAGCTGAAGAAGCTTCTTGGATGAGAAGTGAAATATCTTCCAAAAAAATGAGAAAGTCCAGTTGCCTCCTGAGAAAGCACCTTTGGGGCAACCATGGCCTGAATGACTGAGAATCTCCATAGACATTTAGCCATGCACTTTGGGATAGGCTCCCTTCGAATGGTATGAAAATATGAACAGATTTCAAGAAAAAAAAATGCAGACTACAGGAACCATTTGCACTACTCAGGTGAACCTGAGGACACAAATAACCCCCAGGTGGCCTCAATGACTCTCTAAAAAGGAGGCAAACAACCAGCTGTCTGCAAGGAATATAAATCCTTCCATTCCCCACCATCCAGTCAGAGCTGAAGAAGCTTCTTGGATGAGAAGCGAAATGTCTTCAAAGAAAAACACTAGAAAGTCCAGTTGCCTCCTGAAAAAGCACCTTTGGGACAACTATGACCTGGATGATTGAGAATTTCCTAGACCAGTTTAACTATTTCAGAGGATACTCCTGAATCTGCTCTCTTTGATATCCAAAATTTTCCTCACCAGGTGCATAAAACCCCTCTTGAATTTAGAATCCAAAGGTTGATTTTGTTTTTCCAGTGTGACCAGCTGCCAAACTCACCTCAGGAGACCCAACTAGTAGCTTCACTCTACGACCGGATGACGGAACAGACCTATCCCAAACCCATCCAGAGTTTTGAGGTGGCGACCCGTCCCGAAGCAGTGTTCCACGTTGATATTCTCGGAGAAGGAAGACTGGCTCTCATAAAGGCCAACAACCAGCTTGGTATGAGCAGGGGAGGGTAAAGAGAATGGGGCAACTATTTAAGAAGGAGACAGCACACTGAGTTAGTAGTAGCTTGTGGTCCGGTTTTGGTCACTACATTATAAGGAAGATTTTGAGAGACTAGAAACTAGAGTGCAGAGAAGAGCAACAAAGATGATTAGGGGACTGGAGGCTAAAACATACAATGAATGGTTGCTGGAACTGGGTATGTCTCGTTTAATGAAAAGAAGGACTAGGGGAGACATGAGAGCAATCCAGGGGTGGGCTGCTGGGGGTTTGCAGGGATTTGGGAGAGCCCCTTCGCTAAGATTCTGTGCAGTTTGGAGAACCCCCAAATCCCATTCCTAGCTGTCCCCACCTTCCCTGCCCCTCCAAGGAGTCCCCATGCAACCCATTTTAGATGCAGGTCAGTGCAAGGCACACATGGAGGCTCAGGGAGGGCAAAAAATGGGCCTTCCCGGAAGTTTGGGAAGCCCATTTCCGGCTTCCAAAGAGCCTCCAGAGCCCAGAGAGGCCATTTCACCCTCCCCGGGGCTCAAGAAGCCTCTGGAGACTGAGGAAGGCAAAAACTCCCCCTCGCCATGGTGCAGGAGGCCAACTAGGCCACGCCCGCTATGGCCACGCTCACCCAGCAACCGGGCAGAGAACCCGTTGCTAAAAATTTTGAAGCCCACCCCTGGAGACTAAAACATGAAGAATGGTTGCTGGAACTGGTCATATCTAGTTCAATGAAAAGAAAGACATGAGAGCAGGGTTCCAATATCTCAGGGGTTGCCCCCAAAAAGAGGGAATCAAGCTATTCTCCAAAGCACTTGACAAGAAGCAATGGATAGAAACGAATCAAGGAGAGAAGCAACTAGAAATTAGGAGAAATTTGTGGCTGGGGAATTTTGTGAGTTGAAACCCACAAGCCTTAAAGTTGCCAGGTTTTGAGACCCCTGCACAAGGACATCCCCACCCCTTCAAATGACAAAGCGATTCCTTCTCATACCTTTTTACACCTGTTCATTCATTGTTTTAATGCAGGAAGGGTTGTGTTAGAAATTAAGCGATACCAATGAGCCAACCTCTGTGTTTCTCTGTGTTAGGTCTGGCTTTTGATTCCTGGGACCTGGATTTTTATACCGCTCTCTTCCAAAAATTGGGCAGAAACCCCACCAGCGTAGAATGCTTTGACCTCGCACAATCCAACAGGTATTGTTTTTGTTATGGGGTCCTCATAACTTAAAAGTTGCCCGGGTTGAAACACACTGCCTTAGAGTCCCAAAGGTGCTTTTCCAAGAGGCAACTGGACTTTCTTTGTTTTTCGTTGAAGACATTTTACTTCTCATTTAAGTCTTTAGTTATTGACTGGATGTGGTGGGGCGGGGGGGTCAGAGCTAAAGAAGCCTCTTGGCTGAGAAGTGAAAAGTCTTCAGAGAAAAACAAAGCAAGTCCAGTGGCTTCTTGAAAAAGCATCTTTGGCCTGGATGACTGAAAATCTCCATAGACACTGCATTAGAGTCTTCCCAGTGGAAACTTTGTATAGGTTGGACAGGAAAAATGCAACAAGAATTCCATTTCACAGGAAGTCCTCAACTTATAACCATTTGTTTAGTGACAAGTTACAACAGGACTGAAAGAAGTGACGTAGAACTGTTTTTCACACTTAATGACCACTGCTGCATCCCTGGCTCACGTGATCAAAATTCGGACTCTTGGGAATTGCCTCATATTTATGACAGTTGCACTGTCCTGAGACTATATGATCCTCCTTCACGATCTTCAATAAGGAAAATCAATGCAGAAGCCGGATTAATTTAACAACTGCAGTGATTTACTTTATCAACGGTGGCACGGAAGGCTATAAAATGGGGCAAACCTCACTTAACAACTATCTCACTTAGCAAGGGAAATGTTGGTCTCCATTATGGTCCATTATGGTTGTATCTTATTTAAGCCAGGGGTTCAAGTATATTTCTGGTGGCGAAGAAGAGCTGACAGCAGGTTCCAGAGATAAGACAGGAGGCAATGGGAGTTAATAAGATAAAGTAAGATAAGGTAGAATAAGATAAGACAGGATGTAAGACAAGGCAGGACAAGACAACATAATAAGATAAGATAAAATGATAAGAAGACAGGATAAGATGAGATAAGCTATGAATATGAGAAACATTTATGGTCATTTGTTTCTGTGAACACTAGCACACACTAAAAATGAAATTCTGATGCTTGCTCTCAAAGAATACAAACACACACATACACACCCTACATAAACATAAACATAAGATATGTATGTATGTATGTTTGTATGTATGTATGTATGATATTCAGCTTTGTTCGGGTATTTTCCCACATCATTATAGTTGTGCTTTTAAAGTTGTAGCAACGTTTCAGCAACTTTAAAAGCACAACTATAATGACGTGGGAAAATACCTGAACAACGTTGAATACCATACATTTAAGAACCGGCGAAAACTTAAGAAAACATATATATATATGTGTTGTGGCTCTGAGGTTTGAGCCTGCATTGTTAGAGGACAAAGACTCAGACAATGGGGAAGAGGGGGATTTGGAAATGCCTTCCTCCCCAGGACTTTCCTCTTCGGCAATGCCTTCTTCCCTGATTGTGCCTCAGGTGTCAGCAGATAACCGAGACGGAAAACCTGAGGCTAATCAGGAAAAGGAGGAGGGCATATTGGAGTCTCTGACAGAGAATCAAGCAGAGGAATGCTGGCTTGATGCGAGGCAGCGTCACAGGCAAAAGTGTGAGCTGCAACGCAGGAGGAAGGGACAAATCAGAGACTGAGCTGAGGGACTGACACACCCCACAGGGAATAAAAGTGAGTGTGTTCTCTCTGAGAGCTTCGTACGGGACAACATGTGACTTATTCAGAGAAGCTTCGGTGTATCCGGCGTTATGGCAGCTTGTGTGATTTATATTCCTCTTATCTGGTCAGACTTTTGGCAGACAGCATGTGTGAGACTGCCAAGAACTTTATCGGCTCAAGGAATTAACTCTATAATTACTGGATTTGCTTGCTTGTTTGTATTCAGTTGGAGTTCGGACTTCTCACCTCCTTTGTAAAGGTGAGACATAACATATATGCATATACGTATACATATACACACATACACACACACACACACACACACACACACATATGTACATATACAGAGCCATGGTAGTGCAGTGGTTAGGGTGCAGTACTGGCAGGCTACCTCTGCTGACTGCTGGCTGCCTACAATTTGGCAGTTCAAATCTCACCAAACTCAAGATTAATTCAGCCTTCCATCCTTCCGAGGTGGGTAAAATGAGGAACCAGATTGCTGTTGGGGGCAATAGGCTTAGAGAGGACTGTAAAAGCACTGTGCAGTGGTATATAAGTCCTATTGATATATAGATATAGATATGTATGTATGTATGTATGTATGTATGTATGTATGTATGTAGATGTATGCGTATACATATATATGGCATTCAGCTTTGTTCGGGTATTTTCCCACGTCATTGTAATTGTGCTTTTAAAGATGTAGCAACATTTCTGCAGAATCTAATCTGCCATCATCAGATGAGATCATCAGATGAGATTCTGCCGAAACGTTGCTACAACTTTAAAAGCACAACTACAATGACGTGGGAAAATACCCGAACAAAGCTGAATGCCATACATGTAAGTACCCACGAAAACTTAAGAAAACAAATACATACACACATATATATGTGTGTATGTGTGTGTGTATGTGTATGTGTGTGTGTGTGTGTATATATATATATACACACACACACACACGCACACACACGCACACATACACACACACACACACACACACACATACACACATACATACATACATTATACATACACACACACACACACAAACACACACACATATGCAGGTTGGCGTGTTCAGGTCTTTTCCCATGTAAGATTGAGAGCATCTTGGCAATGTTTCAACGAGGTCCCACTCGCCATTTTCAGACTGATGCTTTTGGCTTTGTGTTTGTGCGAGCAAAACATGATTGGAGCTGCTGTCTCCCTATATATACTGGTGGGGAGGTTGGCTGTGTTGTCATTTTTTGATTGGTTGATGGAGTTGATGTTTGCAGATTGGCTTTCTTTCTTTCTTTCTTTCTTTCTTTCTTTCTTTCTTTCTTTCTTTCTTTCTTTCTTTCTTTCTTTCTCTACCTGGTTTTTTTTCTTCTTCTCTGCAGTGAACACAGCCGGCATTGGTTCTTCAAAGGGCGCCTCCTGGTGGACGGGAAAGAAATGAAGGAATCACTCTTCGAGTCCATCATGAAAACTCAAGAACGCAGCAACCCCAACAATGTCATTAAATTCTGCGACAACAGCAGGTGGGGGTATTCCCCATTCTCTCTCTGTCTCTCCCTGATCCCAGTGGGGAAAGCCAGATTCGCTTAATTGTAGCATGATTCACTTAATGACTGCTGCAAAAAAAAGTTTGCAAAATCAGGTGCAATTCACTTATTATTGCACCTGATTTTGCAAACTTTTTTTTCTCGCTTAGTGGCATCGCTTACTGATGGAAGTTCCCATCCCAATTGCAGTCATAAGTCAAAGATTAGCTGTAGCAGCCATGAGAAAGGGAAATGGAACCCATTCAACTCAGCTGGATATGTTTCTCAGATGTTTTGGGAGACCCCAGATCTTAGGATTCCCAATTGGCATAGCTAAGGAAGAAGGGTACTGTAGTTCCAAGGTACAAGAATAGACCTGTGATGGAGAACGTATGGCATGTGTGCCGTACACAGTGGCACACAGAGCCATTTCTTCCAGCACATGAGCAGACCCACTGCGCATGCGCTTCCCACCAGCTAGCTGATTGTCGGGTATCTGCCGTACATGTGCAGAGGGCGGGGTGCACATGGGTGATGCGCATGCATGCCAGAGGCGTGTGGTGTGCAGGAGGTCTTGCGTGTATGCACAGGGGACGGGGGTTTGTGCACACATAGCATTATGGTTGCAGGTACACGTGTGCGCACACACTTTGGGCCTACAATGATGAAAAGGTTAGCCATCACTGAGGTAGACTTTCAGTTTTGATGCATTCCTGAAGCTTTTGCGTCTTCCCCTTCAAGTGCCATCCAGGGCAGAGAAGTCCTCTCTCTCTGGCCCAGTGACCCATCCAAGGCCAGTCCCTTTGAGAAGCGGACCTCTACCCGACATGTCATCTTCACAGCGGAAACCCACAACTTTCCCACAGGTAAGTTAGTCAGCCGGAAGAGCAGGGGTGCAATTCAACTGGTATAACAACTGGTTTGGTGAGTGCATGCATGCTCCATGTTTAAAGAGCTAATATTTACCTTCAAGTGCAGCTGAAGAAAACAGCTGAGCTGTGGCAAGCTGCTCTGCCCTGTGAATCAGCTGTGCTCTAACAAAAGACATAAAGCACAGGAAAGAGCAGGGGCTGGCGGACAGGTGGGCCCACATGGTCATCGGCGCGAACCAATTCAGAGCCAGCTGATCGTAGGAACAAGGGATTCTCAAGAGAACAGGTCCAAACCAGGAGAATCCCACCCCTGCGAAAGAGTGACCCACTGCCAAGGGCTGCAAGGGTGGGTACCCACTTTCTGGTGGGCCTCAGAAGATCCTGGCAATGCAGTGCTACCGACCTAAGTGGTAATGATTTGGCAGTCTCTGGTTGTTAGGGGACAGCAGTTTCCATCATCCACAGCTTTCATCACCCACAGACAGATTGACAGTAGGAGCTGAAATCAAAGTCTACATAAGCATCCGTCTGTCTATCTTATTCCAGGATATTGTTGTGAGTAAACCTACAAGATAAGCACAAAAAATGCTCTAGCCCATCAATTTTTAGACAGAAGGTTAATATCTCCTCTTTGAAGTGACCATCCTGCTAGCGTGGAAATCTCTTTTCCTTCTCTTCCTTCTCCTCCTCCTCCTCCCTCTCCCCCTTCTCTCCTCCTCTCACTCCCCTTTTCCCTCTCATCCTCCTCCTTCTCCCTCTCCCTTCCTTTCCTTCTTCTCTCCCTTATCCCTTTCTCTCTTCCTCCTCTCTCTCCTTCTCCTTCTCCTCCTTCTCCCTCTCCCTGTCAGCCTTCAAGATTTTCTTTCTTTGCTTTGCATCTTTTGGATGTCATAACTAACGGGGGATTAACTAACGATTTAGAATTCTTTTGTTGTTACCACTTGACTTCCAGTAAAAGTTATCTTTTCTCTAATTAATGGAGTCTAAGTATTTCTTTCTTGGATTTTGAATGGAGCACCCTCTGACATTATTCTGAATCTGACTTTACCAGCCCACCTGGAGAACTAATAAATTTTCTTCCGAGGGGGTCTGAACACAATGTCAAATCCAGCCAGTGACCAAGAAGACCTAGGAGCGACTGGAGGACCAGATTCCTTGCTGTTAGAGGCAGCAGGGGAAGCTGACTTGTTAGCATAATTAAGTCTTGGCGAAAAACCATCTGTAAAACCCAAATGGTCCCTGGGAGTCGGTTGGAAGGATCCTGAGGAAAAGCCTCCTCCAGGAGTGACCACTACCTGTTGGCGTGGAAGAGAGGAGCCATGGCAAGTGAAAGAAAGAATTTTTTACTAGCTCAAGCCCTGCATCTTCTAAATGAAGCTGTTGGAGAACCTCAGACTGATCAAAGGTATGACGGGAAGAAGGGGAGGCAGTCCCAGCCAGAAGAATCAGACCAGCCACCCCCATAAATCAACCTGGGCCAGCGCAACAGGTAGCAGCAGGCCAGGGGCCCCCAGTGGGGGAGTAATTGCAAGAAGGTATAGAACTCCAAAGGTGCCTCCATTGAAAGTAAAATATGGGGGGGATCCCAAGGAGTTAGGATTCTTCCTGGCATAAGTCTGGAGCCATATGGAGGGAATTTTTCCTCGGAAGCAGCCAAAGTTAGATGTGTTACCAGGGCTCTTGAGGGAACAGCTGCAAAGTGGATGGTGACTTTGCACAATGATAATGCCCCGCAGCTGATGAATTAGGATCTGTTCATGACTGCACTGCGGGCCAGACCCACTAGCTGAACATAAGGCTAGAATCAGGATGAAGACCATAAATCGGGTGGAGATCGGTGGCCGATTACACCCAGGAATTTAGAGAGCTGGCGTGTCATATTCAAGGCTGGTCCCAGGGAGCCCTGATAGAAGCTTTTAAAGATGGGTTGAATGAAGATGTTTATCAAAACTGTATTGCCAGAAGAGACCACAGTGAGCTGTAGCTGTGGTATGTGCTGGCAGGAGAGGTGGAAATTGATCTGACCTGAAACAGACGCTGGGGGGCTTGGTTGGAGCAAGTCCTCCCCCACCAGCCCTCGAGAAACCTTAAAACCTCAAAAGAGGGGGATGGCAGCAAAACCCAAGACTACTGCATGCTTCCAATGTGGGAAGGAAGGTCACTGGGATGCAGACTGCCATGCCAAGCTAGAGCCAAAAGGGCTTCCAGGAGGAGGAAGAAAACCTGTAAAAACCCCAGCAAAGCCTTGCGAAATGACACTTAAAGCAGAGGCGGTTGTAGAGATCATCCCTCTGAAAGGAGAGGAGCTGGGAACTCCAACCTCTTCTTAAGAGAATGAATCCTAATTGGAAGACGACTCACTTGTAAGTCCAAACAAGGGCCCTATGACCATTCCAGTGAGATTAAGGGTACCCATGTCGGGAGCCAAAGAGGAAATGTTGGCCTTGTTAGACTCTGGGTGCACAAGGTGCGTAATCAGCTCGGAGGTAGTAGAGAAAATAGGCTTAAGGCTAAAGACTTTAAAAATGCCCATAGCCTTTTGCCAACTGGATGGATCGGTAGCTGGGGGTGGCCCTGCACATTTCATAATGGAACCAGTAGAAATGACAATGGGGAAGCATAGAGAGACTTTGTGTTTTATTGTGGCTCCTGGGATGGAGCACCCCCTAATACTGGGTTTGCCCTTTTGAAATGGAACCCCCATGTTGACAGGAGGAGTGGATCATTGTGCATACATACTGACCAACCTCCAGAAGGGGAGGGGCAATCTCAACCGAAACCCAAGAATCCCACAGAGCTGGCCTCCACTGGCACCAAGAATCTGAGGGGGGGGGGAGAAAATTCCAGAGGAATATTGGGACTTAAAGGAGGTATTCAGTGAAAAGGCCTTCAACGAGCTCCCCCCATCACTCAACAGATTGCAGTATTGAAATTTTGCCAGGAGTGAACCTCCCAAAACTGAAACTGTACTCGATGACACCACAGGAGCTAGAAGAGCTGAGGTCATTTATTGATAAAAATTTGGAACGTGGTTTCATCTAACCTGCTAGGCCCTGAGTAGCAGCCCCAGTATTTTTCCGTGAGAAGAAAGATGCCACTCTGTGTTTATGTGTTGACTATAGAAACCTCAACGCCATTTCAGAGGAGAACATGTACCCCCTTCCCCTTGATGAAGGATATGTTGGCCACTTGGCCAAAGGGAAATTTTTTTACAAAACTCGACCTGAGAGAAGCATACTACCGAGTTTGAATTAAAGAAGAGGATGAATGGAAAACTGCTTTTAACTGCCCAATGGGCTGTTTCCAATTCAATGTTCTTCTGTTTGGCCCACAGGGGGCCCCTGCAGTATTCATGCAAATGATAAATCAGGTGTTGCATGAACATTTATACAAAGGGGTGTTGGTTTAACTT
Source organism: Pseudonaja textilis (assembly GCF_049901715.1). NCBI lineage: Eukaryota > Metazoa > Chordata > Lepidosauria > Squamata > Elapidae > Pseudonaja > Pseudonaja textilis. Next base: position 122,310,456 of record NC_142008.1, on the reverse strand, counting down.
GATGATATTCTTATCTACATGGATACTCGTGCTGAACATGTGAAACTAGTGCGATCAGTTCTGGAAAAACTTCAGGCTGCTGAGTTGTATGCAAAGTTGACCAAGTATGAATTCCATCAGGAAAAAATTGACTATTTAGGCTATCCCATATCACATGATGGCATAAAAATGGATCTGGGGAAAGTTTGTGCCGTTTTGGAATGGGTCCCTCCCCGCACCGGGAAACAACTTCAAAGTTTCTTGGGATTTGCTAATTTTTACCGTCAATTTATCCCTGCTTTTGCGAAGATTGCAATGCCTATCTCAAATCTCCTAAAAACCAAAGGGGAGGTGAAACTGAAGCCTAGTAAACCATTGGAGTGGTCCATGGAGTGCCAAGCTGCTTTTGAGAAGCTGAAACAATTGTTTGCTGATGAACCAGTACTCAAGCACCCGGACATGGACAGTCCTTTTGTAATCCAAGCCGATTACATAGCAGTCGGGGTGGTGTTATTACAAGCAAATGAGACGGGGACTCTGCAACTGTGTGCATACACTTCCTGTAAACTAACTGAAACCGAAAGAAGATGAGCCATCTGAGAAAAAGAAGTTTTTGCAATTTGCTGGGCTCTGTTAACCTGGAGGCATTTCCTAGAAGGGGCAAAACACCCATTTGAGGTGTGGACAGATCATAAAAATTTGGAGGCTTTGAAAATGCCTTGGAAGCTGTCTCCCAAGCAAGTTCGCTGGGCGCAGTACTTTAAACGCTTTAATTTTTCATTGAAGTACATTCCAGGGGGGAAGAACTTCATGGCGGATGCTTTATCTAGATGACCTTAATATAATAGTGCTCGCACCATCTGACACTCCCTCTCCTCTCTCTCCTTCTCCTTATCCCTCCCTCCTTCTCTCCCTCCCTCCCTTTCTCCCCCCCCTCTCCCTTTCCTCCTCCTCCTCTCTTCCTCCCTTTCTCTTTCTCTCTCTCTCTCTCTTTTCCTCTCTCTTCCCTCCCCCCCTTTCAAATCGGAGGTTTCAGAAATTAAATCCGGTACCTGATATATACAGAGAATGTGCTTTGCCCCTGAATCTCATGCCTAAAACACATGAAGAATGGCTACAGGAATTAGGTATGTTTAGTAGTTTAATCAAGAGAAGGACTAGGAGTGACATGATAGCAGTCTTCCAGTATCTAAGGGGCTGCCACAAAGAAGAGGGAGTCAAGCTATTCTCCAAAACATCAGAACTAAGAAACAATGGATAAAAACTAATCAAGGAGGGAAGCAACCTAAAATTAAGTAGAAATGTTCCGACAGTAAGACAAATTCACCAATGGAATGGCTTGCTTTCAGAGGTTGCGGAGGTTTTTAAGAAGAAATTGGACAACCATTTGTCTGAATTGGTGTGGGGTTTCCTGCTTGAGAGGGTTGGACTAGAAGGCCTCTAAGGTCTCTTCTAACTGTTATTCACATTGCCACTGATTCTTAACACAGCTCAGCAGGGAGCTTCTTTGCTGATAACCATGGTTGGTTGAACAGAGAAACCAAAGGTGACCAGGAGGCAGAAAAATTTGAACTGTGTTTTAAAAGTTGCATTCTTTACTTTTGCCCTACTAGGTCTGTAAATCATTTCCAACTTCAGTGCAAGCCACAGATACATGATGCCTAGGGAAAATAAGAACCAAACGCTGTAAGCTCTGGAGTCCGGTAATAAAACATTATTACCTTAGGCAAGCAAAAGTTTTTTTAAAAAAATTACTAACTTTATATGCCGCCCATCTCGCCTAGAGTTCAGCTGCATTGGCAGATCATGTTATGCCATGCAATAACTTGATTTAGGTTTTCATAATCCTCAACTTACAATCGGTCACTTAGGGACCATTTGAAGTTACAGCCTACCTGGAAAAAGGGAACTTATGACCTGGATCCAAAGATCCAATGCTTCTCACACACATACACACCATGTATTATGACAGTTTTGTCAAAAAACAAACAAACAAACCAACAACAGTAGTTACTTCTGGATTTGGGCCAAACTGCACTCAAAATGAATAGTGAGTTTGCACTTAATGCCAGGCTACTGGGTAGGAACGCAGTGGCTCAGTGGCTAAGACACTGAGCTTGTCAATCAGAAAGATTGGTAGTTCGGCGGTTTGAATCCCTAGCGCCGTGTAACGGAGTGAGCTCCTGTTACTTGTCCCAGCTTCTGCCAACCTAGCAGTTCAAAAGCATGTAAAAATGCAAGTAGAAAAATAGGGACCATCTTTGGTGGAAGGTAACAGTGTTCCGTGCGCCTTCGGTGTTTAATCATACCGGTCACATGACCATGGAGACGTCCTCAGACAGCGCTGACTCTTCAGTTTTGTAACGGAGATGAGCACTGCCCCTAGAGCTGGAAACGACTAGCACGTATGTGGTGAGGGGAACCTTTACCTTTACTGAATGCCCACAGCATTCGTACCACAAGACTCATTGTAAAATCTAACCTGTTTGTAAAATCTAATTGTCATGACATTCAGCTGTAAATTACAGTCATGTCTCAAGGAGCTTCCTATATTCATTTGGATATCATAGTGTATGTCTTAGCTCAGGGGTGTCAAACTTGAGACCTGGGGGCCTGATGCAGCCCGCAGGGCTGCCCTGGAAACAGTATTGCCTCTGCCAACAAAAACAGACCTTGGGAGGACAGCAGGCAGCCCTCTCAGGCTCCTTTTCCGCTGACAGAGGATTGCAGGATGTTGCAGCTGAAAACGGAACTTGGAAGCCCCTTTTCACTGGCAGAGAGCTTGGGCCACTACAGAGGCCCCTGACATGAGTGACATTGAGCTGCCTATGCCTAGCCTGACTCCCCAAAATCAAACACAACCCTGATGTGGCCCTCAATGAAATCGAGTTTGACACACCCCTAACTTAGCTACTCAACAATCCATTCAGGTTAAGTACAGTTAATCAAGCATTGTTGTCTATTCATTGCAATTTCTCTCCCTTTCTAGGAGTTGCCCCATTCAGCGGTGCCACCACCGGGACAGGCGGGAGAATCCGGGATGTGCAATGCACAGGTCGCGGGGCTCATGTAATCGCTGGAACTGCCGGATACAGCTTTGGCAATCTACACATTCCAGGTGAGCATCCCAAAGGTGCTTTTTTTTCAAGAGGCAACTGGACTTTCTTCCGGGGGGGGGGGGTTCATGAAGAGGTTTTGCTTCCCATCCCAGAAGCTTTTGATTGAAGGTGGGGAATGGGAAGGTTTATATTCCTTGCAGTCATCTGGTTGTTAGCACTCTCTCTGAGAGCCGTTGAGGCCACTTGTAGGCCACTCAAGGACTCTCAAAAAGAGTGCTAATGACCAGATGACTGCATGGAATATAATACTGTAGAAAGATGCAAACAGATTATTTGGATGCTACTTATCTCTGGGGGTAAAAATTCTTTTGCATTCTTCCTTATAGGATACTCGTTACCTTGGGAAGATATCTCTTTCATATACCCTGATAATTTTGCACGGCCTGTGGAAGTGGCCATTGGTGCCAGCGATGGAGCTTCGGACTACGGCAATAAATTTGGGGAACCTGTGCTGGCAGGTGAGATTGCTGGTGGTGTGTTCTTGAAATCCAGCTGGTGGGGTAGTTGAAGTTGTGGTTTGTTTTGTAAAAAGATGCTGATTGCGGAAGAATGGGAAGCTGCAGAGGTAGTAGAACAGTGTTTATCAACTTTGGCAGCTTGAAGATGAGTAGACTTCAACTCCCAGAATTCCCCAGCCAGTAATGCTGGCTGGAGAATTCTGGGAGTTGAAGTCCACATATCTTCAAGCCACCAAGCTTTGGTTACTAGGAATTCTGAGAGTTGAAGTCCACACATCTTCAAGCTACCAAACTTGGGATGCTAGGAATTGTGGGAGTTGAAGTCCATGCATCTTGAAGCCACCAGGGTTGTGTTGGCTGGAGAATTCTGGGACTTAAAGTCCATGCATTTTCAACCTGCTAAGGTTGGGCAGCTGGGGGATTCTGGGAGTTGAAGTCCACACATCTTGAAGCCACTAAGCTTGCTAGGAATTCTGGGAGCTGAAGTCCATGCATCTTCAAGCTGCCAAGCCTGGGCAGGCTGGGGAATTCTAGGAATTGAAATCCATGCATCTTCAAACCACCAACACTAAACTAGAGGGATGTGCAAGATAATGTGGAAATGGCCATTGTTTAAATTCAACCCTCTTCCTTGGCCCAGGGTTTGCACGCTCTTTTGGGATGCGCTTGGGGGATGGAGAGCGGCATGAATGGATCAAGCCCATCATGTTCAGCGGAGGCATTGGAGCAATTGAAGACATCCATGTCTGCAAGGAAACTCCCCAACCGGGTAAGGATTCTTTGGGATTTAGTGTATATTATCCCAAATCTACAGATAGTTCCCAACAGTTCATTTTGTGACCATACAAATCGTCAAACTTTCACAGTTTACAACGTTATCACACTTACATAAGCACTTTAAAAAAAAGTGACATGGTTACTTTTCACTTAAAACCATTTCAGTATCCTTGTAGTCATTGGATCAAAATTCAGACCCTTGACAATTGATCAGGGTGGGCTTCAAATTTTTTTAACAGGGGACTCTCTGCTCTAATGACTGGCTGGCTGGTCATGTGACTGGGTGGGTGTGGCCAACTTGATGTTGCTTCTTTGCCCTAATTACCTAAAAAAAACTATATACCAAAAAGTTATTATTTCATACATTTAATACTTAAATAAAGACTGGGTGAAACCAGGCTTTATAGCAGTGACTGTGAGAGGGATCTTGGGGTATTAGTGGAGTTTCTGGTCAGTTACGTTGTTCTTATTGGAAATTAATCCCCGCGGAGGCTAGTGGCTATGTAATCTGATTTTTCTCAATGGCTCTCCCTTGCAAGTGCTGAGTGGATTGTTTATCTAGCTTGCAACACTTTTACGAGATGTGAAATGCTCTTGGCTGAATGCCCAGAATTTCAATTAAGCCTATTAAGAGCTTTCCCTTGCTGCTTGTCTTTCTGAGGTTATTGGGGGCTCTCCAAGCCCCACAGTCTTATCCAGGGGCTCTCCCGAGCCCCTGCGAGCCCCCAGCAGTCCACTCCTGCAATTGATTCCTATTTATGATGGTTGTAGTGTCCCTGGGTCACGTGATGACTTTTTGTAAAATTTCTGACCAGCAAAATCAACAGGAAAGCCAGATTCACTTAACATCCATGTTCCTAAATGAACAGTCATTTTGCAACGGTGGAAAGAAATGGGGCAAAATTCCCTTGACAGATGTCTTACTTAGTGACAGAAATGTTGGGCTCGGCTGTGGTTGTACGTTGAGGACTACCTGTATTCCAGCCAGAGGCAGCTCCAAACTGAATTCAAGTCTCCATGTCTGAAATTTCAATTTGTGGTTTTTGTCTTTTCTTTTTCCCCAGGGATGGATGTAGTGAAAGTTGGAGGACCCGTCTACCGAATTGGGGTCGGAGGAGGAGCTGCATCTTCCATCCAGGTAAACTGAGGAACTTTTCTTCTTTTGATGACCCATGGCATGCCACAGAGATAACACAGGCAGCTGGCAGTTCAAACTGCCCCTTTATTGCTCCAAATTTCTTCAAACACCCCCTCCCCCACATTTCTGGCAAGTCCCAGAGTGATGAAACACACACACACACACACACACACACACACCCCTCAAGCTGCCTCTGTCTGCAAATAGTCCCGTCCAATGTTGTGAGCACCACAGCTGCAAAGCAAGAAATCCAGCAGGGCAAGTTGAGGAGTCCAGGAAGAAAAGGAGCCAGGCATGTAATCCAGAAAAATTGCAAGGAATCCAGGAAAATTCAAACTCAACATAGCACTCAATACTCCAGGAATTCAGCGTTTGTTCCTGACAAGTGCCCCTCCGCACAGCATCTCCTTAAGGCTCAGTCCCCAGATGTGCCTTGTAAAGAGGGGTGGGGCGCTCTCCTCCGGAGTAGTCGGCTCAGTCTGTGCTGTTCTCGCCTTCCCACCACTCTCTGTACTCAAGGATCAGGAGGGGGTGATAACCACAGTGATTCACTTAACGGCTGAAGAGGAAGGGATACCCTAAGCCTGCTCGATCACATCATGACTCGCTAAACAATGGCAGTAATTCCCTGTCGAAGGGGAAGTGACTTTATAGGCCCACTGAGATCATGCAATGTCTCACTTAATGAACATGATGATTCGCTTAATAACCATGATGATTTGCTTAATGACTGAAGGGGAAGTGATTTCATAAACCCAGCATGGTCACATGATGTCTGACTAAACAATTGCAGTGATTAGCTTAACCGCTGAAGGGAAAGTCACTTCATAAGCCTGTTGTGGTCCTGTGTTGTCTGTCATAGGGACCTTTGTAAGTCATTTAACAACCAAAGAGGAAGTGTTGTCATAGGCCTGTTGCGGTCAGGTGATTTTCCACTTAGTGACCACAGCCCTTAGCAAGAGAGTTGTCAGGCCAGATTGTGGCTGCTAAGTGAGAACTACCTGTACTCTTCCCATTGTGGCCCGGTTTCATGCCCACCAACCTCTCCTGTGCCCATTTAGGTGCAAGGTGACAATGCCAGCGAGCTGGATTTTGGAGCCGTGCAGCGTGGTGACGCCGAAATGGAACAAAAGATGAACCGGGTGCTTCGGGGTTGCATAGAAAGCGGAGAAAACAACCCCATCTGCAGCTTGCATGACCAGGGTGCCGGAGGCAATGGTGAGCATGGGAGGAGAAAGGATTGGGGTGCTCCCGCCGCAAAATATATCATATCCTGTAAAGACCAAACCATAGAAGTAGTTACTTACTTATTTAGAAATTTATTTATTTGTTCAGAAATTTATTTATTTAGAAATTTGTTTAATTAAAAATCTACTTAGAACTTTATTTATTTAGAATTTTATTTATTTACTGGTATTTAGAAATCTATTTATTTAGAAATTTATTTATTTATTTAGATATTTATTTTTTCAGAAATGTATTTATTTATTTAGAAATTTGTTTATTTAAAAAATATTTATTGACAAATTCATTTATTTAGAAATTTATTTATTGGGAAATTCATTTATTTAGAAATATGTTTGTTCAGAAATGCACTTATTTATTTAGACATTTGTTTATTTAAAAGTTGTTTATTTATTTATTTAGAAATTAATTTGCTGCCTATCTTCCCTCCAAAGACATGGGTATCTTTTCCCATAAAAAGCATTAGACTCATCAAATTATAAAAATTATTAAACTAAGCAGCAGTGTTAGTTTTGCATGCTGCCTGTATCTCTCAGATGAGACTTCACTTGTTTGTGCATCCAAGGTTTCTGGCATGCTGTGGCCTCATGCCAGTCCACTGACCAGGTGTTGGGGACCCCTGTTTCAAATAACTTTCTCTTTTGTTTAAGGGAATGTCTTGAAGGAGTTGAGCGAGCCAGCAGGAGCTACTATCTATGCAAGCCGTTTCCAAGTATGTCTTTGCAGTGGTTGATCTACCCTGATTCCCCAATATTTGTATCAAGATTGAATCGCTTTACTTCTTCTAAGTTTCTATCTATCGCTCTTCAACTTGCCATTCAAACAGGAGGAGGGAGGTGGGGAAATGAGATGCTAAGATTTTGTCTATGGACTGTGACAGCTGAATGTGATGACTCCCCTTTATTGCTCCAACTTTTCTCCAACCGCTCCCATGTTTATGGCAAGTCTTGGAGCAAAACGCTCACACAAATTTCCAGCAGCCTCTGGTTGCGAGTAGTTCCCGCAAACACAGCACGACAGCTTCGAGGCAAGAAGCCCAGCGAGGCAAAGGAACAAGGCAGCAATAAGGCAAGAAGTCTAGTGAACTCCAGATGTCGGCAACGGCATACAAAACTCCATGAATTCAGCGCTTGTTCCTGACAAGTATCCTCCCTATAATCTTAAGTGTCAGTCCCAAGGTTTACCTTGTGAAGAGGGGTGGAGCACTCTCCTCCTGAGTTGTCGGGTTGGCCTGTGCTGCTCCTGCCTTCCCTCCACTCTCCATGCTCAGGAATCATGAGGGGGCGATCCTTGCTCGTCACCTGAGCGCCGTTGCTCCTCATCTCCACTGCCTGCCCTTTCTTAAAAAATGCAAGTAGAAAAAATAGGGACCATCTTTGGTGGGAAGGTAACAGTGTTCCATGTGCCTTTGGCATTTAGTCATGCTGGCCACATGACCACAGAGACGTCTTCGGACAACGCTGGCTCTTCAGCTTTGTAACGGAGATGAGCACCATCCCCTAGAGCCGGAAACAACTAGCATGTATGTGTGAGGGGAACCTTTACCTTTTTATGATCATGATCTATCACTATTGTAGTATGTACACTGAGAGCTTATGCACTGGAGATAAATTCCTTGTGTATCTAATCTCACTTGGCCAATAATCGTAATCCTAATTCTAACTTAATGGTGGCAAGAAAGGTCATAGAATGGAACAAAACTCACTTCACAAATGTCTTGCTTTGCAACAGAAACTTTGTTCAGTCGTGGTCATAAGTCAAGTACTACCTGCATTTAACCAACAGAACACTGGTGCTGTTCATTGCACCTTCTTTCTTTCTTTTGAGTTAGACTCTATGGAGTTTAGCCTGATTGCTCTTTTTCTCTTTCTCTCTCGCATTGGTTTACTAGTTGGGAGACCCCACTTTGAGTGTTCTGGAAATCTGGGGTGCTGAGTATCAAGAATCGAATGCGCTCTTGCTTCAACCACGCCGAGCTGATTTTCTGCAACGCCTGGCTTCCCGCGAAAGATGTGCTGTTGACTTCGTTGGCAAAATCACAGGCAATGGGAAGGTGCGAGAAATTGGAGTGGGTGGTAGAGGAACACCAATCTATTGGGTTGGGTGCAAATGAAGGAATGAAGAAAATTCTTCCACAGGGAACGAGAGAGTAGACCAAAAGATAGCGTTGTCAACATTTGGGTTGGCCCTATTTGATAGCACAGTTAAGGCCTTTCTAAGCGTCAAGCCCATGTTAGTATGATTCCAATTGGGACCAGAACTTCTTATTGATAAGTAAGGTGGCAGTTTAAATGAGTCACGTCTGATTTTAGGATCTTTTTGCTACAGTCGTTAATTGAATCACACATTACTACAAAATCCCTATTCCCTCCCCACTCCTGGGAGAAGGTTATTGCAAAATCCCATTCACTCCCCACCCCACTAACCTGCTTTCCAGCTCCATTCTCCTGTGCAGGGCAACCAAAGAAGACCCAGCTGATCAGCTGGGACTCGAGAGTCAGAGAATAGATGAGGGCAGGGCCAGTCAGAGGTGGGATTTGCCGGTTTTCCGAACTATTCAAAATTTCTGCTACCGGTTCTCCAGAACTGGTCAGAAGCTGCTGAATACCACCTCTGGTGAGATCCCAGCTATGGTAAATGCTGCATTATATTTCAGGGTTTGAAGAGAATCAAATCACGGTGGATTGCTCAATAAATCCTAGTTAAGCAAACTAGAGTTTGACCTAATGTGTGAATCTGCTTTGAACTTGCCTCTTCTTCCTCCTCTTCCTCCTCCTCTTCCTCCCCCCTCCTCCTCTTCCTCCTCCTCCTCCTTGGCAGATTGTTCTGGTGGATGACACGAAGTCCCCTGCAAGTACAGCAGAGGTGGACAAAGGAGATACAGGAGAAAGAGACACCCCTGTAAATTTGAAGCTGGAATGGGTTCTTGGCAAGATGCCACGCAAGGTACGGAAGGGCACAAATGAGTCTCCCAGCATTTAAAAAAAAAAAAAAGACCTGACTAACATTCAACCAGGGATGCTGAAGACAGATTTACTCAATCCTCCTTGAGGGATGTGATCAAGTTTCAGGACTTCCTTAAATTTTGTGGAGGATTCATACATACAGGCAGGGGTGGGATTCTACTGGTTCAGCCCGGTTCAACTGAACCAGTAGTTCTGAGGATCAGCTGGGAACGAACCAGTTTGGTTTGCTTCCCACGATCAGCTGTTGGGCCACGCACCTGCTCAGGCACTAGGCTGTGTTTTATATCCTGTTTTTCAAGTTCAGCTGATTTGTGTGGCACAGGGATTGCTGGAGAAGGTCAGTAGCAAATGCTCTGCGTGTGCACGAAGTGTGCGCTCACCGAACTGGTTGAATTGCACCCATGCGTACAGGTAATTTTTGTCTTAGGACCTCAGTTGAACTCAGCATTTCTGTGGCTAAGTGAGAAAGTGGTTAAGTGAGTTTTGCCCCATTTTACGACTTTCCTTGCCACCACTGCTAAGTGAATCTCTGCATTTGTTAAGTGAGTAACACGTTTGTTAAGTGAATCTGGCTTCCCCATTGGTTCTGCTTGTCAGAAAGTCACATGATCCCAGGACATGAGACCATCATAAATATGAATCGGTTGCCAATTTTAATTACATGACCATGGGGAATGCTGTATTGTTCTTGTAAATGTGAAAAATGGCTGTAAATCACTTTTTTTCAGTGCTGTTGTAACTTCAAATGATCATCAAGCAAACTGTATAGTACTGTTCTGACCCAGGCTTAGCAGAAACAAGAAACAGACTCCATGTCTCGAAAAACCCCTCTTTATTTAGTTACTGTGAATTCATGGCATTCACACACAGAAAAGTCCTGGCAGTAATCCTTCCAAGGATTAATTGCAAGAACAGATCTTATCAGTTCTTGGATAATTGCCAGGCTTCCAGTCACAAAGCTGTAAATTAATTCCTGGCAAGGAGTATCTGTGAGGCACGAACCACAATAAGCAAATCTTCCTAAAAAAATTATGAACTATTTTTTTCTGCAACCACCACTCCCCTTTTGCTCCTATTTATTCCCTAGGGAGAGGCCATTCAGCATCCACGTATGCCTTTCTTTCCGAGTCGGCCCCGTTCCTTAGTTGTCTCCTTTCCTGACAGCTCTGTGCATATGCACATCTGGAACAGGCTTCAGCTGTTCTTCTTCCCCAATTATCTCCGACTCCAAAGGCAGCTGGGAAATGCCAGAAATGGCTCTGGCCCCATCTCTGCTTCCGATACAGAGCATCCATCAGAGCCTTCCCCAGACTCCAGGATGGGCCCAAGTTCCTCTCAAACCTCCTCATCGTCTCAGTCTGCCACCAGCTCGGCTGGTAGCTGGCGGACCACAGCAGGTATACAGGTAGTCAAACATTACCTGTATACCATGATAAATACCAGATTGTGTACCCACTCTGCCTGTATATGCTAACAGTCCATTTGTCTAGGAAGAGAAGGATTGTTATTTGACCTTGATCCAGTTATGGTTGTCCTTGACTTAGGTCCACTATTAGGACAAGAATTTTCATCACTAAGCAAGGCAGTTCGATGTATTCCACCTGATTTTTTTCGCCATGGTTGTTCAATGAACCACTGCAGTTGTTACATAAATCCTACAAAGTTTTCTTTTTCCTTCCTTCTTCCTTCCCAGAGTTCCCCATGATTATGTTTTATTAGCTTGATACCCATGCTTTGCTATGAAACTATGTGGTTGGGCTTAGTTTTGGGGAGGAAAATAAGGGAAAAAATTGTGCCTCTGCCTACCAGCATCCATCGGTAGTCATCTGGCTAGCATCCTGTCAGTGTGTGAGAGAGTTGAGGACTGTTTGGAAACTGAAACAGTATTTGCTGTGTGAGCAAGAAGGAGACAGCAAGGAGCCAGGGCATGGCTTAGTTCAACTGTTCTGTACTAAAGCTGCTTGGTGCTGTGAAACTAAAACTGAAATGGAAACTCCTGTCCTCTGCTTGTGTTTTGCATTTGGAACAGATTTCTTTTCAGGTGGAGAGAGGGGGTAGAACTTCTTAGCATCAGAGCATGTTAATAATAATATATGAAGTACTAATACTTTGATGATCATTTTGAAAAATCCTTTCTTAGTGAGCCCCTAGAAGCCAAAAGAAAGTGCCAAGTTTCAAGTTTGTTTCTGGAGATTTTGAGATGATGTGTGAGTGGTATTTCGCTTTTATATAGAGAGAAAAGATTTCCCTTTGTATTTGATATTCTGATAAACTCATAAAACTGTGGAAGCTTAAAAGAAAAGGAAAAAAAAAGAACAGCAAGGAATATTCCAGTAACTAATAAGATTATGCATTCTGTGGTTTTCTTCCCACTGTCCAGGAATTTGTTTTGAACCGCATAAACCGAGCCCTTCGCCCTCTGGATCTTCCAAAGGCCCTGAGTGTGGTGGATGCCCTTCAACGTGTCCTGAAGCTCCCAGCAGTGGCTAGTAAACGTTACCTGACAAACAAGGTCAGTTTCTGGATCACGTTGGGTTTTCTTAGGTTGGGGTGCCTGTAAAGACTCATCTGCCTAGCTTTAAGAGCTCTGACTTTTTTTGTGATGCGTTTCCAACTTTCCAGGGTAGCCTATAAACTTGGGATTTCCTTATGGTTTCCACTCCACAGACCACTAAGTCTATATCTGCTTAGCTTTTTTTTAATCACCCAGTAACCTGCTATGACACCTAGATACAGAAAAGATTTATATATTGATTTTTTTCTGTGGATTTGTTCCCATTTTCTTTCTTTTTTTGTTTCCCGTTTCCCTGGCATAGGTTGATCGTTCGGTGACGGGGCTAGTGGCCCAGCAACAGTGTGTCGGTCCCCTCCACACACCCCTGGCAGATGTGGCCGTGGTAGCCCTTTCCCCCTTTGAAACAGTGGGAGGAGCCACTGCTCTGGGGGAACAGCCAATCAAAGGGCTTATAAATCCTGCAGCTGGAGCCCGGTTGGCCGTGGGAGAAGCCCTCACCAATCTGGTGTTTGCTCGGGTCACCGATCTGAAGGTAAGCCCCGCCTTCTCCAGTCTTTGCAAATCTGTGCTCCCTGCCCCGCTTGTGTTCTACTTTGTTAGGGACTTAGGGCGGAACCGAGGGAGGAAGTGACATCACATACAGTATGACATCATCTTACACGACATGCAATGATGTCATTCTGACTTGTTCCAGATGTCTGTAGCTCCACTAATGTCAAATTGGATGACCATGTTGACTGATTAAGGGAAAGAAAGAAAAAATTTAAATTGAAAGAATTCAAAAACCCAGAACCGATCAATTTCTTTATTGGGATCCACCAAAATTTCACAGCAGAATGAGAAAGCTTTTCTGTTCTCCAGAAATCTTCCTCAAATTTAAAAGATCCAGCTAAATACTTCAGCTCTGATACGTGCATTGTGGTTTAAAAATGTAGGCAGAAACAGTTTATGTTGAATGCTCCAGTTATGAGGAGGGAAAAATGAGGTTTTTGGAACAAAAGAAAGAACTGAGGTTTATTTCTGCAATAATTATAATTTGATGATTTTGACAATATCACAGCAATATCCTAGTTGGGAGGAACTATCGCCGTACCAGTAAGCCATAATTTTATATGGGTGCCCAGTTATTAGAATTACGTTTTCCCAGTTTGCAATAATGAAGAGGAGTCGATATTCAGTGAGGAAGCTCCCATAATATCCGAAGACAACTTCTGTTCCATGGGTTGATTGTTCTCACTGTCAGAAAATTTCTCCTAGGTTGAATCTCTCCTTGTTCAGTTTCCATCCATTATTCCTTGTCTGACTTTTGGGTGCCTTGGAAAATAGCTCGACCCCTTCCTGTCTGGGGCAGCTCCTCAAATACTGGAACACTGCTGTCATGTCTCCCCTGGTCCTTCTATTCACTAGACTAGCAAAGCCCAGTTCCTGCAACTGTTCATTGTATATTTTAGTCTCCAGTCTCCTAATCATCCTGGTTGCTCTTCTCTGCACTTTTTCTAGAGTCTCAACATCTTTTTATAGTGTGGTTATCAAAACTGGATACAGTACTCTAGGTGTGGTCTTATTAAGGCTTTATGCATTGATGAAACCAGGCCTCGGGTTAATCTCTGCACCAAAGTCATCGTTGCAACCAAGCCAGGGGTGGCTTTCAAAAATTTCAGCAACAGGTTCTCTGCCTGGTTGCTGGATGGCCGTGGCCATGGTGAGCGTGGCTTAGTCGGCCTCTTGCACCACGGCAGGGAACGGGCGTTTTCTCCCTCCTTGGGCTCTGGAGTCTTTCCTCAAGTGTCTGGGAGGATGAAAATGGCCTCCCCTAGGCTCCAGAGGCCCAAAACAGGAACTTTCAGGAGGCCTGTTTTTCCCACTCTCCAAATATTGTGCGGGCCCTGCACTTACCTCACATCCAAAAAGGGGTGTGTGGAGACTCAGGGGAGGGGAGGGGTGGAGTGGGCAGGGCCAGCCAGGGGTGGTATTTGGCCAAAGCAGCCATAATGGGTTTGAAGCAGCCCACCCCTGAACCAAGCAATTTGCTTGTCTCCATGTAGGACGTGAAGTGCAGCGGCAACTGGATGTGGCCAGCCAAGCTCCCGGGCGAGGGGGCAGCTCTGGCAGAAGCCTGCAGCGCCATGTGCTCCGTCATGGGAGAGCTGGGTGTGGCGGTGGATGGCGGGAAGGACTCGCTCAGCATGGCAGCCCGGGTTGGCACAGAAACAGTCAAGGCGCCAGGTGAGGCCTGGCACATTGCATGTTAAGGCTGCCCCCCCCCCAAAAAAAACAGGGCTGTCTGCTGGGATCCCTCATCAGCTCATCAGCTCTGGGTTTTGGGGTTGTGGGGTTTTTCAACGTCACGTGTTTTCCCACCCCCCCTCGCTATCTTTATTTCCATGATTGTATTCTTTGTTGCTCCAGGAACTCTGGTCATCTCAGCTTATGCTGTCTGTCCTGATATCACAGCCACCGTCACCCCTGACCTCAAATGCCCCGATGGGAAAGGTAAGGCGAAGAGAATTGAGAATGTCAAGAATTGTTATTTGAAGATAGTCAAAACAGTGAATTAAAAACTTTGATAAGAGTTTAAGTCCCAATTTAAGCCTTTCTCCCTCCCTCCCACCCTCCCTTCCTTTTTTCCTTCTTCCTGCATATCCATCTCAAATCATCCCTCCTTCCTCCCTCCCTCCCTCCCTCTCCATCTCTAATCCTTCCATCCTTTCTCCCTCCCTCCCAACCATGTCTAATTCTTTCCTCCTTCTCTCCTTCCCTCCCTCCCTCCTGCCCTCCCTATCCATCTCTAATCCTTCTTTCCTTTTTTCCTCCCTCCCAACTGTCTCCAATTCTTTCCTCCCTCTCTTGAAAAGCAGCATATCAATCCAAAAAAAGAATACATGATAATAAAAGGGGTAAAAATTCAGAGCTGTGATGCTCCTTAAGATCTACCAATACTAAGGGAAATTGGCCTTGTGGTTTGAGATTTTTTAAAATCTCAAAAGCCCCTTTCTTCCTTAAACCTTCCTACATCCCCTTCCATAAACATAGGGGCTAAAATTTCCACTCTGTTCCTGCTAATCAGTTTGGGGGGATTCAAATAGAGGAGGGGACCCTGCCCAGCTTGCAGGCCTCTTGCTGCTCACTCCTATCCAAGGATTCACGGTGAGCACCTGCAATGCTAACTAAGAAAACATAAAAATGGTCATTTCACACTTGTGCCATTGATGTGTATCCTTGGCACCTACTTGTGTGGAGCAGGGTTTCTCAACCTTTATAACTTTAAGGTATGGGGACTTCAACTCCCAGAATTCTCCAGCCAATCTGGTGGCTAGGGAATTCTGGGAGTTGAAGTCCACATAAATTAACCTGGCTGAGTAACACTGGGGTACAGAGAAGATAAAACAGAGGGAGATGTTTTATTTTTATTTATTTATTTGTACGACGTCCATCTTGCCTAGAGGCAACTCTGGGTGGCTTTACAAATTTCCTTGATTCACCAACTTCTTCTCACCTTGGCGTTTTGTAGGGGCCTTGCTTCATGTGGCTGTGAACCCTGACAAGCATCGACTCGGGGGTAGCGCACTGGCCCAGTGCTTCTCTCAACTGGGAGATGATTCCCCGGACCTGGATGACCCCAGCACCCTTGTTTCCTGTTTCCGAGTTACTCAGGATCTGCTACGAGGTCAGCCTCCTTCTCTTCTCATTCTAACCTTCTGTTTTTGTAACATCCTGCTGGACAAGGAGGCCTCCGCATTTGGGGGGTGGGTGGGCCTTTGAGGTTGGTCTTCATGTCCCCATGGAACCTGAATTGGCGGAGGAAGAGGAGCCGGAATTGGAGCTGAGGGAGATTGAGGGGACGCCTTTGTTGGCTTGGGAGGAAAATGGGGAGGAGCAGGCCCAGTCAGGCTAGGGCCTTTCAGGATTGGGACGGCTTGTAGGCAGGGAGGAAGTAGGGGGGAGGATGACCAGGAGAGGCTAGGCAGTGAATATGAGAGATGGAGGTCAGGCAATGAGCAAGGACCACACAGAGTGGCGAGAACAGCGCAGACTGACCGGACTACTTAGGAGGAGAGCGCCCCACCCCTCTTCACTTCTGGGGGTTGAGTCTTAAGGAGACGCTATGGGGGGGCATTTGTTAGGAATAAATGCTAGATTTCTGGAGTGTTGAGTGCTGATGTTTGAACTTTCCTGGATTCCTTGTATTCTCTCTAGATTTCTTGCTTTGCAGCTGTGGTGCTCACAGCATTGGGCTGGACTATTTTTCAGCCACTACATGTGTGTATGTGTGTGTGTGTGTGTGTGCGTGCGCGTGCATGTCATCACTTTGCTCTGGGACTTGCCAGAAATTTGGAACAATAAAGGGGCAGTTTGAACTGTTTGTTATCACTGTGCCATGTCTCGAGCATCACAAAGACATTTCCTTGGGTTTTCCCCATTCTGTGCAAAAGAAAAGTTAGCCTATTACAAGCTGGGTGAAGGGGATAAATGTACATATGTTTTGGGCATTTGATTTTGTCTTTGTTAGGGACAAAGGGGAAAAGAAAGAAGATGTATGGCATTTAGTCTTACAGTTATTGGTTCATATGGTCTAGAAACATCATTCTTAGAAACGACAATAAAGCAGGCAGCTCCAAGAATGATGGATACAGCTGCCCCGATAGTGGAACTAAGTCATAACCACAGCCAGGGCCATCTTTTTACCCTATAACAGAATAACAGTGTTGGAAGGGACCTTGGAGGTCTTCTAGTCCAACCTCCTGCTCCAGCAGGAAAACCTATACCATTTCAGACAAATGTCTTTCCAATCTCTTAAAAACCTACATTAGTGTTGCAACACCCACAATTTCTAGAGCCACTGACTAATTGTTCTAACTGTCAGGAAATTCCTCCTTAGTTCTAAGTTGCTTCTCTCCTTGATTAGTTTCCACTCATTGCTTCTTGTCCCATTCTCAAGTGCTTTGAAGAATAGTTTTGACTCCGTCTTCCTTCTGGCAGCCCCTCAAGTATTGGAATACTGCTATTGTGTTCTCTTTAGTTTTGACTCATTTTGATTTCCTTCTTTAACTGAGTTGTATTCCACTGTAATTGAAAAATCAAGACTTTGGACGTTCTTTCCTTCCAGATTCTCTTCTTTCCTCTGGGCATGATGTGAGCGATGGAGGACTCCTGACTTGCTTGCTGGAGATGGCCATTGCTGGGAATTGTGGTGCCCATATTGAGCTTGGAGCACCAGGAGTCCAGGGTGAGTAAACTGGGAAGACAGTTAGGGCAGTGGGTGTATGTGGATCAAGAGAGTTTGTGGAAGGGGAAAAGAGGGTCAGATCTATTGGGTGCATGGTATTAGAGAACAGCAGTACATAAAGCAAATCCTCGACTTATGACCTATGGAAAATTGGTTGTTAAGTGATGTGGTCATTAAGCCAGGCATCACATGACTGCATTTATTTTTAACAGCAATAGCAGTTAGATTTATATCATCATTGTTTCCTTTTAATGACCCCATAATCTCTTGCGGGGTGGAGTCTGAGCAACTGAATGAAGCTGCATGTTTACTGGCTGGATGCCCTTCTTGTCGCCAATGTGGAGTTTTGTTCAGCAGATATATTTTCATTGTGCCCAGAGAGAGAAATATCTGCCTCTGCCTAGGATCGAACTCATAGCCTCCTGGTTGTGAGGCAAGAGCCCCATCTCTAGGCCACCGCACCACTCATCAGTTAGACTTATATCCCCTTCATAATCTTTTATAGCGCTTTCTAAGTCAATAGCAGGTTTTTGCCCCCAAAACAATCTGGGGTCTACCGACCTCGGAAGGATGGAAGGCTGAGTCAACGTTGATCCGGTTAGGATCAAACTCAAAGCTGTGGGCAAAGTTAGCCTGCAATGCTAAATGCGTTCTAACCCCTGTGCCATTTTATGACTTCTTTTGGCACAGTCATTAAACAAATTGCCACAGTCGTTAAACGGGAGATCACATGATCATGATTGGAGACCTTCCTTGTTTGTTTTCCCATTGCTTGTTGGAAACCAGCTGGGAAGGTCACAAACAGAAAGGGCTCCTGGACGTCACAACCATTGTAAATATAATCTGGTTGCCAAGTGCCAGGATCATGGGGAGGCTGTGATGGTCATAAGTGTGAGGACTAGTGGTAAGTCACTTTTTTCAACACCATCATCACTTTAAACAATTGCTAAGCAAATTGTCACAAATCAAGGACTTTTGTAGATCCTTTGAAGGGCCGATCAGAAGCAAGGAAGGAAAATAAATATGTGATTGACTTAACCACAATTGAGCCCAAAAATTATGTTGTTAAGTGAGACATCTGTGAGTTTAGCCCCATCTTACGACCTTTCCTGCCACAGTTGTTAAGAAAATAATCAGCTGTCAAGTTAGTAACATGATTGTTAAGTGAATCTGGCTTCCTCACTGACTTTGCTTGTTAGAAAGTCACAAAAGGAGACCCTGGGACTCTTGAGACACTGCAGCCATCACAAAATTTCCTTCCCTGCCCTTCCCTTCTCCTTTTTTTTCTTTCTTTCACCCATCCATCCATCATCTGTCTGTCTATTATATCACTCATTTATCTATTGCCAAATATTTGAATCTTGATGACCTCATGTGAAAAATGATAACTCCATGGTCACGTGATCAAGATTCAACCATTTGGCCAGCGACTCATATTTGTGACAGTGGCAGTGTGATGGGATCGTGGGATCGAACTTTTGTGACCTTCTGACCTTGTTGTAGTCACTAAAATGAACTAAGTTGAGCACTACCTATGGGCTTCTTGAAGTGAGTTCCTAGGGGCAGAGAATGAGAGAGAAGAGGGTGAGGAAATGTTTCTAATGATATGGATGCTTTTCTTCTGGTTCTTAGCTTTGGATGTGCTTTTCGCGGAGGAACTTGGATTGGTGCTGGAAGTGCCTCGTGCTGCAGCAGCTGATGTCTGCGGCCGGTACCGGGAAGCCGGAGTGCGCTGTGTGCCTGTTGGATATTCTGGTCCTCGCGGTCCAAATGCCATGGTAAATGCAGAGATGACTAGGTAGAAGAAAGGACTAGGAGTTACGGTGTTAAACAAGCAAAGGCCACCAGCAGAGGTGGAGTAGACAAAAAAACTAGCAGGAATATTCAACGCTCCAGAAGATAGGCTCAAGATACAGAAGGATCTTGACAGACTTGAACATTGGGCGCTATCTAACAAAATGAAATTCAATGGTGAAAAAAAGTGAGGTTCTACACTTAGGCAAGAAAAATCAAATGCACAGGTACAGCATAAGTGGTAGCTCACTCAATAGTAGTAGTTGTGTGAGGGATTTTGGGAGTCCTAGTGGACAAACATTTAAATATGAGCCAGCCGTGTGCTGTGGCTGCCAAAAAAGCCAACACAGTTCTAGGCTGCATAAACAGAGGGAGAGAATCAAGATCATGAGAAGTGTTAATACCACTTTATAATGCCTTGGTGAGGCCACACTTGGAATACCAC
The DNA here is from genome assembly GCF_049901715.1 of Pseudonaja textilis. NCBI lineage: Eukaryota > Metazoa > Chordata > Lepidosauria > Squamata > Elapidae > Pseudonaja > Pseudonaja textilis. The sequence goes on along the minus strand of NC_142008.1, from coordinate 122,290,793 downwards.
ATCCAGTTTTAGTCGCCACGATGTAAACAAGATGTTGAGACTCTAGAAAGAGTGCAGACAAGAGCAACAAAGGTGATTTGGAACCTGCAAGCTAAAACATGAAGAATGGTTGCAAGAATTGGGTATGACTGATTAGTCTGGTGAAAAGAAGGACTGGGGTCACTTGATAGCAGTGTTCCAATATTTGAGGGCCTGCCACAAAGAAGAGGGAATCAAGAAGCAGTGGGTGAAAACCAATCAAGGAGAGAAGCAACCTAGAACTAAGGAGAAATTTCCTGACAGTTAGAACAATTAACCAGTGGAACAACTTGCCTCCAGAAGTTGTGAATTCTCCAACACTGGAAGTTTTAAAGAAGAGATTGGACAACTGTTTGTCTGAAATGGTGTAGGATTTCCTGCCTAAGCAAGGTGTTGGACTAGGAGACCTCCAAGATCCCTTCTAACTCTGTTAATCTCTTCTGACCTAGCTCCCCAAACATGACAAACCTTCTGTAGTTGAAACAATGATTTCTATATTAGGAGCGCGAGAAACCCTGGCAAAAAGTTCCTCTTCCAACTCAGGCTAACAAGTCTGTCCGGCAGGGGAGATGTATAGTTGTCCACCACATCTACTCATCTCCGCCCCTTGCTTTTATCCCCAGGGCTAGAGGGGGCTTCACTATCGGCAGTGGTTCTTCTGTCCCAAGGACTGGCCCATAGATTTCCAGTTCTTTCCTCTCCTCTGCCTTCTGCGCCTCCGCACATCAGGCACATTGGACTATGAACCTTGCTGTGATTTATAGCTAACTTTATCAACCTAGTTGGGTCTTCAGCTGCTCTGCAACCACAATTTGTGTTTTTTTCATTTGTGTCTATTTTCAGGTCCAGGTCACTGTGAATGGTCAGCAGGTGCTGGCGGAGAAAGTCTCCACTTTGAGGAATTGGTGGGAGGCCACCAGCTTCCAACTGGAAAGACTGCAAGCCAATCCAGATTGTGTGGCTCAAGAAGAGATGGGCTTGTCCAAGAGGATGGAACCCAACTTCACCTTGACCTTCAACCCCCAGGAAGAACTTCCTCTTCTTCAGGAAATGGGTAGGAAATGGACCTGGTCTCCAGAAGAGGTTGAGAAGGAGGATTGTTCTGCCTTAACTCCTCAGGATCTTGGTTTCACACCAGGAAATAGAAATGGGTATACACAGATAACCCTTGACTTACAACCAGAATTGAGCCTCAACATTTCTGTTGTTAAGTGAGACATTTGTTGAGTGAATTTTGCTTGGCAAAAGGTTGCAAAGGGGGATCACATGGTCTTGGGACTTAGCAACCATTTTTCATACTTACAACCATTGCAGCCTCCCCATCTTTTGAGACCTTCTGACAAGCAAAGTCAATGGGGAAGCTAGATTCACTTAACAACTGGTTTACAAACCTATCAACTGCAGTGATTCACTTAACAACTATGGCAAGGAAAGTCGCAAAATGGAGAAAACTCACCACAAATGTCTGGCTTAGCAACAGAAGTCTTGGGCTCCACACTAGTTATAAGGGCTACCTGTGCAACAGTCACATTAATCCAAAGTTAATGTCCCTGTTATATTCCTTATTTCCTTTTATAACCGCCAAGAGGGGAAAACCGCAGAATGTTGCATTACTTATTGTTTAGTAGCATGCTGCTGGGTTTTGGCATGCGATGTCTGTAATTCTGGGGAAGACGAAACAGTCACTAAACAAATGGTTGTAAGTCGAGGATTTCCAGTAATCTTTCAAAGAGAGAAAAAGAAGAACGTGGCATGGGTGAGATACGTTGCAAAAGAATGTTTCTTTTATTTTATTTTCTTCCTATTACCAGCCTTGCCTGCTCCCCGCGTGGCCGTCCTTCGTGAAGAAGGGAGCAATGGAGATCGTGAAATGGTGGCCGCGTTTCTTATGGCTGGATTCCAGGTGAATTTGTCCAAACACATGTTTCAAAAATCCTGAGGGATTGAGAGAGATGATGATTGGGGGGGGGAACTTGTCTTTTGAAGCTTCTGTTGGGTTCTCTGCGGGGATACCTTTCCTGCCACACAAATGTCACCCCCGAAGTATCTGGGATAGGGGTGCCAAGCTCGATTTCATTGAGGGCCACATCAGGGCTGTGTTTGACCTCGGGTGGCTGGGATGGTGATAAAGTATGTGGCTGGAATGGGCATAGTCAATTCAACGTCACTCACTGAGGCTCCATTTTCAGCCATGACAGCCTCCCACAGCTTTCTGCCAGCAAAAACGGAGCTTGGGGAGACCACATGTGGCCCACCCAGGCTCCATTTTTGCTGGCAGAGGGCTGCAGGAGGCCCTCGCGGCGAAAACAGAGCCCAAGGTGGCTGTCAGGTGGACTCCATTCAGAATTCAAGAAAGAAATACTTAGACTCTTTGGGTTAGAGAAAAGATATCTTTTACTGAATTTGAAGTGGTAGCAACCATAGAATTCTGAATCTGGGAAATTAGGCGCGCAAATCACATATACAAAGTGATGGACATGGTCCCACCCCCAATAGTTCAAATGATTCTTCCAATTAAAAGTTGTGAATATGATCATGTGGACATCTTCAGGTGATGATGAGGCCTCTGTCCGTTGACCTTGGCATATTTTGATAAAAGTTTGCAGTTGCGCAGAGAAAAGAAGCTAAGCGAGAAATAGAAACCTAAGCAAGAATTTATACTGCCCCCTCCTCATTTTACACAACACTAGAATGTAACACCTCCAGCTTGCTTCCCAGACTTTACCCCCTCCTCCCCCCCATTACTTATGGCAGCCAAAAGATGCAAAGCAATAGTAGAAGATCTTGAAGGCTGACAATGGCCATGTACGGCCCTCCTGAGCTCTGTTTTTGCTGTCAGAGGCATCACAGGCCGGTCCTTTGCTGTTTCCATAGCAACCCTGCAGGGCCAGATCTAAGCACTGGCCCACAGGCGTTGAGTTTGACACTCCTGATCTGGGGGGTCCTTAGTGCTTTCTGAATTTAAGGATTGGAGAAGTTTAAACTCATAGAGCACCAAGGACCTCACAGTTCAACCTATTTATTCTCTTCTGTCAGTACCGATTTGATTGAAATGATCCATCCATCTTAGAAGGACCTTAAAAGCTATAGATTGGCATCTTCATGTCTATGGAGATTCTCAGTCATCCAGGTCATGGGTGTCCCAAAGGTCTTTTTTTTTTTCCCAAAAAGGCAACTGGACTTTATTTTTCCTCGTTTTGCTTCTTGTCCAAGAAGCTTCTTCCGTTCACTTCACTTCTTCCGTTCAGAATGGAAGAAGCTTCTTGGATGAGAAGCGAAACATCTTCAAGGAGAAATAAACTCCAGTTGCCTTTTGAAAAAAAAATGCACCTTTGGGATTGGCGCCTCCCGTTTGCCAAAAGCTGACGCTGTCTGAAGGCAAATGCTTATCTAAAATCCTTCTCACTGTCTTTCCATGTCCTCCCTTAAGAGCCTCCTATGTATTACATTCTCTTGTTTTGGGGGATTGTCACTGCAGGTTTGGGATCTGACCATGCAGGATCTATGCTCAGGCACGATGACCTTAGACTCCTTCCGTGGCTTGGTATTTGTTGGAGGTTTCAGTTATGCAGACGTTCTTGGCTCTGCCAAAGGTGGGTCCTGTCTCTAACAGGAACTCGGTTGCATGGAGGAAGCACTGTGATAAATGTTGCAAATGAAAGTCTGTAGAGATTCTCAGTCATTTTTTTTCAGGGAGCAACTTGACTTTCTTTTTTTCTTTTGAAGACATTTTTCTTCTCATCCAAGAAGCTTCTTCAGCTCTGACAGGATGGTGGGGAATGGAAGAATTTGTATACCTTGCAGACAGCTGGTCATTTGCATCCTTTTAGAGGCTCATTGAGGCCACTTGGAGGTTTATTTGTGTCTTGGATGAGAAATGAAACTTCTTCAAAAGGAAAGAAAGTCCAGTTGCCTCCTGAAAAAGCACCTTTGGGATTAGAAATGAAAGTGGGCCCTGCTTGGTTTCTTCTTTGTCCATCTGTCTCATAGGACAACTGTCCTTGGCTGGAAGAAGAGGTGGACTTCAGTTCTCAGTAATCACATTATCCCTGGCAATGGACTGTATGAATAACCTTGAGGAATAGTGGGAGGAGATGTGGCCTAGGAGAGGACCAGATAAGGGAGGCAGGAGCCCTCAGCGGCTTAACAATCAGAGGAAGAAACTGAGGAAGGACCCATCTTAATGGCCATTGAAGTGGGGGTGGAAGTTTGTACTTTCAGACTTGCAGGATTCTGCTAATGTAGCCTTATAATAAAGTTAGAATTGGCTCACCTGTCTTGTTTCTTATCTGGTTTACCTGGGAAGGCCAACATCAGCCTTGCAAATCTGAAAGTATAAACTTCCCACTTCCCGATGCTTGCTACATTAGGTGAGTCCTTCCTAAGTTTCTTCCTCTGACCGTTAAGCCACCGAGGGCTCCTGCCTCTCTTATCCAGTGGTTTCTGGGCAGCATCTCTTCTTCTTCCTCAGGGTCATCCACACATTCCATTATATAAGTTGAAGAATTCTGAGAACTTAAGTACACCTTTACCTCCCTCCCTCCCTTCCTTCCTCCTACTCTCCCTTCCTCCTTCCTTCTCTCCCTCCCTCCCTTCCATTCCAGTCTGTCTGCTGTCTGTTGTCTGTCTGTCTATCTATCTCATCTATATCTCATCTATATCTAACCACCCATCTCCCTTAGAGAGGGGGTTTGGGCAGTGTACAATAAAATTAAGCATAAAAAAACCCAGAGTAATTCAAGTTTATTTTTTTTTAAATCAAATTACTGAAGGTGGAGAATTCCAAGCCAGGGAGGTTAGCAGTTGTTAATACAGGTGGCAGGAAATGGGTTCTCATGGGACCAGCCAGCCTCATGATTATGTGGGCCCTGGTGTCCCCCCACCACAAAGCTACATAGCCATGATTTGGCCCCTTTGTGGAAAGTCAAGAGATTGGGGTCTTTGTCACCTCTGGGGGGGGTAAGATGTTCCACAATGCTGGGTTGGTGGTAGAAAAGGTTCTCTTCCTTGACCCTGCCATTCAAAATTCTTTTGATTGACAGGATCCATAGCATGCCTTTCTTACCCGAAAAAGTGGGACGGGCTGATGTGACGGGGCAAAGCTGTTTCCTTAGGTATAACCTGGCCATGAACTGCATTCATCTGGATGATGCATACCGGAGAATGATATTGCAGATGTTTGGGGTGAAATCCCCTTGGTTTTTGATTCAACACCACTCTCTCTTAAGTTCTGACTTCACCCTTTCTGATTGCAGGCTGGGCAGCTTCAGTGACCTTTAACCCCAGGGCACGGGCCCAGTTCCAAGCATTCCATCAGCGGAAAGACACGTTCAGCTTGGGCGTCTGTAACGGTTGCCAGCTGATGGCACTGCTCGGTTGGGTAGGAGCCGAGAACTCCGAAGCCAAAGATCTTGGTAAGACAGATCACACTGCTCCTGACATTTCCCTTGTTCCAAGCTTCTCTACTGTGTTTCCCCGAAAATAAGACCCTATGTTATATTTCTTTTGCCACCAAAAAAGGCACCAGGTCTTATTTGGGGGGGATGTCCAATGACTAACCTCACTTGTGCGTGTCGTCCCCGGCCTCCTTTTTGCTATCAGAGGCCTTCAAGAACTTCTTCTACGGCTGGCAAGGCTTTCCTGAAGGCCTCTGCAGCCGATAACAGAGTTCCAGATCTATCCAGAGTTTTCTTATCAGCTACAGAGGCCTTCAGGAAAGCCTTACCAGTCTTGCCAGCTGTAGAAGAAATGGGCCAGTAAGGCAGGTGTTGGGATGTACAAGGCCTGGCTACAACTGTCCAAAGATAAGTAGTAGGGTAGCTCCACCCCCACTATCCCCACCCTAGGTTAATTTTTACCCGTGTACCCTGGACTGGGCGGGAATCTTAATTAGGGCTTATTTTGGGGGTAGGGCTTATATTGGATGTACATGTAAAAAATCAAGCTAGGACTTACTTTCAGGGTATGTCATATTTTTAGGGAAACAGGGTATGTCAGAGATAATGTGGGAAAGGCTCCCTTCAAACTCTGACCTTGTCTTTTCTAGATGGCTTCGTTCAACCAGGGTTGCTGCTGAGTCCCAACAACTCTGGCCGCTTTGAGTCGCGTTTTGTGAATTTGGGGATCGAGGAAAGTCCGGCCCTGATGCTACGAGGCATGGCGGGATCTACTTTGGGCATCTGGGTAGCCCACGGAGAAGGTAATAGAAATAGAGTTTCAATACAGGGTGGAAGGAACATCCTCTTTCTTTAATTTTCAGCAGGTCTTTTTTTCATTTGATATCACACATGTTTTTATTTCACTGTGAGTTATACAGGGTTTTTAAGTCAATGCATATTCTCCCCTTATTAGAGAGATTATCAGGAAGGATAGATAATTTTTATGTAGATTATCTCCTCCGGGACTTAAACTTGACTCCCATAGGTGCAGTAGCAAAATTCTGTACAACTGTAACAACTACAAGGAAAATTTGATTACAGAATTAAAGATGTTTACCGCACCAATTTCTTGTAGATATCTCTAACAATTTTTAGAGAATCTATATTTACACACATACTTACCTGCTCTCCCATCATGTAACCAAGGGCAAGAGCCATACTATTTATTATTAGGATGTTATTACTTATTATTATTAGTAATATCTTTTAACACTATTGTAAATAGAGATAATTTTTGTTTATTGCTGGTCTATGATCGAAATAAAGTTTTTTTATTATTATTCATCGCATAGTCTGCCAGATGTTCAGATTGGATTTGACATTTTTTTTAAATAAAAATTTTATTTAAGTTTTCACAAAACATACAAATACAAATAAAATATCTTTTTTTGAGAACAGCGTGGCCCCGGGTTATCACTTCTCCATACAGACATAAACTCAATACATATTTATCTTACACATTCTAATCCATATCTTATAACTATTTTTGCAATTTTTCAATAGCTTTTCCCTTTCTTTCCTTTCTATAGTCTTATTTTAAATTATCTCATTCCTTTCTTAATTCAATTACATATCTTTTTCTAATTTTTAAAATCTTTCTAATCAATGTTTTTATACTTTTGTCTGTCCTGTTTACAATTTCATATTATCTTTTCACATAAAACAATTTTTCCCCTGTAATCACAAGACTGGAGTGTGACACCTTTGTATCTTTTTTCAAATCTTATTTAAAATTTAAGTTACATCTTTACAGTTATAACATTCATTTTCTAACCTCTATTTTATAACACATACCTATTTTCAATCGAATTCTGTTTGGTACATTCCCTTAAAGTGCACACTAAATTCTTAAAAGAAAAAAAGTATATATGTATGTATATCTGTTTTCTGAGGTTCTCGCTGGTATTTGTATGTGGATCTTTGGTTGTTCGGGTTTTCTCCCGCGTAAGATTCGAGTATCTAGAGCAACGTTTGATGAAGTCTCATTCATCATCTTCAGGCTTCTGTCTTCGGCTCTTGCTTCTCAGAGTGATGTAGCAGCTGCAATCTCACATCACTCTGAGAAGCAAGAGCAAGACAGAAGCCTGAAGATGATGAATGAGACTTCATCGAAACGTTGCCTCAGATACTCGAATCTTGACGCGAGAAAAATCAACAACCAAAGATCCACGTATATATATCTGTGTATATATGTATAAATGGAATAATTATTCTATACAAGTACAACTCCACCATTAATATTAATAACAATCTTTTACATTTCTATTTTTTTTAACAAACATTACCTAGTAATATCACTTGTTTTTCACTTTAATCATCTATATTTCATATTTTACTTATTACTGTTTTTAAATAAAAAACCAAACAATAGTTATTAACAGTAGTCAATAAAGTTATTCTTATTCAAGTTCATCTTGTCAACTGATAAAAATCTTCCATGTTTCTTTTCAGTTTTTTTTAAACGTTCTTTTTAAATCATTGAGAGCCTTATTCTCTTTACAAACAAATATTCCATTACACATCAATAGAATTTTTTTCTATCACTTTAATCATCTAACATATTTTCTAACCCTTTTCTGTTTCTAATATAACAATGCTATCTCATGCACTTTTGCAGAATCCTCTCCTTAAATTAAATTTTAACCATTGTCTCTGTGTCTTTTAAATAGGTTTATACCTTTAATTCTTGTACGTTTTTCCTGTACCTCTATATATTGTTTCTGTCTTTTGTAGCTTCTTTTCCTTTCCCTCTTCCCTCTCTTCTTCTCCCTCCCCTTTTTATTCCCTTTTCTATCTGATTCTCCCTTCTGTGATCCTCCCTTCTGCTTCTTCCTGATATTATGATTACTTTTCAAATTACTCTTTTTTTTTTGGTTGTTGCTTCAGTGCTTAAGTTTTTAACTCCATTTCGTTGTCCCGTCCTTCTTGTTCTGCCAGTGTTTCTTGTTGTTTTTCATAGTTCAAGATCTCCATTTCTAAAAATTGAAATACAAAGCCCAAAGATCCTTTTCCCTCTTGTGCTTCTTCTTTTTGTTCTTTAAGTCTCATTTTTAACTCTTCAAGGAGTGATGCCATTTTAAAAAAATTTAAACAACCCCCAATTGATTTTATTTTATTTCATTAGGATCTTCCATCCAAAGTTCCAGGAATCATCCAATAATCCAAAACTGTTTCTTGCTTCTTTTCTCACTTTCTTTTTCCAGGGGCTTTGTTATCTTGTGACAAAATTTCAGCTACAATGTATCTTTTACAAGCCTTGTTAAAATTCCACTATCATTTTTTTTAAAAGTTCCAGGTGCTCTCCTCCATTTTCCAGATTCCATCCTCTTTTTTCCTTTTTCCCTCCGCTGCTTTCTTTCTTTTTTTAAAGACAGTTTTTAAATTATCGAAGAATCTTTATCCCTTTGACACTTTATTTGCAGCTAGAAGTAGCCTATTAATATCAAAGTGGATTAGTATCAGTTTCTTATTTGAATCTCTTCTTCTTAATGTTCCAAGTCAGTTAAAATTGTCAATGTTAGAGGAAAAAAAGCCAATTCTGTTTCCTTTCCCTTTCTCTTTCGCAGCTTAAAATCTTTTTTAGGAATATTAGTCTTTAAAATTCAGGTTCCAGGTACCTTAAATAGATGTTTTCCATTCAACCTGGTCAGTCAAATTTTCTCCTTTAAACTTCCTCCTGCATAATCTTGTCCGATCGGGTTCTTCTTTGAGGTGGCCATTTCTGACCACCGCTGCAACCGCCTTTGGGAAAGGGAGTAATGGCCAGCCGAGGAGGAGAGATGTGGCTCTCCTCAAGATTGGATTTGACATTTTTGTCTCCCTATCGAATCCTTACCAAGGACATGGGATAGTCAAATCTGAATGTTTGATGGTGTTACAGATATCGCCGCAGAATGGAAGCTGTTCCAAGTAAAGCTGCCTTCTGCAATTGACCGATAGCAAAATTGTTTATGCCTATGGTGTTTAAGTTGTTTTGGGACTGTACCCAAGGCACCTATTACTATTTGTACCACCCTTGCTTGCCTTTGGCATAGTTGTTCTATTTCTATTTGTAGGTCTTTGTATTTTGTTGTCTTCTCCAGTTCGTTCTTTTCTCATCTGCTGTCTCCAGGCACTGCCACATCCACTATCCAGACCTTTTTGACTTTCTTATCAACAACTATTGTTGTTGTTATTATTATTATTGTCACCATCATCATCATCTTTTATTCATTAAACATGAAATCAATTAACTGAAAATTTAATAATGTATTACAAATACTATTGACTGGCACTGATGGTTGATACGGGATGCTGCCAGCATCCTAGCTATCAACCAAGTATCTTCTTAAAAATGTATGTTCTTCCGAGTAGCATCATCTTTTGCATTCCGCTGGTGCTACAGCAGGAAGCTGCAACTTCTTGATGTATTCTGCAAAATTCATTTAACAACCGTGTTACCAATTTAAGAATTGCAGTGATTTGCTTAACAAACAGTGGCAAGAAAAGTCGTAAAATGGGGCAAAACTCACTTAACAGATGTCTCATTTAGTCACATAAATTTTGGGCTCAATGGAGGTGGTAAGTCGAGGATTACCTGTATTATCGGGCGATGTAGTTCTGTTTTTTTAAGAGTTTGACTATAGTTTTTATTTTTATTATATAAAATACAAAGAAGAAAAGAAAACAGGAAATTAAGGAGGGAAAAGGTGGTGTGAGATACAAGAGAAAAAGAAAAGGGGGCATTGATTTCCAATTCTTCTTGGCACATTACAGGATAAACACCCTCCAAGCACAACTTTTTGTTTTACACATTAATATATAAGTAGCTATTCCTATAACACCAAATCTTTCTAATCAACAAAACCGAGATCAAAGTTTCATTTTTTTTCTTCTTTACAAGCATAAATTTCAGAAGTGACATCCAAATAAAGAAGGTTGTCAACTCATAAAATATTTCTATGGTCTTTTTAGAGTTGCCAACAGAAAAGGAGGGGAGAGCAGTGCAGTGCAAACCAAAACTGCATTCCATAAATGTTTTCAAAGATTGTAACTAGGTGACTGAAGTTTCTGCTGTACAAAATTCAAACTGGAGAGCATGATTGATGACATATGGCTATGAATGTGTCCCATTGGAGAATATGAATTATGATACATCCAGGGGGTAGGGGGAAACCAGGATCATGGGTGATAATGAATTATGTGCCTCAGAGTCATCTACACCCAGGCAGTGCCGGACAGTGTAACTCCCAATAAATCCTTTTTAAGTTTTGGAAGTTTGGTTTGAGACTCATGATTTAAATGGGGGTAACTGCTGGAATCCTGACAAACATATCTTCCGTTTATATAAAGCCATCAATTTAACCATTCCTGCTTTATCTTCCTTGCTATGGGAATCACACATATTTCTATTTGCACCTAGTAAACTTTGTGAGCTGTCACCGTTTTTATTTACAAAATTGATTGAATGCTTTCCAATTCTCAGGCCTTACTGGTTCTGTATTTACAACAACCCTTTTTTCCTTCCCAATCCCAAATAGGTCGGATGCGGTTCCGCTCGTCCGAAATCCTGGCTCGTGTACGCTCATCCCGGCTAGCCCCTCTTCGCTATGTGGATGACCAAGGGCTGCCCACGGAGGAGTACCCGTTGAACCCGAATGGGTCCCCCATGGGCATCGCCGGCGTTTGCTCTCCTGATGGGCGTCACCTGGCCATGATGCCCCACCCGGAGAGATGCGTCCTACCCTGGCAGTGGCCCTGGATGCCAACCTCCTGGCGCCAGTCTGTGAAAGTCTCACCCTGGCTGCGCATGTTCCAGAATGCCTGCGAGTGGTGCGTGCATTATCCGGAGGGGCAACCTTGACGCTGTTTCATCCTGACATGTTTCTTAGCTTGAGGGCATCCGTTCCCAATTCTGAGCCACCCATTGCAAGCTGCCTTAGATGGCCTCCAAGGCCTGGCAAGAAACCCAAAAGTTCTTTTTTCTTTCTGGGCTCCTTTCCCAAGGTCGCCCTAAATCTGGTTACTGAACTTACAGGTACCCAGAAATAATAGATATGGACCAAACAGAGATCAACATGATACAAAATGAAATTGCTTATCTGCTCCTTTCCCAAGGTCACCCTAAACCTGGTTACTGAACTTAGAAGCACTCAAAAATCATAGATATGGACCAAACATTGATTAACCAAGCCAACATGATGCAAAATGAAATTGTTATGTGCTCTTTTCCAAAGGTCACCCTAAGCCTGGTTACTTGACCTCCAGAAATCATAGATATGAACCAAATAGAGATTAACTAGATCGACATGATGCAAAACAAAATTGCTATCTGCTCCTTTCCCCAGGTCACCCTAACCCTGGTTACTACACTTAGAAGCACTCAAAAATCATAGATATGGACTGAACACAGATTAACCAAGTCAATAAACATGATGCAAAACAAAATTGTTATATGCTGTTTTCCCAAGTGTCCTAAACCAGGTTACTGAACTTACAAGCCTCCAGAAATCATAGATATGAACACAGATTAACCAGGTTGACTTGATGCAAAATGAAATTGCTATATTCTCCTTTCCTAAGGTCACCCTAAACCAGGTTACTGAACTTAACATGCATCCAGAAATCATAGTTATGGACCAAACACAGATAAACCAGGTTGACATGGTGCAAAATGAAATTGCTATATTCTCCTTTCCTAAGATCGCCCTAAACCAGGTTACTGAACTTAACATGCATCCAGAAATCATAGTTACGGACCAAACACAGATAAACCAGGTTGACATGGTGCAAAATGATATCGGTATATGCTGCTCTCTGTGTGGGGACCAACACGTTTTCCAAAGTGCCAATAAATGCCAATTAATTCTTAAAAGGGTGTCTGTTCTTTGCAGCTTGTGTTTGGAGTCAGTAGTATAAAGGTTATCATCAATACGTCTTGGGTGGTAAAAAGCAGGAACAAAAAATATATATCACACAAAACAGGTAGTCCTCGACTTATGACCACAATGAGCCCATTCTTGCTGTTACTAAGTGAGGCATCTGTTAAGTGAGTTTTGCCCCATTTTATGACCTTTCTTGTTAAGTATCACTGTACTTGTTAAGTTGGTAACATGGTTGTTAAGTGAATCTGGATTCCCCATTGACTTTGCATCTCAGAAGGTCTCAAACTATTGACACATGACCCTGTTACACTGCAACTGTCATAAATATGAACCAGTTGCCAAGCATCTGAGTTTTGATCATGTGACGATAGATAGATAGATAGATAGATACACACACACACACACACACACACACACACACACACACTGCTATGGTTGTAAGTGGGGAAAATGGTCATAGGTCATTTTTTCAGTGCTGTTGTAACTGGTCACCAAATGAACCATTGTAAGTCGAGGACTACCTGTATTACAGCCTTTGGATCAGCCCAGTTGAGAGCAACATTAGGTGGTGTATTAATTTAAAAAGAAAAAACTATTTATTATTAATTAATTAATTGGCTTCCCATTTTACCCCAGAGTAATTCTGAGCAGCTTACAATGTCAACAAGACAAAACAATAGAAATAAAATGCTACAAAATTGCGAAAATAATTGAATCAGCTACAATGATTAGAAGTGACAGGACACCCCCAAAACTCTGCCGTCCTTCTTGAAGGAAACTTGCAATCATAGTTTGTTGGTGAATTCATTCAATAAATTGTGGAAATAATGCATGATCCAATCTGGATCAGTCAATGGGACCAGAGATTTTAGCCTTCCAGACTTTTGAACTCGTGCTGGAGGGAATTTGTTTCTAGCAGAATGTGCCTTTGTGTGTGTGGAGGTTGCAAGAACACAAGCAAGCGGTCAGACAAGGAGACCTGAACTCATTGGTAGCCTCACACTGCAACAAACAAGGACACACATTCAATTTTTGCAGCTACTATAAAATTGTTGGATGAGCAGGCACAAAAACAGCCGGGGAAGCTTGGAAAATAGTCAGCAGGAGTGCTGAATGGCTAAGATGCTGAGCTTGTTGATCAGAAGGATTGGCGGTTCAAATCCCTAGCGCCGTGTAACGGAGTGAGCTTCCATTACTTATCCCAGCTTCTGCCAGCCTAGCAGTTCGAAAGCATGTAAGAATGCAAGTAGAAAAATAGGGATCATATTTGGTGGGAAGGTAACAGTGTTCTGTGCTCCTTTGTCATTTAGTCATGCTGGTCACATGACCATGGAGACCTCTTTGGACAGTGCTGGCTCTTTGGCTTTGTAACGGAGATGAGCACTGCCCCCTAGAGCTGGAAATGACTAGTACGTATGTGTGAGGGGAACCTTTACCTTTTTATCAAGTATTTAGAAGGTGAGGGCTGGGCAGCACAAGCAAACTACAGGTAGTCCACAAGTGAGGAATGTAATAGAGCCAGCCTGCCTATTCCATTCGTAACCCGAGGTTTCGTGGGAGTGAATCTCGTAGCTTGAACGTGATGACTCCCTCCTTTCGCCCACGCATTTGCTAATTGAATGTGAGACTCGTTAAGTGCACATGAGGCATTTCCAGGTGGGGAAGGCCATGGGGAGCTGATGGAACAAGCCACCTGCCTAAGACCACCCAAGGCCTCTGTGACCCACTGAATACCCAAGGCCTCTGCGACCCACTGGAATACCGGAATACATGATCCCCAAAATTGTTTTCTCCCTCCCCGCAACCTGCCATGTCAGGTCACCTACCTTGTGAAGATCTAGCAGGCAGTCTCCTCTCCAGCCTCCCAGCCTGGTGGGCCCCTCTGCAGTTCTGTTTGGGCCTCCGTGGGCCTCACCCAGACGTTGCTGACCAAAATGGAGCTTCTGAGGGGTGAGGCTGGCTTTCCAACACTCCACTTGGGCCTCCCCGGCCCATTGCAGGTCGAAATGGAGCCTCTGGGGCCTGTATCTGAACAGTGATGGGACTCAAATCATTTAACAACCAGTTCTCTGCCCTAATGATTTCTTCCAACAACCAGTTCACCAAACTGCGCAGAAAGTTAACAACTGGTTCTCCCAAACCTGTGCAAACTGGCTGAATACCACCACTGGATCTGACCCTCTGGCACTCCGTTTGGCCCTGCCCCAGCCCGTTGCAGTCCAAAATGGAGCTTCCAGGGGCTGGATCCATTCCAGTCCAAAAGGTTGCAAGGCAAAACTTCTGGTCCCAGTGACCAACCCAGATTGGATCTTGCAACATTATCCTAGGACATGTACATTTGCCTTCATTTGTGGAAATAATGGCAGTTGTGACATCGGCTCCACATTAAGCAATTAATGCAAGTGGATTTAATGGATCATATTTCAGAGAGAAACTCAAAACCACAATTTTAATCATTTATTAAATTATTGCAATTTAATAATCAAATCCATTAGGAGTTTAGGAATTGGGATCCGCCAATGGATTCCCCTTGTCAAACATCTCATATAAATTAAAGGAGGTTGGATTAGTATAATGGGGTTTTGTGGGAGCCCAGAAATACAAAGCACGGTTCTAATTTTGTTGATTTTCTAGCCAATCTGTGAAATGGGCAACGTGACTTCACATTTGACAATAAGGATTGTCCAAGGAATCTTTTTTCCCCAGCAGTCAGTAAGTTTTCACAGTGAGACATGTGTCAGTAAAAAACAAAAACAAAAGAGTCCTCAAGTGATAGATTTGAAAATCATAAAACATATAATCATAAGTGGAAGGGACCTGGAGGTCTTCTAGTCCAACCCCATGCTGAAGGCAGGACCCTTATATCATCCCTGTCAAATGGTTGTCCACTCTATTTTTGAAAATCTCCAGGGATGGAGCCCCCATAACTCCAAGAGGCAAGCTGTTCCACTGATTACAGGAAGTCCTTGACTTACAACTGCAATTGAGCCCAAATTTTCCGCAGTTAAGTGAGACATTATGTTAAGTGAGTTTTGCTCCATTTTACAATCTTTCTTGCCATAGTCGTTAAGTAAATCATGAGAGTGGATATGTTAGTAATCTGGTTGTTAAGTGAATCTGGCTTTTCCATTGACTTTACTTGTCAGAAGGTTGCAAAAGGGGATCACAAGACTCCAGGACATTGCAACCGTCACAAATATGAACCTATTGCCAAGCATCTGAATTTTGATCACATTATCATGGGGATCCTGCACAGGCTGTTAACTGAAAAATGCCCCTAAGTTCCTTTTTTCAGTGCCGTAACTTTGAACGGTCACCAAATGGAACTGTCACAACTGAGGACTTCTTGTAATTGTTCTTTCAATTAATTCACACATTCCGGGTGAGAGAGATGTTTCCTGAGGATGGGCTCCAGCATGAATCCCAAAACTTGGAAGAATAAACCTCTGGTTCCAGTGACGAACACAGATTGGATCCTGCAGGAATTGTATGTTCAATTTTGGTTGTAAGTCAAGAACTACCTATTTTGAAGGCATTTTGGTCATAAATCATAAACCCATACTCAGTTCGTGTTGACTGGGGAATTCTGAGAGTTGAAATCCATCCATTTTCAAAGTTGTAAAAGTGGAGGAAGATTCTCCAAAAGTTGTATTTGTGGAATCTTTGTGTCCTCTTTTTGTGAACTGGCTTACCTTGCAGGGTTGATGTACTATGGGTGTAAACAAGAATAAAACCCAAGTCAGATGATACAGACATATATTCATGCCAGAAACTAATTTGAATTTCAAAATTTTGTCTGATTCAATGCTATGTTAGTTATTCTTGTGAGGAAGCTGTTCACAAGTGGCCGGTTAGCTCAGTTGGTTAGAGCGTGGTGCTAATAACGCCAAGGTCGCGGGTTCGATCCCCGTACGGGCCACACCTTTTATTCACAAGAAATACAATCAGAAGACGGAATTCTCCTGTTTAAATCTATTAAATCCTTAGATACTTTCACACTTAAAAAAAAATGTTGTGGTGACAAAGCTGCCTTGTTGTACGACCTGGGATCTCTTCAGGGCCCTCATAATAAACAAGGAAAGCAACCCCCCCCCCAACGCTACGATTTAAACAGCAAAGTTACTTTTCTTATTTAGGGTGGTCCTGCGGGGGTGTGTGTGTCCCCCCATCCTTTTCGATCTAGCGCGTGCAATTTGCACGCCTTTCCTTACACAGTTTTAAAAACGCCTTTGATTCCAGATAATTTCGACGAGTTACAAAATCTCCACTTGCGTGCAGACTTATAATTTTCTTGACAGGAAACGGTGAGAATACAGCAAAAAGAACATCTGCATTTCATTCTGCAAATAAAATAAGTAAATAAATAAATAAGGGTTTGTTTGTTTTTTGCAGAATTTGCAGAAAAACGCTTTGCAACAATGGAACAAAGTTGGAGGGGAATCCGTGTCAGGCGCGTGGAACAAAAACCAAAATCGGTTTTCCAACTCGATTTTGCTTGCCTGGGAAGGAAGGAGTTTCTGAATTCCTACAGCAAGAAAAAAAAAAAGGCACAACTTGGTTTCACTGGGGCTTGAACCCAGGACCTTCTGCGTGTAAAGCAGACGTGATAACCACTACACTATGAAACCAACTGTGAAAAATTTGGGCCCCAGTTTTTCATATGAAGAACGGATGGTAGAAATGTGTAGATAATTTTTTCATTGTGCAGGTGAACATGTGATTTTAAAAAATACTAGAATGTGCAGAAATTGACAGGCTGACACTTACAATTAAGGAAAAGAAAGAAACAATACTTTTTGGTCTGGGATTTATTTTAGCAATGGTTATCTAATAAAAACAGGAGCTAGAAACAGGGAAAGATAAGGAATGGATCAATGATATAAAGGAGGTATGTTCAAATAGATAAATAAGGTTTCCCTCCAATAAGTAGGCAAGGAGTGGCAGGAACGAAAAGAGGATCTAAATGGTTTTGTCCTTGAGAAGACACAAAAAAAGAAAATAATTATTGATCTCTCTCCCTCTCTCTCTCTCTGTCTTTCTATCTATCTATCTATCTATCTATCTATCTATCTATCTATCTATCTATCTATCTATCTATCTATCTATCTATCTATCTATCTATCTATCATCTATCTCATTTGCAAACAGTGGGATCTCCTCAAAAGCACTTTGAAAGATTCCTACATCAAAAAGAAATATATGGAAACAAGAAAACATCTGGGACGAGGTGGCCGAGTGGTTAAGGCGATGGACTGCTAATCCATTGTGCTCTGCACGCGTGGGTTCGAATCCCACCTTCGTCGACTAATTTTATTTTATTTTATTTTATTTTATTCTTTGACGAATACATTTTGTTGGCTTTCGCCTCCCAATTCACCTGTTTAAGCAAAAAGCAAATCCGAGCCGTTCCACACTCCAAGCTGAATCCTTCTCTACCGCAAAAAAGTATGTGGGTGTTCCCCATGCCCAGCTATCATTACGGGAAGGTCGGACTTGATTCATTTTTTCCGCCTTCCTCCGGCTTTGCAAATCAACCACACACCAACTCAACTAACACGCAACTCCCTCTTCTGTCTATCAGTGGCTTTAACCCGTCGTGTGAATACCACCCAACTTCTTTTGAGGGTTGCTCAGATTTGTAAATAAACAAATTTCTGAATAAATAAATTTCTAAATAAATAAATAAAATCTAAATAAGTAAGAAAATATTTCTGCGGTTTGATCTTTACAGGTAGTCCTCGAGATATTACCATAATGGAGCCCCAAGACATGATATTTTTTGTGGCAGTTGTAAGGCAAATGCTACAGTCGTTAAGCGAACCCATGGTTCGCGATGGCTGGAGGCCCCCCCCAAATCTTCCAAGGAATATCATTCCCCACCGTCCCAGTGGCCTCAACGACCCTCTAAAAAGGATGTACATGACCAGCTGTCTACAAAGAATATAAATCCTTCTATTCCCCAACATGCAGTCAGAGCTGAAGAAGCTTCTTGGATGAGAAGCGAAATGTCTTCAAAGAAAAAAACCAGAAAGTCCAGTTGCCTCCTGAAAAAGCACCTTTGGGACTCCCAGTGGCCTCAATGACCATCTAAAAAGAATGCAGATGACCAGCTGCCTGCAAAGAGTATATAAACCCTTCTATTCCCCACCATCCAGTCAGAGCTGAAGAAGCTCCTTGGATGAGAAGCGAAACGTCTTCACAGAAAAACCAGAAAGTCCAGTTGCCTCTTGAAAAAAGAACATCTTCAGGACAACCATGCTCTTGATGCTTAAGAATTTCCATAGACTTCTAAGTTGGATCAAATTTGGTACCTGCGACCCCAGCGGTTAACGGAGGTTGCGTCTGAACAGCACCCAAAGGCCTAATACAAAGCAGGGTTCGTGGGTTTTTTTTTCCATGGGCCCCTAAGAAAATCGATTCCGTTCCCGAAGGAAACAACGAGGAGAAAATGGCACGGGCAGTGAGATGATTCTTTGCAACGTTTAGGTCGAAATGCTTGATTAAACCAGGGGTAAAAATACCATTTCTGGCAAGTCACATCGATTCTTTTACAGGTGTTCAGGAGAAACGCAGACATTCAAGGAGCAGAGTGGCGCAGCGGAAGCGTGCTGGGCCCATAACCCAGAGGTCGATGGATCGAAACCATCCTCTGCTAATTTCCCTTTTCCCTCTATTCTCGATACAAGGACAAATTGAGCCAAAATGCCATTATTTTTCAGCACCATTCTGGGCAATTGGCTAACCAGGTAGTCAATATTTTTATTTGGTTGCTGGAGAGAACGCAAGCATAACTCATGCTCGGATTGAAAAGAAAAAAAAATATCTTAAAGGGCGTCTTTCTTTGGCTAAGGTTTTCCACCAATGTCACAGAGAGGCTAAAAAACAAATAGAATCAGTAGAAATCTCTTGCCAATTTCCAAGCGAGAGAGAGAGAGAGAGAGAGAGAGAGAGAGAGAGAGAGAGAGAGAGAAAATGAATTCGGCCCCCTCAAATAGAATACTTCAGCCCTCTCAAATAGAAGTCAGGATGGCCGAGCGGTCTAAGGCGCTGCGTTCAGGTCGCAGTCTCCTCTGGAGGCGTGGGTTCGAATCCCACTCCTGACACATTAATTTTTTTAAAAGAAAACTACTTTGTTTTTAAATAGAATTACTTAAGTAGAATTATAAAACTCGCCTTTATATTTTAAATTATATTTAAAATATATTTTATAGTATACTACTTGCTTTTATATTTATTCTATTGTTGGACTCCCACATTGCAACTTTCTCAGGAGAATTTTCCTGCAAATAGTAACTTTTTTTCTCATCTTATACTGAAGGAAGCAAACTGGGAACTTCATAAACCAGCATCAAGGATAACTTTCAGCAAATTCAAAACAAATAAGTAGGGTCCCAAAGGTGCTTTCTCCAAGAGGCAGGTAGACTTTCTGGTTTTATTTGAAGTCTTGTCTGTCTTGAAAGAAAAACCAGAAAGTTCACCTGCCTCTTGGAAAAGCCACCTTTGGGACAGCCATGACCTGGATGACTTGAGAATCTCCATAGACAATTAAGTGTAGGGTGCAAGAGCTAAGAGGAAAAATCATTGCCCAGAGGATCATTGGTTGCCCTCTCCTCTTTGGAAGATCTTTATAGCTCCATTGCCTTAAGAAAATTCAAAACATTCTTAAATAGCCATCTCATCCTGGGCACCTTTTTGGAAAACTATTAGACTGCACAGGACAATAAAAACCAGGGACAAATAGGCTGAAAACAGCTTCTATCCCAGAGCAATAGCTATATTGAATTCTACTATGTAGTGCAATATTAATACAATATCAGGGGTTTTCAATTGAATTGCATAGAATGTAAAGGATGTATGGTATGTTTATTTTATTTTTAGCTATAATGTACATAGAAAACGGCATTTAATTTTGTTGTGATGCAATGACAATAAACTAAGCATACTTGCTGCCTTCATTAATGTTTACTGATCAAGACTTCCATTTGTTAAAAACGGGGGTGGTGGTGCAAGGGAGAAATCCCTAGTTTTTAGGCATGGAGGGGTAGAATCCCTAGATCAAAAAACCCTAAATTTTTGGGCTTATAGCACAAATGATAAAATACACAGCAGAAAAATTAAACTGGATGGAGATTCTGTAAAACGGCCTGAAAATAAAGATTCCATGCTATTGCTAAAAGCATTTAAGATCAGTCTAACGTTCTTAGATTGTTCCATGTGAACGATATTGTGGGTGTCAGCTCCTTTTAGGAAGAGATGTTGGCTCTTAAAAGAGCCTTTGGGGGGTATCAGTGGGCCAGGGGTGCGTCCTTACGCCCTCTCCCCGCGGATGCGTCGGGCCAGCTGGATGTCTTTGGGCATGATGGTGACGCGCTTGGCGTGGATGGCGCACAGGTTGGTGTCCTCGAAGAGCCCCACCAGGTAAGCCTCGCTCGCCTCCTGCAGAGCCATGACGGCCGAGCTCTGGAAGCGCAGGTCGGTCTTGAAGTCCTGCGCGATTTCGCGCACCAACCGCTGGAAGGGCAGCTTGCGGATCAGCAGCTCCGTCGACTTCTGGTAGCGGCGGATCTCGCGCAGGGCCACGGTGCCCGGCCGGTAGCGGTGAGGCTTCTTCACGCCGCCCGTGGCCGGCGCGCTCTTCCGCGCAGCCTTGGTGGCCAGCTGCTTGCGGGGCGCCTTCCCGCCGGTCGACTTGCGAGCCGTTTGCTTGGTGCGAGCCATCCTCTCGCTTGAAGTTCGGATGTGAAATTCCGAGAAATGAAGCAATAGGTATCGTCTGCTGGCTTTTTTATAGCCCGCGCCTTGAGCCTGATTGGGTGAAACGGTTGAATTCGAATGTCTAGTCTCGACGGTGATTGGATACTCATTGAAACCATACCTTTCCTCGCTCTGCCTTCTCCACCGATCCTCGGTTTGCCGAGGTTTTGTTTCCACGCCCACAATATTCCTACTGTGAATGAATTACAAAATATCAACCCTTGGCAATGGTCCTTACGTTTCCCCCGAAGCTGTTTCAAATTACCAAATGAAATCGAGGGGATTAAAAATATCCAGCAGTGGTGCGTTTCATCATTTGGCCTTTGTGTTGGTACAGCCAGGGTACTGGAATAGTAATTTCGTAATTAGTAAATACGGCAGAATCCAATGTTGACCTAAGCAAAAGTGCAAATCCTTAGCCTTTCACTTTCATTTACTCTGTTTTCATTCCTAGGTTTTATAATGCCCAATTTTAATTGCTTTAAGAAGCTTTTTTTGCAGATGACACCACATTGGTGGGACTCATATCAGGAGAAGACGAGACGGCCTATAGGCCAGAGGTTCTCAGACTGGTCTTGTAGTGCAAGAATCATAACCTCGCCCTGAACATCAAAAAGACCAAAGATATTACAGACTTCAGAAGATGCAAAGCAGAGCCTCTCCCACTATATATCAATGGAGACTGTGTGAAAAGAGTTCACAGTTTTAAATTTCTAGGAACTCATATTCTGACAACCTTATTTGGTCAGTCCACACTATGGCCACTGCAAAGAAGGCCCAACAGCACCTGCACTTTCTGAGGCTGCTGAAAAAGCGTGGTCTGGGTGAGAAGTTGCTGGTTACTTTTTACCATTCTACCTTCAACAGCATTTTGGCATACTGTGTAACGGTGTGGTATGCTGGATGCTCTGTAGGATAAAAAGATGCTCCAGAGAGTTATAAACACAGAACAAAAAATCATCGGTTGCTCTCTTTCTTCTTTGGAAGAGATTGTGAAGACCAGACTCCTCTCTAGAGCAGTGGCCCCCAACCTTTTTTGTACCACGGACCGGTACCGGCATCACAAAATGATCCACGGACCGGTACCAGCATCAGCACGCACGACCAAGGCAAGGCGAGCCGAGCGACCGGCCAGCCAGCCGTCCCCTGCTTCTCCCCGCCACCTTCAACTCCTCCTTTGTATCTTTTTTGTGCTTTTCGGGCTCTTAATCTCCTCCTGAGTAGCGTGAGACTCCACCGCCATTGGAACGGCTCTTTGAAGCTGCTCCCCCCCTTTGAAGAAACTAAGGCGCGAGGATTCCTTCAGCACCCAAACGCCACTTT
Organism: Pseudonaja textilis; assembly: GCF_049901715.1. NCBI lineage: Eukaryota > Metazoa > Chordata > Lepidosauria > Squamata > Elapidae > Pseudonaja > Pseudonaja textilis. The sequence continues at coordinate 122,268,397 of NC_142008.1, read as the reverse complement.
CCAACAACCGACAACTGACAAGCTCACCTGGAAGCACTTTCTCAAGCACCGTCGAAACAAGATGGCGGTGCCCAAAGAAACCAGCGGCCCGGTACACAATGATCCACGGACTGGTACTGGTCTGGGGCCCGGTGGTTGGGGACCACTGCTCTAGAGCACTAAAAATCTCCACAGATCATTCTCATCCTGGACATTCATATTTTGAACTGTTACCATCAGGGAGGTGTTATAGGTGTCTTAAAATGAGGACTAATAGACTGAGAAGCAGTTTCTTTTCCAAGGCAATAATTGTCTTGAATCAAACAATGCATATGTGATTTAGCCCTATGTATATAGTGGCATTTTTAAACTAATTACCTTACTATATGTTTTAGATAGGCTTTAGACTAGGTTTTTAATTATTATTTTAATTTTTAAATACTCTGTAGTGTGATTGTGATGTCGTGTTTGGGACACTCTGCTGGAGTAGCTTTCAAATTTCATAGTATTTGTAAAATGCAATGACAATAAAGGTATTCTATTCTATTCTATTCTATTCTATTCTATTCTATTCTATTCTATTCTATTCTATTCTATTCCATTCCATTCCATTCTTTTAGTTTTGTAGGTCAAAATGGCAATGTTCTGCAGGCATATAAGTCTTCTAAATTCTTTTGGGGGGGTGCACTCTGCTGTGTGCATAAGGCACACATTTTCAACAAGCAGAAATACGGATACATTTGTGGTTTTATTAATTAGTACGGTCTTTGTTGGGTTAGATACATTTTAACTCTTAAGATTAATGCCTACCACGGAAACTGCCCTATTTACACAACGTGTCAGTTGCTTCAAAAGAAAAGCAGCTTGGATCTATGAAAAATAGGATCTTTCTCTCTCTCCCTCCCTCCCTTTCTCTTTCTTCCTCCCTCCCTCCCTCTCTCCTTCCTTTTCTCTTTCTTTTCTTTCCTTTTTCTCTCTCTCTTCCTCTTCTTCTCGCTCTCCTATATCCTATTTTAAATAGATCCAAGCTCTGTGTGTATGTGAGTGTGTGTATACATATACATATATATATATACATACATATAATTTATATTGCTGCCTATTTGCCCATGGCGACTCGAGGCGGCTTACACAATGTAAAACCATATTTAAAACAAAAAATAAAAATAATAAAAACTAACAAAAAGAATCAAATAAATTAGTAAAGTACAATAGAACAAAATTTAGAAAAAAATAAAAAATATGTATATATATATATTGGTATATATATAAATATATAAAAGCAGCTTGGATCTATATAAAATTGGATATGTATAGCTACTTTTCTTTCTATATATATAAAAACTCGTTTTATTGCTTAGTCCACCGGATTGGTGACTACTCTTGAAGGAATTGAATTGCATTCATTAAACTGTCCACTAACAGTAGCCTGCCAGTAGGAAATTGGATGTTGTTGGTGATTTTGATTAGCCAAACAGGAAATGTCCTTTTAAGTTTGAAATTGCTGCCATGGGCCACAGCTATTTTATGTAGACACATCGTTATTTCATTTCCCTTGTTTTAAAAAGCTACTGTTTACAAACTGAGCATTCATTAATTTTATTAACACATTTTATATTATTTACTATCTTAATGCACGGCAATCCAAATGGATTTTCTTGGGTTTGCTACTCAAATTAAATTTGGATTTGGGCTCTGAGTTCGATGGGATATCAGAGGTGCTTTTTGCAAATGAGCTTTGTATTTTCCTTGAAAATGTTTTGCTTCCCATTCAAGCTGTTTCAGTTGAACTTCCAAAAACATTCTTGGGATGAGAAGCCAAAAGTTTTCAAAGAAAAAAAACCTCAAGGAAGTCAAGTTGCCTTTTGAAAAAAAATGCACCTTTGGGGCAATTATGACTGGTATTGAGAAACTACATAGCTTCAATGGAATAGTTTAGATACGTTCACCTGGATGGATCAAATGTAGTTATTTTCATTATAATTTAGGACTTAACAAAATCAATTTTATGTATATTTTAACCTCTAGTACTTTTGTAGAGGAAATTTTTATAAAATATCTCAGGATTTTCACTTGACTTGACCCAAGCTCTTTCCAGGAAAAGGTGGGTGGCTCTTAAAAGAGCCTTTGGGTGTCGTTCTTAGCAGCCGAGAGGGAGCAGGCAGGCGGGCGGTTGGGCTCTACTTCCCTTTGGCCTTGTGGCTCTCGGTCTTCTTGGGCAGCAGGACGGCCTGGATGTTGGGCAAGACGCCTCCCTGGGCGATGGTCACTTTGCCCAGCAGTTTGTTCAGCTCCTCGTCGTTGCGGATGGCCAGCTGCAAGTGGCGCGGGATGATACGCGTCTTCTTGTTGTCCCGGGCCGCGTTGCCCGCCAGCTCCAGGATTTCGGCCGTCAGGTACTCCAACACGGCGGCCAAGTAGACGGGCGCCCCGGCTCCGACTCTCTCCGCGTAGTTGCCCTTGCGAAGCAGCCGATGCACACGGCCCACAGGGAATTGGAGCCCGGCGCGGGAAGAGCGAGTCTTGGCCTTAGCTCTGGCTTTGCCTCCTTGCTTGCCGCGTCCAGACATGTTAAGATTCAGGAATAACAACACAAAGCGGCTCGATCCGAGAACAACGACTCCTACTTGGACGCTTTGTCTCATTTTATTCACTCGAAAAGCTTGTAAATGTGGATTCCCATTGGTTCGCATCCGCCGAAGTTCTTCTGCATCCAATGAAAAAAACAAGTCTTTTCGGCCGCCCAATAGAGAAGAGGCGCTCTATGCAGCCCAATAGAAATCTCTTTTTCAGGATTCAGTCATTAGCATAGTACGGATGTGGGTGGGGCTCTGCTTCTGAGCCAATGAAAAAGGGAGGTTTTGATCAGCTTCATTTGCGTACAGCCTCTATAAATAGGGGCCAAGCAGAGGCTCTTTAGTTTGATTTGTTTTGGTTAGTCTGCTTTTTTGTTGGCGTTTTGATCATGCCTGAACCGGCTAAATCTGCTCCCGCGCCCAAGAAGGGCTCCAAAAAAGCCGTGACTAAGACTCAGAAGAAAGGAGACAAGAAACGCAAGAAGAGCCGCAAGGAGAGCTACTCCATCTACGTCTACAAGGTGCTGAAGCAGGTCCACCCTGACACTGGCATCTCCTCCAAGGCCATGAGCATCATGAACTCCTTCGTCAACGACATCTTCGAGCGTATTGCTGGAGAGGCTTCCCGCCTGGCTCACTACAACAAGCGCTCCACCATCACCTCCCGGGAGATACAGACGGCCGTGCGCCTCCTTCTGCCTGGAGAGCTGGCCAAACACGCCGTCTCCGAGGGCACCAAGGCCGTCACCAAGTACACCAGCTCCAAGTAAACAAGCTTGCAAACAAGCTTCCTTTTATTTTGCCAAATCCAAAGGCTCTTTTAAGAGCCACCTACATTCTCAAAAAAGAGCTGCAGCTTTTTCAAAAGTCCAGTTTGCAAAGACTGACTATTCCTAAGGCATGAATGCAAGAAAAGAATACAGCCTCAAAGTTTAAATCTCTTTAAAAATCGTTATTGAATACAAAGATTAGAAAACATGGGCTAAGAAAAAGGTTTTAAAATCTAAAAACTAGAGGTGAAGGGGAGGAAGATACATTGAGAAAAAGGATTTATTTTTAAAGGAAACCAGTTTAGTCTATGATTAAGACAACCTGGAGACAAATTCTAGTCCCTGGTTTAGGCATGTGTGTGTTGCATACTTCTGCTTGTATCAGAGGAACTACTCAGGCCAGTTTCAACCTTAGCGATTTTAAGATGCGTGGACTTCAACTCCCCGAATGCCTCAGACAGTACGGCGGCAGTTGAAATCCACGCGTTTTAAAGTTGCTAAACTTGAGGAAGAAAAATACTTTGAGCAGTTGCTCCAGTGGCGCAATCGGTTAGCGCGCGGTACTTATATAGCAGTACTTTGCCTCTAGCGATGCCGAGGTTGTGAGTTCGAACCTCACCTGGAGCAGTGACCTTTTCCTCTGCGAAGTTATTCCTGGGAGTTATTTACTCCCATCCTGATTTCTAATATATATTTCAAGGTGATTAATAGACTTGGATTAGATTGTTACTTATGAAGAAATTTGGATTTGGGGCTTTCCTTTCTCTTATGGGCTTTTTTTTTTAATTGCATGAAAGGGAGAGGCATTCCTTGAAGAAAGTTTAATGAAGCAGGAAGGATAAATTATTGAAGGGGCTTGGAGAATCCACACATTTACCCAATGGCGCCACCTTGTGGAGATCCTGAAACACAACCTCTAGGAATTGTTAACTTTGAAAAAAAAAAGCTAAAACATATAAGCGTTGGTGGTATAGTGGTGAGCATAGCTGCCTTCCAAGCAGTTGACCCGGGTTCGATTCCCGGCCAACGCAAAAGTCTATTTTTCTTCCTTTTCTGTAGAAATTCTCATCCCAAAAGTCCTTTTTCCCAAAGGTTCTTTCTCAGGAGGCAACTGGACTTTCTTGGTTTTTCTTTGAAGATGTTTCGCTTCTCATCCAGGAAGCTTCTTCAGCTCTGGATGGTGAGTAGAACTGAGGAAGCATCTTTGATGAGAAGCAAAATGTCTTCAAAGACAAAAACCAGAAAGTCCAGTTGCCTCCTAAAAAAGCACCTTTCGGTGGCCTAAAGGCACCCAGCTAGCTTTCATGCCGAAGGTTGGCACTATAACTCAGACCCCGCCCCCAACCGCCCCCTCATCCCGGTTATTGGCCCAGTGCCACACAGCAGCTTTCATGCCTAAATCAGGACTAGAATTTTAGCTCCAGGTTTATTGTCTGCTGCCTTAACCATAGACCAAACTGGTTTGCTTTAAAAATAAATCATTTTTTTCAATGCATCTTTTTCTTCTTCTCCTTCCTCTCTAGTTTTTAGATTTTTAAATCTTTTTCTTAGCCTATATTTTCTAATCTTTGTATTCAATAATGATTTTTAAAGAGATTTAAAATAACTTCCAACTTTGAGGCTCTGCATTCTTTTCTTGCATTCATGAATTAGGGAGACAGTCAAAGTCTTTAACTGATATTCCTTAGTTCTTCGTGAATTCAGTCTAGAAGAGTTACTAATAGTACTAAATTTCTTGGTGGCTCAAAGCAGATGAAAATCTTAATTTTTTTAAAAAAAGAAAAGGCTATCAAGAGGGGGATTCGAACCAATGCCTCCAGGAAAGACTGTGACTACGAACGCACCGGCTTAGACCGCTCGGCCATCCTTATTTCTCTATAAAAAAAAAAAAGCTTCCCCCCAATGTCTTTGGTAATAATATATTTTTAACATCTACAATGAAGTATAGTCACACCATAGATTAAGACATATGAGGACAGCATGCAGGTTTCGTAACAATCCAGGTAGTCGTGGCCGAGTGGTTAAGGCGATGGACTAGAAATCCATTGGGGTCTCCCCGCGTAGGTTCGAATCCTGCCGACTACGAGAGATCTTTTTTTTAAATCAAAACATAAAAAGTCCTCTTCTCTAAATATCCTACCTTCTGTTTCTTCCACAAGTTTAAAGTCGTCTCTTTTTAAAAGTTTGCCAGGCCAGGTGATTATCTGGGAAAAAACCCATCTTATTTGCAACCCCACTTTCCAAAATCCCTCTCTTAATGTACTATTGCATATCATTGATATATGATTGCATTTTATACTTACATATTATTATATAGTATTTATTATATTAATTTTACTAATACCTTGCCTCTGCTCTCACCCACTAGCATGCTAATACCTCGTTTGATTTGGATTTAGGATGCCTTGTGAATCCCCTCAATCGTGGCTTATACAAACTATGGCTAGTGAAGTATATCAAACCCACTTGCTGGGACAGTTAAAACTTTTTATCTAAATACAATAACATGTTATTGGGGTGGATTTAATTATAGATGTATAGTATTTTTATTTTATCCAATTCAATGGTCTGAATTCCACTTTCTTGAGATGAATCCTGAGTGCTTTCTTTGCAAGAATTTTGCTCCCAATACGGGATTCCGACTTCTGCACTTTGAATATACTCAGAGGTAACCTTTGCAAGGCCATTCTCGTTCCACTAGAGCTCAGGTCCGAGTATAATCTATGAATAAAGAGTAGGAGGGAGCAGATTTCTTGCTGCTCCAAAGATGAATCTATCGTGGACAGCATCATTTATTTAACGTGAATTGGATTTTTTCTACTACCAGGAATTTTCAAAACATTCCATTGCAAGGCGTTGGTGGTATAGTGGTGAGCATAGCTGCCTTCCAAGCAGTTGACCCGGGTTCGATTCCCGGCCAACGCATGTGATTTTTATGTTCCAAAAGAGTCTGTTGTATGGTAATAGAAAAGATTTAAAAAGAAAAGCATTTTTTTAAAAAAAACTTAATTTTTTAATGATGTCTCTACATTTATTCAGCTCTTCTTACTAAATAAATTTCTGAGTGTTCACACAAACGGATTCCAGAAAGATTTATAGCACACACCTTGCCACAAGGCAGTTAAGTTGGCTAGTTTTTTTTAAAAAAATGCTGGATGGTTTATAGCCTTTTCCACAAATTCAGCCTATTGATTTCATTTTTACAGCTGACTATGACATATCTGATCATGGTTGAATTCTCAATCCTAATCCTATTGCGATATCAATATATTGTACAAATTCAGAGAACCATTAATTGTAGCGTGGAAAGAAATATCCATCCGGTTCAGTACCAAGCTGGGAGAAAGACATTGGAAACATTGGGGGCTGATTGGAAAGATGGTTTATTGATGAAGCAGAGCCACCTCGGTTGTGGATCTGTGCAGCTGACCAATTGGTTTGATGAGTACATGGCTTTTTGTAAGGTTCAGAGATGCTGGTAGGGGGGTTGTGCAATGTTTGAAATGCCCTTAGGAGAGGGGTGTCAAACCTGGGGTGCTTCGATCTGGGGTGCTTAGATATGGCTTGCAGAGCCATCCTGGAAACTGCAAAGGATTGGCCTGTGGTGCCTCTGCCACCAAAAATGGAGCTCCTCCCAGGCCCCGTTTTTGGCTGCAATGGCTTCCTGCAGCCCTCTGCCAGAGAAAACAGAGCTCCGTTTTCACTGGCAGAGGTCCACAGGAGGTCATAGTGGCTGAAAACAGAAATTGGGAACCCATTTTCGCTGGCTGACCACTTGGACCACCACAGGCACTCCCGACACAAGTGACATCAAGCTGACCATGCACACACCTTGGCCATGCCACCAAGCTGACCATGCACACACCTTGGCCATGCCACAACACTGCCCCCCAGGTCAAACACAACTCTGATGCAACTCTCAATGAAATCGAGTTTGACACCCCTGCCATAGGAGAGTGTGCGATGTAGTAAGCTCTGGGTCTTCTGCTAAATGGTAGTGGGTTAATCCAATTATGTTGTTGGAAGAAATTTCCTGAGTTCGTTTCCCAGCTGGGAAGCAGTTGCTGATGCTGAAAAGAAACAGACATGGAAGTCAGCTGCCAGAAAAGGGATCTTTTAATTTAGGAAGGCAAGAAAAGTAATGACACAGCTCAGGGAGTTCCTGGCTTGCAAGCAGATTGGGTGTGTGTGTGTGTGCATATCTGAGCCTTTTATGCTTAATTCCCCTTTGAAGCTCCTGCAGCTTTATAGGTTTATTTGTGTGCTTCTCTTAAAGTGATTGCCCTGGGTCCTGTCTTCCTGCGTTAATGGGTTAATCCTGTCCCAGGTCCTTTGCCTTTCCAATCCTGGGGGTTAATCTTGTCAGTGGGCAGGAAAAAAGGAGTTCTGGTTTTGCCTTGGTGAGTTATTTTTAGCCTTATTGTCCTTATCTTAATGGGTCTACTTAAGTGTCTCTATTGTCAGCTCTGTTAGCAGGGCTGCTCTAAGTTTTTCTTTCAGCTTGTGATTCTTGGTTTTCTTAACGGGGGAAGGACTTCCTCGAGTTTCTTGACACTGTTTTCTGAGGTTACTGGCACTGTCCTTTTGGGGTGCTCTTCCCACAATGTCCTGAAGGAAAATGTCCTGTTCTTCTTAATCCCATCATCCTGGAGCTGAAGGTCTTTTGCTTTGTAGATAGGTTTGCTGATTCCTGCTGGGAGGGGGGGCTATTAAGAAAGACTGAGTCTGCTTCCTGACTCTAAAAAAAATACATGTTTCTTGTCCACCAAATGTTGAAAATGTAACCTTGCTCTTATTATCATATGTGGTGGGTGTGTCCAAAGACCAAAAAATATTGAATAAAAATATGAATGTGGCTAGGAGAAATGACAAAACAACAAATAGATATAAAACCAGAATTGTTTTTGTTTGGGTATCTTACTAAAAATAGAATAAAAGAAATACATACTTAATATTACATGTTTTGACAGCAGCCAGAATTGTATATGCACAAAATTGGAAAGATGAACAGGAAAATGTAATAAAGAAAATATTAGAATGTGCCAACATGGATAGATTAACAATGAAAATTAAGGATAAGGAGGAAACAGAATACTTTTTAAGATGGGAGGCATTTTATTAATGGATAGAAAATAGAAACAGAAGTTAAAACCTTAAAATTGAAAATAATGTTTAATTAAATAATGTAAGGTGAATATTTAAAGATAAGTAAATATTATTATTAATATGTTTTGATGATAATTGTTATTAATAGCAGCGTGAAATTTTTTGTTACCATTACTCAAATTCAACTCTACCTAGACAACACACTGTCAATGTGAATATTGAGTTTTTATGTATACCAAAGGAAAATACATAAATTATTTATGTATATAATATATATATAAATGCATGTTTCTCCATTTCTCAAATAGGGAAATATAATATTCTGCCTTTTTGCTTTTAATATTCCTCAAAATATTTTATTCTCCTCGGAGAGGGGGGCTTCGCACAGTAGAAAAATTTGTGTGAATTTTTCTCCTCAAAACGAAGAAAGAGAACACCCTCTTTGTGTTTCTATTAAAAAACTTTATTCCTAATGATTAACAATGATATTAATGTATTTAATATTTGATTGAAAATATGAGAATATACACAATGTAATTGTAATTGAAGACTATGAAATGGAAGCACAAAACAATTTGTATACCAACCGACACACTGTATGTATATATGTGGAAGATGGATTGATGTTTTTATGTTTTGTCTGTCTATGTTTGTCTTAAAAACCAATAAAATTTAAAAAAAAAACTTTATTCCAATAATGGAATAAAGAATAAAGAACAATGCTTTTATGTAATCCTTAAAGATCTCCAAAGATCAATTAATTGTCTTCTGGATTAGCAACTGGATGCCATAGTCTTTAGTATGCAGAAAAGAACACAACTCAGGCCCTTTCCTCGTTAGGATAGTGGTAAGTATCCCCGCTTGTCACGTGGGAGACCCCTGGATTCGATTCCCCGACGGGGAGGACTTTATTTTTTTACTTTGTTTTTTTGAGTCACCAATGAAAAACAGGAAATGAGGAATAATTTTTATTCTTTTTATCTCTATTTATTTCATGGTCTTAATAGGGTACTTTACAGTGAAGTTTTGCTCACATTTGCTAACCTTAAACTTTTTTTTTTTGCATTTTCCACCATTTACTCTCATTATCAAAAATATTTTTCAACTCTTCTTGAAAAACAGAAACAACAACAAAAAAAAACACATATTGAACACTTACATCATATTCTTCTTCCTATGGCTTTAACCCTCCCCCCACATCCTGCCCCACTCACAGAAAAGACAGGGAAAAACAAATCTGAATGTCAGCAAAATAATTATTTGCTCACATTGACATAAAATGACATCTGGTACACTATAAAAGAAAAAAGAGACATCACCCAATCTGTAATAAAAACTTTTGTCTTATTTTTAGACATAGTAACCATCAGGGCTGGGATTCTACCAGTTCGCACCTTTTTGCTAGAACCAGTTGTTAATATTCTAAGCAGTTCAGAGAAAGGGTTTTTAGAATTACTGTCATCCTAAAATTACAGTAATCCTAAAATTACTGGCCTAACCCTGTAAGGAAGGAAACATTCTGGTGTTGCTTACAGAAACTGCCTCTCCGTTAACCCTTATTACATTCTTGGCAGGATGAGACTTCTTTGCTGGTACTTTGCTTGTGTGGAGTGATCATTCAAAGTTACAATGGTGTTGGGTATATGGATACACCAACTAGGTTTGGGTGAATAAATATATAAACCAAAGTTTAAGTGTTTGTAGCTTTAAGCACCAAACTGCAATGTAATTAGATAATTAAGGGTGCGGTTACAAGCGGCAATAAAAGGCAGTAAGAGAAACGTGACACTGGTCTGGCCCTGCTGCTCCCTGGTCTCCCTGGTCTCTCTGCTCTCTGCTCTGCCTGCTGCTTACTCCTGTTTGAGACATCTGCTTGTTACTGTTTGCTGGCTACTGTGCTGGATACCGTTTCTGCTGAACAAAAGGACTATTCCCTTGGTGAGCTGATATCCTGTGAATACTCAGCGTTGTCTTCGAGAAAAAGGTATCGGGAGGAGAAGATTTACAAGCAGATAAGGACATATTACTGACTAGTTACTGGACTAAGTTACTGGATGGATATATTTGTGAATGACATATGGACTGATTGACAATGCTTAAACTCTGAATGGATTAAACAACTATTTAAAACTACAAACAGTTTTTGTCTCCAGTGTGTGTATACTCTTGGGCCCAGCCTCTCTCATTTGGCTGCCTGGCTTGACTGCTGCTGCACACTCTGCTTGGGGGTTTGTCCCCAATCACTAACATTGGTTATGGGCCCAGTGCGCACAGTCTAACTAACCAGGATATAGCAGTGAGAGTTGGTCTGAGTTGCACATTACTGTAAAAACAAACTGTTTGTTAAATAGTTATATATCTAAAGAGCAATGGCACAAGTAAATTTGCCAAATCTGTCCATGATATCCAGACTAGATGGAACAAACTATGTTTCATGGTCAATGAAATGTAGTTTACTTCTACGAAGAGAAGGTTTGTGGGACATAATAACAAACCCACCAGATGTATCTAACTTAGATCCTAATGATGAAGAGGATGACAAAAAGATACAAGACTATAAACAAAAGAATGAGCAGGCTTTATGCATCATAGAACTGACTCTCTCAGACCAGCAACTTATTCATATCCGTGGAGAGGAAAATGCTGCAAACTGCTGGGAGAACCTCAGGAAGATTTATGTTCGAGACAGTGTAGGAGCTCATATCAATCTTACACGGAAGCTGTTTAGAACACATCTTGAGAAGAATGGAGACATGTTAACTCATTTAAACTGTATGAAAAGCATTTTTCAGGAATTACATGAAAAAGAGCTTATATTTAATGAGTTGCAACAAGTATATATCATACTGTCTTCATTGGATCGAACCTATGATGATTATGTGACGGCTTTAGAAGTATTGCCAAAAGAAAGTTTATCATTAACTGAGATTACCGGCAGGCTATTAGAAGAAGCCAGAAGAAGGTCTGAACGTGACCAGCTGAGAGAAGAAGAGAAATTATCTTCAAAGCTTGAAAGAAACCAACTTAGGAAAGTAAAGCACCCGGAGGAAGAGAATTTATCTTCGACGGCATACACAATTAAAAAGTGTTTTAATTGTGGAGGCAGAGGACATTTGGCAAGATTCTGCAGAAAAGAAAAAAGCCAGAATGTAAAAAAGCCAAAGAAATCCTTTGAACTAGCCATGTTTAGCAACTGTGATGTGAAGAATGATTTATGGGTGGTGGACAGTGGTGCATCCCACTGCATCACGAGAGATAAGACAAAATTTATAAAAATGTCTACAAGCTCTCAACATATATCACTTGCCAATGGTTGGAACCTCAAGGCCAAGGGTGAAGGTATTGCATACTGTCCATGCTTAAACCAGAATATAAAAATATTGTATGTACCACAGTTAAAGATGAACTTACTTTCTGTAAGAGTATTAGACAAACTAGGTTATGTAATTACATTTAAGGATAATAATTGCATAATTGAAAAAGATAACAAAAGGGTAACTGCAGCTTTAAATGGAGCATTGTATGTATTACATGATAGTAAGAAAGGGGAGGCACTGACTGTATTTAACAATATAAAGCCTCATAATGAATGTATCCATTTATTGCATAGGCATTTGGGGCATGTAAATTTTAAAATGCTAAAACGTACAGTAGAGTTATCTGATGGAATAAGGTTAAAACCTTGTGATAGATATTTGCGTTGTAATGTCTGCTGTGAAGATAAGAGTAAAATATTGCCTGCAAATAGGCTAAATGGTTTCAAAACTAAAGAACCTTTAGAAGTAGTATTTGCAGACATTATAGGTCCAAAGAAACCCAGTATGGGGGGTGCTTGATATATACTGAGCATTATGGACCATTACTCTAGATATGGTTTTGCTACCTAATGAAAAGCAAAACTGAAACATATCAACATTTCTTCAACTGGTTAAAGTTTGCAGAAAGAAAGGCTAAAAGGCAACTGATAACCTTGGTGACAGATAATGGTAATTGCTGTTAACAAATTCCGGAATAGATTAAAGGTAGCTGGAATAGAGCACAAGAAATCTGCACCATACAGACCACAACACAACGCATTTATTGAGAGAAGAGGCCAAACACTACAGGCAATGGTTAGAACAATGTTAACTGATTCTGGATTACCTGATTCTTTATGGGGGGAGGCCACAATGTGTGCTAATCACATATTGAACAACGTTGTTAACTCAACTACTGGTGAAATACCATTCACCATGTGGCATGGCAGGAAGCCTGATCTGAGTTACCTGCACACATTTGGTGCACCAGCATGGGTGCATATCCCTACACAACTCAGGCGTAAAGGGCAACACAGAGCTAAACAATTATTCTTCGTTGGTTACCAAGCAAACCATAGGGCATATAGATTTTGGGAGAAAGGCACATCTAAGGTGTTATGTAGTGCCAATGCCCAATTTCTAGAGCACGTAGGATGGGATAAGTTAGAACAGGATAACAATAAAGAAGTGATTATTGAATCCTATAGAAATCCCATTAATTATCCCTGTAACTTTAAGAATAAAGTAAAGAGAGAAGTACAGGAAGAGATAGAGCCCATAAAGGAAGAAATAGCTGAGCAAGCTGAGGAACATGAACAGGTAGTAAATCAAAAAAGTCCTCATACAAGCCCTGTAATTCCCAGAAGAACTACACGAATATCTAGACCGCCTGATAGATACCAGGCTAACACAGTGTGCCAGGAAAATAGAGTTCCATATACTGTGGATGAGATAAAAAAGTATCCTACTAAAGATAAGGAAAGTTGGTATGCAGCAATGAATAAGGAATTGAGATCCTTAAAGGATATGAAAATGTGAGATTACCTGTTAATATAAAACCCATTGGCTGCAAATGGATTTTTAAGATAAAAACTGATAAGGATGGAAACATAATCCATAAGGCAAGATTAGTAGCCCAAGGTTTTAGACAAAGTGCCAATGACTATGATGAAGTATTTGCACCTAGTCTTAAAGCAGCTACATTAAGGGCAGCCTTAGTGTGGGCAGCAAGCAAGAAATATATAGTTAACCATCTAGATGTGGAAACTGCTTACTTGCATGCTCCACTAAGACATACTGTATATATGAAAAAGCCTATTGGATTTAAAGGTGAAAATAATAATGATTGTTGGTTGTTAAAGAAGAGCCTCTATGGTCTTAAACAATCAGGCTATGAATGGAACCAGTATATTGTGAAGGAACTAAACAATATAGGGTTTAAAGCTGGTTTAGCCGATCCATGTCTATTTAAAAGAGAGACAAATGGTAAAACATCATTATTATTATTGTTCACTGATGATATTGCCTTGATTACTGAAACTAATGATGAAGCCAATAAAATAATAGCATCATTAGCCAAGAAAATAAAAATCAAGCAATTAGGGGAGATAAAGAAATATCTAGGTTTGAATATACTGAAAACACAGAAAGGTTTTAAGATATCTCAGGAGGATAAGATATCTAAATTGCTAATAGATTATAAGATGGAACTTTGTAAGCATGCAAAGACTCCAATGAGTCAGGATATTTGCAAAATGGATGCTCAAAGTCCCAAATTTGATAAGGTATTATATCAATCTTTGATTGGTAGCTTATCATACATTAGCAATTGGTCAAGGCCAGATATAGCTTATAGTATTAATAAACTGGTACGACACAATAATGATCCACTTTCAGTGTCATTGGAATGCATTAAAGAGGATTTTAAGATATCTTAAAGGAACATTACACCATGCACTGTATCTAGAACCAAAAGGTGATCTAATACTGAGTGCTTATGCAGATGCTAGTTTTGCATCAGAAAGAGACACAAGAAAGTCGACTTCGGGAACAGCCATAATGCTGGGTAAGACATTAATAGGTTGGAAGTCAATAAGACAACAGCATATAAGTTTGTCTACTATGGAGGCAGAATTCTCCTGTTTGTCATTGTTATGTACTGAATTAATTATGTATAAACAAATGATGAATGATATGGGTATAACTGTAAATTATCCTATAATTGTACATGAAGATAATCAGGCAGCAATTCAAATGGCCACAAATATTGCAGTAAAAACTAGGAGCAAGCATACGGATTTAAGGTACCTAAACGTTAGACAATCTGTAAAGAGTAAAATGATACAGCTGGAGTACTGCATGTCGGAGGACAATATAGCTGATAATTTTACTAAAGCCCAAGGTGCCATTAAGCACCTAGAGAGTTGTGAAAAGTATGGGTTTAGATTGTAAGGGTATTATATATTTATATCACCCAAAAGGGGAGAATGTTGGGTATATGGATACACCAACTAGGTTTGGGTGAATAAATATATAAACCAAGGTTTAAGTGTTTGTAGCTTTAAGCACCAAACTGCAATGTAATTAGATAATTAAGGGTGCGGTTACAAGCGGCAATAAAAGGCAGTAAGAGAAACGTGACACTGGTCTGGCCCTGCTGCTCCCTGGTCTCCCTGGTCTCTCTGCTCTCTGCTCTGCCTGCTGCTTACTCCTGTTTGAGACATCTGCTTGTTACTGTTTGCTGGCTACTGTGCTGGATACCGTTTCTGTTGAACAAAAGGACTATTCCCTTGGTGAGCTGATATCATGTGAATACTCAGCATTGTCTTCGAGAAAAAGGTATCGGGAGGAGAAGATTTACAAGCAGATAAGGACATATTACTGACTATTACTGGACTAAGTTACTGGATGGATATATTTGTGAATGACATATGGACTGATTGACAATGCTTAAACTCTGAATGGATTAAACAACTATTTAAAACTACAAACAGTTTTTGTCTCCAGTGTGTGTATACTCTTGGGCCCAGCCTCTCTCATTTGGCTGCCTGGCTTGACTGCTGCTGCACACTCTGCTTGGGGGTTTGTCCCCAATCACTAACAAATGGCACTGAAAAAAGTGACTTATGACCATTTTTCACACTTACATCTGTTGCAGCATCTCCAGTCATGAGACGCCAGGCGAGGAAATGCGTGCCTCGATGTGAGTGATGTTGAGTTGGCCATGCCCAGCCAAAAACATGATCACCAAGCCACGCCCACCAATTAAGCCACGCCCACAGAACCGGTTGTTTAAAAATTTGAATCCCACCCCTGGTAACCATGGTACATGCTTTGTGTCAAATCCAACCAAATTTTGCTAACCTAAAACCTCGGTGTTCTCTGAACTTAGTTGTTTTCTTGCAGACATCTCATAACCAAACTAGGTAACGTTATCATTGCTAGTGCACTAGTACCTAGCACACTAGTAATGATGATATTACCTAGTCTGGTTAATGAAACATCTGCAAGAAAACAACTAAGTTCAGAGAGCAACTTGTAGCATTTTCCTTGATTGCTAAAACTCTCTCTCTCTCTCTCTCTCTCTCTCTCTCTCTCTCTCTCTCTCTCTCTCTCTCTCGTAATTCCAGGAAACCATAAAAAAAATGGTATTGATCAAGTTGTACAAAAGAGTCAAAGAAAAATGATAATGGTAATTCAACAATATTTACTTATGGGGGAAAGAGGAGGAAAAATACTCTGAATTGTGATGTCCACAACTTCTTGAGCCGTATCCTAAAATACATTTTTCATGGGACAGGTGTGAAAATAGTTGATGAGCAGATTTTTTGTTTGTGCCTTCAACTTGCAAAGGTCTTCACTTGAGAAATATAAATTTAGCAGAAATGGCCAAGTTAGTGGATGGCTTTCAGGAGCTGTTTAACACCTAGGAAACAGAGCCTGGATAGCTCAGTCGGTAGAGCATCAGACTTTTAATCTGAGGGCCCAGGGTTCAAGTCCCTGTTCAGGCGGTAGAATTTTTTTCCCCATTTCTTTCTCAAAGGGTCTTCAAACTTGACGGCTACAAGACTTGTGGACTTCAACTCCCATAACTCCTCCTCCAGTCATGTTAGCTCAGGAATTCTGGGAGTTGCCAAGTTTGAAGACCCTTGCTTTACATTAATTCTTACCTTAGTGCACTGTCTCTTTTCAACAATAACCCATTTCTGAGAAGGACTATAAAAAGCCAAGGAGTAGAGATGTACAATGACTAATTTTGGGGCTTGGAACCATAAGTTTTCTGTTTCTTCCCCTTGTTAAATAACCTTTTTGCTTTAGTTTACCTATGAAGCTTGTAACTAATGTGCAAGCAAGCTAGGCTGCACTTGAATAGAAATAGAATTGGGAGAGCATATTTATGTTTGCTTTTTTTTAAACCAAAGTTGTTTCTTTTTTAATGTGTTGGAAGGAATATCCTTCTGGTTCAGTTCCAAGCCTGGAAGAAGGCATTGGAAACAAAATGGAGGCTGGAGGCTGATTGGAAAGAGAGTACATTGATTGATTAACAGAACCACAAGTTTGTAGTTCTGGTGCATCTGACCACATGGAGTTGAGAGTGAGGGGTTTTTATACCTTCTCTTGGGCTTTGTACTTGAGCTTCCTGTTCCTGTGCAAGAACATGTATTCCATTGGCTGTCGTCAAACTCCCATGGGACTATGTCCTAGATGTTTGTCTGAGCTACGTTTAGTTGAAGTTTGGCTGATGCAATGAAGGGGCTTGCTGGGCAATTCTATTGTGGGTGAGGGCTAATTCTATCCTTGTTGGGTGAGGGTATTGCTTATGAATAAAGCTATCAATCTCTATCTCTTAAGTGCTGACATCTGCTGTGGGCTATTAAGGAAGGTGGGGGCTGCTTTCTGTCTCCAAAAGCATGTTTCCCTTTTTAGGAAAATATGATGCTGCCTTTTTAATATTTCTCAAATACTTCATTCTTCTTGGAGAGGGTTTGTTGCTAACTTTCTAAAAATGAAATAACTGTTCTTTTAAGTGTCTAAACTTCGAAGCCATAGCTTTGGGGATGATTCTAAACACCAATAAAATGCAGGAGATAAATTTTACTAATAAATAAATGTATGGAAAGTCTTATGAAAATCAACAGGGATGGTTTGAATTTATTCTGGTTGACCTGTAGGGCTGTTCTAAGCAGGCAGAAGTGAGTTTGGTCCCTTTGTATGATCTTGGTCACCACAATTGTTCAGTAAATCACTGCAGTTATTAAATTAGTAACATGATTAGTAACACAAGAAGGATTCATATGTACAGCTAGTCCACAACTAATGGAAGGAAGAGGAAGGGAAGGGAAGGGAAGGGAAGGGAAGGAAAGGAAAGGAAAGGAAAGGAAGAGGAAGGGAAGGGAAACAGAAAGGGAAAGGAAAGGAATGGAAAGGAGGAAAAGAAAGGAGTGGAAAGGAGGAAAGGTAAGGAAGGGGAGGGAGGAACATAGGGAGAAAGGCAAGTTGCTTTCCTAAAATGCAACGTAGCAGCCACACATACTGAAAATCTCCTCTTGAGAAAAGGTTGTTCCCTCAAATCCTAATCATGATCACTCGCAGTCTCTGTAAGCAGAATGAAAACTAATAGTATCAATCCCATCATCGGTATCAGCAGCCCGGCTAGCTCAGTCGGTAGAGCATGAGACTCTTAATCTCAGGGTCGTGGGTTCGAGCCCCACGTTGGGCGCAGAATCTTTTCTTTTTGTTCCTCTCTGGACATTTAAAATCCTTATCTTCAGGAGACTCACTCGTTCGGTAGAAATACGTGGTATTGCAGCCTTGGACTTCACGCTAAGTTTCTCCAAGTTTGATTTCCTGGTCCAAAAACAAATGGAATATATAATGATATATGTATGCTGATATATATTTTTTTAAATAAATTATGTTTATCTTGTTTTAGGCTTGGGTGTTCACCATCTCTGCCGTCCATTGGTTAAGGACGATTGGGGGAAGGGATCTGGCGATGCATTGCGGGCTGTAATGAAATCTGAATCGCAAGGCGGAATTTTAGATTTATCCCCAACGCTGTTTATTACAACTGGCAAGGGAGCGGGTGCCAAACCACTTACAAGACCGAGGGACCTAAAAAAAACCCACCCACACACACACTCAACGGAAAGGCAAAGAATATTTTTATTAGAAGGTATAAGACAGGAACTCTTACGGGTCCGTTTGGATGGCCAGTTTGGGGAAAGCTAGACCGGTCCTTCCCCACGTACCTGAGAATACTTGTAGTATAGAATTTCTATTTTTAGGCAAAGGGGTCCTTTCAGTCCGTTGTTACGGGAGATGGAACGTTGGGACAATGGGGGGACGTGTCCTTGAGCGAAGATGGAACATTGAGGCTTCTCACCTGGTTACTATGTTGCAATTCGTTTCTTAGGAATTGCAACAAGGATGTAAGGTGAGCGAAGCGTCTAAGGTTTGAATATTTATTTATTGTTGCATTTCTTTCTCGCTCTGGGGCTGTTCTAGGTTCTTCTTACCATAAAGAAACGAAAAGAAGCATGTAAGCATAACGGTTGTAAATTAACGGAACAATAGAATAAATAATGAAAAAAAAGCAATATGAGAATAAAAGGCGGCCGGGCGTGGAAGAGGGAAAGAGCGGGGTATAGTAGTACGGTGATATGGTAGGCATGCTTTATTAATATCTTTCTTGGGAGAGAAGTTGCTGTTAGTGTTCTTTTTCATTTATAATTTTAGATTTATTTGAGTGGTTGCTTTTGTAATTTTCCTTCATTGCATCCCACCCAGAGTTTAGATTTGATGGCTAGCAAATAATCATCTCTCTAGGGCTAGAGGTAGCCTTTTAGCTCACAGAAATAAGGGTCCCTCAAGTCAAATTTGGCTTCCCGAGAAATACATGCATATTCCAAACAGCTTTTTTGGGATGGAAGATGGGAACCGCTGCCATTCAACATTACCAGGTTCAGCTCTTCTTTCTCAGAAAAGCAGAAAAACATTTTAGAGACGAATAGGTTTTTGCGGATGTCTCAAAGCAGTACGGGGGCGGGGGGAAGCTACCCTTGGCAGCGGTGGGATTCGAACCCACGCCTCCGAAGAGACTGGAGCCTTAATCCAGCGCCTTAGACCGCTCGGCCACGCTACCACGCATGTAGAAAAGATACAGGTGGCTTGGGAATTCGGGGACTCGAAATCCATGTTTTAAAAAGTTGCCAAATTTGAACACTACTTGATTTTTCAAGGATGTCTTGTCCCAAAGGTGCTTTTTCAGGAGGCAACTGGATTTCCTCGTTTCTTTTTTCTTGTGAAGACGTTTCGCTTGTCATTCAAGAAGCTTCTTCAGCTCTGACGGGACAGTGGAGAATGGAAGCTTCTGTCAGAGCTGAATAAGCTTCTTGGATGAGAAATGAAACGTCTTAAAAAAAAACAAAAAACAAACCTGAAAGTCCAATTGCCTCCCGAAAAAAAAGCACCTTTGGGACAATTATGACCTGCATGACTGAGAATCTCTACAGACTTCAAGGATGTCTTGATATCCCATCCAAGCCTCAGCATCAGGACCACCACGGCTTACGTATATAAGAAAGATATTTCGAATTTTTGAAACGTTTAAAGAACCCGGCTTAAAAAGAGATAAACATTCTTGATCAGAGCAGGAGAAAGTTAAGGGCAGAGAGGAGGAAACCAGGCTGCGTGAAATAATAGTTACTCCGATTGAAAGCAGCGATTGAAATCTCAACAGGAAACCAGAGGGGGGAGGCGGACTCCAGATTTGGGCGCGAGATTCAAATTCAGAAAATATATTTTGTTCGAAAAGAGCCAATGGGGAGATAGCGCGCCAGGTATAAAATTCTCCAGGAAGAGCACTCGACTCCTCCAGACTTCGTTTCTTCGGCAAGGATGGCTCGCATCCAGCAAACGGCTCGCAAGTCGATAATGGTGTAGGCGTGTCCTGCTTGGAGGGTGGAAAGAGGTTGGACGAGATAACCTACAAGGTACCTTCTAACTCTGCTAACCCGTTACATTGACACGTGGTTAGTATTCTGGGCCTCGCCTCCTTTTCTAATTCTGACCAATCCCCGACGAATCCCGAACCTCCGAACTCGTCTTTCTTTCCCAGCCAATCGAGGAGAGCGAACCGGCTTTAAAAGGAGGGCCGCGAAAACGCGCTTCGCTTCATTCGAATCCGGCGTGGAGGAGTTAAAGTGACGGAGCGCTTAGAGGAAGGATGGCTCGCACCAAGCAAACGGCTCGCAAGTCGACCGGCGGGAAGGCGCCCCGCAAGCAGCTGGCCACCAAGGCTGCGCGGAAGAGCGCGCCGGCCACGGGCGGCGTGAAGAAGCCTCACCGCTACCGGCCGGGCACCGTGGCCCTGCGCGAGATCCGCCGCTACCAGAAGTCGACGGAGCTGCTGATCCGCAAGCTGCCCTTCCAGCGGTTGGTGCGCGAAATTGCGCAGGACTTCAAGACCGACCTGCGCTTCCAGAGCTCGGCCGTCATGGCTCTGCAGGAGGCGAGCGAGGCTTACCTGGTGGGGCTCTTCGAGGACACCAACCTGTGCGCCATCCACGCCAAGCGCGTCACCATCATGCCCAAAGACATCCAGCTGGCCCGACGCATCCGCGGGGAGAGGGCGTAAGGACGCGCCGAGGCCCACCCAACCCCAAAGGCTCTTTTAAGAGCCCACTCACTTTTCTGCGGAAAGAGTTTGAAATCCGCCTGAGGGGGTCTCCCTTGTATTCGTCGCAAACTATTGAGTGTAAAATCTATCCAGCTGGGGGCGGGGTCGTGTCCCTGATAGAGATTTTTCTCACAAGCTTTTTAATGAGACCCTTTTGGAAAATTTGCTGAGGGTGTTTAATACACTAACTTGCGTTTTTACTGTGACCGCACTTCGTTGATGGATGGAGAGGTGGGAAAGCGGAGATGCCCCTGCAAAAGGTGACCACGGTGGGTTACTTTACACCTCAACCATGCTCCCAGTATCTTGACTGCCACGTACTGCCCTACGAAGGAACCCCAAATCGCCTAAGGTGTTGGTGATGCTGGGTTCCGACGGCCTTCGAAGTAGCAATGTTAATATTTAATATAATTGTTACATTAGTCAAATCTATGTAATTTAGTGTTAATACACATATTTGTATTAAGATAGTTATTCAGTGTTTCAATGTGCCATTCTAATGCCAATCGTAATATATGAACATGCATAGTAATGCCATCTTTCAACCTCTAGTTTTTTCATCTAATTGCTTTTATTCTATTATGTAAAAATATGTATGCTAATATTCCCCCTATTTATAGTTTCTACCTCTATTTGAGCTTCTAATCGGGCCATCACTACTAATCCTAGTGTTAATACTGTTTGTATTGAAATATAAATGCCATCATCACTCTGCTAAAATAATTCCCTCAACGCTGTCCAACTATTTACTAAGTCTGTATTACTTTTAATCTTCCCATCCTTCCTTTCACCATCTCCTCTCACTTATGACTGTATGACTGTAACTTTGTCGCTTGTATCCTTACAATTTATATTGCCTGTTTCCTAGTATGGTTGATTGCTTTTTGTACCCTATGACTATTATTAATTGTTGTACCTGATGATTCTTGAGTCTTTGACGAATGTATCTTTTCGTTTATGTATACTGAGAGCATTTGCACCAAGACAAATTCCTTGTGTATCTAATCACACTTGGCCAATAAAGAATTCTATTTAATCCTTCATTATTTAGTTATTCAATGTTTCAATGCGCCATTCTAGTGCCAATCACCATATTATTTAAGCATATATAATACCATCTTTCAACCTCTAATCTTTCCATCTAGTTAGTGCTTTTATTCTATTATATAAGTGTGTATTCTTATTTCTACCTCTATTCTAATTTTTAATCAGGCCACCATTAATCAGGCATTTTCTTTGTGTCCATCATCTCTTGTCCATTCGAATATTTCAATTCTTATCCATTTTTAACTTACCTCCCATACTCCTCTCATGGATCTTTGTTCTATCTACATCTATATCTTTACTATTCAGTCTAAATATGTCCATAATTATTCATTCAGCAGTAATTATTTCAACAGAAGTTCCACTAACCTCTATCTCAGTTCTATGGCTAGCACCCCAATTAGATTTAACATGGATGGATTCGGGGCTTTTAAATACTAAAACCACAGGGACTGCATGGTTGGCGCTGAGGGTATTTTTAGCAAGAATTCCTGCAGGGGGTTGGACTAAATGATCTTCAGATTCCCTTGCAGCTAATACACTTTTTAAATTATTATCCAACTGATTTTTGTACCTTAAATGTTCCTGAAGTATATTGTCTGCTCCATTTCTTCATGACTAACCCTGGGATAGTGGAAAGGGTTCAAGTCTTAAAAACAACGGAGCACACTCAAAGTCTTAGAAAAAAAACCCTTTGTATATATCTTTGTTCAAATGTAGGATTCGTTCTCCTGCCTACAACTGACTTTTCCTCTTCTTCCCCATTTCTCTTTCCTTTATTCTCCTTCATTTATAATTTACTAACAAGACTGCAAGAAAGTGTGGCATAGAGAACTCCATGTTATTCACACAGTAAATAACTGGTTTTATTACACTTTGGATTTTTTTTTAATCATTAGGAATTGTAACAGTAGAAATATTTAAAGCAGTCAGTAAACTTAATAAAAGGATTGTTTTTAATGGTTTGCTAGAGAGGCAGCTTGGAAAAATGCCATTTTTTGCTGTCCTAAAAAAACCCCCAAAGATCTGGAATTTCCTTTTGGAAAGCAAGGAAAAGAAAAAGGAGTTGCGTTGGCCGGGAATCGAACCCGGGTCAACTGCTTGGAAGGCAGCTATGCTCACCACTATACCACCAACGCTTCATGCGAGATAAGGTTTCTTTTGGGAAACATCTTTAGATCACAAGCACTTATATGCATATTTGTATTAAAAAATGTTAGGGAATTATCAAGACAGCAGATGGCGCTGTTCGTTCTGAAAAACATGTCAGTAACTTTCTCCTCCAATTTCCTTTTTTTCTTGCTGCAATTCAATGTTAATCGTACCCATCTTTAACCGAATTTCCTTGTTGAGGCTGACAATTGCAAAGAGTAACTAGTTAAGTTTGTAGTGACTGTAATAACATGGTTATTTATAGTAGTAAATGAAAAGTAGCCAGACATTTGCAACAACAGTGGTATTTGTTTTTTTTAATCACCAATTTAGATTTGGAAACTTTAGAAAAGTGAAGAAAAGATAACCATTCTTTTTTTTTTTTTGCCTAATAGCAAATACACAAGATTTCACTCTATGGAAAATCAAAAGAGGACAAAAAACTTAGAGTGAAACCTTTGACTTTTAGTTGACAAAAATTGCCCTTTCTTAGCATTTTAATTCAGCGTTTCTGAATGTCAGCAACTTTATGATGTATGCAGTATCATATAAGTGTGTACGTAAGCATATGCATAATTTATTTTTTTATTTATCATGTTTATGTAATATATATTGGAGGTGGTGTCCCTTTGAGAGCTGTTTGCAATGAAATTTCATTTTAATTATGCCAATTAGTGTACATTTAAAGTGACAATAAAGTTATTTTCAGTCTAAGTTCAGTTCCCACAATCTCCCAACTTGATGTGTTAGAGTTCACACAACATAAAGTTACTGAGATTGAAAAACATTGTTTTATTCTTTTCTGTTCACATCTACTGACTTTCATTCAGCTTGGAAAAAGTGAAGCATTTGGGTTACTTTTGATACATGGATGGGAGACCACCAGGAAATCCCAAGGTTGTAGATTTGATTGGAAATTGGAAAAAGCACCCCCTAGAAGACAGCACATTCTCATTCTGGGCATGAAACTGAACACGATTTAATGGATGATGTCTCTATCTTTTTGTCTACATTTGATTGTTTTCCATCCTTCAAGAATGTCAAACATTTTTTAAAAACTTCATCTTGCCTTGGAGAATAAACATATAATAATAATAGGATTATTTTATTTTCAAGCAAAAGGAACTCAAATGGCCTTTTCAATACATGCAATACACCATATGTAGGGAACTATTCTAAGAAGGAGAAGGACCAGGGGTAATATGAGAGCAGTCATCCAGTACTTGAGGGGTTGCCACAGAGATGTGGGGTTTGATCTATTATCCAAAGAATGTGAAGGCAGAAACAGGAAGTAGCAGGTGGCAGATCATCCAGGAAACATCCAACCTAGAAATAAGGAGGAATTTCCTGACGGAACAACCAATCAGTAGAACTAGTGCATCTCAAAGTTGTGGTTGCTCCATCACTTGAGGATGGAGCCATTTGTCCGGAATACAGATTAAGGAAGGGACCTTGTCGGTCATCTAATCCAACCTCCCCACCCAAGCAAATCCTACCCTATTTTTGACAGATGGTAGTCCAGTCTCTTCTTGAAAGCTTCCAGTGATGAAGCTCCCACAACTTCCAAAGGAAAGCTGTTCTATTCTATTCTACTCTACTTTCTATTCTAATCTATTTTCTATTTCATTCTATTCTATTCTATTCTATTCTATTCTATTCTATTCTATTCTATTCTATTCTATCCTATCCTATCCTTTCCCCTTTCCTATTATATTCCATTCCCTTCCTTCCTTCCCTTCCCTTCCCTTCCCTTCCCTTCCCTTCCTTCCCTTCCCTTCCCTTCCCTATTCTATTCTATTCTATTCTATTCTATTCTATTCTATTCTATTCTATTCTATCCTATCCTATCCTTTCCTTTCCTTTCTTCCTTTCCTTTCCTTTCCTTTCCTTTCCTTTCCTTTCCTTTCCGATTCCCTTTCCTATTATATTCCCTCTCCTATTCTATTCTATTCTATTCTATTCTATTCTATTCTATTCTATTCTATTCTATTCTATTCTATTCTATTCTATTCTATTCTATTCTATTCTATTCTATTCTATTCTGTTCTGTTCTGTTCTTTCGTTTCCCCTTTCCTATTCTATTCCCTTTCCTATCCCATCCCATCCCATCCGATTGCACTCCGCTGCATTCCATTCCATATATTTTCTACTCTTCTCTACTCCACTCTATACTCTACTCTCTATTTTCTGTTCCATTCCATGTATTCTATTCTGTTCTGTATGTTTTCTAATTATTCCCAGATAAGAGAACCAAATACAAAGAAAAGCAAAAGGAGGTGTACATTTTGAGACTTGAAAGTGAAACTCTTAGTCATTAATTTTGTTTTTCCCCTGTTTATTTTAAATCCCGCAACTTCTCCAAATCGTTCTAGTTCTTCTAATAAGTTGTGTCCTTTTTCTATGGGCTCCTCCAGAAAAAAAACCAAATCATCCGCGAAAGCCTGTACTTTATATTCTTCTGATTTGATCCTCAAACCTCTAATTCTCAAATTTTGCCTAATGTACGTCAGAAGAGATTCTAGAGCGAATATGAAAAGCAGAGGGGAGAGAGGGCAACCCTGTCTTACCCCTTTTTCTATTTTTATCGGGCCAGTTTGTTCCCCATTTATTAGAATGTTTGCCTGTTGAGTGTGGTAAATTGTAGTGATGACATTTTCAGATCTGGTGCCAAGATTCATATTATATATTTTTTGAATTAAGAAATGCCAATTTAAATTGTCGAATGCTTTTTCAGCATCCAAGAACATAAATGCAAATTGTTTTTCCGGGTGGGCTTCATAGTATTCTGAAATGTCTATCACTGTTCTTAAATTATTCTTAATTTGTCGAAATGGGAGAAATCCATTTGATCTTCATGGATATAAGTGTTTAAAACCTGTTTTAATCTATTGGCTATTATAGAAGAGAATAATTTATAATCTGCATTCAGGAGCGAAATTGGTCTATAATTATTAATAAGTCTGTGGTCAAGGTCCTCCTTCGGGATCAGCGAAATTAAGGCTCCCCTCCACGAGTCCGGCATCTTGGCTGCTAACAGTACCTCATTAAATACATCCAGCATCAGTGGTCCAATTTGTTCTATGATAATTTTATAAAGTTCTACCGGTATCCCGTCTGGTCCTGGTGCTTTATTGTTACTTTGCTTCTCTATTGCTGACTTCAGTTCGGACCATGTTATATTTTGGTTTAATAATTCTATCTCTTCCTCTCCAATTGCTTTGTCATTCGCTTCCTCTAGGTATTTCATTATTTTATCCTCAGAGACTTCTTCTTTTTGTATAATTTCCCAAAGTAATTAGAAGTGATCTCTTTTTCTTCTCTATCTCCTCTTGCATATTGCCCCCTCATCCATTAATTGGTGTATCAATCTTTTTCTTTCGTTTTCTTAAGTTTGTGGGCTAACCATCTCCTGGCTTGTTTGCATGCTCAAAGTAGATTTGTTTAGTCATTTTCAGACTAATCTCCAATTTTTCTTGTTCCAGTAAATTTAGTTTGTGTTTAGTTGTTATTAACTGGTTCTGTATTCTTTGGTTTTTGGGGTTCTTTTGTAATTGGGTTTCTAAATCCTTAATTTCTTGTTGTGTTACTTTGTTGGGCATACTTTCTTTTATTTCTCATAGCATTGTAAGAGATTGTTATTCCTCTTATAAATGCCTTTAATGTGTCCCATATATTTTGTTTCGAAGTTAGATCATTATTATTTTCCTTTAAGAAGAAGTTCAGTTCTTCTTTCAATTTATTAGTATATTCTTCTTCTTTTATTAAATGAGTGTTAAAAGTCCATCTTTTCTTTGGTTTTCTTCTACCCCTCCAGGTTATTTGAATTGGGTTGTGGTCAGCCCAATCATTTGGTAAGATTTCGCTATCTTTGATTTCATTAAATAATTCACCATTTATCCAAGCCATATCTATTCTTGTCCAAATTTTGTGTGGGTTAGAATAATAAGTAAACTGTTCTTTTTGGGGATTTAATTTTCTCCAGATATCTACCAGATTCATTTCATTCAACATATCCTTACATGGCTTAGAGAATTCTCTATTTCCTTTTTGTTCTTACTCCTATTACTATGATCCTTCCGATAGTCAGCAATAGAGTTAAAATCGCCAATCAGAATAATATTACCATTTTCAAATTCTGTTATTTTTTGATGGAGATGTTTAAAAATTTACCTTGATCATCATTTGGGGCATAGATTACTACCAGTAAGAGTGTAATGCCATTAATCGAGATTTGTACCACCAGAGTTCTTCCTTCAGGGTCCGCCCAGATTAACTCCGCTTTTAAGTCATCTCTCACATAGATTGCAATACCTTTCTTTTTGTGTTTATCAGCTGGTGCTGTAAATAATTTTCCCAGTTTCGGACAATCTAGGAATTTCTCCTCACTTTTCCTAATGTGTGTTTCTTGTATGCAAATTATATCAACATTTTGTTTTATTAGTTTGGTTAGAATCCTTTTCCTTTTAGCTCTTGAATTTAAGCCGTTTATATTAATGGAAAGAATTTTCCTTCCTTCGTCCATTTACTTAAGTCTGCCTCGCTTTTTGTCTCGTAACTCTCACGGCTCTCTTCTTGTGATTGATATGGAGTTGTTTCTTCTTTTCTCGTTGTAAGTTGTCTTTCCCTTGAATTTGGACAGGTCTTTCTTCTTTGTTCCTGTGGCGGTTACGATCTTCCTGCATATTCCTTTGGATTTTCTCCCTAGTGAATTGATCCTCCGTGGTTGTTAGCTGTTCTAGGAAGTTTTGTGCTTGTTCTATTGAATCTATTTTAATTTTTCTTCCCTTCCACGATATTAGCATCCCTTCTGGGATTAGCCATTTAAATGAGATTTCATTTTTATTTAAGTAATTGGCTAAAAATTTATATTCTTGCCTTATGGCCCTCACTTTTCTTGGAATCTGCTTGAGAATTATGATCTCTTTGCCCTTATATAATATTCTCTCATCTCTGGCCTTTCTATGTATTAGGTCTCTCATGCATCTTCTTGAAAAGCGGATATGGATCTCCCTTGGGCAATTGTGACGCCTTGCATAACTGGTGTTCACCCTATAGATTTCATCAAATTCCTTGAGTAAGTCATCTTTCTCTTTTTCAGCTAGTTCAGCCAACAAACCTGCCATTAATTGTTCTAATTCTTCATTTTTGGATTCCTCCACGTTTTGGAACCTTAAGTATGCAGCTGCTCTGTCCATCTCAAGTTGGACCAAGGAATCTTCCATTTCTCTATTTACATTTTTTTTTTTCATATAAATTTTATTGAATTTACAATTAAAAAAATAACATAACAACATTACATAAGAAACAGGGAGAGAAAAAGAAGAAAGGAAGAAGAGAAAGAGAGAGGAAAAAAAAACAAAAACGCTCGGTCTTGCGACCGAAAAAGGAGAAGAAGAATTTTATACTTCTTCTTCTCCTTTTTCGGTCGCAAGACCGAAGGAAAAAAAAACAAAAAACAAAAAACAAAGAGACGGAAGAAAAAAGAAAATACGTTAAAACCAGACAAATATTCTTTTTGACAGTCTACAAGATCCAATTCTCCTACCTTACTTTAAATATACACATCTTATCGCTATTTATGGATATTTATGCTTATTTATGCTCATTGAACAGTTTATCTCTGATATAACCAATTATACCATGCATTCCAATTATTATCAAATGCTGAAGACTCTTTATTTTTAAGAGCTATGGTTAAATTGTCCATTTCTGCGCAGTCACATATTTTCTGAATGACCAATTGATCTGTAGGTAAACGGGATGATTTCCAGCACTGGGCAAATGCTAATCTGGCCGCAGTTAGAATATGAATTATTATGTATTTCGCCTTTTTAGGAAAATGTTTATCAGAGATCCCTAGTAGGAAGAACTCTGGTTTGTATTCAATTTGATCTTTGGTTATCTCCTCCAGCCATTTTCTAATTTTTGCCAGTATTTCTGGGCTTCTTTACAGGTCCACCACATATGAAAGTAGGTTCCCTCTATGTTTTTACATTTCCAACATTTTGGACTAGAGTTTGGGTTCATTTTCGCTAACCTCGAAGGGGTAAGTGCCATCTATATAACATTTTATACATATTTTCTTTGTACGCGCATGGATTTCGTAATCTTAATAATTCTATTCCAGATCTTTTCCCATTCTGTTAATGTAATGCTTCTTCCAATATTCCTACTCCACATTATCATGTTCCCTTTCACTATCTCTTGCTCTAATTCTACCTCCAATAAATATTTATAAAATTTAGAAATATTCTTTTATTTGATCCTAATAAGATTTTATCTAGGTGTTGTAATTTGCTATAAATTCCAAACTCTTTGATATCTTGTTTGTATCTACTATGGATTTGTATATATAACCACTGATCAATTTTAAATCCCTGTTCCTGTAAGTCCTGTCGAGTTCTTAGTTTCCCTAAAGGATCTAATAAATCTTTATATTTAGTCATTTTTGTTATATCCAAATTGTTGGGATGAACCATTGCCTCCATTGTTGAAAGCCAAATCGGAATTTTTAAATAATGTTTTTTACATATTTTTTTCCAATTAGTTAATAGTGAATCTCTAATAAGATGTCTATGAAAGTACGCCTGTTTAGTTTCCCCACATCCCATAGAAATGCGTGCCATCCTCTCTGAAGGTCGTGCCCTTCCAAGGCTAGAGTTCTTTTATTCCGTAAATTGACCCAGTCTTTTAACCATAGTAAGTTGGCTGCCCAATAATATAATTCCCAGTTTGGAAGCGCTAGCCCACCTCTACTTTTTGCATCTTGTAAGGCCTTAATACTGATTCTAGCTTTTTTCCCTTGCCAAATAAATTTAAGAGTTACCTTATTTATATCATCAAAAATTTTTTTTGGTAATTTTATTGGGATTGTCTGGAATAAGTAAAGAAGTTTTGGTAAAATGTTCATTTTGATTGTGGCAATCCTGCCCAGTAAAGAAAGCTGCAACTTATTCCAGGTTTCTAGATCTTTCTTAATTTGCTGTAACAGTTTATCATAATTATTCTCTTTGAGTGATTTACTATGTGGTGTTAACCATATGCCTAAATATTTGACCTTTTTTGTTGCCTGTATCCCCATGGTTTTTTCTAATTCTTTCCTCTGGTTCTCTGTTAGATTTTTAGTCAGTAATTTCGTCTTATTTCTGTTGATCTTTAGTCCTGCTACTGAACCATATTGTTCTAGTTCTTTTATTAGATTATGTCCTTTCTCCATGGGATCCTCTAGGAAGAAAACCATATCGTCTGCAAACGCCTGTAATTTATATTCCTCTGCCTTGACCCTAACCCCTTGAATTTCAGGATTTTGTCTTATCCGCGTTAACAATGATTCTAAAACAAATATAAATAAGAGGGGTGAGAGAGGGCAACCCTGTCTAACGCCCTTTTCAATGCTTAGTGGGCCTGTTTGTTCACCATTAATTAGTATATTGGCTTGTTGGGTATTGTAAATTGTTGTGATAATATTCTCGAATTTAGTGCCCAGATTCATGTTATAGATTTTTTGTATTAAGAAGTGCCAATGTACAGAACCCAAATACTGAATGGTGATTTGGGATAATATATTTAATATTGTGCATCAACAAAAACAAATACTTAGAGAGATGACATCCACAACAACTATGGCCTTAAAAACAGGAAAGAAGGCTATCCCGACCCTATCGACTACGTTGACAGCTACCCCACCAACATCTCAAAAAACTATCGAGGAGTCTTTAATAGGGGAAAAGCAGCCCAATGTCCCCAATATTAATATACAAACTTCCATATTAGCCTTGCAGGAAGCTATATCTAAAATGCAAGAAATGATGGTTAATAATCACAAGGAAACTAGAGCAGATATAAGCGAATTGAAAGATGAGATGGGGAAAATGAAGGCTGAAATGAAAGTGGATATAGCGAAGGTGGAGGGTAAGATAGGGTCTCTACAGCAGGCCATGGAGAGAAACGAAGTGAAAATAAAAGATATAGAGAGTAGAACAACACGCATGGAGTCTAACTTTGAAAGGATGGATGAGGAATTTAAAAATGTACTTAGAGAAACGGAAGACTCTCTGATCCAACTCGAGATGGACAAAGCAATGGCGTATTTAAGATTCCAGAATGTGGCGGAAGCCAAAAATGAAGAATTGGAACATCTGATGGCAGAAATATTGGCTGAATGGCTAGGAAAGGAAAAAGATGATCTAATTAAAGAGTTTGATGAGGTATATAGGGTTAGCACAAGCTACGCCAGGCGTAACAACTGTCCAAGAGAAATTCATATCCGCTTCTCTAGGAGATGTCTGAGGGATTTAATTTTGAAAATGTCTAGGGAGGAAACAATATCATATAAGGGCAGAGAAATTAGGATTTTAAAACAAATTCCAAAGAGAGTGCGGATGATAAGACAAGATTATAAATTTTTAGCTAATGATTTAAATAAAGAAGGAATCCATTTTAAATGGTTAATCCCGGAAGGGATGTTAATTACATGGAAAGAGAGGAAAATCAAAATAGAATCGATAGAACAGGCCCAAGTTTTTCATCAACAGCTCACAGATAAGAATAGTCAACCCACCAAAGAAGAACCTAAAACAAGACCACAGGAGGTCCGATATTATCACAGAACCCAAAAGGAACAACTTTCTCCAATTTCAAGAAGTGATAATCCACAACATGGGAGAGAAGAGCAAATCCCACAACAACAACAACAAGAGAACCGAATCATTACTAGGCAAAAATCTAAGCAGAAGTAGATAAATGGTGGAGGGGAAGAAGTTGCTCTCCATCAATATAAACGGATTAAATTCATTATTAAAAAGAAAAAGGATATTCTCAAAACTTATTCAACATAACGCAGATATAATATGTCTTCAAGAGACACATATTTCGAAGAATGACGAAAGACATCTAATTTGTCCAAAATTAGGTAAACTTTTACAGCACCGGCCGACCAACACAAGAAAAAGGAATTGCAATTTATGTAAAACAAGATGTAAAGGCAGAACTAATCTGGTCGGATCCCAAGGAAGAACTCTGGTTATACAAGTTTGGATAAACCACATCACATTTTTACTTGTAGCAATCTATGCCCCAAATGATGACCAGGGGAAATTTTTTAAACACCTTCACCAAAAAATAGTAGGCTTTGAAAAAAAGAAACATTTGCTTGATTGGCGATTTTAACTCCATTGCAGACTACCAGAAAGACCATAGTAATATGGGGAAAAACAAGAAGGGGAAAAGGGAACTCTCTGCAGCATGTAAGGAAATGTTGAGAGAGTTAAATTTAAAAGATCTATGGAGGGAACGGAATCTTGAAGGAAAACAATTTACATATTATTCTAACCCACATAAGATTTGGACCAGAATAGATATGGCTTGGATGGATTTGGACTTGGCTAATGAAATAAAAGAAATCAAAATTCTACCGAATGAATGGGCTGATCATAACCCAATACAGCTAATTTGGAGGGATAGGAGACGAATAAAAAAAAGATGGACATTAAATAACCAAATTGTAAACGAAGAAGAGTATATTAATAAACTGAAAGAGGAGCTAAATTATTTTCTAAAAGATAATAATAATGAAACAACTTCAAAACAGAACATTTGGGATACTATGAAAGCAATTATAAGAGGCACAACAATTTCCTATAATGCTATGAGAAACAAGAGAATTTATGCCCAACAAAACGCAGCGTTACAACAACAAATCCAAGACTTAGAAACACAATTACAAAAACTCCTAAGACCCAAGGACTACAAAATCAGTTAATACTAGCCAAACATAAGCTGAATTTAATTGAACAAGATAAAATAGAAGTTAGCTTGAGAAGGTCCAAACAAAATTATTTTGAACACGCCAATAAACCAGGAAGATGGCTATCTTATAAACTTAAAAAGAAAAAGAAAAGAGATTGATACACCAATTAATAGATGAGAAAGGCATCCCACAACATGAGATTGAGAAGAAAAAGGATATTATATTAAACTATTTCCAAAGATTATATAAAAAGAAGAAATCAATGAGGATAAAATAAGAACTTATCTGGAGAATACGAATGATAAAACAATAGGGGAAGGAGACAAAGAATTACTAAATAAGGATATTACATGGTCTGAGTTAAAATCTGCAATGGAAAATCAATGTAATAATAAATCCCCTGGTCCAGATGGGATTCCAGTAGAATTATATAAAGCCACATTAGATTTAGTAGGGCCTCTGATGCTGGAAGTGTTTAACGAAGTACTTTGGCTGCCAAAATGCCAGACTCATGGAGGAGGCGTTGATTGCGTTAATTCCGAAGGAGGATGTGGATGCCAGATATATCAACAATTATAGACCAATCTCACTTTTAAATGCCGATTATAAATTATTTACCTCAATTATTGCGAATAGAGTAAAACAAGTATTAAATTTATACATTCATGAAGACCAAAATGGTTTCCTTCCATTCCGCCAAATTAAAAACAATTTAAGAACCGTTATTGACGTCTTAGAATATTATGAAGCTCATCCAGAGAAACAATTTACACTCTTGTTTCTAGATGCGGAGAAAGCATTCGATAACCTACATTGGCACTTCTTAATACAAAAAATCTATAACATGAATCTCTATTTACATTTTTAAAATCTTCCTCAGTCCTTTCTAGGTTTCTCTCCGCTTGTTCCGTCCTCTTCTCTATTTCTTTTATTTTTAATTCAGTTCTTTCCATGGCCAATTGCATTGTCCCAACCCTATCTTCAACTCTCTGTATATCTACTCTCATCTCCTCTTTTAATTTACTCATTTCTTCTTTCAGTTCGCTAATATCTGCTCTGGTCTCATTATGATTCCTAATCATAATCTCCTGCATTCTAGACATTGATTCTTGCATTAATTCTTGCAGGGATAATAATGTCGCTTGTAAGTTGGCATTAGTAACAGTTGGTTGTTTTTCTCCTACCAAGGAGAAACATCATGGTTAAAAAGCCCTTTGACTGAACTTGATGGTCTTTAGAAGCATGTCACTTGAAACTATGCACTGCCTGCCAAAATAAACAACTCCTTGGCTTCAAGTTCGTCTAGTTTATGAATCAAAGGAGAAAATTTTTAACAGCTGGCTCGTTGGTCTAGGGGTATGATTCTCGCTTTGGGTGCGAGAGGTCCCGGGTTCAAATCCCGGACGAGCCCTTTTTTCCCCCCTTTTTACATTTTCAGATCCATCCATGTTTTATTTGAGGACAAAGACAGCTGCACCAACCACTGAAATAACTATCCAGCTTTATAAAGGGACACAGTTGTTGGAAGATCTGTACATTTGTATAAACTGTATTTGTATAAACAGTTTTAACAGATTAACAGAGTTGGAAGGGACCTTGTAGGTCATCTAGTCCAACCCCCTACTGAAGCAGGAAACCCTACACTATTTCTGACAAATGGCAGTACAGTCTCTTCTTGAAAGTCTCAAGTGATGGAAGCTCCCACAACTTCCAAAGACAGAAGCTGTTCCTTTGGTTGATTGTTCTCACTGTCAGAAAATTTCTCCTTATTTCCAGGTTAAATCTCTCCTTGTTCAGTCTGGCCTACAGGTGCTTTAGAAAATAGCTTGACCTGTGGCAGCCCCTCAAATACTGGAAGACTGCTATCATGTCTCCCCTGGTCCTTCTCTTCACTAGACCAGCCATGCCCAGTTGCTGTAATCATTCTTCATATATTTTAGCCTCCAGTCCCCTAATCATCCTGGTTGCTCTTCTCTGTACTTTTGGATGCAGTAGTCTAGGTGTGGTCTTACTAAGGCTTTGAGTGGTATTAGTACCTCCCTTTGATCTTGATTGTGTCCCTCTATTAATGCAACTTAAATTGCATTGGCTTTTTTGGCTGCTGCCATAAACTATTGGCTCATATTTAACTGGTTGGAATGAATGGATTAACCGGAATTAATGAAATACTTATTGTAAATTTCAAAATTTCAAAAACAAACAAGCAAACACACAAAACATATCTTGCACCATGTAAGCATAATTATGAAATTAAAGGAAAAGATTCGATCACAGCTTGATTTAAACAACTTTAATAAGAAATGCTTAGAGAAAATAAAGAAGGAAACTCAATTAAGAAACTGATTTAGAAAACTATAAGTATTGTTGCTAGAGTGTTTCCTATTTTGTAGTTTACCTTCCATGTGGGCTCTTGGAAATAAACTTCCTCATCTTCAAGTACAGGTAGTCCTCAACTTACAGCCACAATGGACCTCAAAATTTATACTGCTGTGAGATAGATATTTGTTAAGTGAGTTTTGGCCATTTTATGACTTTTTCTGCCATCGCTGTTAAGTGAATCATGGCAATTGTTAAATTAGTCACACGGTTATTAAGTGAGCCTGGTTCCCCATTGACTTTGCTTGTCAGAAGGTCGCAAAAGCAGATCACATGACTCCGCAACCATCATAAATACGAGTCAGTTGCAAAACAATCTGGATTTTGATCACATGACTACAGGGATACTGCAATGGCCATAAGTGTGAAACACGCATAACAGTCCTAATTCACTTCTTCCAATGCCACTGTAACTTTGAATACCATTTTGTCACAATTGTCTAGGTGAATCATTGCAGTTGTTAAGTTAGTTACACGTTTGTGAAGTGAAGCTGGCCTCCCCATTGACTTTGCTTGACAGAAGGTTGCCAAAGAGGATCACATGACCCCAGGACTCTGCAACCGTCATAAGTATGAATCAATGGCCAATTTTGAATTTTGGATCACGTGACCACAGGGATGCTGCAATTGCCATAAAGTGTGAAAAATGGTCATAAGTCACTTTTTCCTGTGACCTTGTCACTTTGAATGGTCACTAAATGGACCGTTGCAAGTCGAGGGCTCCCTGTAGCACCACCAGTGACTTTTTCTATCACCACTGAAATGCGGACCAGATTTTCCTTCCAACAATGTTTTTGCAGTAAATTGCCTCACAATCAGGAGGCTATTGAATTCGATCCCAGGCAGGTATTTCTCTCTCTGGGCATAGCACAATGAGTAATTATCTCCTGGGAACTCTGCATTGGCAACAGGAAGGGCATCCGGATAGTAAACTCAGCTTTATTCAGTTGCCAGGACTCCATCCCACCATGGGCTTATTAAAAGACAATTTCAAAAAAAAATCTTTGCAATGAATAAAGTTTGTGAGTTGCACTGAGTTAATGGAAGGGGGACCAAGCATTGATTTTTGAGTCATTGGCATTGAGTGACTATTGTGGAGAGTAAACAGAAGAAAATTAAGCAAGGTGTACTGCATCCGAAACACCTTGTCCCGAAACAGTTTAAGAAAAAAAAAAGCATTAGGAAGAACCTAGAGTTCCGGGGGTCGAAGTTTCCCAGTATCGCTTCTCGCAGTGCTCCAGTGGCGCAATCGGTTAGCGCGCGGTACTTATACAGCAGTACTAAGCAATGCCGAGGTCGTGAGTTCGAGCCTCACCTGGAGCAGGGCTTTTTATTGTTATTACTTGGGGGAGCTTTCTAAACTCAGCCCATAATATGACAATGCTGCACGTTCAGCTTTGGGTTCTTGGCTTTTTTTAAAGTGTCAGTTTAAAAATGTCAAAGCTATTAAGCAATTCCGGATTTTGACAGTTCCAGTTTTCCTGTGTAAAGAAAACTGGAATTTCTGGAGGGTTTGTTTCCCCAATAAATAAGTAAATAAGTAAGTGCTATTGCTTGCCTTAGGAAATGAGGGGGGAATAATGGAGATATAGTTTGTTTTTTCTCTGCAGAGCCACAGCTGGGAATCTGCCTTCTTCTAGAAATTGGTAGTATTGTAAAATTTCCAGTTTTATCTTCCACACTGCCCCCTGTTTATCTTTAAAAGGTGTCAACCTTGCTTGACACCATTTTTTAAAAAAAATCTCCCAAATGCAAATACATTTCTAGAGGTGGCAAGTTCTGCAATGAATATTGGTGTTTAAAAGATGGGAATGGACTTTTGCAATCTATATCATGTTTAACTCTGTTATTATTCTTTAAAAGAAAAATGACATTGTCCTGTTAATTTTAAACTTTTTAAAAGTATTGAAAAGGAGAGTAGCCAGTACGAGAATCGAACCAGTGACCATGCATACCTGCTCATTTTAACGCTTTGTGGGGAGAAAAAAAGGGGGTTGGAATTATATTAATGTCTTCCACAATGACCAAAATTATTTGCAACTTGCAAGAAGGCCCTCAAACTTCAGGTTGAAGACAGAACTGCCCAGGGTTTCAACAAAAGAAAAGCTTGTTTTATAAAGGACGTATCTATAAAAAAAGTCTATGGAATGAATTGGCATGATTGTCAGAAATACAAATAGTACGACACCATGCTGTGGATTTATTAAAATATATTAATGCTGCTACAGTACTGTTTTAATTATATTACTGAGGATAATACACATTGGATATGACTAGAAGTACAGTAAGACTTTAAAATGTATTTTACTGGGTGTGTTGCAGAGTTCCCTTTGAGTGATAAAGTTGTGCACACTCATGCAAATTCCTAGGTTTAACTTCAGTTCTTGGATCTCCAGGTAAATGCTAACTTTAGCTTAGGAAACCAATGAGTGCCATTTGAGACCCGAATTTTCATTAGAACAAATCAAAATGATGATTATATAACTTCATCTAAGCATTCAAATTCAGTAAATCTATCATCATTATTTCTGAAGGGCAGATTGCACATGTCTTATTGACATCAGATCATGTTTCTTATTTCAGATAATATCTATTAAGGAGACCTTGATTGATTTATAATGAGAATGGAGTATATTCATACAGTAAATCTCTTATTTAAATCCCAGCACAAACCTTCCGTTAGCAGATTGTTTTGTAGAATACTATTGAAATACCAGTTCTTTTGAACATTTTAGAATTAGGCTTATATTCAAACCCTTCTAGCAAAATAACTTAATAATAATAATAAATCAGAATCATCATGAAATGAAGACCAGTACAGAAAGTTCTTGTACATTCTAACCACCACAATTGACTCCAAAATTTATGTTGCTAAGCCAGACATTTGCAAACGAGACAATCAACTAGCCCAAAAGAGAACAAAAAGTTTCTAGCACCTCTCAACCAGTCAGTGGCACTCAGATCAGCATAGATCAGTGGCTAACCTTTTTAGCACTGAGTGCTGAAATGGGAGCATGTGCGCACGTGCTGGAAACTGGAAGAGCAGCTCCCCGATGCATGTGCATGGGAGTGCAGGAAACCAGAAGCTTAGCTTCCTGGCATGTGCACGCGTGCTGGCTATCTGGTCTTCCAGTTTTTAACGCATTTGTGTGCGCGAGACCAACTGGCCAGCATGTGCATGCACTCTGGGAAGTTGCTCCTCCAGTTTCTGGCGCTCCTGCATGCACGAAAACCAGCTGGCCAGCATGCATGCATGCATTGGAACCCAGAAGAGCAACAGCTGGCATGCCTCGAGAAATGGCTCTATGTGCCACTTCCGGCACACATGGCATAGGTTCGCCGTCACGGGCATAGATCAATTCCAAGGTTAACTTCAGACCAACAATTAAGTAACATTGATCCCCTTTTGTGACCTTCTGATGAGCAAAATCAGTGGGATTCCCTTAACAAATATGTGACTGACTTAGCAGCTGCAACAATTCACTTAACAACAGTGGCAAGAAGAGTCATAAAATGGGGCAAATCTCCCTTCACAAATGTTTCACTTAGTGACCTAAATTCTGGGCTTGATTGTGGTCATAAATCAAGGACTGCCTGTATGAGCATGCCATTTTTCATTTTAAAAAACCTAGTAATTTGTGTCAATGGCACCTCAAGGAAGTTCAAGCACCCCCCGAAGAGATTCTTAGTTTTTACACACACAAATCCTGAGCCCTGTTCAGAATCTTGCTGGACTAACTTGTTTTTAAATTACTCAACAAATGAAAGAAACATAACTACAAGAACAGATAGGCTAAGAAAAGAGCTTCTATCCCAGAGCAGTAACTATACTGAATTCTACTGTGTAGTGTAATATAAATGCAATTTCGGGGGTTTTCAGTTCAATTGGGTGGAATGTGAAGAATGTGTGTTTGTGTTTTATTTTTATAGTTATAACTAGCTCGATACCCATGAGTCGCTGTGAAACTATGTGGTCGGGCTTTTGGGGCGGGGGGGGGAATAAGGGGGTTAGGGTGAAATTTCTGGCTCTGCCTACCAGCATCCATCGGTATTCATCTGGCTAGTGTCCTGTCAGTGTGTGAGAGAGTTGAGGGCTGTTTGGAAACTGAAACAGTATTTGCTGTGTGAGCAAGGAGACAGCAAGGAGCCTGGGCGTGGCTTAGCTCAACTGTTCTGTACTAAAGCTGTTTGCTGCTGTGAAAGTGAAAGTGAAACTCCTCTGCTTATATTTTGCATTTGGAACAGAATTCTTTTCAGGTGGGGAGGAGGAGTAGAACTCCTTGGCATCAGAGTGTGTTAATAATAATAATAGAGGAAATACTAATGCTCTGATGGTCATTTCGAAAAATCCTTTCTTAGTGAGCACCTAGAAGTCAAGAGGAACATACATGCCAAATTTCAAGTTTGTAGGCTTTACGGTTCTGGAGATTTTGTGATGATGTGTGAGTGCTCTTTCGCTTTTATATCTATAGATGTACCCTGAAGCTGGAATTTAATTTTGTTGTACGAGGTACAATGACAATAAAGTAAACCAATTACTGTAAATAGCACATGCATTCTCACTAGTAATATAACAGAATTCAGTATTTTTCGCCTGCAGGGTGCGGTAACTTTCCCAGAGATCGAGATACTTGTGAGTACCTTACATAACACAGGCAAAAATAGAGAACAGCAGAAAGATCAGAGTTGTTAAGGATCAGAGTAATTATTCAAGCTAATCTTAGACACTGACGAGGTGGCCGAGTGGTTAAGGCGATGGACTGCTAATCCATTGTGCTCTGCACGCGTGGGTTCGAATCCCACCTTCGTCGTTGTTTCTTTTTTTTAAAGATTCAAGCTATGATTAAAATAGACCCAGTCCGAGGGTATATTAGAGACTAAAGAGATTATACACCCTACCTATATTACACAGCACCGGTCATTAATGGGTAGTAGTTGGCTACTCTAGCGCTGCCTGGAACTCCCCCAGTCCAAATTTGAATTTCAACATACCTTTCGCAATGTACCACATGCAATCATTTTGCACGGGTAATTTTGATTTTTTTTAAATCTCCGCTGATCAAACCAGCCAACTTTGTAAAACCACAGAAATGGACATATGCATTAGGCAAGATTTGCAAGAATAGTGTCGCGCTGCAAATATCTGGCTTTAGAAGAGGAGCAAATAAAAAATTAGATGTAAATGGAAACCATCCAAACCAAGAGACTGGGATCATCCCTTATAGAATGAAGGCTACAGGAAACGTTGCAAGTAATAATCCCACTAAGAATGGGATCAGATTATTAGATTTGAGCATCATATTACCCTTTCAGGAGTTAAATGGACATTTTTAAACACTGAAAATCAGAATGAAGCCAGCTCTTTTCCGGAAGCGGTGAATGGCTCTTAAAGAGCCGTTTAGCACGATTGCATTTCCAGTCTCCCTTCGAGACTGGCTTTTTACGCCCTCTCCCCGCGGATGCGTCGGGCCAGCTGGATGTCTTTGGGCATGATGGTGACGCGCTTGGCGTGGATGGCGCACAGGTTGGTGTCCTCGAAGAGCCCCACCAGGTAAGCCTCGCTCGCCTCCTGCAGAGCCATGACGGCCGAGCTCTGGAAGCGCAGGTCGGTCTTGAAGTCCTGCGCGATTTCGCGCACCAACCGCTGGAAGGGCAGCTTGCGGATCAGCAGCTCCGTCGACTTCTGGTAGCGGCGGATCTCGCGCAGGGCCACGGTGCCCGGCCGGTAGCGGTGAGGCTTCTTCACGCCGCCCGTGGCCGGCGCGCTCTTCCGCGCAGCCTTGGTGGCCAGCTGCTTGCGGGGCGCCTTCCCGCCGGTCGACTTGCGAGCCGTTTGCTTGGTGCGAGCCATCCTTCCTCTAAGCGCTCCGTCACTTTAACTCCTCCACGCCGGATTCGAATGAAGCGAAGCGCGTTTTCGCGGCCCTTCTTTTAAAGCCGGTTCGCTCTCCTCGATTGG
The DNA here is from genome assembly GCF_049901715.1 of Pseudonaja textilis. Taxonomy (NCBI): domain Eukaryota; kingdom Metazoa; phylum Chordata; class Lepidosauria; order Squamata; family Elapidae; genus Pseudonaja; species Pseudonaja textilis. The sequence continues at coordinate 122,227,210 of NC_142008.1, read as the reverse complement.
CTAGGAAAGAAAGACGCGTTCGGAGGTTCGGGATTCGTCGGGGATTGGTCAGAATTAGAAAAGGAGGCGAGGCCCAGAATACTAACCACGTGTCAATGTAACGGGTTAGCAGAGTTAGAAGGGAAATAAGGCGACATGTTCTGGTAGTGGCAACAATCAACCAAAGGAACAGAAGTTGCCTTCGGAAGTTGTGGGAGCTTCATCACTGGAGGCTTTCAAGAAGAAACTGGACTGCCATCTGTCAAAAATGGTGTAGGGCCTGAGGGGTGGTGGTTGGACTAGATGACCTTCCAACTCTGGTAATCTGGATCTGTATCGGTACCTTGCAGACCCTACACCATTTCTGACAGATGCAGTCCAGTCTCTTCTTGAAAGCCTCCAGTGATGAAGCTCCCACAACTTCCGAAGGCAACTTGTTCTGACTGTCAAAAAGTTTCTCTGTATTTCCAGGTTGAATCTCTCCTTGATCAGTTTCCATCCATTATTCTGTTGGAAGAAATATCCTTCTGGGTTCATTTCCAAGTGGGGAAAAAGATACTGGAAACATGGAGGCTGTTTGGAAAAATGATTTAATGAATAGTTTATGGTTTATGAATAGGCTGGCCTGGATAACTTAATGGGCACAAAATATCCATTTCTAAAGACTTCAGGCATCTGCTGGGGGCTGTTTCCTATAGCAGGAAGGTTGAGGCTGCTTTCTGCCTTTAAGAGCATGTTTCCCCATTTCTCCTGTGGGGAAATATAATATTCTGCCTCTTAATATTCCTCAAAATATTTCATTCTTGGGTCATGATGGGGAGGCTTCCTACAGCAATAATGAACTGAACTGAAAAAGCTTCTTGGATGAGAAGTGAAACATCTTCAACATCTTCCTTTTGAAAAAGCACTTTTGGGACAATTATAATAATGACACCAATATGAGGGAGTAACAGGAGATGGGATTTTGTGAAACATTGTTAAACGGGTTGTTTCATCCAGTCTGTACATGCCTGTTAATAATTAAATAAAACTTCTTAAGTAATTTGATAAAACTTCTTAAGTTTGTGTTATTAATGCATTAAATACTAGGGCAATCTTGAGAAGCCTCCAACTTGAGTCAAAGGTGACTAATAAATGCAGAAGATCGCCCTAGATGGTGGATTCTGAAATGTAAATATGGAAGCATTGATAAAGTTGGGCTCCTGACCACAATAAAGGGGAAGAGAAGGGGAAAAAAACCACACCCAATTACATAGTTGGCAGGATTTGAACATGCGCGGGGAAACCCCAATGGATTTCTAGTCCATCGCCTTAACCACTCGGCCACAACTACAAGTGGAATGCCATCTGCCTTAAGATTAAAGTAAATATTAAAATACTTGTCCTAACTTGCTTTGTTCACTTTAATTTATCTCTTTTGTTCTATAGATTCATGCTATTTCTGGAGATGTAAAAGAAACTCTTTTTGGATACACCTGCTTGGAATGATGTCCAGCCTAATGTCGGGCTAGAACTAATAATAAGATGAGGAATTTTAGGAATCTGGTTCCAAAGCAAATGGAATTCAAATAGGTGAAGTACTGGCAGTCCTCAACTTACAACAGTTCATTTAGTGACCATTCAAAATTACAGTAGCACTGAAAAAAAATTTCACACTTAGAACCACGGCAGCATTCCCATGGTCAAGTGATCAAAATTCAGATGCTATAATTCAGAACCCCATAAAAATCCATCCACTCAGCCATTTTGTCAGCCAGCCCAGAAACATGCTGCTGTCACTGAAGTTTCTGGAAAACCAAATAAACAGAGAGCTTCTTTTCTTGTAGCCAGCCTCCATTTTATTTCCTGTGGTGTGTTTTTTTCCTCCTGGCTTGGCACTGGACTGGATTTTCCTTCCAACACTAGGGCAATTTTGAGAAGCCTCCATCTTGCATCAAAGGTGAATAGTAAATGCAGAAGATTGCTAGTAGATGGTGGACTCTGAATTGATAAAACTGGGCTTCTGAGCACAATAAAAGGGAAGGAAAAAAACCTACCCAATTACGTAGTTGGCAGGATTTGAACCTGCGCGGGGAAACCCCAATGGATTTCTAGTCCATCGCCTTAACCACTCAGCCACAACTACAAGTGGAATGCCATCTGCCTTAAGATTAAAGTAAATATTAAAATACTTGTCCTAACTTGCTTTGTTCGCTTTAATTTCCCCTTTTGTTCTGCAGATTCAGGCTGTTTCTGGAGATGTAAAAGAAACTTTGTTCGGATATACGTGTCTGGGAAGATCAAGTGCCGGGCTGGAACCCCATAATAAGAGGAATTTTAGGAATTAGGTTCTGAAACAAATGGACAAATTCAAATAGGCTTAAGTACTGGTAGTCCTCATCTTACAACAAAAATGATATAGGGCCGTTTTTCTCAATTAAAATCATTGCAGCATTCCCATGGTCAAGTGATCAAAATTCAGATGCTTGGAAACTTATTCCTGTTTATGATGGTTGCAATGTCCCAGGGTCATGTGATCACTTTTTGTGAACTTCTGACAAGGAAAGTCAATGGGGGAAACCAGATTCACTTAATAATCATGTTACTAGTTAAATTGCAGTGATTCACTTAACAACTACGGCAAGAAAGGTTATAAAATGGCACAAATCTCACTTAACGAATGTCTCACTTAACAGCAGAAATGTTGGGCTCAATTATGGTTGTAGGTTGAGGACTACCTGTGGTTGTGATGTTTGGGTACAGCCCTGGGCAGAAAGGCATTCATAGAGTAGGGTAGAGTAGTATAGAAGAGTAGAATAGAGTAGAGTAGAAGAGCATAGAAGAATAGAGTAGTAGAGTAGAGTAGAGAAGTGGAAAGAAGTGAAGGGAAGAGAAGAGAAGAGAAGACATGAGACTATTTGGTCAACTGTGATTAGACAGACAAGGAATTTGTCTCTGGTGCAGAAGCTCTCAGTGTACATGCAAAATGATAGGCTAATGATAATCATAATATTGAATTGAATTGAAGAAGCTTCCTGGAGGAGAAGCAAAACATCTTCAACATCTTCCTTTCAAAGAAAAGTATCTGTGGGACAATCGTAATAGTGACACCAATAAAATGGGGTGACAGAGGACATGAGATTTTGTGAAAAATTGCTACACAGGTTTAGCTAAATTTTGCTAAACAGGTTGCTTGCATCCAGTCCATACAGACCTGTTAGTAATTAACGGCTTGTTGAAACATCTTAATTCATGCATTAAATACTAATGAAGGAAGGCCCCTCTCCCCAGATTAATATTTATTCTTAATATTAAAAAGAGGCAGGATGGAATATCTCCCCATAGAGAAATGGAGAAAAATCTTAACCAAGGTAGAAAGCAGTCTTCCTGCTATAGGAAAACAACTTCAAATTAAGAAGACTGAAGCTTCAAGACGCTGGTTCTTAGGTATGCCAATATTGTATAATTTCAGAAAGACTGGGCCAATCTACTCATAAGCAAAACACTGGTGGAGCTGATGGGATTTAGAATTTACATTCCTCCACCCAAATTCTGAGGTCAGGACATGACCTTTAGGACATGCATTAGGATTAACTCACCACCATTGGCATAGGAAAAGACCCAAGGCTCAATACATTGCACCAACCCCGGGAGCATCTCAATCACCAAACCCCAGAACCCTGTAAAAATCCATCCACTCACTCAGCCATTTTGTCAGCCAGCCCAGAAACATGCTGCTGTCACTGAAGTTTCTGGAAAACCAAATAAACAGAGAGCTTCTTGTAGCCAGCCTCCATTTTATTTCCTGTGGTGTGTTTTTTTCCTCCTGGCTTGGCACTGGATTGGATTTTCCTTCCAACACTGGGGCAATTTTGAGAAGCCTCTATCTTGCATCAAAGGTGAGTAGTAAATGCAGAAGATTGCTAGTAAATGGTGGACTCTGAATTGATAAAATTGGGCTTCTGAGCACAATAAAGGGGAAGGGAAGAAAAAACCCACTCAATTACGTAGTTGGCAGGATTCGAACCTGCGCGGGGAAACCCCAATGGATTTCTAGTCCATCGCCTTAACCACTCGGCCACAACTACAAGTGGAATGCCATCTGCCTTAAGATTAAAGTAAATATTAAAATACTTGTCCTAACTTGCTTTTTTCGCTTTAATTTCCCCTTTTGTTCTGCAGATTCAGGTTGTTTCTGGAGATGTAAAAGAAACTTTGTTCAGATATACATGTCTGGGAAGATCAAGTGCCAGGCCGGAACCCCATAATAAGAGGAATTTTAGGAATTAGGTTCTGAAACAAATGGACAAATTCAAATAGGCTTAAGTACTGGTAGTCCTCATCTTACAACAAAAACGATTTATGGCCTTTTTTCTCAATTAAAATCACTGCATCATTCCCATGGTCAAGTGATCAAAATTCAGATGCTTGGAAACTTATTCCTGTTTATGATGGTTGCAATGTCCCAGGGTCATGTGATCACTTTTTGTGAACTTCTGACAAGGAAAACCAATGGGGAAAACAAGATTCACTTAATAATCATGTTACCAGTTAAATTGCAGTGATTCACTTAACAACTACGGCAATAAAGTTTGTAAAATGGCACAAATCTCACATAACGAATGTCTCACTTAACAGCAGAAATGTTGGGCTCAGTTATGGTTGTAGGTTGAGGACTACCTGTGGTTGTGATGTTTGGGTACAGCCCTGGGCGGAAAGACATGCATAGAGTAGGGTAGAGTAGTGTAGAAGAGTAGAATAGAGTAGAGTAGAAGAGCATAGAAGAATAGAGTAGTAGAGTAGAGTAGAGAAGTGGAAAGAATAAAAGGGAAGGGAAGGGAAGGGAAGGGAAGGGAAGGGAAGGGAAGGGAAGAGGAGAAGAGAAGAGAAGAGAAGAGAAGAGAAGAGAAGAGAAGAGAAGAGAAGAGAAGAGAAGAGAAGAGAAGAGAAGAGAAGACGAGACTATTTGGTTCACTGATTAGACAGACAAGGAATTTGTCTCTGGTGCAGAAGCTCTCAGTGTACATGCAAGTTGATAGGCTAATGATAATCATAATATTGAATTGAATTGAAGAAGCTTCCTGGAGGAAAAGCAAAACATCTTCAACATCTTCCTTTCAAAGAAAAGTATCTGTGGGACAATCGTAATAGTGACACCAATAAAATGGGGTGACAGAGGAGATGAGATTTTGTGAAAAATTGCTACACAGGTTTAGCTAAATTTTGCTAAACAGGTTGCTTGCATCCAGTCCATACAGACCTATTGGTAATTAACGGCTTGTTGAAACATCTTAATTCATGCATTAAATACTAATGAAGGAAGGCCCCTCCACCAGATTAATATTTATTCTTAATATTAAAAAGAGGCAGGATGGAATATCTCCCCATAGAGAAATGGAGAAAAATCTTAACCAAGGTAGAAAGCAGTCTTCCTGCTATAGGAAAACAACTTCAAATTAAGAAGACTGAAGCTTCAAGACGCTGGTTCTTAGGTATGCCAATATTGTATAAATTCAGAAAGACTGGGCCAATCTACTCATAAGCAAAACACTGGTGGAGCTGATGGGATTTAGAATTTACATTCCCCCACCCAAATTCTAAGGACAGGACATGACCTTTAGGACATAACAGGATTAACCCACCACCACTGGAATAGTAAAAGACTCTGAAATGTAAATATGGAAGCATTTTTAAAAGAGTTGGTCCTAAATTGATAAAGTTGGGCTCCTGACCACAATAAAGGGGAAGGGAAGGAAAAAAAAAAACCACTCAATTACGTAGTTGGCAGGATTTGAACCTGCGCGGGGAAACCCCAATGGATTTCTAGTCCATCGCCTTAACCACTCGGCCACAACTACAAATGGAATGCTGTCTGCCTTAAGATTAAAGTAAATATTAAAATACTTGTGATAACTTGCTTTGTTCGCTTTAATTTATCTCTTTTGTTCTATAGATTCAGGCTGTTTCTGGAGATGTAAAAGAAACTTTGTTTGGATATACCTGTCTGGGAAGATCAAGTGCCAGGCTGGAACCCCATAATAAGAGGAATTTTAGGAATTAGGTAGAAGAGAATAGAAGAATAGACTAGAGTAAACTAGTGTAGAAGAATTGAATAGAGTAGAGTAGAAGAGAAAAGAAGAGAAGAATAGAGGAGTAGAGTAGTGTAGAAGAGTGGAATAGAATAGAGTAGAAGAGAATAGAAGAATAGAGGAGTAGAGTAGTGTAGAAGAGTGGAATAGAGTAGAGTAGAGTAGAAGAATAGAAGAATAGAGGAGTAGAGTAGAGTAGAGTAGAGTAGAGTGGAGTAGAATAGTGTAGAAGAATAGAATAGAAGAGAGTAGAGTAGAAGGGAATAGAAGAATAGTGGAGTAGAGTAGAGTGTAGTCGAGTGGAGAGGAGAGGAGAGGAAAAGAAAAGAGAAGGGAACAAAAGAGAAAAGACTATTTGGTCAACTGTGATTAGACACACAAGGAATTTGTGTCTGGTGGTGAAGCTCTCAGTGTACATGCAAAATGATAGGCTAATGATAATCATAATAAAGAATTGAATTGAAGAAGCTTCCTAGATGAGAAGTGAAACATCTTCAACATCTTCCTTTCGAAAAAAAGCATCTGTGGGACAATCGTAATAGTGACACCAATAAAATGGGGTGACAGAGGACATGAGATTTTGAGAAAAATTGCTACACAGGTTTAGCTAAATTTTGCTAAACAGGTTTTGCCACACAGACCTGTTAGTAATTAACGGCTTGTTGAAACATCTTAATTCATGCATTAAATACTAATGAAGGAAGGCCCCTCTCCCCAGATTAATATTTATTCTTAATATTAAAAAGAGGCAGGATGGAATATGTCCCCATAGAGATATGGAGAAAAATCTTAACCAAGGTAGAAAGCAGTCTTCCTGCTATAGGAAAACAACTTCAAATTAAGAAGATTGAAGCTTCAAGACGCTGGTTCTTAGGTATGCCAATTTTGTATAATTTCAGAAAGACTGGGCCAATCTACTCATAAGCAAAACACTGGTGGAGCTGATGGGATTTAGAATTTACATTCCCCCACCCAAATTCTGAGGTCAGGACATGACCTTTAGGACATGGATTAGGATTAACTCACCACCATTGGCATAGGAAAAGACCCAAGGCTCACTACATTGCACCAACCCCGGGAGCATCTCAATCACCAAACCCCAGAACCCTATAAAAATCCATCCACTCACTCAGCCATTTTGTCAGCCAGCCCAGAAACATGCTGCTGTCACTGAAGTTTCTGGAAAACCAAATAAACAGAGAGCTTCTTGTAGCCAGCCTCCATTTTATTTCCTGTGGTGTGTTTTTTTCCTCCTGGCTTGGCACTGGACTGGATTTTCCTTCCAACACTAGGGCAATTTTGAGAAGCCTCCATCTTGCGTCAAAGGTGAGTAGTAAATGCAGAAGATTGCTAGTAAATGGTGGACTCTGAATTGATAAAATTGGGCTTCTGAGCACAATAAAGGGGAAGGGAAGAAAAAAACTCCGCTCAATCACGTAGTTGGCAGGATTCGAACCTGCGTAGGGAAACCCCAATGGATTTCTAGTCCATCGCCTTAACCACTCGGCCACAACTACAAGTGGAATACCATCTGCCTTAAGATTAAAGTAAATATTAAAATACTTGTCCTAACTTGCTTTGTTCACTTTAATTTATCTCTTTTGTTCTATAGATTCATGCTATTTCTGGAGAGGTAAAAGAAACTCTTTTCGGATACACCTGCTTGGAATGATGTCCTGCCTAATGTCGGACTAGAACTAATAATAAGATGAGGAATTTTAGGAATCTGGTTCCAAAGCAAATGGATCTGAAATAGGTGAAGTACTGGCAGTCCTCAACTTACAACAGTTCAATCAGCGACCATTCAAAATTACAGTAGCACTGAAAAAAAAATTCACACTTAAAACCACGGCAGCATTCCCATGGTCAAGTGATCAAAATTCAGATGCTATAATTCAGAACCCTATAAAAATCCATCCACTCACTCAGCCATTTTGTCAGCCAGCCCAGAAACATGCTGCTGTCACTGAAGTTTCTGGAAAACCAAATAAGCAGAGAGCTTCTTTTCTTGTAGCCAGCCTCCATTTTATTTCCAGTGGTGTTTTTTTTTTCCTCCTGGCTTGGCACTGGACTGGATTTTCCTTCCAACACTAGGGCAATTTTGAGAAGCCTCCATCTTGCGTCAAAGATGAGTAGTAAATGCAGAAGATTGCTAGTAAATGGTGGACTCTGAATTGATAAAATTGGGCTTCTGAGCACAATAAAGGGGAAGGGAAGAAAAAAACTCCACTCAATTACGTAGTTGGCAGGATTCGAACCTGCGCGGGGAAACCCCAATGGATTTCTAGTCCATCGCCTTAACCACTCGGCCACAACTACAAGTGGAATGCCATCTGCCTTAAGATTAAAGTAAATATTAAAATACTTGTCCTAACTTGCTTTTTTCGCTTTAATTTCCCCTTTTGTTCTGCAGATTCAGGTTGTTTCTGGAGATGTAAAAGAAACTTTGTTCAGATATACATGTCTGGGAAGATCAAGTGCCAGCCTGGAACCCCATAATAAGAGGAATTTTAGGAATTAGGTTCTGAAACAAATGGACAAATTCAAATAGGCTTAAGTACTGGTAGTCCTCATCTTACAACAAAAACGATTTATGGCCTTTTTTCTCAATTAAAATCACTGCATCATTCCCATGGTCAAGTGATCAAAATTCAGATGCTTGGAAACTTATTCCTGTCTATGATGGTTGCAATGTCCCAGGGTCATGTGATCACTTTTTGTGAACTTCTGACAAGGAAAACCAATGGGGAAAACAAGATTCACTTAATAATCATGTTACCAGTTAAATTGCAGTGATTCACTTAACAACTACGGCAATAAAGTTTGTAAAATGGCACAAATCTCACATAACGAATGTCTCACTTAACAGCAGAAATGTTGGGCTCAGTTATGGTTGTAGGTTGAGGACTACCTGTGGTTGTGATGTTTGGGTACAGCCCTGGGCAGAAAGGCATTCATAGAGTAGGGTAGAGTAGTATAGAAGAGTAGAATAGAGTAGAGTAGAAGAGCATAGAAGAATAGAGTAGTAGAGTAGAGTAGAGAAGTGGAAAGAATAAAAGGGAAGGGAAGGGAAGAGGAGAAGAGAAGAGAAGAGAAGAGAAGAGAAGAAAGAGAAGAGAAGAGAAGAGAAGAGAAGAGAAGAGAAGAGAAGAGAAGGCAGAGACTATTTGGTTCACTGATTAGACAGACAAGGAATTTGTCTCTGGTGCAGAAGCTCTCAGTGTACATGCAAGTTGATAGGCTAATGATAATCATAATATTGAATTGAATTGAAGAAGCTTCCTGGAGGAGAAGCAAAACATCTTCAACATCTTCCTTTCAAAGAAAAGTATCTGTGGGACAATCGTAATAGTGACACCAATAAAATGGGGTGACAGAGGAGATGAGATTTTGTGAAAAATTGCTACACAGGTTTAGCTAAATTTTGCTAAACAGGTTGCTTGCATCCAGTCCATACAGACCTGTTGGTAATTAACGGCTTGTTGAAACATCTTAATTCATGCATTAAATACTAATGAAGGAAGGCCCCTCTCCCCAGATTAATATTTATTCTTAATATTAAAAAGAGGCAGGATGGAATATCTCCCCATAGAGAAATGGAGAAAAATCTTAACCAAGGTAGAAAGCAGTCTTCCTGCTATAGGAAAACAACTTCAAATTAAGAAGATTGAAGCTTCAAGACGCTGGTTCTTAGGTATGCCAATATTGTATAAATTCAGAAAGACTGGGCCAATCTACTCATAAGCAAAACACTGGTGGAGCTGATGGGATTTAGAATTTACATTCCTCCACCCAAATTCTAAGGACAGGACATGACCTTTAGGACATGCATTAGGATTAACTCACCACCATTGGCATAGGAAAAGACCCAAGGCTCAATACATTGCACCAACCCCGGGAGCATCTCAATCACCAAACCCCAGAACCCTATAAAAATCCATCCACTCACTCAGCCATTTTGTCAGCCAGCCCAGAAACATGCTGCTGTCACTGAAGTTTCTGGAAAACCAAATAAACAGAGAGCTTCTTGTAGCCAGCCTCCATTTTATTTCCTGTGTTGTTGTTTTTCTCCTGGCTTGGCACTGGACTGGATTTTCCTTCCAACACTAGGGCAATTTTGAGAAGCCTCCATCTTGTGTCAAAGGTGAGTAGTAAATGCAGAAGATTGCTAGTAAATGGTGGACTCTGAATTGATAAAATTGGGCTTCTGAGCACAATAAAGGGGAAGGGAAGAAAAAACCCACTCAATTACGTAGTTGGCAGGATTCGAACCTGCGCGGGGAAACCCCAATGGATTTCTAGTCCATCGCCTTAACCACTCGGCCACAACTACAAGTGGAATGCCATCTGCCTTAAGATTAAAGTAAATATTAAAATACTTGTGATAACTTGCTTTTTTCGCTTTAATTTCCCCTTTTGTTCTGCAGATTCAGGCTGTTTCTGGAGATGTAAAAGAAACTTTGTTCAGATATACATGTCTGGGAAGATCAAGTGCCAGCCTGGAACCCCATAATAAGAGGAATTTTAGGAATTAGGTTCTGAAACAAATGGACAAATTCAAATAGGCTTAAGTACTGGTAGTCCTCATCTTACAACAGTTCATTTAGTGACCATTCGCAGTTACTACATCACTGAAAAAAATGACTTATGACCATTTTTCTCAATTAAAATCATTGCAGCAATCCCATGGTTATGTGATCAAAATTCAGATGCTTGGAAACTGACTCATATTCATGGTGGAGAGAATAGAATAGAAATAGGAATCATAGAATAGAATAGAATAGAATAGAATAGAATAGAATAGAATGGAATGGAATGGAAGGGAAGGGAAGGGAAGAGGAGGGGAGGGGAGAGGAGAGGAGATTAGAAGAGAGAGAAATAGAATAAAATAGAAAAAAGAAGAGAAAAGAGAAGTGAAGAGAAGAATCCTGAATTTGTCTCTGGGGCAGAAACTCTTAGTGTAGATCCGTGGTGGAATTCAATTTTTTTTACTAACGGTTCTGTGGGCGTGGCTTATTTGGTGGTCATGGCTTGTGGTCATGTGACTGGATGGGTGTGGCTTAGTGGTCATGAGACTGGGTGGGCATGCTTGGTGGTCATGTGACTGGGTGTGGCCAACTCAATGTCACTCGTATCAAGGGGTGCCACATCTCACTCTTCCCCTCCGAGCCATTTCTTGTCACCCAGCCTCAACTTATCTATAGTTCTTTAAAAATGTTGTTCACCTTTTTTGACTTTATTATCTGCATACTATAGATGTACTTTCATGGACCACTGAAAGGAGCAAATGGCTCACATGCTTTACCCAAGAGTGTGATAGGCAACAGGCTTTTAAGGGGCTGCCACAAAGAAAGGGGGACAATGTATTTTCCAAAGAAGCAGAATGCAAACAAGAAGCATTGAAACTGGATTGAAACTGAACAAGAGAAGCAACCTAAAATTAAGGAGAAACTTCCTGACAGTGAGAACAATTAACCGGTGGAACTGCCTGTCTCCAGAAGTTCTGGGTGCTCAATCACTGGAAGTTTTTAAGAAAAGACTGGACAACCATTTCTCAGAAATGGTATAGGGTTCACCCCAAGGTCCCTTCTAAGTGTTATTTTGTTATTCTGACACCTTTCCCTGGATCTCTACTCAGAGTTTGGTATTGTGAGATTGTGGCTAAAGAAAAACCACCAGGATTCAAAGTTGATCCAAGGAAAAAGGCTTTATTGGATATACATCTGCAGATGGGTTCCACCCTTGGCAGCTGGGAGGAACAAAAAGCACAGCTTTTGCTCTACTCTTATACCTTAAAACTATACCCCTCTTCCCCCTCCCGCGTATACAAATGGCTTGATTTACAATACATCTTTCAGGATACAAGTTACATTTTATTATCTTTTTGGTACCCAGCACATAACAAACACTTTCTTACCCGGTATCTGGCATTTCAAAGACATTCCAAAAAGTGTGATAATTCCCAGCGCTTCAAAGACATTCCAAAAAAGTAACTGGTGTCTGGTACTGCACTCCCTTACTTCAAGGACATAATCTATCTTTCAACATGAGATTTGAGTCATAAAAAGGATACTTTATTAACGCTTCTCACAGTATCCTCAGTTTTCTTGCCTGAGCTGGGGGTTGGACTAGAAGACCTCCAAGGTCCCTTTCAGCTCTTTTTAAACACATGTGTATTTTATGCTCTGGACTATTGACATTGAACGCATGTAAACCCTGAAAAATATGTGGAAGTCCTGGGCAAAAGAAAGGCAGAAAAATCACTCTAGGTGTAGGGACAGTGTAAAATATTAACACATGATAAATAATGGAACAATTAAAAATAATAGCACAGAGTTTATCTCTTTCTCTTCCTATTTTTTTCTTTGTTTCTCTACCTTCCTCTTCTTTCTTTCTTTCTTTCTTTCTTTCTTTCTTTCTTTCTTTCTTTCTTTCTTTCTTTTTTCTTTCTTTCTTTTTTCTTTCTTTCTTTCTCATACACACACAGAGCACTTAACAGACAAGTGTTTTGGAAGCAGCTCCTTTAAATTTCTCCAAGGCTTGAGTGGATTCCCCCACCCACTCTGTCAGACCGCACTCCTTCTCACTCCAGCACTTTAACTCACATGGGGAAAGCGATACTTGCAGCGTCCATGCCTTTCTTCCTTTTCCCCAGAGAGAAAGAGAACGTGGGGAAGAGAAAGCTAGGAGAACGATTGCAAGTGAGCGACTGGGCGACCAGGTTGGGGGCGTGGCCAGCCAAGGATTGCCACTGGTTCGGCAACCCATACCAAATAACCGCTACCGGTTCACCTGAATAGGTGCGAACTGGTTGAATAGCACCTCTGGTGTTGATACAAACAACAAGTGGATAGGTCATATATCATAGATTATAGCTACAATCATTAATCTATGATTTATCATTTCTTGTACTTCATTAATCGTAAGGTGCAATAAGTGATAAATCACAGATATCAATTGGAGAACATAGTAGGAAAGATGAGAAGGAATGATTGACAAGACTCCGGGAGGCCCTGCACTTACCTTGCATCCAAATTGGGCCATGTGGAGACTCCTGGGAAGGGAGGGGAGGGCTGGGAGGGGCCAGGCAGGGGTGGGGTTTGGCGGTTCTGTGAACCTGCCACAACATTAGCTATGGGTTCTCCTGAATCTGGGCGAACCCATAGCAGCCCACCGCTGATCCTAGCTATCCATTAAAATCTGTACCTGTCCTATTTGGTTGCTGTGCCAAACCAGACAAATTATTGAGGTACAAATGACAAACTCATCATTTCTCTGTAGAACTGTATCAGCAGATCCTTGGGCAATCTGGACTTTTGGAGTTGATGCGGGAAGAACATATTTTGTTGGGTTTTTTAAAAATGATGATTCTAATTTAAGGTGTTCATTTCAAGTCCTGGGAGAGTACAGAACCCAGAAACCTGGAAGTCTCTCCTATTGTTATTGTGTTGTTTAATATTGCCAGAGGTGGTAGAATAGGAGAGCTTCTTCTAAAACCTATCATCTCCACAGTTTTAAGAGCTTTCAGCTCCAGATTGTTCCAGCTGCACCACAGGCCCAGTTGTTCTACCTCCCGTCTGTATGCAGAATCATCGTCTTCTCGAATGAGACCAGTGACTCTTGTATCATCTGCAAACTTCAGTATTTTAACAGAGGGATGCAGTCTTTGGTACAGAGGGAAAACAATGATGGAAGGAAATGCATACAGCCGTGGGGGCTCCTCTGCTAATTGAATGGATATTCTATGTGACTTTATCTAGCTTCACCTGCTGCTTCCTATCTGTTGGGAAGCTTATATTCCATCCAGAGGTGGGTATTCAGCAGGTTCTGACCAGTTCTGGAGAACCAGTAGTAGAAATTTTAAGTAGTTTGGAGAACCAGCAAATCCCATCTCTGACTGGTCCTGCCCCCATCTATTCTCTGCTTCCCAAGTCCCAGCTGATCAGCTGGGTCTTCTTTTGTTGCCCTGCACAGGAGAATAGAGCTGGAAAGCAGGGGTGGGGAGGGAATGAGATTTTGCAGTATCCTTCCCATGTCATGCCCACAAGCCACGCCCACCAAGCCACAACCACAGAATTGATAGTAAAAAAAATTTGAATCCCACCACTGACTCCATCTATAAAGATGGTCAGGAACAGCTAGCTGAGTCAGTTTAGAGAGTAGCATTTCTGGAATGATGGTGTTGTTGGAAGAAAAATCCAGTCCGGTTCTAAGACAGGAGAAAAACAGTGGATTGTTATAGGTGTGATGACCTGGGAGAAGGCACGAAAGTCATACAGCCACTTGAGAATTCAAACTCCCTTTTAGTGCTCAAAATTTCCCCCCAACTGCTCCCACATTCTTGGCAACTCCCAGAGCAAGGTGTGCATATACACACACACAAACATCGCAGCCTTTGACTGCACCCAGTCCAGCAAAGCAAAAGCACAGGGAAAGGAGTCCATGAACCATGGAACAATGAGTCCACAAAGTAAGGAAGAAGCAAGTACACAAATGTGTGTAGCAGCACACCCAACTCTACCAATTCAATGTTAATTCCCAACAAATCCCCCTCCCCACAGCATTTCCTTAAATGTCAATCCCCAGGTGTGCCTTGTGAAGAGGGGCAGGGCGCTCTCCTCCTTAGTTGTTGGGTCAGCTGCCTTCTTTCTACTCTCTATGCTTGGGGATCAGGAGGGGGAAGTCTTTGCTCATTGGCCAAGCTCTGTCGCTACTCACGTCCATTGCTTGTCCTCTCTCGGTCATCCTGTCCCCATTCCTCCCTGCTAATAAGCCGTCCAGGGGTGGGATTCAAATTTTTTAACAACCAGTTCTGTGAGCGTGGCTTAGTTGGTGGACGTGGCTTGGTGGTCTTGGTGGCTGGGCGTGGCCAAATCAACATCACTTACATCGAGGCATGCATCTCCTCGCCTGGCCTCTCATGACTGTGGGGATGCTGCAACAGTCGTAAGTGTGAAAAAAGATCATAAGTCACTTTTTTCAGTGTCATTGTAACTTTGAATGGTCACTCCACACAAGCAAAGTACCAGCAAAGGAGGAGAAAAAAACTCCAGTCATTCCTGAGATAGGAAGTCTAGTCCTGCCAAGAATGTAATAAGGGTTAATGGACTTTCTGTAAGCAATACCAGAATGTTTCCTTCCTGCCTTCCTTATAGGATTAGGCCAGTAATTTCTTCTAACAACCGGTTCTCCGAACTGCTTAGAATGTTAACAACCAGTTCTAGCGAATAGGGGAGAACTGATAGAATCCCATCCCTGAAGCTGTCCCAATCCTGAGGGGCCTTGGGCTGCCTTGGCCTGCTCCTCCCAACATTCCTCTGAAGCCAATGAAGCTATCCCCTCCAGTTCTGGCCTCCTCCTCCTCCCCAGATTCAGGCTCCGATGGGGGCAATACAATAGAGTTCTGGGGTTTGATAATTGAGATGCTCCAGGGGATTGTGCAATGTAATAAGCCTTGTGTCTTTTATTATTCCAATGGCAATGGGTTAATCCTATTATGTCCTAAAAGTTATGCCCTCTTTAGAATTCAGGTGGAGGGCGATGTAAATTCTTAATCCCATCAGCCCCAGCCTTCTGTTTCTGAAGACATTTGGTTTATTAATAAATTGGCCCAGTTTTTCTTAATAGGTATAAAAATACCCATCCTAATGACTTGAGGCTTCTGCTTGATGCTGTGGCAGGAAGACCTGGGCTGCTTTCTGCCTTTAAGAACATGTTTCTCCATTTCTCCTTTGGGGAAGTATAATATTCTGCCTTTTTAATATTTCCAAAAATATTTCATTTTCGAGGATGTGTGGGCTTCCCACGGTGTTGAATATCAAGCTTGCAGGGTTGATGGCAGTAGGAGATTTTTGAGATGGGTAGAAAGATCCTCTTTCTAACAAATACATTTTGGGAGTTTATCTCTGTTATCATGGTATCTGGATTTGTGCAGATACAGCTAAGCTATTTCGTAAGGAATAATTAATGGAGGCCATCCTGTGTTTCTTGGGACCTCGATAAACAGGAAGTGTCCCCTTTGTTGAGAATATCTTCTCAGAAATTTTTTTAAAAAGGAAATTTACCAGACTCGTGAACCACAATTATTACTTATACAATATTTTTCTTGCCTGTAATATTTATTGATTCATGTTAGTTAACTATATTATTATTAATATTGCAATGCATATTAGGGAGCCAACAAGAAAAAGGAAAATATCAAGGATAGGAGGCAATGGAGAGTAGGACCATTCTTTGCCATAATATTCCTTCCTTCCTTCCTTCCTTCCTTCCTTCCTTCCTCCTACCTATCCATCTCTGATCTTCCTCCCTTCCTCTCTCCCTCCCTCCCTTCTCTCCCTCTCTGACTAAATAAGAATGATAGGTATGGGAAGATAGCCAACAAATCTAAAGCATCATATGGCTATACAATAAACAAAACATTACAATCATCCATCCATCCTCTTAGTTTATCTCATGTTGTTATTGTCCATTGTATTGTTATATCATTTGTGATTTTATTCTGTAGTTGTATTGTGTTTAGGTTCATACATGTGATATGCACAAGTAGCCCACATTTAGCAACCACATTTAGTTGTGGTAGCTTAATCAAGTGAAGTGTTTGCTAGATGAAACTACAACTAAATTTAATACTTGATTTCATCTTTCCTTACAATACAGTCTGCAAAAGCTGTAAATATGAGCATTGGTGGTAAAGTTACTTTTTCATTACTGTTGTAATTGTGAATATCTGAATATCTGAACATCCCTTAACGAGACAGTTATTTAACAAGGAGTACTGTAAAGCTGTTAAGTGTAATGTGAACCATAAAGCTAAAAAACAAAAACTACTAATTAAATAATTAGTTTCATTGAAATATATGTACTGTTGTTGTTTTTTGAAAAATACATTGTGTCTGCCAATGGTCTATTCATTTACAATTGGAAAAAAAGGAATGATGCATGTTTTTGACCATTTCTCTCTCTCTCTCTCTTAATGGGAAAAATATTTACTTAATGATTTTTCAGATCAGACTATTCATAATATTTTTATAGGCAATAGCAAAAGTAGACCCAATCTCTCTTACTTAGAAATAAATTTAAATTTCCTGAAGTTTACATGTCAGTGAGTAGACTAAGATTGCTGCTATTTTCAAGAAAATATCTAAGTAAGTCAAAGATATTAACCACCTTTGTGTATCAATTTATATGAAATATGAGCGAAACCAGAACAACTTTCATGAAGGTTCCATGGTGTAATGGTTAGCACTCTGGACTCTGAATCCAGCGATCCGAGTTCAAATCTCGGTGGAACCTAAATTTTTGCATTCTTAGTTTCCGGATTTAACAGGTTTTTCTGTTCCATCTCTCTGTAGAGAACTCTAAGGAAGGAGACATTTCCTCTTTTTAGCTCCTGATGCTGATTGGTTCCTCAATCATCATTTTTTTTTTAAATCCCAAACCTGCAAAAACCCAGAGACAAGAAGTGGGTGGGCTTCATTACATTGCGCTGCCATCCAGCGGCCGCGAGAGTTTCTGTAGGTCAGAACTGCCCTTATAAAACACGAATGTTTTTAGGATTGATATACCTTTAAAATATACACGCGTGTCAAAGACCCCATGTGGGTGCTTAAAATGCAACCCCACCCCCCACAAAACCCTCAATGCGGGAATTTGGAGTCGAAATCCAGGGCTGCCTGGAGGCAAATAGACAGGAATAACAATTGCATTGGGAGAACGGAAAATTCAGACGTAACACGTCGTCTAAGGGCTCAGAATTGAAAACTCTCTGAGCTGTTGAAAACGAATTAAATAATAAACAAATAAAATAATAAGAGGTGTACTGTACGACCTTCCTACACCGAGATTGATCTTAATTAATTATTAAGAAATGTTTAAAGACCTCTGATAATGTTTGTGAAATTGAAAGTGTATTAAGAAATGTTTAAAGACCCCTGATAAAATCAAAATTTCACCCTCCCCGTCGGGGAATCGAACCCCGGTCTCCCGCGTGACAGGCGGGGATACTCACCACTATACTAACGAGGAGTAGCTGCTCATAGTTTTTCTAAATGCTTCTCTCATAGCAACCCATCGTTTGTAATAGAAGGATGCTGCACTGAAATTCCTTTCCTCTGTTGCCCCAGTGCATCACGTCTGTATCTTCGGATGGCTGGGGATTTGTCTGTTTGGCTGCTTTAAGCCATGACGAAAGGATTTCTCCTTGCTTAAACATCAGCGCAAACTGCAAAAGGCGGGGTGGGGGTGGGGGTTAAAGGGAGCACCCTCTGCCTTTGCTCAGGGGCACCCTTTCCACAGCTCCCCAGCAGGCAGGAAAGCCCAAACTGAGATTGCATAAAGCTGGCATTGTCCTGGCTCAGAGATAAAAATCTTGGAAAGATCATGAGTTTTCAAGAGACAGCTGGACTTTCTGGTTTTTCTTTGAAGATGCTTCGCTCCTCCTCCAAGAAGCTTCTTCAATTCTGACCTGGATGACTGAGAATCTCCATAGACGTCACGGGTTTTGTGCCGGAGAAAAAGAGCCGCGGATTTGCAAAGCTTTCTGACGTAATTCGGAGCTTAGAAAGCTTTCAAGGGGTCTTTTTCAGCAGAGATCAATGGAAGGTTTTACGGTGGGTGGATTCCTTTTCCTTCCTCCGGCGCTCAAATCTACATTTTGGGGCTACCTTTCATTGCACACGGAACGTGAAAACGGAAGGGTAAAGGCACTCGTTAATTTTCGTAGAAGCAGCTGCGATGGTGATGTCATAAGCCTGAGAAGGGGATGACGGGAAGCCGCTTTCCAGGAAGTGGCTCGTTGGTCTAGGGGTATGATTCTCGCTTCGGGTGCGAGAGGTCCCGGGTTCAAATCCCGGACGAGCCCATTTTCATCCCCAAGGCGATTTCCCTCCCTCTTTTCTCTTTGCCGTTACTTCAGCTGTAGCTTTTGCTAGTTTAAAACAAAAAGAAGTACAAAGACGCTGGAGGGAGTGGAACATGGACATTGGTTTCTGGGAAGGAAGGACGGTGGAGGAAGACAAGCACAGAAGTTGGTTTCTAAGAAGGAAAAAGGGAGGAAGAGGGGAAGGGGATAAATCGAAGCACTGGAATTATGATCTGAGTTAGCTTCAGCCATCCATTTTGGAAAATAAGGATGTGATAAGTCCACTGAGGTGTGGCTCTCAAGAGAAAGACCAGGGCAAACTTTTGGCTGGAAATATCTGGACAACCACCAGAAAGAGGTAAAAAGCTGTGACCTAATGATGCCACGATTTCTGCAGACCAAATAAGCCATATGGAATAATTCTCCTCCTCTTCCTCACATCTCTTCTCTTTCATATTTTAGATTTTTAAATTCTGCCTTTGCTTTTTTAAAAAATAAGTAACTTAAGGCAGCAAAGATAATATGTCACTATTAAATAGGATGGCAGTCACGCCTCAAACCTGCTGTCCTGAGGATGTTGTACAGTATGACATGTATATATATGTGTGTTTGTGGGGGGGAGGAGTGTTTTCAGGGATGTATACATACTTACAAGCACAGATATGTATACGCTTGACATGAAGGCTGGGGTAGCATATGTGAAATTGCATCAGGAACTGACATGTCTAACAGTTTTACATATGGTTTATAAATAGTTTTGAAAAATGATCGTACAAGAAATCTTCAGCTTATGACCACAATTGTTTCCCCCCACCCCCCAAATAAAATATGTTGTTCAGTGAGAAATTTGTTACGTGAGTTTGTTCCATTCTATGACTTTTCTACCCACATTTGTTAAGTAGAAATCACTGCAATTCTTCCATTAGGAACACAACTGTTAAGCAAATCTGAGTTCCCCATTTGACTTGCCTTGTCAGAAGGTCACTAAAGGGGATCACATGGACACTATTATAAATGTGAGTCAGCCATCAAGCATCCGAATGTAAATCAGTGTCCATGGTGGGGATGCTGTAATGGTCGTATGTGTGAAAAATGGCCGTAAATTGCTTTCCTCAGTGCTGTTGTAACTTTGAACGGTCACCAAATGAACTTGCGTGTGTACAGAACCATTGTAAATGACTAGAGGTGCACAAATTAACACTCCAGAAAATACACCCAGCTTATCATTCATCAGCTTTGCACACCAGAGGTCTTTGCTGTGCAGCTGGTTAGCACATGTGACTGTTAAAGAAAAAGAGATTGGTCCATCTCAAGGTTCACATCTTTTACAACTTATCTTGCCATCATGCAAACCTACTAAAATTTCATCTCTAGTTTCATGATCCTGTTGGAAGAAATATCCTTCTGGCTTCAGTTCCAATGGGGGAAGAAAGACCCTGGAAACATGGAAGCTGTTTGGAAAGATGGTTTAATGGTGGACAGGATCACATGCCTTGGAGCTGATTAGTTGTCAAACTCCCATGGGGCCATGCAGGGGCAACTCTGTAGACTGTGTCCTGAGTCCCAGGCTTGGTTGAGCCTTGCTGGATGATGAAAGGGCTTTGGGATTCCAATTATGGGTCCGCCTGAAGGAGGTAGATCTTTGTTATGTAGAATAGACTGCCCAGATTCCAATGGCCCATTAACAAAGGAGAGGGGGGGTGAGTTTCTGCCTCTGAGTTTCTATTTCTCTTTTAGGGGAAACATTCTGCCTTTTTAGTATATCCTAAAATATTTCATTTTCCTAGGAGAGGGGTGGGTGCTAACTTCAAACAATCCTTTCTCAACCTTTACAAACAATGGCTGAAATGGATTTTTGTTTCATTTTTAATGGGGTTGACAGACGAAATTCCTAAACCTGTGAGTTAGATATCATGTCACTTGGCTGAGGGAATGGCACTTTATGACATACAACTTCCTGGATGGGGATGCCTGCAAGGAAGGTGTTTTTTTAAAAAAACTCAAGAGAATGGCCCACAAAGGGGTCCCAAAGTCCCACCCCTTTTTAATACGTGTCCTGTACTAATTTTTAATCAACTGAATGCTAAAAATATTGTTATATCACCCCTAGTACTGCTGTCCTTCCTGCAAACAAGAGATTGGCTTGTTTTAACCATTTCAGTTTTAAAAATCCAGACACTTAGGAAGGTCTAAAGGAGGAGAGCTTCAAAATGAAGCCATTAAATATAATAACCCCAGGGATTTAAAAATGAAATTTCTGCTAATGCATTAGCCATTTCAAAGCAGTAATATAATGGGCTGAAATTCAGTTTTCTTTGCCTATTTTCAAACAACATTCCTAGTTTTTTTTTTTCAGAGGAAATTTCTAATCAACTACCAATGAGAAGAGATTTGAGTTGGCAATTGTTTTCATTTCAGATTAATTTCCACAGATTTGATGTGCCCAGAACCAGGAAAAGGCTGCCAAACTGCAGATTTTTACAAGTGTATTCATATATTAGCTTCCAGTTACACACACATAAAATGGATTCATTTCTTAAAGAGCAACAGCAGGTTACACTCAATCATCTTTTGATCGAAACCCATGCTTAACTAACCTTGGTCATTCTCTCCCTTTCTCCCAAAGTGATGCAAAAGAGAAAAATTAGGACATTAAGCACTGGATGGCGATAGTAAGTTAAATAAATGCTTTAAATAAATGATATCTCTGAAACTGATAAGACAAAAAGGAACAACCGCTTTTATTAGCAGAAGATGGTTTCGATCCATCGACCTCTGGGTTATGGGCCCAGCACGCTTCCGCTGCGCCACTCTGCTACTTGAAAATATGTTTCTTTCTACTGCAACTTGTCCTTTGTCTTTTCGGGTTTTTTTTTTTTTTTAAATGAAACCATTACATAAACAGGATACACACTGCATACTGAACGCAGGAAACATCCTTTGCAACTTTGTATATATCAAAAGTATATCTTGTCACATTGGCGTAAGGCTTGCCATTGGCTGCTTTCCCTGCATACGTTTATAAGCTTAATGCTCTTGCTAAGAGCTTTTATTTTAACGTTTTTGTAATGTAGGTACCATTTATTTTACCCCTCTAGTTTTTTCTTTAAATAGTTCAGCTATCCCAGAAATCTTACTCCAGAAATGTCACTGAAGTACTTAAAATAGTAAATCTTAGCATCGACTCGCTTTTTCTATCAGGGGCAAATTAACTATGGGAAACGACGCAAACACCGTAGCTGCTTAGAAACCAGGATAAAAGCGCCAGTAATGTGGTTAACGTAGAAGCAGAAAACTGACGGCAAAAAATGACGTACCAAGTTTACCCTTTGATTTTACTTTAGTTTAAATTTATAATTTCACGCACACCCAATACCCAGGTTTCCTTTTGAAGTTTAAATCGTGACTAACAGCTTCTTTAAAGAAAATTTGATTGGCCCTTAAAAGGGCCTTTGTTGTTAGAATTATGGCTTAAGTTTTCGAAGGTTTTAACCGCCGAAGCCGTAGAGGGTGCGTCCCTGGCGCTTCAAGGCGTAGACGACATCCATGGCGGTGACTGTCTTCCTCTTGGCGTGTTCGGTGTAGGTGACTGCATCGCGAATCACGTTCTCCAGAAAGACCTTCAGGACGCCGCGAGTCTCCTCGTAGATCAGGCCCGAAATGCGCTTCACGCCACCGCGGCGAGCCAGACGGCGGATGGCCGGCTTGGTGATGCCCTGGATGTTATCGCGAAGGACTTTCCGGTGCCTCTTGGCGCCTCCTTTCCCCAAGCCTTTGCCTCCTTTTCCGCGACCAGACATAGCTACAATTCACACTCTTCCTAATCAGAAAAGCTATTGACTACCACCGGTGCACTGGTCCCTTATATACAGAGGGATCCGACCAGAAGGAAAACTACAAGAAGGAACAGTAACCACTTTCCCGCCTTGAAGCAATGACCGGTTAATTCGATTTCGTCCAATCAGAAAAAAGTACTCGAGTTTCAAACACGCCAATCAGTACATTTTCTGTTAGCGCGAAGTAAAGTCAAGCGCGGTGAGATTTTTTTCTTCTTCTTTTGGAAAATTCATTTATTTGAGAGTCGCCGATTAGTATGCTTTTTATAAGATTTCCAAGACATGAGCAGCTAAAAAAAAGCCCATAGATCGCAACTCAGAATCGATCTTGAATTCTTAAATAACTGACAAAATAAACATACACCTATTTCTTCCTAGATAGCTATGAATGGGACTGGAATATATCTCTTATATTCCCTGAATATGGTTCCCATATTAAAGTATTAAATCAGTATAGCTTTTAGGATGGCAATTTCCACCAGGAAAAAAAAAAAAATCAAAACTTTGGACAAAGAGCCCTAAAATTTCCATATTTGAGAGAAATGCTAATTCTTTTTTTTTTTTTAATTGCAACATATTACAAAGTAAACCATTGTATTACTTTACATGTAAATAGGGCTTGGATTCGAGAGGAAACTTTTTTCTGGCATGTGATGTGGATGATCCCACTAGAAAAAAACACTCAGAAAATAGATCAATTTTGCTCTACATACATCTATCTATTTTTCTCCTGGCTTTATTCATTTTGCCTGCCAAAACACTGAATTAAGAGATGCTTATATTCTCCTTCTTTTACAAAGTAATCAGGGGGAAGGAAATATATACATTTTATTAGAGGCAAATGAAAAAGAAATGGTTTATTACCACGTCTCTATTAGATTCTAATTTTTAAAAAAGCTGCAAATTGTTCTGCTGATAGAGTAGCCAAGAAACAGAAAGGTTAATAATATATCTGGTTGTTGTATATGCTTTGTAATCAGAAGTTCCAATTTATGTCTGTTAGTGTGTGTTGCCAGTGGTTTTTGTTATAAGGTTTTTCTAACTGTCTTGATTTTCAGTAGTTAAATTATATTTATTTTGAAGTTTTATTTCTTGTCCCTTTCTTGTGACTCGTTTTCTGTGTAGCATTACTAATCAATTGGTATTTGTATATCAAATTTGTTCACACATACAGTATGTATATATAATGTGATTTTATATAGCTTATTCATACCTCCTAAAGTAATAAAGCCTTTTTATATACTGCATGCGGTTTTATTCTGTGTGCTTTAGAGTTTATTACTAGTGTTGAAAGGCTGGAAAATGCCTTTCTTCTGAGGGCTTGATTTTCCTGCTGGGAGAACTCCGGTGCAAGGACACAGACAACTGCTTGGAAGCTGGTTTATTTTTCAGGAAGGCAAGAGATAGCAAGAAGTCTGCGTTCCTGGGGCTAGCCATCTTTGTATAATAAACCCCTGATTTTTATACCTTTTCTCCTTTTGTGTGTGTGTGCTTGTGTTTGTATTTCTTAATGTTTTAAATCCTGTTGGGGGTTGTCTTCATTTCCGCCAGAGGGTAAACTCCGCGGGGTGGTTTGATTGGATTATCAGTTTCATCCTAATGTTTTCTTATATTTGTTTTGTGGCAATCTTCTGTCTGTCTCCTTTGCAATATATTTTGTATCTATTTGTTTTGCTGATTTGGCATGACCTGTTGTTTGTAAGGGATTTCTTTTTTTTTGTTTCCCTAGCTTTCTTAATTACTTGGCTTTTGTCTAGGGGGCTTCTTTCAATACCTTTTATTAAATCTCTTTTCCTATGCAAGTTTGTTTTATGGCTGGCCTGATGTTCCCTTTGGGCTTTTCCTGTTTGGGTGTCACCACTGTCCTGATGAAGTTCCCTTTCCACACTAGATTACACTACAGACCCTACAGATTCAGAAATGTTCAGCCATAGAGGAACCATTTTGAAGAAAAAGTAAATCAAATGGATGCTAAATATACCAGCAATTCCTATCTTTATTTTATTGCAACTCTTAGAATGCAAGCTCATTGTATGAATTCTATTCAGTAAGGAAAACTGCTTTCTCGATGCTTTTTCTATGCATTGATGTACAGACAATATTTTCTATACTTCCTTCTGAACTTTGATTGGAACTTCGTGCATTTTTGTTTACTTCAGGTCTGCACACGTGTTGTAAAGGCCAGATGCTTTACTTTCCAAACTATGTGTGTTGTGTAACACAGAGCAAAATGAATAGTAATGCAGAGAAGGACAGAAACAAATAAACAACACACACAAAAAGTGAAATGATGTGACAAGGCTTAGCTGGCTTATGTAAGGAAGGATACATATTAGTAACCTATTCTTGGATGCAAGACACTTAATATCTTTTGGAAACTTTGAGCTCTTTTTTGAGAAAGTAGGTGGCATTTTACGTGGGGGAGTCTAAACTGTAAGACAATATTAAAACAACTCAAGTGGGTCCCCCCTTTTTTCAAAGGGGGATCAAAGTCTTGTACCCTATGACTATCATTAAGTGTTTCACCTTATGAGTCTCAACTCTTGACGAATGAATCTTTTCTTTTATGTATAACTGAGAGTATTTACACAAAGACAAATTCCTTGTGTGTCCAATCACACTTGGCCAATAAAGTATTCTATTCTATCTTCAGGCAGCACAATTTGACAGAACGTTTTCCTACATTCCAGCCTATTTGCTAACTTTAAGCAAAGATTGTGCTAACTAAATGCCCTTTGCATGATACAAGCAGTTTCAGGGCTGCCCAAGACAAGGGAAAACTGAAGTGGATGGACCTTATCAGCTAGGAGGAAATACAAGGCGGCTTCACAAAAATCTTATTTAAAATGGAAATTAAGAACCTCACACACTTCTTGGCAGATTTTTAAAAAGCTTCTTTTAAAGGGAATTCTTTTTGCCTTCTTTAGAGTCCAAAAACTAACTTTTGACTGAAAGAACTTTTTTTATAATTTGTTAGGGAGAAAACTAGAGACAACTTCCCACAAACCTAAACTTTCGGGAACCTGGAAATATTTAGGGCCCTTGGGAAAAGTAGTAAAGCCACTTTTGCTCATGAAAAAGAGCTAAATGAATGTCATCATCTTTTGGATATAATTACTGAGTGAAATACTCTATAAAGAGCAGCACCTTTTGAGGTTTGCAGGGTGGTGCAAAAATCAAATCCTGACACAGAAAAAAAAACCCACTAAGCAACATCAAATTTAGCTTCTTTCCCCTTCCCTTTTCAGAAGGGGAACCAAATCTTGAGGCAGCACAATTTGGAAGAATATTTTTGCTACATACCAGTGAGGAAAGGAAAAAGAATCTAACTTCCAACACCAGTCCATTTGATAACTTTATGTAAAGATTGTGAACTATGTTTGCATGATACTAGCATTTTGAGGACTTTAAGACAAAGGGAAAATCAGAAGTGGATCTTATCAGTCAGGAGGAAATGCAAGGGAGCCACCCCCCCAAATCTTAATTTAAAATGCAAGTCCCATCAGCCTTGATAGAAGAGCCCCCGCCTCCTTCTCCGCCCCTAAAATAAATCACGATTTAGGTATGAACTGGCATGTAGCTATGTACATTGTTTTTTCTCCTGAAGTAAAAAAGCAAAGAGAACAGCTCTTTCGTTGAGAAAGTGGGTGGCTCTTAAAAGAGCCTTTGGGTGTTTGCTCTGGGAAAACAGCTTTACTTGGAGCTGGTGTATTTGGTGACAGCCTTGGTGCCTTCGGAGACGGCGTGTTTGGCCAGCTCTCCGGGCAGAAGGAGGCGCACGGCCGTCTGGACCTCGCGGGAGGTGATAGTGGAGCGCTTGTTGTAGTGGGCCAGGCGGGAAGCCTCGGCTGCGATGCGCTCGAAAATGTCATTGACGAAGGAGTTCATGATGCTCATGGCCTTGGAGGAGATGCCGGTGTCGGGGTGGACCTGCTTCAGCACCTTGTAGACGTAGATGGAGTAGCTCTCCTTGCGGCTCTTCTTGCGCTTCTTGTCTCCCTTCTTCTGAGTCTTGGTGATGGCTTTCTTGGAGCCCTTCTTGGGCACCGGAGCGGATTTAGCCGGCTCGGGCATCCTGCTAAAGACAGCACTTCACGCGGGAAACAATAATAAGAGAGAGGAAACTAGAAAGCGATCTCGGGTGACAACTCTACCGCTCTATTTATTCAACTCGTGGGAAGGATGAAAACTTTGGCGTCCCGCGATTGGCCGCTTTTCGGAGGTCTAACTCAACGATGGCACTGACACGCCTTTGCTTTTTCATTGGATGCGAAGAAGGTGCCGTTCGTTCATTGGCCACGCCGCTTCGTTTCTGGCGCCGGCCAATAGGAAGCGCCGATTTGAATCTCTGTGAGAAAATAAAAAGGTAGCGGGAGCCTTTCTTGAGCCATTATCTTTTTAGCCTGCTCGGTTTAGAAAGAGCTGATTGCTTTTTGCAAGGAAAGGGAAAAGAAAAAAGGAAAAGGAAGTATGTCTGGACGCGGCAAGCAAGGAGGCAAAGCCAGAGCTAAGGCCAAGACTCGCTCTTCCCGCGCCGGGCTCCAGTTCCCCGTGGGCCGTGTGCATCGGCTGCTTCGCAAGGGCAACTACGCGGAGAGAGTCGGAGCCGGGGCGCCCGTCTACTTGGCCGCCGTGTTGGAGTACCTGACGGCCGAAATCCTGGAGCTGGCGGGCAACGCGGCCCGGGACAACAAGAAGACGCGTATCATCCCGCGCCACTTGCAGCTGGCCATCCGCAACGACGAGGAGCTGAACAAACTGCTGGGCAAAGTGACCATCGCCCAGGGAGGCGTCTTGCCCAACATCCAGGCCGTCCTGCTGCCCAAGAAGACCGAGAGCCACAAGGCCAAAGGGAAGTAGAGCCCAACCGCCCGCCCGCCCGCCTGCCTGCTCCCTCTCGGCTGCTAAGAACGACACCCAAAGGCTCTTTTAAGAGCCACCCACCCTTTCCTGGAAAGAGCTTGAGTCAACTTATTTTATTTTTACTTAGTCTGTCAAGCATGTATGAGAAAACAACTAAGTATGAACATAATACATAAGTATAGATAATAAATGGGAACAGTAGACACTGATGCACCCCCCCCCCTACAAACCTCTTAGGAATGGAGTGAGGTCCACGGTAGACAGTTTAAGGTTAAAAGTTTTGGGGGTTTGAGAATGTAACAAGTTTGGTAGTTCCAGGTGCTGATCACTTGCTAAAATTGTATTTTCTGCAATCAAGTTTGGAGCAGTTTACTTTGAGTTTATCTTTGCCCCTGTGTTATTGTGCTTGAAGCTGAAGTAGTTATTGACAGGACATCGTAGCAGACTAAATTTTGTGTACTAAGCATAGGTCAGACCATAGGCGGCATAGTTCTAGGTTGTCTAGATCCAAAATTTCAAGTCTGGTAACATAAAATATTCTATTGCAAGCAAAGGAGTGGATGATTCTTCTCGTCTCCCTTAAATAAACCAAGCACTTAATTTAAACTTGAAAGACTCACTTCATGTTTGCGCTAGTCTAAACCAGAGTCTGAACTGGGATCCTTTGGTTATTGGCCTGGGGGAGAACGTAGCTTTCAAAAGCCTGGAGATTTGGAGGATTTAGCTGGGCTAAATCCCTTCCATCTTTAGGCTTTAGAGTAATTCAATCACATGCTTTTGGTTCAAAATGCTTTTTAGGGGGCAACTGGATTTTGTTTTCTTTTGAAGACGTTTCACTTCTCTTCCAAGAAGCTTCCTCAGCTCTGACAAGATGGTGGGGAAGGGAAGGATTTATACTCCTTGCAGACAGCTGGTCATTTGCATCCTGAAGCACTTGGAGGTTTATCTGTGTCCTCATGGTCACCCTAGTGCTTCTGGTTCCTGCAGTCTGCAATTTTTCCTCTGGAAATCCATTCCTATTCCCGCACCATCCAAAGGGTGTTCATCCCAAATTGTATAGCTGAAAGTCTGTAGAGATTCCCAGTCCTCCAGGTCATGGTTGTCCCAAAGGTTCTTTTTTTTTTACTTTCTTGTTTTTATCTTTTAAAGATATTTCGCTTCTCATCCAAGAAGTTTTTTCAGCTCTGGAGAAGTCCACTTGCCTTATTAGAAAGCACTTTGGGACAACTATGACCTGGAGGACTGAGAATCGCTACAGACATTTCTCTAAACTCCGCAACGTTAATGAACATGCCCCCCCCCCCGGAATTATTAATTTTTTATTAATGATTAAAATATTTCTCAAATTCGGCAGCCTTAAGACGTCATAAGAAATGTTTTAAATGTTGGTAGGTCCTTATTGGCGTGTTTTGCACACACGGGATTGCAATCGACCACTGGACTGAATTTGCAATCTTTGTATTTAAATTGTATCTGGCAGAATTTGATAAAGGCTTTGAGACCAGCATTAACAAACCAAGATACTATGTTCTGCTAAGGGAGCCCACACTAATGCAACAACGTTGCAAAGGGAACAAGTGCTACAATCTGGTTACAAAATATATGTTGGTGTACCTTAAGTTTTACAGTACTAGTTTTAAAGAGCATTAATATGCTTAAAATGTAACAGTTCTATCAGGGAAAAAGAGAAACCAACAAAACTACAGCTGGGAGAGCGTTAGACTGAAGATCTAAAGGTCCCTGGTTCGATCCCGGGTTTCGGCAGAAGCTGTTTTTGGTCCTTTCTCTATTGGAAAAACAAAAACAGCTGAATCTTGACAAATTCGCATGTGTTGGGCTGCATATTTTAAAACGAGATATAAAAGCGGGCAAACCCAGCACTTTGCATATTTGAGAGCTTTGTAATACCTGCTCTAAGATGTGTTCTAAAGATATTATATTTGCTTTGTTTCTTAATATTTATTGTCAAAAAGGGTGGCAAAGCCAGCTTTCCTTTATGTGAACAATAAAAAGATAATGTTTCCAAACATGTAATCAGAAGCATGTCATTTCAAAAAGCAAAATGGGGGGAGAAATATTTGAGTGGAATCCATCGCTCTTTCTAGATAGAAAATTTATTTCAGGCTTACAGCATCCATCAAATCAAGCTTACTAGTCGAAGACCAGAGCCCAGAACAAATAAAAACACTCAATAAATATCCAGTTCAAAAGTCTGGAATAAAATAATGTCTTCTTCAAGGATGAAGGCAATGCCTAACCTCCAACAGCTAATAACCTAATTCACAACCTTGCTGAATTCTGTTGGGGGAGAAACAGCACCCACACACACATATCAAAGCTGTTTCTTCATCCATATTATGGCCAGGGTGGACTTCAAATAATTTAAGAACCGGTTCTCTGTCTAGTTGCTGGGTGGGTGTGGCCATGGTGAGCATGGCCTAGTCAGCCTCCTGGGCCACCCAGGAGCAGAAATGGACCGCAGGGTGTGTGTGTGTGTGTGTGTGTGTGTTTCCAGCCTCCCTGGCCTCTGGGGGCTCTCTGAAGGCTAGAAATGGGCTTGTTTCCTTCTGGAACTTCCAGGAGGCCTGTTTTTCGCTCTCCCAGGCTCCAGAGGCTTTCCTTGAACCTTTGGGAGGGCAAAAACGGCCTCCCCGAGTTCTGGAGGCCAGAAATCCCCAAAATGCAATGTGTCTGTGTCCCACATGCATATGCATGTGTCCCTGAGCGTGTGCCCCATACATACTCCCCACCCCTCCACACATGCATGTGCCTTCCTGTGCACGCGCCATGAATCCCCACACAAACGTCCCACATCCCCCACATGCCCCCTGTGGATGTGCAGCTGGTGGGAGGCACATGCATGCACGGCAGTTGAGCTGGGGTGACAGCTCACATGCCCTCAGAGAAAGCTCTGCATGCCACGCCTGGCATGCATGCCATAGCTTCACCATTGCAAGACTAGAGTGAATAATTCTTCTCTCAGTCAGAAAAAAACCCCATCTACTTGTGGGCTGCGCGGACTCCAACACCGCTTCGCCGTACTTCATCCTCACCCCGCCCCCCCGTCCCCGCTTCCCAATCTGCTTCGCTGCCCTGGAACCCTCCCCCCTTTTAACGAGCCTCTTGGTTGGTTAGGAGTTACTTGACGTCGGTGCAGGGAGTAATGCAAAATCCACAGGATGGTCTGGAGGGGGAGGGTAGATGTTAACTTAATGTATAGGTGAGGGGCCCAGTCTTGTTCCAGCAATTAAATAATCCTCTCGGGGGCCCTGGGTCATGCCATCTTTTTACAAAGAGCGATTCTGTCCATACCTGGAAGGCCAAAGTCTTATCTTCAATCAAGTTACAGGTAGTCCTCAACTTACAACCATTTGTTTAGCCACTGCCTTAAGTTACAGTGGTAGTGAAACAAGTGACTTATAACCATTTTTCAGGCTTACAGCGGTCACAGCATCTTGAGGGTCACGTGATCAAAATTCAGATGCTGGGCAACTTGTTCATATTTAGAATAGGATAGGATAAGACAATAATTATGGTTAGGGAATAATTTGGACTGCAGGGGGGGAAAAAACAATTACTACCAACCTGCGTTCAGTTGAGGACCTGTGTACTGCACGAGTCAGAGGGCTGTGAAAATAGTATCTACAGACCCCTCACATCCCAGACATAAACTGTTTCAACTCCTACCCTGAAAATGATGCTATAGAGCACTGCACATCAGAACAACTAGACACAAGAACAGTTTTTCCCAAAAGCCATCACTCTACTAAACAAATAACTCCCTCAATACTGTTCAACTATTTATAGTCTGCATTGCTATTAATCATCACTCCTTATCGCCCATCCCCTCCCACTTGTGACTGTATGACTGTAACTTTGTCGCTTGTATCCTTACAGTTTATATTGACTGTTTCCTAGTATGATTGCTTATTATACCGTATAACTATTAAGAGTTGGACCTGATGATTCTTGACTTGATGAATGTATCTTTTCTTTTATGTATACCGAGAGCCTATGCACCAAGACAAATTCTTTGTGTGTCCAATCACACTTGGCCAATAAAAAATTCTGTTTTGTTCTGTTATTTTGTTATTCTGTTCTGTTTTAACTCTAACTCTAATTTTATTCTACTTATGATGGTTGCAGTCTCCCGGGGTCATGGGATCCACTTTTGCAACCTTCTGACAAGCAAAGTCAATGGGGAAGCCAGATTCCCTTAACAACGTCGAGAATGATCGTAAAATGGGCCCAAACTCACTTAACAATTGTCTAGCTTAGCCTCAATTATGGTCATAAGTTGAGGTCTTACCTGTACCTTATATATTGCCCTGTGATTGATTTGCATCTTTCCATTAATACTTGGCAGACAGGCTGATTATACAAGCTAAATCTACATAATAGATCTTCCTGTTTATTTTTCAGAAGCCTGAGACTACACAGTTCCACCTGTTAACCTCAAACAAATAATAATTTCCTTCTTGCCATTATTGTTCTGTGCCTACTAGACACCCAGTCCTAATGTATATAAACTTTGCTGATGTCTAAATCGAGGGGAAAACATTGCAAAGCTCTAAAATTTGCCCAATGAAAGCAACCCTTCTGTGGGTTATTTTCAGAAGACTTCTCCAGTATCTGGCCTCATCTGGCTACTTAGGGTAGTATCCTGACACTGTAAATATGTTCCATATATTCTTAATAACCCTTTTTCAGGACTGATTACTTTCCAGGCATCTTAGTTTTTCTTATTCATTGCTATCTGTTCTCGAAGTTCTAAATTAAGCATTGTAAAAAGCTAGCACCCATCCCTCTCCTAGAAGAATGAAATATTTTGAGAAATGTTAAAAAGGCAGAATATTATGTTTCCCTAAAGGGAGAACCTCACTCTGTTTCGAGAATTTTATCAGCCAAGTACTGAAAATACAGAAACTGCACGTCCACTGGTGAAATGGGGAAGATACTGCCACACTACCACCAATATAAATATAAGAGTCTCAGACCAGAAGAAGTATAGTTGATTCCAAAGGTGTAAAAAGGTTAAATCAGAGCAACCGGATCAAAGCTTGTTAAACTGAGATGTTTCGTTACTCATCAAAGTAACTTCTTCGGTCAAAATTGAAAAAAAAAAGTTAGGCGGAGAATCGAAAAGTAGTTGGAACGTACTAACTCTTGTTACTTGGACGAGTAACAAAAGGTCTCAGTTTAACCACCTTTTGGTCCAGTTGCCATGATTTAACCTTAAGATACTTTTGGCCTGGATGATTGAGTCTTCATTACGCATTGAAAAACATTTTGGGGAGAAACTCTTGCAGTTTGTATGGCAAGAGTTAGTACATTCCAACAACTATTTAAAAAAAAAAGACTGAAAAGTTACTTGGATGAGTAATGAAGTATCTGTTTAACAAACTTTGGTCCAGATGCCATGATTTAACCATTATTAGATACTTTTGGCCTGCGTGACTGAGGCTTCATTTACTGATTCAGAGGTGCCATTTGGAACCTCCAATCAATTTTAACAAGTGTTAAGAATCTCTATAAGGTACAAGAAGACAGTTATTCCGGCTGTAACAAATGAATAAGGGTATGCCACTGTAGCGATTCACGTCCAGATGTTTTCATCACTTGTCCTCCTGCTCTTCATCCAGTCTTAGAAGGTCATCTTCCTCTTCCACACTCAGGTCCTCTCTTGGGCCCAGGGGACTCTGGGAAGAAAGATCTCCAAGGGAGAGCCTCCAATCTTGCGGGATGAGGTGGCGGTTCCTACGGATGAACGTGAACATTGTAACGTTGGCTGGGGAGAGGTTCCTGGTGTGGTCTCTTGGCCCCAATGAACTGGGAGCACTGCAGGGCTCTTCAGAGGATGATGAAGATGTGGGTGGGCACCCAAAGTGGAACACAGCTACCTTGAAGAGAGACGGCCACGTCGCCATCTTCCCTTGCCAGTACAGCATTGGGTCCGCATTTTCTCCGATATGGTCCACATTGTCATGGAGATACTCTTCCATTTCCCGAAGGGCTACGGCTGCTCCTCCTTCAGAAGCTAAACTGGAGGCAGGATCACTTTTGGTGATGGCCCTCCAGCGTTTCATGGTGAACTCCCAAGCCGCTGAGCTGCCAGAACTGGCATTTTGTTCTTGAGAAGAGCGGCTGACGGGCGAGAACTCCATATATGCTCCTCCAGGAGGCACGTAGGACCTGGTGGCCAAGCCAACGATATGCTCCTTCAGTAGGGCTGCATCACTCAGGTTTGTCCCACCGAGCTTCATGGTGGTGATGTCTCTGAATCGGGGGTCAAGGAAGGCTGCGATCCGATACATCATACTGTCCTTTATTTCTCTCAGCTGATTGTCAGCCTCAAGACAGTCCAACGCCTGCGTGGTCAGGTGAGCTGCAGTATTATTATTTTCTTGGTAGTATCTGGTCCTCAACGCCCTGAGTTGCTCCTCCAAGAACCATAGGAGAGGAAGGGCTTGGCAGAGAGTTGCATCAGGCTGAATAAGCAGCGCAGTGGCATCCTCAAATGGCTTCAAGATCTCCACCAAGCACTTCATCACCTTCCAGTCTGCAGGTGCCAAGAGCAGGTGGGAATCGTCTTCGTCTTCATCCAGCATGGCCACAATGGCTCGGCGCTGCCTATACAGGCACTCCAACATTAGCAAGGTGGAAATGGACCTCGCTTGAGCGCTTGGCCCCAGAGGCTGAGGCAAGCCCAAGTTGGCCTGCACTTCCAGGAGACGCTGTCGGACGGTGGCCGAGCGATGGTAACAGCTGCAGATCCTCCTGGAAGTCTTCAGGAGACGTCCGACTTGCGAATCCCTGGCTAAAAATGCTTTGGTGACCAGCTTCAGACAACGGGCCAGGCAAGGAGCGTGGTTGAGGTGCAGTTCTCGCACCGCCCTTGCTGTGTTGGTTCCGCTGTCGGCCACTACGCTCCCTGTCTTCAGATCATACAGCCAATCCTGGAGGACTTCTTGCAGTTTGTGGCAGATGTCTTCTGGGGCACAGCAGCCTTCAAAGGTGCACACCGACAGAGTGGCATGTTGCCTGGCAAGGGTGCCTGCTAAGTCTGCAATCCAGTGTCCTGTCACTGACATGTACATGGCTGTTTGCCTTTCTCCCCAGGTGTCTATTGTGATATGGACTGTGCGGCCGACGCTGCAGGCTACAGTTTGCCGTACGGCCCGGGACACCACTTTGGATAACTCAGGCACTGCCTTGGTGGTAAAGAATGCCCGACTAGGGATCCTCCAACGAGGCTGGGCAGTGGCCATCAGCCGACGAAATCCTTCACTCTCCACCCAGGAGAAGGGCTGCATGTCCACCGCGAGCATCCAAGCGGTACTGGAAGCCAACTGGATGGCTGTTGGGTGGGTTGGAGGGTAGTAGGGTTGGTTACTCTCTGGCTGGGCAAATGGGAAGATTGGAGGAGACGGCTCAGTGACCAGCATGGGAGTGCGGTGGGATTTCTCCTTCAGGGGCATCAGCAGGGATGGAGGAACCACCGCGACGCCTGGCAGGTGAAGTCCATGGTGGACCTTCAAGTGCTTATGAAGGGCTGTGGTGCCTGGTCGGGTGCCTCCATCCTTCCCTCTCCTCACCCGTTTCTGGCACATACTACAAACAGCCACGCAGGGTTCCCGTGGGTCCAGAGTGAAGTAATCCCAAACTGCTGAGGTGGTTTTCTTCTGCACATATGGTGGGACTCCATCCGTTAATACCGCCTGATCATGGCCCCGTTTGGGGGGAGCTGAAGTAGAGAGGTGGGCTACGGGGGTGAAGTAATGGAACATTTTCTTTCCTCCCGGAAGGATGGACCTGCCCAGCGTAGCTGTAGATGCATAGGCTGGTAGAACAGAAGGGGGAGCAGGGAGTGGAAGAATACGCGGTGGAGACAGAGACGCTATCTTGGCCACCTCTTCCTCCTCCTCTTCCTCCTTTTTTAAGTAGGACAGCATCTCATGGACTTCGGAAGGGCAGTGCTGCTTCACCATCATTGAGACAGAAGGGCTGGGTGAAAAGCTCCCAAGGTCAGCAGCGTCCACCTCTTCCTCTTCCTCCTCTTCTTTTTCCTTCAAATAGGAGAACAGGTCATGCACCGAGGATGGGTAGGGCGTCTCCTCTTTCACCCCTGGCTCCAACGAACCAGCGGGAGCAACCACCATGTCCAAAGGCTCATCAGATACTCCTCCTTCCATCGCATGAGAGAAAGGGGACCGCTGAAGAGAGACAGGTAGAGTCCTCCTGTTGAACGCTGCAAGTTGGAGTCGTCTCCCCCGGCCACGTCGTGGCATCATGGTGGAATCCTGCAATGGGAAACCCAGACACAGAATATTTATGATGTTTCTGCAGCCTCAAATCCAGCTGTTTCCTTTATTACACAGGTCCCCAAACTTGGCAACTTTCAGACTTGTGGACTTCAATTCCCAGAACTCTCCAGCCAGGTATGCTGGCTGGAGAATTCTGGGTGTTGAAGTCCACAAGTCTTAAAACTGCCAAGATTGGAGACCTTATCAGAAAGAAGGGAAATTGTTCTAACTTTCTGGGTAATCTTTGCTTCACGATCCCATTTGAGGCCAAAATTTACGTTGCTAAGCGAAATATTTGTTAAGTGAGTTTTGGGCCCATTGTACAATGTTAATACCAATAGTCCTTGAATCATGGCTATAATGAAACCCAATTTATGTTGCTAAGTGAAACGTTTCTAAAGTGAGTTTTCCCCCTTTTTTAACAAATATTTTTTGGCCACAATTGTTAAGAGAATCCTTGTAGTTATTACATTAGGAACACGGTTGTTAAGTGAATCTGGATTTCCCCACTGACTTGGCTCATCAGAAGGTTCGCAAACTGTGACATGTGACCCCCGGGACACTGCAGCCATCATAAATAAGGGTTGGTTGCCAAGCATCCGAAATTTGATCATGTGACCATGGGGATGCTGCAATAGTTGTAAGTGTGAGACATGGTGGCACGTCACTTTTTTCGGTTCCGTTTGAACTCCAAACAATCATTAAACAAATGGTTGTAAATCGAGGACTAAATATACAGCTGAAAAGCTTGGTCTACTATTGGGTGAATACAACCATCTTCCTGTTGATCTTGACAGCACGGGTCAAACTCAAAGCCCAGGAGACAGGATTCGGCCCACAGGGTGCTTAGATCTCGCCCGTGGGGCCACCCTGGAAACAGCAAAGGACTGGCCTGTGGTGCCTTTGCCAGCAAAAATGGAGCTCAGGGGTTGGGGGCACTGCCAGAGGGCTGCAAGAAGCTGTTGTGGCCAATAATGGGGCCCAGGAGGGCTCCGTTTTCACTGGCAGAGGGCTGCAGGAGGCTGTTGCGGCTGAAAACAGAACTTGGGAGCCCATTTTTGCTGGCAGAGCACTTGGGCCACCAGTCACCGGTGACACAAGTGACGTCAAGCTGGCCACGCCCACTCAGGCCACCCCCACGCCCAAGGTCAAACACAATCCTAATGCGGC
The DNA here is from genome assembly GCF_049901715.1 of Pseudonaja textilis. Lineage (NCBI taxonomy): Eukaryota > Metazoa > Chordata > Lepidosauria > Squamata > Elapidae > Pseudonaja > Pseudonaja textilis. The sequence goes on along the minus strand of NC_142008.1, from coordinate 122,190,129 downwards.
CTGCAATGAAATCAAGTTTCACAACCCTGTTCTATAGAAGCTAACCCAGATCTGTCACAAGGTCACCCCGTGTTTCATAGCTTCTAGCATCTATCCCTCCTGGACATGCTAGCTAAACTCCTAAATGTCATTACAGGTAGCCCTCAACTTACAACAGTTCATTTAGTAACCGTCCAAAGTTACAACAGCAAAAAGTGACTTATGGCCCTTTTTCACAGTTGCAACCTTTGTAGCGTCCTCATTCTCTTGCGATCAAAATTCAGATGCTGGGCAACTGGTTCAAACTTATGACCACTACTGCATCCTGGGGTGTGGTCATATGATTCCCCTTCTGAGACCTTCTGACCAGCAAAGTCAGTGGGGAAGCCAGATTCACTTAACGACCGGGCTACTAAATTACCAACTGTAATGATTCACTTAGCAACCGAAGCAAGAAAGGTTGTAGAATGGAGCAAAATTCACTTAACAAATGTCTTTAGCAACTGAAATTTTGGGCACAATTGTGGTTGTAAGTCGAGGACTACCTGTACTGACTTGATTTAGCTCTCTCTCCCATGCAGAAGCAACCAGAGCCACTCATAAATAGCTGAAGTAAGCAATGTTATAATCCTTTTGAGATAGTCCTCATCTTACAATAGTTCATTTGGTGTCTGTCCAAAGTTACAACAGCACTGAAAAAAGCGACTTATGACCATTTTTCACACTTATGTCCATTGCCACATCCCCGTGGTCACACAATCAAAATTCGGATTGCTTGGCAACTGATTCACACTGACGGTTTCAGTGTCCCAAGGTCATTTGATCCACTTCTGTGACCTTCTGACGAGCAAAGTCAACGGGGAATCCAGATTCACTTAACAACCATATTCTTAACAAATGCAACGATTCACTGAATGACTGTGGCCCCCCAAAAAATCGTAACAAGGAGCAAAACTCACCTAAGAAATGTTTTACTTAGCAACATGGCTGTCAGGTTTCCAAGTGCTGAAATCCATTTAAAAAGAAAAGTATAAAATCCGTCTTCCAAAAAGATTTTTTATTTAGGAAAGCATCAAATTGGCAAAGTCCATGGTAATTCCAGATCTGATGCAACCTGGAATTACCCCACAATATTACAAATTAGAAACAACCCCCAAAAGTCATATTCTCTAATAGAAGTAATTCATTGCTTGATGTCATAAATCTCCACCTCAAGGGGCCCCAGCACAGATAGCTCATTTTCCAAATGGGAAGAATCACCTAGCCAAAACAACTCTCTTTATCTCCATTCCTCCCCCCTTAGGAATGTGGCAAGCCCAAACCCTTCCCCACATTACTACCACAGAGAAAGTAAGAAAAATATATATTAAGCCTAACTAAAATGGCTACACATGTCAATTTTGGGCTTGACAATGGCCTCAGTTGTGGTCGTAACTCAAGGACTACTTGCATTACCAGTAAGGCTGGCTGGGGAATTGTGAGTTGAAATCTACATCTTTTAAACAATCCCAATTTTGAAAAAAAAAGGACTGAAATCATCCATTCAAAAGAAAAGCTATTAGGGGATAGATAAGAAACTGATTAAGAGTTGGAAGGGACTGTGTAGGTCATCTAGTCCAAACTCCTGCCCAAGTGGGAGACCATACACCATTTCTGACAGGTGGCAGTCCAATCCCCTCTTGAAAGCCTCCAGTGATGGAGCTCCCACAACTTCTGAAGGCAATTTCTGTTCCATTGGTTGATTGTTCTCACTGTCAAAAAAAATTCTCTTTATTTCTCAGAACAAACGAGTTCAGATCAATTCAGCTGCCAAGTCAGAAAGATCATAAGGATTATCCTTTTGAGTCTGGATTTGAAACATTTTAAATTTTTGACATTTAATAATTTGGACGTAGGTGAGCCAAGTTCAAATCCTATCTCCATTCTGGTCCTCTGTTAGTGACTTCAAACCCGATTCTCTTTCTCTCTCTTCACACACACACAGACACAAAGTGAACCTACCTCACAGGGTTGTTCTTTGAAAATGTAAAATTATGCCAGACCTCTAAGAAAACCCTTTGAGGGAGGGTGGCACACCAAGAGATGGGATGGAAGGGTCATAATCCCTTTTCCATCAAACAAACAAAGCATAGCACTTTCCACTGAACTTTACTGTGGTCATTAAATGGCACAAGAGAACTGGCATTCCAATATCCAAAATTAGATTGACAATCTCAGGATAGTTAAGAAAAGTACATGCAGTGGAAAAAAAATTGAGTGTGTATTACAGATAGTCCTTGGGAGAGGTGAACTTTTGCCTCACAATCAGGAAGCTGTGAGTTTGATCCTAGGTAGAGGCAGATATTTCTCTCTCTGGGCACTCTAGGAATATATCTGCTAAACAAAACTCTGCATTGGCAATAGAAAGGGCATCCGGCCATTAAAACACTGCTCCATTCAGTTGCTCAGACTCCACCCTGCAAGGGATTATGGGGTCGTTAAATGAAGATCATTACAGATAGTCTTTGACTTACAACCACAACTGAGCCCCAAGTTTATCTTGCTAAGTGAGATAGTAATTAAGTGAGTTTTACCTCATTTTACAACCTTACCATAGTTGTTAAGTGAATCACTACAGTTGTTAAGTTAGCAACCTGGTGGTTAAGTGAATCTGGCTTCCCTATTGACTTTGCTTCTCAGAAGGTCACAAAAGGCAATCCCATGACCCTGGGACACTGCGACCGTCATAAATATGAGTCGGTTGCCAAGTGTCTGAATTTTGATCGCGTGACCAAGGGGATGCCACAATGGTCTTGTGAAAAAAGGTCATAAGTCACTTTTTTTCAGCGCTGTTGGAATATCGCAGTCACTACATGAATGGTCGTAAGTCGAGGACTACTTACACATTAAAACATGCTAAAATATGCTAATCGCATGAAACAAGAAGAAAAGAAACAGAATAATGAAAACTTTATTCTGATTTAAAGATTCCAGGCATTGAAGTCATTCTGGCCTATTTCATTTAACTCTTCCATGGACCTCCTTTTAAAGGGAAAAAAAGTGAACCCCAGAAGAACACTAATAATAATAATAATAATAATAATAATAATAATAATAATAATAAATGTTGTCTGAACATCTAGCTGACTGTGCAATGAATAATAATTTTTGTGATATTTGTGATACATTTTAAATGCTCAGTTGACTTTCATGTTTAATTAATAAAAGAAATAATATAATAATAATGTCTGAACAGCTGGTTGACTGTGTGATGAGTAATAATAATTTTTGTGATATTTGTGTTACATTTGAAATGTTCAGTTGACTTTCATGTTTAATGAATAAAAATAATATAAAAACTACAAAACCAAACAAAACTATCATGACAATGATATAATGACACAATAGCAAGAAAACAGCAAACAAAACAATAATGACAATGACAATGATAATAAAGATAATGATATTAATAACAAAACAACAAAACAAACATTATAATGGCAATTATAATATCAAAAATAAAACAATGACAATAATGATAAAACAACAAACAATAAAACAATGACAGTAACTATAATGACGATAATAATGATTATAACAATGATAACAACGATAATGATGGTGATAATAACCACAGATGGAATCAAGCCGTCCCCTCCCCAAATAAGGCGAGGCAGACTCACCCCACCGCAAAATGCTCCGTCCAAAAAAGAAAATAAGTTAAAAAAAACACCCAACAACCCCTCAACTTCCGCCCTGAGGGGCGATGCTCCGAGGAAACAATTCCCCGGCCTCTAATGCTCGAGACGGCACCTCGCCTTGCGGAAGAAGGTGGGCGAAGGCCGCGCACGCGCGCCTCCTGCGGACCCGAAAGTGGTCGGTCGGTCGGGCACGCGCTTAAACGGACAAGATCCCGAAAAATGAAAAATTGGATTAATGGAAGGGAAGGGGGAAAGCGAGCGAGCGAGCGAGCGACAGAGAAAGACACAAAGAAAGACAGAGAAAGAAAAAGAGACAAAGAGAAAGAAAAAACAGAGAAAGAGAGATAGTAAAAAAAAAGAGAGAAAGAGTAAGAAAGACTGAAGGAAGGAAGGAAAAAGGAAGGAAGGAAGGAAAGAAAGAAAGAAAGAAAGAAAGAAAGAAAGAAAGAAAGAAAGAAAGAAAGAAAGAAAGAAAGAAAGAAACCTGAAGAAAACACGGTAGCACCCAGGTATTTTTTTTTAAAAAAAATAATTGTCTTAAATTTTAAAAGAAGAAATTTATATATTTAGGCAGGTGGGTAGGCAGGTAAGTAGGCAGGTAGGTGGGTGGGTAGAGGAGCTCTTACTTGAGCAGTAGACTGGAGAACCTCTCAGGTCCCTTCCAACTCTTGTTATTCATTCCACATCCTGCCCTTTCCTGGGATTCTGTGTTCTCTTTTGATACAACCCTAATCAGTTATTTTATCTCTTGATATAACCCTAATCAAAGTTTGATGGGATGTCCTTTCTCCCAACACTGCGTATTTGAGAGTAATGGATTTCCGTTCAGGAGAAAGGGAGAGACGAAAGGGCTCTTCTAAGCAAGGGTTAATGGACTCAAGACCGTGGGAATGGGTGGGCTGGAAAGGACATCAGCTGAAGGAAGGGTTAACCATGGCTGAACCATCATGGAACCTACCAGCAGCGTCAGCAGCTTTCATCGTTCACAGCTCGGCTGGGACTGTTGGGAACAAGAATCCAACCCAGCAGAACTGCACTTGATTAGAGAAAGCTGTTATGCAAGAATATCTTTTCTCATTAGGTTAAAGAAGAGAATAAAGAGTTCAGATGTCCTGGTTCATTACATGAGAATAGAATAGGAATAGAAATAGAATAGGAATAGGAATAGAATATAGAATAGAATAGGGATATAGAATAGGAATACAATATAGACTACACTAGACTAGGAATAGAATATAGACTAGAATAGAATAGGAATAGAATGGAATAGAGAATAGAATAGGACATAAATAGAATGGAATAAAGAGAATATAGAATGAAGTGGAGGTTTTCTAGTCCAGGGGACTCCAACTTTGATAACTTTAAGACCTGTGGACTTCAACTCCCAGAGTTCCTCAGCCAGTTTTGCTTTGATCTCCGGGAGTTTGAAGTACACAATTCTTAAAGTTGCCAAGGTTGGAGACCCCTTGTCTAGTCCAACCTCCTGCTTAGGCAGGAAACTCTAGTTTATACCATTTCAGACAAATTGGTTATCCAATTTCTTTTAAAAAACTTCCAATTTAGCAACATTTACAACTTCTGGGGGGCAAGTTGGTTCCACTGATTAATTGTTCTCACTGTCAGAGAAGAAATTTCAGGGATTGGATTATCTTCAACAGATTCCTTCGCGGCAAAGGAAATGCAGAAGTGTTATTTTCTTTTCCCCAGAAGAAAAAGGATGAACGGATCCAATATCCTTTATCTGGAAGGGTGTTAAATCAAACTTTCAGCTCACATTAAATGATTCTATTCTATGTCTTAACGCCGGGGGGCGCCTCGGTTGATCGGCGCTTCGTGCTTCACGTCTCCCTCCCATAGCGCCTCGAGAGGAATGCTCGAAGAAACCTCATCTGACTAGGCGCGGACCAATCACCTTCGCCGTGTTTGAATCCTACTCATTTGCATACTTGGCGCGCGGGAGCGTGACGGAGCCGACCTTTGGGCCAATAACAACGCTGAGTTTCGGCGGGATGAACCCTCCGGAGGCCTACAAATACTGGAACTTCGGCTTCGCAGCAACATTTCCTGGGGTGGAAATTGAGTAGGTGTTGATTATGCCTGAACCGGCCAAGTCTGCTCCCGCGCCCAAGAAGGGCTCCAAGAAAGCCATCACCAAGACTCAGAAGAAGGGAGATAAGAAGCGCAAGAAGAGCCGCAAGGAGAGCTACTCCATCTATGTCTACAAGGTGCTGAAGCAGGTCCACCCTGACACCGGCATCTCCTCCAAGGCCATGAGCATCATGAACTCCTTCGTCAATGACATTTTCGAGCGCATCGCAGCCGAGGCTTCCCGCCTGGCCCACTACAACAAGCGCTCCACTATCACCTCCCGGGAGATCCAGACGGCCGTGCGCCTCCTTCTGCCCGGAGAGCTGGCCAAACACGCCGTCTCCGAAGGCACCAAGGCTGTCACCAAATACACCAGCTCCAAGTAAAGCTGTTTTCCCAGAGCAAACACCCAAAGGCTCTTTTAAGAGCCACCCACTTTCTCAACGAAAGAGCTGTTCTCTGCTTTTTTACTTCAGGAGAAAAAATAATGTACATAGCTACATGCCAGTTCATACCTAAATCGTGATTTATTTTAGGGCGGGGGCGGGGAAGGAGGCGGGGGCTCTTCTATCAAGGTTGATGGGACTTGCATTTTAAATTAAGATTTGGGGGTGGGGTGGCTCGCTTGCATTTCCTCCTGACTGATAAGATCCACTTCTGATTTTCCCTTTGTCTTAAAGTCCTCAAAATGTTAGTTAGTTCACAATCTTTGCATAAAGTTATCAAATGGACTGGTGTTGGAAGTTAGATTCTTTTTTCCTTTCCTCACTGGTATGTAGTAAAAATATTCTTCCAAATTGTGCTGCCTCAAGATTTGGTTCCCCTTCTGAAAAGGGAAGGGGGAAGAAGCCAAATTTGAGTTGTTTAATGTTGCTTAGTGGGTTTTTTTTCTGTGTCAGGATTTGATTTTTGCAGCACCCTGCAAACCTCAAAAGGTGCTGTTCTTTATAGAGTATTTAACTCAGTAATTAAATCCAAAAGATGATGTCATTCATTTAGCTCTTTTTCATGAGCAAAAGTGGCTTTACTACTTTTCCCAAGGGCCCTAAATATTTCTTGGTTCCCGAAAGTTTAGGTTTGTGGGAAGTTGTCTCTAGTTTTCTCCCTAACAAATTATAAAAATATTTCAGTCAGAGTTAATTTTTAGATTCGAAAGAAGGCAGAAAGAATTCCCTTTAAAAGTGAGCTTTTTAAAAATTCTGCCAAGAAGTATATGAGCCTCTTAATTTAAGATTAGAGGTAGGTTATTTCCATTATCTTTAAGAGACATAGAAAATTGTAGACAGTTTTTAAAAACCAGTTGCCTCTTTCGTCAATTTACCATTAATGGCAGATTAAATGTGTAATAAATGTCTATTACTTGGATTTTCTAAACAGAGGATGCAGGTTTGTATTTTTCAATTCCTAAATGAAATGCTAAATTTAAATTTCTCAATTCCAAAAATAGTAAGGTATGGTTTCTATGTGAGATTGGGGTTTAATCCTAATGTTTACAGTTTCGTCTGTTTAGCTCCATTACAGACCTCGATTTACCAAAATTGAGCCCAAAATTTATGTTGCTATGTGAGAAATTTGTTAAGTGAGTTTTGCCCCATTTTAGGTCTTTTCTTGCCTCAGTTAAGTGAATCATTGTAACCACATTAGTAATATGGTTGTTAAGTGAATCTGGCTTCCCCATTGACTTTGCTTTTCTGAAGGTTGCAAAAGGTGAGTGGCCAAGCATCTGAACTTTGATCAGGTGGCAATACAGATGCTATGTGAGTGTGAAAAAAAGGTCAAAAAGTCTTTTTTTTTCAGTGTTCTTGTAACTTTAGAACAGTCACTAAACAAACTGTTGTAAGTCTAGGACTATTTGTACTCCAACCTTGACAACTTTACTCAAGTATGTTGATATCCTGAAATGGCCAAAATTGAGAAACACAGATTTATTTATAACTTTGTTGTTTGTATCTTATGATTTACATTGTTTTATTTAGTTTCCTAGTATGATTTATGTTAACTGATTATTTAGTATCCTATGACTATCACTAGATAGATTTCTTGTGTGTCCAGTCACACTTCGCCAATAAACCTATTCTATTCTATTCTATTCTATTCTATTCTATTCTATTCTATTCTATTCTATTCTATTCTATTCTATTCCATTCCATTCCATTCCATTCCATTATCTATGTTCTATGTTCTATTCTACTCTGTTCTATTTTCTATTCTATATTCTTGTCCCATTATGGCAAACCTATGCCACACATGCTGGAAGTGGCATGCAGAACCACCTCTCTGGGGATGCCAGCCATCGCCTGTTGGTCTGGGTTCCAGCACGCAGCTGGTCCTCATGCGTGTGGGAGTGCCGGAAACCGGAAGAGCAACTCCTCCAGCACACATGCATGCCCTGGCCAGCTGGTCTTCGCATACGCATGTGCATTAGAAACCAGAAGACCAGGTAACCAGTATTGAGCTTCTAGTTTCCGCTGCACCACGCCAAAGAGCTGCTCTTCCAGTTTCCCGCGCAGGCTCGTGCACTCCCACTTTAGCACTCATTGGCGAGAACGTTTGCCACCACTGTTCTAGTCTATAGTCTATTCTATATTCTATTCTATATACTATTCTATTCTTATTTGAGTACAGAAGCTTCATTCACACCTTCCATATAATACAAATGGAACTGAAGCACAGGAATTTTTCCTGCACCCATTTTTCAATCTGCTTACTATACAATCATTCACGTGGTTGTCCACCCCCTTCTCCCTAAGTAGTAGTAAACCAATATTTTTTTTAGTTGCACAAAGATGGTGGTTAGCTTTGTAGGCTTCATGCATGCCACAGACATCCAAACTATGATTAGCGGGGTGTTTACAACAGCTGGAATTGTCCCTGTGAAGGAATAGGATGGAATCTGACTAATCAGCTGAATAATAAACTATTATATTTGCATCCCTGCCTTAATTGTTGGTACACCATTGCTGGCATACAACATTAAAGCTATTTTGTGGTGCAAATCTTGAAATATTCTGGATGGTAGCCACAGTACCTCCCTTTCTGTTTTATTCCTGCTAAGGTCCTTGCAGTTTCCTCAGGCTGACCACAGAAACACACCAGGATCACAATGTGGGTGTAAACATACATAATTATACTTATTTATTTATTTAATTTATATTGCCACCTATTCGCCCATGGCAACTCAAGGTGGCTTACCCAATGTAAAACCATATTTAAAACAAAAAAATAAAAATAAAAACAATAAAAACTAACAAAATTAACAAATAAATTAGTAAAGTACAATAGAACAAAATTTTGGGGGAAAAATATCCCAACAACAGCCTTTGCAAACTAAAGGCACTACACTGCAGCAGAGAGAAAATAGCATAATTATAATATAATGTAATATACTGTAAGAGAATATAAAAATTACATGGCAGATATGCACTACCTCCAGAGAGAGAGAGAGAAAATATATATATACACATCTGCTTGCCGTTTATACCTCTTGTTCAAAGATGCTGATGCTGGAATAGTTGCTTTAAAATCAGAGAGGTAAAATGAACTCCGGTGGTTTATCTGATAAAGCAGTTGCGTATTTAATCTTTTTAATTTTTCGTAAGAATAAAAAGAAATCATTACGTCCCTGGGTGGGCTCGAACCACCAACCTTTCGGTTAACAGCCGAACGCGCTAACCGATTGCGCCACAGAGACCACTTCGAGAAAGATGGGCGATCGTTCAACCTGAACTTTTACCTAAGATTTGAAAGGGGATTTAATGTGTCCAGCATTGTGATCTCAAAAGCAAATGAACAAGAGCACAACAACCCATTTTTTTCCTCTTGCGTTCGCTTCGCCTGCGAGCTCTCTCCTGCAGTAACAGTGATGCCCCTGAAAAAGAGGAACTTTTACCCCCCTGCTTCGCAGCCAAACATTCTTCAAAGAGAGCTTCAACTCTTTATACTTTAAAAACAGGATTTCTCAATCTTATTGGCAACTTTAAGACTTCAACTCCCAGAATCCCCCACGCCTGTTGCTAAGGGCGAGATACGCTCTTTTAAAGGTGCAGCTTTCCTCCTCTATCGGAGATCACTATCTTCACAAACCTTTCATGCAAGGTTAGATCCTCGGAGAAAGACGCCTTGGCTGCAATTAAATTTTGCAAACACTAATTATTAGGGGGAGGGGAAATCACCTCTCTCCCGTCGGGGAATCGAACCCCGGTCTCCCGCATGACAGGCGGGGATACTTACCACTATACTAACGAGGAAACGGCTGTAAAGGTTTTCTAAATCACTTCCTTTGAGTTCCGGAAATCTACAATTGAACCCCAAAATGGAACTGATTTTTTCTCCCAGCATGTGAATTATATATATATTACAGCAAGCATACATTTACTTATTTACCACATACTTTTTCTTTAGAAACAGGTAGATACAATAACACGTGTTGTCCTTTGAGGAAATATGTCACCCTCTTACAGGCGCAATTCTAACAGGTGGAAATGACCTGTATTATTACTTTTCACTGCCCTTTAGAAAAAAGCAAGCAAGCAAAGGGGCTAACCCAAAGATGCTTTTTCTGGAGGGAACTGGACTTTGCTTTTTCTCTTTTGAAGACATTTCATTTCTCATCCAAGAAGCTTCTTCAGCTCTGACAGGATAGCGGGGAATGGAAGCATTTATATTCCTTGCAGATAATAGTCATTTGCATTCAGTTCTAATTCACTGATGGGGAATATCGTCTCTTTTGAAGGGTCACAATCTGGACAGAAAAGACTCCTGGTTTGAAAGAGGAGCCAAAGAAGCCTTCTGTGTTAAAACTTAATAGCTGTTCCTTTGTTGGAAGTTAAAACCCATCCCTCTCCAGGAAATACTTTAGGGTATACTTAAAAAAGGCAGAATATTTCTCCTAAAAGAGAAGTAAAAACTCAGCCCTCAGACCTTTGTTAAGGGGCCATTGAGGCTTTGACCAGTCTATTCTACATAACAAAGATCTACCTCTTTCAGGGAGAACCATTGAATTGCCCTTCATTGCACAACCCACCAAGTTTCAACCAAACTTAGCACACAACCTACAAAGCTAGCTATAACCTCTGACAACAGCCAATCAGGATACACTTCCTGTGCCCCAGAGGGGGCATAAAACCCAGGGATTCTCAGCATCTTCTCCCTTTTTTTTTGCCCAAGAGCTCCAAGGAATGTGATTCTGTCTCCCATTAAACCATCTTTCCAAACAGCTTCCCATGTTTCCCCCCAACTTGAAACTGAACCCAGGATATTTCTTCCAACACCTTAACAGAAGGGGAGGGATGTAACACTACCCATTTACAACACAGCCCTTTCCAGCAGTCCCAAATTTGATTCAGATGACACAAAAGCCAATGTCTACTGTTGAATTCAAGAGTTGTGCCATTCCGTTAAGATCTGAAATTTATTTACCTTTGAAAACAGCCCTGTTAATTTTTCCCTACCTATCCTGGTAGTTATGCCTTTTTGACCCAAGGAGGCTGGGGAACAGCAGTTGAATTTGCGACGACATAATTTAAAGATAAGGCAGCTTAATGTTTTTCTGCCGATTTAAGTTTCTTAAGAATGTTTTAGTCCCTGTAGAAACCAACCCAGCAAATGAAATCTAAAGATTTTGAAAACCGGCGCTTAAAAACTTTTTTCAAGTGAAGTAGCTCTTTTTTGAGAGTGGGTGGCTCTTAAAAGAGCCTTTGGTGAAATAAAAGAATTCCGAGTGTCACCGTGAAAAAAAAAGAAATTACTTGGAGCTGGTGTATTTGGTGACGGCCTTGGTGCCCTCGGAGACGGCGTGTTTGGCCAGCTCTCCGGGCAGAAGGAGACGCACAGCCGTCTGTATCTCCCGGGAGGTGATAGTGGAACGTTTGGTGTAGTGGGCCAGGCGGGAAGCCTCGGCTGCGATGCGCTCAAAGATGTCGTTGACGAAGGAGTTCATGATGCTCATGGCCTTGGAGGAGATGCCGGTGTCGGGGTGAACCTGCTTCAGCACTTTGTAGATGTAGATGGAGTAGCTCTCCTTGCGGCTCTTCTTGCGCTTCTTGTCTCCCTTCTTCGGAGTCTTGGTGATGGATTTCTTGGAGCCCTTCTTGGGCACCGGAGTGGATTTAGCTGGTTCAGCCATTCTGGTCAACGGGAGACTTCCGCAAAAGAATGTATAAATGAAAGGCAAGGAAACACCTTTCCTTTATTTATAGGACGCATATGCAAATGAGTGGTTTTAAAATTCTCAGGCACGATTGGTGGAAAAGCGGCCTGCCTTTACACTATTGGAAGAGAAGCCACGAAGTTTTAATTTTATTGAACCTTGGCATTCCCATTGGTGCTTTCAGCTTGAACTTCTCATTGGATCAATTTGAGAATAGCGGCTGCTTATTGGCTAGAAGGGCCAATTACAAATCTCGTACTACTTTTACCTGTTTTGCTTTGGGGGTTTTCTTTTGCAGAAGGCTGAAGATTTTAAATGCCCCCTATTATCTCTCTGCGTACATCCTGCATACTGGGACAATCAGTTCTGTACAAATTATTCAAGACAATTGTGCTACAATTAAATTAACCTTAGAAATATTTTTCAGAGAAAATTTTTTTTTAAGGTGTCAAATTATAAAGAAAAACATACAATCTCGAGCGGGCCGAAATAGCTCAGTTGGGAGAGCGTTAGACTGAAGATCTAAAGGTCCCTGGTTCGATCCCGGGTTTCGGCAAGGGCTGTTTTCTTTTATTTGTAAGGCAAAAAATTTTCAATCTCTGTTCACCCTAATCATTTAACCTAGTCATGTCACAAGCTACCCTTGATGTTGGTTGTTATGCAGAGAAGCCATTTGCTTGGATTTTGCAGTTGCGGAGTTCACTCCGCAAAATAACACGTGAGCCAAGCGAACACAGCATTTCGTATGAAAGCAATCGCTACTGGCCAATTTACAATTTACCCCTCTAGTTCTTTTTAAAAAGTTAAAGCTATCCCAGAAATCTTACTCCAGAAATGTCACACTGAAGTACTTAAAATAGTAAATCTTAGCACCGACTCGCTTTTTCTATCAGGGGCAAATTAACTATGGGAAACGACGCAAACACCGTAGCTGCTTAGAAACCAGGATAAAAGCGCCAGTAATGTGGTTAACGTAGAAGCAGAAAACGGCAAAAAATGACTTAGCAAGTTTACCGTTTGATTTTATTTTTTTAGTTTAATTTATAATTTAACGTCACCCAATACCCAGGTTTCCTTTTGAAGTTTAATTCGTGACCAACAGCTTCTTTAAAGAAAATTTGATTGGCCCTCAAAAGGGCCTTTGTTGTTAGAATTATGGCTTAAGTTTTCGAAGGTTTTAACCGCCGAAGCCGTAGAGGGTGCGTCCCTGGCGCTTCAAGGCGTAGACGACATCCATGGCGGTGACAGTCTTCCTCTTGGCGTGTTCGGTGTAGGTGACTGCATCGCGAATCACGTTCTCCAGAAAGACCTTCAGGACGCCGCGAGTCTCCTCGTAGATCAGGCCCGAAATGCGCTTCACGCCACCGCGGCGAGCCAGACGGCGGATGGCCGGCTTGGTGATGCCCTGGATGTTATCGCGAAGGACTTTCCGGTGCCTCTTGGCGCCTCCTTTCCCCAAGCCTTTGCCTCCTTTTCCACGTCCAGACATCTCGGAAAGGAAAAAAACTACACACCTCCACACTCTACAAGAAGAAAATGTTCGTGGGGGGGAAACGAACGGGCGGATAGTATATATAGCAAGGAATCCGACCAGAAGGAAAACGTAGCAGCTATTGCCATTGTTATTTTGCATAATAAAGGCTAATCCAATCCATGCGGCGCGGCGCGTTTCAAACTACCCAATCAGCGTATGGTTAAAGAAAGGCTTCTCGGCGCCATTGTTAACTTTCCGGGAGCGGTTCTGATACAGTTTGGAATCTTCTAAACGATTAAGCTTTGGCATATATATAAATATAAATGCTAAACCTTAATTCGATAGAACGTTTTTCTTTGCGTTTTTCTTCTTTGTGGACGCTTCTCAATGGAATTGTTCTTTTAACAATACACTCAAAAAGTGTTGGGCGTAGAAACGAATACTATAGTAATTAAAATTTAGCCCAGCAAAAATTAATGGACTTCAAGGTGACATAGAACTAATCTCATCAACTTCCTGTTCGGAGCCCTTCATACAGTATAGACCCCTCTCTCATTATACTCTTAAACGGAAGGTCTGAAATGCCACATCAAACAATTACTTTGGAGCAACAATAAAGGCAGAATATTTGGGCCGAAATAAAAGATATATGAACGCAGGATCGAAAGATCTAGCCTTAATGTATGGAATTTACAGCTGCAGAATGAAACTTTCTGCTAGCCATTCAAATGGAGGCCAGACTATTTTGCCACAATCAATAAGGAGGGAAAAGTCATTTTCCCAGTAGAAAGAGAAAGTCAAAAGAGGAAAGAGAAGCTGGAAAATAGATTCTTGGTCTGGGAGATCCCCCAAAGCTTAGACTGCCAACCAGGGTTGTTCTTGGGGCAGGTCCTGGAGACTAGAAAAGAAGGACTAGGGGATGACTTGTCCCAAAGGTGCTTTTTCAAGAGGCAACTAGACTTTCTGGGTTTTTTTTTTCTTTGAAGACATTTCGTTCCTCATCCAAGAAGCTTCTTCCGCTCTACCCACTATCCAATCAGCGCTGAAGAAGCTTCTTGGATGAGAAGTGAAAAGTCTTTAAAAAAGAAAAGAAAAAAAAAAACGTCAAGAAACAGTCCAGCTGCTTCCTGAAAGAATAAAAGCACCTTTGGAACAACTATGACCTGAATGACGGAGAATCTCCACTGAATTCTAACAAAACCGTTTGTGCTTCAGTGTTCCGTTCAAAGTACTTTGTGGCTATTTTTAGGGCTGCAAGTGTGAGTGAATGACCACCATTAAGTTGAACACGTAGCACACCTATAACACTGAGGTTTGGGGGAAGGCGACACTTGAAGAGGATTGACAGAACTGCTTATTTGAACTCTTGTTGGTGGCCCACTCCGTGATTTGGGAGTTTTCCTGGAACTCACAGCTGCTGCTAGATGGGGAAGCAGAGACTATGAGGTCAAGTGAGTGTGGGTGTGTGGGCTTGGGTGTGTACAAATTGCAATCTCCCCTCTGTTCAAACTCCTGCAATAGAGGCAGAGCTGCCTTGGAAGACTATTGTAGAAACTTCCAAATGGTCCAGAAGACAGCTGGATGGATGGATGTTGGAAGATACATTTCACATGTTACAGGGGGTCCTCAACTTATGACCACAATGGAGCCTAAAATTTCTGTTGAACATTGCCGTTTTGATTACCTTTCTCGCCAGTTAATCGCTGCAGTTATGAAGTTAGCAGCATGGTTGTTAAGCTCCCCGTTTGACTTTGCTCGACTCCGGGACGCTACAACAGTCACAAGTACATGTCAGTTGCCAAGCCTCTTAATTTTGATCATGTGACCATAGCGGTGCTGTAACAGTCATGTGAAAAGCATGTTGTGTGAAAAACGGTCACATGTCACTTTTCTCAGTTGTGTTATACCTTCAAATGGTTGCTAAATAAACTTGTTTTACCGGTACAGGGTTTTTTGGGGTTCTGTACTGGCTCCCCATTACCAGTGCAATTCAAAGTGCTTCTTTTGAGCATTAACCCCATACATGGGCCAATATCTGCCTATTTACAGGGACTCCTTCCCTGCCCAATATCAGCCCATCCAATTCAGATGCTCCAGAACTTTTGTGAGGTGTAAACAGGTAGAAACTTGTAGTTGTCTCTTTTCTGTGGGTACCCTTGGAAATAGATTCTCCTCCACCTTGCCATAGATCTGTCCTCAATCTATCAACTTTCCTTAGTCTCATTTGCTGGTGGTTAAGCCAACATTTAGCCCAAACATGACCAACACCGGAGTCAGGTGATCGGTGGGATCACCTTTCCCGAAGGACATCTACTCATCCTACCAAACTCAAACTAAACTAGGGTGGGGTATGCTCTGAGCCCTTTCCCGCAAATATTGTCATCTGATGGCTAGTAGGAAGCCTGCCTCTTCGCTGGCAGCCTGTCCTATGGCATACCTCCCCCCAACAAAATATGGCAGGCCTCCACCTTCCTGACTTTTTGTAAATCTGTTGTGGCCCGCTGACGGAGCTGGGAGGAACCTGGGCCACTCTTGGAGGCTGAGGAGGGCTAGGATGAGGGCTCTGCATCAGAGGCAGGGATGGGGCTGGGGTAGACTGGCAGTCAGCAGCTGCCTTCAGACTCAGACAGCAGTGAGGCTGGAGTGTTTCTGGAACTGGTTCCCAGCCTGTGCAGGAGCAGGGCTATCAGAAGACAAGAACAATTGAGAAAGCAGGGTTGACTTAGGAGTAAGATCACACCTCGGAGATGATTGGCCCTTCCCATAGGACATAAAAGAAGAGCAAACGGGACATGAGCTTTTGCAGGAAACACTTAGTTCGTCTAGTTGGTTCAAGTTTTGAAAAGTTCTGTTTGACTGTGTCAAGTTTGGCCTTGCCCTGCAATTAGTTCTCTGGCAGCATTCCAAGTGCGATAAGGTGGGTGTTTATCAACATTCCCCTGAAAGACTGTTTTGTAGGCATATAAAAGTGGTTTTGCTGGGATTGTGTTTTATACTTTCTAAGGAAGCCTAGGTCAGAACAAATGCTTTGAAGACCCAGCTTGGAATAACATGAGGTTGCTGCACATCAGACTTAGCAGCAGGGTTTTATTATAATATAGAATAAAAAATTGTTCAATGTGGTTAGTGTTTCTTTAATAGTTCTAATATGGCTTTTATTCTGCTTTAGGTTTCGATTGGGAGCTCCCACCCCCCGAGTTAGTTATAGATGGGCAGCTGCATATTTAACAAATAATAAAAACCCATTTGCCAAATGTTGTACTGGGTATAACTTCTTCCCCGCTCAGCCCAAACGCCATCCGCACCAACAGACATCAAGCCAGTCGTCTAAAAACAATACATCTTTTTTATTGTTAAGTCAATAAAGAGGTATCAAAATTAAGAGGAAAAAAATTACAAGGGATGGAACTGAACTAGAGGAGCAGATGAAGGGAAGGAGGTGGGAAGAAGACGACAACGACGAAGGGCGGATGCCAACAGAAGACACGAATATTTGTAAAACACAAGGCTGCAAGAAGGGGAAGGGGGCAGTGAGGAAGCAGCCAGCAAATGGGAGGGAGAGGAGATGGGTGGGTGCGAGAGGCTCAATCAGAAGAACGCTATGTGGGCCAAGGAGCAGAGAAGGGAGAGAGGTATGTTAGGTTCTTAGGAGTCATCTTCGCCATTGGCACTGTCTCTGTCGTCTTCCCCTTCTTCCGGTTCCTTATCGTCGCCCTTGATGGACTCCAACTGGGAGAGAGAAGGGGATAGGCAGAAGAGCCGAGTTAGCAAACGGGGAGAGCCGCCATCCTCACTCGAGGCTCTCTGCCTTCTCCAGCTTCGTACCTGGTCGTCTCCCCGGTCTTCGTTGTCGTCGTCATCCAGCAGGTCTCCTTCCTCGGCTGAGTCATCTGCCCCGGCCTCAGATTCCATCTTCACATTGCTCTCTTCTTTCTTGGTCGAGCTGCTGCTTTGCTCTTCTTCTGACTTGTCGTTCTTCAGTTCTGGGAAGGGAGGAGAGGCGGGCAGAGTTAATCAGGCTTGGGGTTCACTATCATTTCGGCCTCCTGCCAATTGCCTAGCAGTGAAAACTCTGGAGGGGAGCTTAACCATTACAAAAGATTATCCAACCTTCCCCCTGCCCCTCCCAACCATCCTACAAAACGGGCCAATAGTTAGCAATACTTTTGAGGAAATAGCAGCTTCTGCAGTTCATATCCTGCTTGGAAGGCTGCTGTAGAAAGGTTTTCCTTTATGCATGCAAGATTCTACTGCTGCAAGTGGTGGGGTGGCCTAGTGGGGGAGCTCTTGCCTCACAATCAGGAGACTGTGAGTTTGATCCTAGGTAGAGGCAAATATTTCTCTCTCTGAATACAATGAGAATATATCTGCTGGAAAAAACCTCTGCAAGGGTGACAGGTAGAGCATCCGGCCACTCAGCTCCATTCAGTTGCTAGACACCCCATCCCCGGGCAAGGGATTATGGGGTCATTAAAGGAGGATGATGGAAGAGTCTAGTGAGGCATATGCTCCTATAATGGGGTAAGAATATCTTGGGAGGACCGGAAGAGGTTAGCAATGTTTCAAGCCAGGCATGCATCCCACATCCCACATGGATCTCCAGGCAGTTTATCCCTTTCCCCTCCCACTATTTACTTTGATCCTTCTCTATCTTCTCAAGGCTTTCCAGCAGAGAATCCACTTTCTGCTTAATCTGGGTCAGTTCCTTCTTAATGGCCTGCAAGTCATCTCCTTTCACTGCAACACAGAAGGGAAGCTCAATTAACTGGAAGTTTCAGCACCAGAACTTATTAAATAAGCATAAAATACTCAAGAAAACAAATAAAAGGGGGAGAGAAAATCCACACACCCCCATCTTCCTTTCTTTTAAAAGCCCTCCTCCCTTTCCTCATCAAAAAGGCATTGCAGAATGTTTCAGCATTTGTGGCAGCCAGGTTGAAGCAGGGAGGATGGCAGACTTTGGAATAACCCAATTTAAATAATACACAAAATCTCTCCCCCACCACTCCCCCATTTGCTATAGATCCTGATCAACCTTCCAACACCTACATTTCCCAGATTTGGAAGACGACCCCCGCTGCCCGCTCTTCGAGTTGAATCCGCTCTTCCCTCTGCGAGAGGTATTGCCAGAAACCCGCTGGCGTTTGGAAGGTACCACAGCCCTGGCAATGGGGGGCGGAGGGGCCACTCGTGCTTGGTAGCTGTACATCCTAGGAGAACCCGAAAAGGAGGGGAAAAATATGTATCTTAGCTTCAAAACCACTTTGTGAATATACCGCCCAGCATCGCACTGCAAATCTCTTCTGAGGTTTCTCAAAATACCTTCTTCTAATTAGATCAGCTAATTGAGGGCATTATGTACTCCTTTCAAAACAGCTCGTCTCTTTCTGTAACATACCCAAACCTCAGAAATATATCTCTCAAGGCTAAAGAAGATGGTCCAGAACTATGTTAGAATCAGAATGCAGCTGGAAAGGACCTTGGAGGTCTTCTAGACCAACTCTCTGCTAAGGATGAGACCTGCTAAGGAGGAGATACTTGAGACAGGTCTTTTCTTTAAAAAAAAACTTCCAACGATGCAGCTCTTATAACTTAAACTCTGCTCTTATACACCCCTTCCCTCTCTCCCAAAACAATTGATTAAAATCTTTTCTTAAATCTTGTTAATACAATCAATGGCTACCCATTTTCTTCCTAACTTTGGAAAATAAGAGATCTCAAGAGATTAATTCCCATTAAATTAAACATTTGGGAGTTAAGGGGCATGCAGACATCCTCTACAAAGTCACAGAAGGACTTTTTATTAACAAAGAGAGGATGAGAGCATTAAGTTTACATTCCATGAATTAAATGGAACGAATATGCTTAGTTTCCAACAACCCTCCCTCCAACGTTTTATAAATTTGAATCCAATTCACTGGATCTGGAGTTTGAGCCCAAGGTTTCGGGAGCCTGCATGCAGACCCTCAGGGACTTTAGTTCTGTACTTCTGTTCTACAGCAACACTTTACTGGAATGTGTGTGTATGCAATGCAGTAAACTTCCCTGTCTCAAGCCCATCACACCCCAGAGAACTGTTTATAACATTACAAAATGGAAGTGTGCCAATTGAGACCCTCTATCGACTCAGAATTATCTAGCCTAACGGATCTCTCTAGATCAGGGCTGTCAAACTCTATTTCACTGAGAGCCACATCAGGGTTGTGTTTGACCTTGGGGGGGATGGCCAGTTTGACATCACTTGTGTCGGGAGCACCTGCAGTGGCCTGAGCACTGTGCCAGTGAAAATGGAGGTTGGGAGGACCGTGCGTGGCCCTCCTGAGCTCTGTTTTTTTTTCTGGTAGAGGGTTGCAGGAGGCCGTTGCAGCAAAAAAATGAGTTTTTTGGGGGGGAAGCATGCATGCAGCCCTCCCAAGCTGTTTTCACTGGCAGAGGCACTCCTGGCCGATCCTTTGGTATTTCCAGGACTGCTCCATGGGCCAGATCTAAGCACCCCATGGACTACATCCAGCCCACGGGCCTTGTGTTTGACACCCTTGTTCTATATGTTCAAGCCTATCTGAAGAGGTCAGCATTACCCTCATGCAGAGAATGAATTTCACCATTAGTGTATATCCTGTCTCAGAGCTGGGGCTCTTCCTCAGCCTCTTTCCTTTGGCTGAATCTGCAGGCATCTTACTACAGGGATGCTTCTGGAGCATTCCAGGAACCAGGTACCCATCCCTTTGATGAAGCACGGCCTCCATCTTCTTCCTCCCCCCTCTCTGCAGCTTTGGCAGTGGCTACAACACTGCCAAACCTCTGGCTCTTGCTCAGTGGGTGAACATTACACTTCTGAGAATGAGCTATACAGTACAAACCATCTCCAGAAATAGAGAGGACATTTAGTGCTCCCCTTTAATACAACTGTTGAAAAGAAGATATGATTGCCAGCCAATACTTTTTTGGCGAAGAGCTGCCATTAGTCTTTAAGTTTGTGTCCTAAAGACATTAGTACAAAAGCTATTTTGCAAAGCTAAGCTAAGCTAAGCTAAAATCTAATTGTTTTAATTAAAATTGAATACAGTATTTCTACTATGTATTTGATAAATCCCTCACTCAATCTCTCTCTCTCTCACACACACACAATTTATAGCCTGTGTAATTGGGCAACAACTTTGGGAGTTTTCCGGGAGCCACACTGAAGGCTATGAGGAGGATGTGAGCAGAGCCCTAAGATTTTTTGTTCGCTAGGTCTGTGATCTCAGTTCAGAGCTGTGTTTTCCCACCAGTTAAAAACACAAAAACTGAGCAGTACAACTTGACACCACATACCTGTCATAATAGTCACGCTGGAAGTCATAATCAAGGTCAAATGAAGACCTGAAAGACAGAGCATTGGAACAACACGGTCAGGTCTCAAGGAGGTTGGGGACCTCAGCCCCCCCACCTTCTAAAGGGCTGAGGATCACAAGACAATCCTTTAAACTATCAGCATGAAGAGTCTGCTCACAGCCCAATTTAACAAAAAGTGAAACTGTTTAGTTACAATGCAAAGATGAAAGCAAGCAGGGTCCCATCCAATTTCCCCTCTCCGCATTGCCACCCCCCCTTTTTTTTTAAAAAAAGGCTGCTTGGCAGTGTGACCCTCCCCTCCAGTTTTATCCACCCCAAATACATCAAAGCCACGCTGACAGTCAGATGGATTGCTTCAAGTGCTCGGTGCACAGGCAGGCGTGCGCACGCACACACACACACAGAGGCACGGCCATCCACAAATACAATTGGATTTTGCATCTTGCACCCAAGCTGGACAGCAAGGCAGATAGAGGCATTGCTCATTCCAGAGCCCATTCCAAAATTAAATTAGGAAATTCAAAAAATAAAAATAAAAGAGAGAGGGAGAGAGAGAGAGGTTAAAAATAATGTAAACGTAAGGGTCCCGACCTGACTAGAGGGGACGGAGAAGGTGGTGCGGCTACTGACCCGTACATCTCTGTGGCCGATCTCTTCACCCCAGCTTTACCCCGGTTCAACTTCGGCTCCGCAGCCAGATTAATATCTGAACGAGACACAGAAGCTCAAGTTTGAAACCTAGGATCTCCACAGGCTCTTGGGAGAAATTGCAATTCTGCTGCCATACGGGTAATAATGTGGTTTTTCTTGCTTGAGGAGAATAAACTTTGCCAGAAGTCCCCACTAGCTAATTGCTAAGACGTTTAAAAACACGTCCGCCAAATGTTGGAAAAAAATGTATATATACATATATACATATACATATACAGTTAAAGAAAATGATAAAGAAACGTATAGATTTGAAGCCAGAAATATTCTTGTTAGGTATTTTGCCAGAAAAAATATAATAAAGGGAATGTATATTTAATACAACATGTTTTGACAGCAGTGAGAATTGTATAACACTGGAAAAAATGAGGAAACTCTTTCAGATGAAAATACAATCAAAAAAATAATTAGATTGTGCTGAATTAGATAAAGGATAGAGAAGACACAGAGTATTTTTTAACTTGGGATTTGCTTTATCAATAGTTAGATAATAAATATATGTGTTCAAAACTAAAACATCTTTTTACTGTTCTGTATCCTGTACAGATGCAGAGAGAGAAACTCCACAAAACATCCATAACGAAGTACTTTTATTGGTACATCAGGTATCCTCATAACTCACATTTGTGATGAAGTTCTTCTTTAATGACCAATCCTTTGTATATCTTTCTTGTAGGTAAAAAGATGGTTTATCTCCTATCCTTTTTCTCCCATCTTGTAATGATAGATCGATTACCCTGAGTCCATGAGTACAGCCAAGAGTGAGGAAAACTCCAACCCATCGAGGGTCAATTTAGTGACCAATTAGGATTACAGATGTGGTCACGTGACATGGACTCCATTTCCAGGATACCTTAACTACATTTACCATGATGCATTCCCTTAAGGAATTGCTACCTAACTATCCAATTCCCATACACTGGCTGGACAGCACAGTATGAATTAGAAGTTGGAAGAATATTATTACATATAAATATTATTACTATTATTATGTATATGTAAAATGAGCCAGACAATACTATTAAATACGTATATGTTAAAGGAAAATATATAAAAATGTTTTTAAAAAAGAAGTCCCTGGCTAATTACTGAGGAATCTGGGAGATTAGGGTTACAATAATTGTAGAACACCAGAAAGAAGACTGGCTGAAAATATTGTTATCTACCAGCCGTCTTTACTTATAATATCTGGAAAAGGGAAATGTTATAGACGCTCTCTGGTTCAGTTTATGGTCACCCATTCACACAGCCTGTCAGAGTATGCAGATCTTGTAAGCCCACCTTGCTTCTTACCTGGGTTTTCCAGATAAGTGAGGTTAAGAGCAGACAACACACAGCCTTGGTCAATGGCTCAGAATTTAATTAGAGAGACATTCGAATCCCTTTCAATCAAACATTGAGGCACAACTGGTTCTTTGAAACATATTCATCCCCCCTGGGTGGGGATTTCAAGTTAACAGCAAAACTTCATCAGTTATACTGTGCATTTGTTCTTTCTCGCGTCCACCCACGCATTTGTCCACACTTATGTGCTTGTTAAACTAGGATGCCAGGCACTAACTTAGAAGGATGGAAGCTCTGAATCCAAAGAAGTGGGTGGGCTTTAAGACCCCTTGCATCTCCCACAGGTCCTACTTTGTGGATTCACAATGCTGGCAGATACTCTTGCCCTAATTTGCACATCTGGTACCTGTTGATGGGATCTCAGAGAGGTTTCCATGTGCTCAGGCCCAACTTATCCTGTAATCTGCAACTCTTACACTGCAAAAACATATATGGACTGCACTAGATCAGGGCAAAGCAATAGATGCAATCTACATAGACTTCTGTAAAGCCTTTGATTCAGTGGTACACGACAAACTATTCCTAAAACTAAAATCTTATGGTATCTGGACACCTGCATAACTGGATAGAAGCATTCCTGTCAAACAGACAAACAAATAGTCAAAATTGGGAGCATCCTATCAAATTCTGTACCTGTCAACAGTGGTGTCCCTCAAGGCAGTGTTCTAGGACCAACTATCTTTGTACTCTACATAAATGACCTCTGTGGTCATATTAAGAGCAACTGCGTTCTCTTTGCTGACGATGTAAAGCTATTCATCACCACAGACAATACTGCTACCCTTCAAAAAGACCTTGACTATGTATCAGAATGGTCAAACAACTTCAAATCTCAACACATAAATGCTCTGTCGTACATATTGGCAAAAAAAATCAGAAAATAAAATACAAGCTGAATAGTCAAGTCCTTGTTGATGATCCAAATTCTGTCAAGGATCTTGGAGTACTCATCTCTAATGATCTAAGTGCTAGAGCCCACTGTAACTCCATAGCCAAAAAGGCATTAAGAGTTGTTAACCTAATCCTGCGTAGTTTTTTCTCTGGTAATATCACACTACTAAGTAGGGCATACAAAACATTTGCCAGACCAATACTTGAATACAGATCATCAGTCTGGAACCTGCATTACGTATCTGATATTAATTAACACAGTTGAGAAAGTCCAGAAATATTTCACAAGAAGAGTTCTCCACTCCTTTACTCATTGCAGAATACCTTATGCCACCAGACTTGAAATTCTAGACCTAGAAAACCTACAACTAAGCCACCTTCGGTCTGATCTAAGTATAGTATATACAACCATACATTGTAATGTCCTGTCAATGACTACTTCAGTTTCAACCATAACAGTACAAGAGTACACAACAGATACAAACTCAAGATAAACCGCACCAAACTTGATTGCAGGAAATATGACTTCAGCAACAGTGATCAGTGTCTGCATATATTCTACCTGACTGTGGTCTCTTCCCCTAACTCCAAAAACGTTAACCGTAGACTGTCTACTATTGATCTCACCCCTTTCCTAAGAGGTCTGTACGGGGCGTGCATAAGTGTACCAACGTGCCTACCGTCCCTGTCCTACTGTTTCTTTTTATTTCTCTTATATGTATCAATTTCATGTATTCGTAACTATATTTATACTCATACCCATTATCTTATAATCGCTTGACCAATAAATAAATAAACTTCCGTTATCTGGCAACATATTTCCCCTTTGTTTTCTTAGCTCCCCAAAGGGATCTTTTGGACAACATTCCTGAGGGTTTTTTTTGTCTTCCCTGCTTCATCTTTAGATATGGCAGCTTTGGACTAGTCTCACAAAAATCCACCCATTTCTAAGGGTCTCTGCTCCATTTTTAAACTGTGCTGTTGTATACTTTAAGGCTTAGTCCAAACCTGCCTTCCATTTGTACTTGTTTTTGTGCTGAAAATAACTGGGCTCTATCTTCTGCCTGACTACTTTTCAAATATTGGACATTATCTTTGTACTCCCTGCTTCAATCCCAGCAAAACAATTCCAGCTTTTAAAAACATTTGCTATTATGTAAGTGGCCATTATTGAACATTCTTTTGAAATTGTGGAGCCTTGATCTGAAGGCAAAACTTCAATTATAATTTGCCTGGCACTGAACAGAGCAGAATTGCATTTTTCATGAGCTGAACAGTAATCTTCTCCTGGGACAACCTATTTATGTTAATTTTTAAGGAACCACAGTACTGTCTCATATATTATCCAATAGATGCCTGGAACTTTTTTCCACGTATACAACGAACCACTCTTCCCAAATCTACATGAAATTTTGATTTTTGGGTTTCAACACATAAAGCATGTCGTTTTCTGAATCTAATCACATTACTCTCAGCCTTGTATCATCAGTAAATTAGATAAAGCATTGCTTTATATGAAGGCAGGACAAGAAGCAATGAATTGAAAATAAACAAGAAGCTATCTGACCTAAAACTAAGGAGACATTTCCTGACAGAATAATTACTTAGTGGAACAACTTGCCCTCAGAAATATTTCAACACTGGAGGTTTTTAAGAAGAGATTGGCTAACCTGCTTGACCAAGGAGTCCTTCCAATGTCCCTTCCAACTGTTATTCTCTTATCTAAAACATTTGTAAAATCCTAAGAACTGGGGAAGCCTTGGAAGCCAGATTCTAATCCAAATTAAAAGTAGCAATAGCACTTAAGACTTATATGCCACTTCGTAGTGCTTTACAGCCCTCTTAAGCGGATTAAGAGTCAGCACATTGCCCCCAACCATCTGGCTCCTCATTTTACCAACCTCGGAAGGT
Organism: Pseudonaja textilis; assembly: GCF_049901715.1. Classification (NCBI taxonomy): domain Eukaryota; kingdom Metazoa; phylum Chordata; class Lepidosauria; order Squamata; family Elapidae; genus Pseudonaja; species Pseudonaja textilis. The sequence goes on along the minus strand of NC_142008.1, from coordinate 122,164,571 downwards.
TAGAAAGCTGAGTCAACCTTGAGCTGGTCAGAATCAAACTCCAGGCAGTGAGCAGTGAGTTAGCCTGCAATACTGCCTTCTAACCACTGTGCAGCCAGGGCTGTCAAACTCCCAGCCCGCAGGCCAGATGTGTCACAGTCTGGCCACGCCCGTGCCCGGTTTAGCAAAAGGGGGGAAAGTCCTGATATATCACGTTATGCCGCCATGATGGCATGAGTTTGACACCCCTGATCTAAGTAGTCTGGCATAGGATGGCTCCACCTTGGGGTTTTTGGACATCCAAGAAAGGAGAGAGCCTAACATCTTCCTGGGTAAACACAGCAACATGCCTGCAAAAATCTCTTTATATGTTGTTACAACACTCCTTACAACACCCAGTTAATATCCTTGGCACATTGCCTAAAATGGGAGTGGCAGAGGGAGAAAAAGCCCACTCCATATCACAAAGGTGAACCACCTGAAGCCATACAGGGTTGCAGGGCTGCCACCCATGGAAAGCAGAAACAAATATAGGAAGTCCTCCGACGTACAATCCATTTAGGGACCATTCAAAGTTGTCACGGCACTGAAAGTAGTTACTTACGACCGTTTGTCACACTTATGACTGTTGTGGCATTCCCCCGCCCCCCGTCACCTAATCAAAATTCAGGTGCTTGGCCACCGACTCTTAAGTTATAAAGGAAGCCGGATTCAATTAACAACCATGTTATTAATTTAACAGCTGCAGTGCTTTACTGAACAGCAAACAGTTGGCAATGAAGGTTGTAAAAATGGGGGCGGGGGTGTTTAAAATCGCTTAACAAAAATCTCCCTTAACAACAGAGGTTTATGGCTCCCTTACATCGAGGACTAGCTGTTCTTTCTTGCAAGATGTGGCACACCATTATAAAAAGCCAGGGCAGTCTGGGGCTAAAAGATCTGCCTACCTAGCAGCAGCAGCAGGATCCAAACCGTATAGCGTTGCTAATAAAACACATCATCATTTCAGAGGCTCAAGTTACCTAGAAAACGTCCTTCTTCCCTTTTGTTGCTGAAGAAAACCACTATCACCTTTCACAAACAACTAGCCAAGTGGAAGGTGAGAGAATAAGCTTTAAAAAAAAAATCTTCCTAGAGGGGGGTTGGGATATTGAGTGGGAAAAACATCAGCAATTTTGTCTTCTGTTGACAGGGGAAAAAACAAATGTTGTCCTCAGAAAAGAAAGGAAAAATCCCCTCCGGCATAGGCATGAGCATGTCTGAACTAGAGCACAGGTTTTTTGCACCTGACATTAACAGGCAGGTCCCAACGACTGCTGAGAAGGGGGAAGGGAGCTTTTCTTGAAGGGGGAAGCCTTGAATTTCTTCTCGACTTCCAACTTTTTTTTTTTAATTAGTATGTCAAAGCATGACAGGCCAGATGATCTGAAACATTGTTGAGCTAAATCATTCTTGTGACACTTATTTGCACAGCTGTAAATAGCCAGGAGAGGAATGAATCTGCGTTCTGGTGGTGATGGGACTTTAATAATTTGGGTTCAGACAAAGTCCACCACTCTAAAGCTGGTCTCAGTGAATCCAACAAGCTTATATACCCCTTTCTTTAAAAAAGGCATATATATGTGTGCTTTTCTCTAGTCTTGTTTCCAGGAAAAATGTTAAGTATCAGGTAGGACATTGAATGTTCTTTAAATTTACCCTCCTGTTCTCAGGTTCCAGAAAGCTCCTAGATCAAGGCAAAGCCAGGCCAAGAATATTTCTGTTTAGATCTTTGTCATCCCACTCATAGACCAGATCAGAAACATACTCCATAGGAAGGCTGAAACTACATTCCCCAATATATCTTAATTAACTGCTCCCACCTTCCTTTCACTTTCCATTTTCTATACCAGAAATCCCTTCACACACAAACATAAAAAGGCAGCAACATGTATCGTTTGCATAGGGGCTCCATAAGCAGACCCCTGCTGAACAAGGCAAAAGGGAAACAAAAGTTCTTTGATAGAAGAACCACAGCGTCAATTTCAATGGGATGATGGAAGAACAGAAGGGCCAACCTTGGAAGTTGCCTACTTACCAAGGACCTGACCTGCTATCATCCTGCCATCCTCTCCCGCCACTGCAGAGCGGGCGTTGCGCTCGTTCACATACTGCACAAACGCAAAGCCCTTGTGCACGGAGCAACCCACAATCTTGCCGTACTTGGAGAAGATGGCTTCCACGTCAGACTTCTTGACCACGAGGGTATTGAGGTTTCCGATGAAGACACGGGAATTGAGGGAACGGGGATCTGTCTTGTTGGTGACGTTGCTGGCCATAGCTCCCCCACGCAGCAGAAAGGCTAACCTGCTGCCAAGGCCAGGGAAAGGGAGAAAAAGATGGGTCAGCAAAAGGAAAAGGGTCAGATGCCACAGCTTTTTTACACACCAATTATAACCAACTACAACAAAAAACACAAACACACACATTTCGGGGGCATCATCTGACAAGTAGCACTTTCTCAGAATGAAACGCTACCAGCGTGAGGCATGCTGGGAAATCTCAGATGCATCCTCCTAGGTATAAGATACAGCAGTTTTGGCACACATACAAAAATGTCAACACTAGAAAAAATTCCTGAAAAGAAAACATTAAGAGAAAGGGATATATTTTTACCATTAGCCTACCATAGTTACTATCTTATTAAAAAAAGCTGTATTAGAATTGGATATATGAAAATAATTTTGTCTAAAAGATGCGAAGGCCTTCAGTTCAAACTGCTTCCATTTCCATATTTTTTTCAGCATCAAACATCTTCTGAACAATGTCAACTCAACTCCTACCTTGGTTCTGTTCCAAGCAGCATTGTCAGGAAAACGCAATCTACCATTTCAATACATGCTTTGGTCAATACAAGCAGCAGCATATGTAAGACAGATGCAGGAAGCCAGTTCAGAGGCAATTAATGAAAGTACTCTCATTATCAAGAGGAAATCTTCCCTGATTTCTTCTTAAAATTGAGATGAATCTATAAATAAAGGACGCCTAACATTTTCAGGATCCTGCATGTTCTAACCTCCTCCTTCAATGTAAGGACATTTTAATTAAGAAAGCAATCCAAATCCAATTTGGGGAAGACTTACATGAAGGAACTAATTACCACAAGTCTCTGTCGATAGATTTAGGCGACATGTTAGAAGGGTCTGCACTTGTATCTGATGCTTTGTACATGGCCATGTTCAGAGTGCTTTCTAGCAGCACTCTGAAAGCTTTGACTTCTCCTGATTACATGCAGGAACTGTGAAGGTTAGAAAAAGGGAGTGGCCTCTTTAAGGCGCTGCTGACAGACTGCAGAGATCCAAGAGTACCTTCTTGTTTTGGATTCAAATACCTGTACATTGCCTTTTATGCATTAACGGACAATAACGTATTTTATATGATTTGAGCAAATGAATACCTTATCACTGCTGGAATCTCACTCTTGTGCAAACTCAAGGAAGTCTTATCTGGTTACAGTCCAATTTTGGCAAGGGCCCAGAGTAGCATTTTCTTTATCCATATATTGTACTTATTTTCCCCTCAGGCTGCTTACAAGGATAGGAATTGACAATAAAATGCAAAGGCAGCATCTGTTTGCCTACAGTCCAAACTTTTAAGGGCAGGAGACAAAGTAGAGGATGGAAGATTGGCTTTGGTTATTGAAGAATCCAAACTTTTTCTTGCAACCAAGTTCCCAGCGGCTGCACGTTCTCTGCCAACCCCAACTCTTCAGTCCCAGCTAATAAGCACAAAGCTATCTATCCAGGTAGAGTGGACAGATGCACATTTAATGCACATGGACATGCATGAAGAACACTGAGGATGAGTGAAACAAGATTAAAAGTAGGAATGATTTTCACTGCCAGTATTCAACTGAACCCTGTGCCTAGTTCATTTGACTAAGGTTCTTTTCTCTTTGCCTCCCGATACTGATTAAACACTGAACCACAGTTTTGATTTTAACTATATGTAGAAAGGATTAAATAAATCTACTTAAGACTTTTCTGCTCCATTCCACATCTTGTGTGTCAAAGAAACAACATTCTAATTCTTTTAATGAAAAGCAAAGCAAAAGCTTTGTTTGAAATGGGTTGTTTCACTGCTTCTCCCTTCTTGTTAAAAATACTCTTATTTCTCTTCAGTTTCTACAGAGGTACAAGTGGAATGTATTTTCATTTCTGCCTCAATTCCAAGCCAGATAGGAAATAAAATCCCATTTCTTCTTTCAAAGCAGGCCTTCACTGCATTTAACTAAGCCTTGGGTCAGCCTGGTAAAAATCTGTAAGCTGAATTAAAACCCTAGCCAGCCTCAAGTGGCGGGAACTGTTTCTTTACTGGAATGCCTTTTCATAACACTTATTTGTGGGGTCTACACCTCTTGCTTTTTCTCTAGGACTTCAAGGAGACCTGAGTGGTATTTCCATCTCCAGATTTTGCTGAAAATTGTAAAGTAGATCAGACTTAGAGAGCGTGACTATTTCATAGATGTCCAGTGGCTGATGTGGACTCTATACACAAGAGACAAGAAATTCTGCTCCAGGAATAGGGAACAAATAACAGGTAATTTCTGTCCCCATATGACAATGCCAAACATGCCTATTTGTTAATACATTCAATCATAATCTGCCTTCCTATATTTTAAATCCTTTAATTTAAATCCTACATTCTGGGCTGATATATACTTTCTGTTTAACTTTCCATGTGTTAAATCTTCTCAAAACTAAACAACCCCATTTCCTGCAGCCTCTTCACAAGACGCAGAACAAATGAGTTTGGCCATTCAGCAAAATTGTTCAGTTGCTGGTCACTTTAACTCCATTTGCCCAAGAAAGAATTGAATCCATGAAAACTGTATTAGAAGCTAAATGTTTTGCAGATGTATCACACAATTAGTTAACAAGTACCCCTTATGCTAAAAAGCCTCTACCATTGATCAATGAAGAGGATGGAGAAAGATATAGACCAATTTAGATATAATCATCTACTTCTTCCCATGTTTTGTTGTTAGATCGTAAACGTTCTAAGATGTCTTTCTCCAAGAAGGGACAAATGTAACTGACTCACTTTTTGTAACCATTCAGAGCCTCCCATGGAGTTCCTACAAAATTTTGGTCTTCTACATCAGGGTTCTTCAAAATTGGCAACGTTAAGACTTGTGGACTTCAACTCCCAGAATTCACTAACCTGCATGGCTGGCTGAGGAATTCTAGAAGTTGGAGTCTACATGTTTCAATCTTTTTGTTGTGGTGTCCCCAAAGTGCATGTGAACATGATAGCGTGCGTGTGCCAGCACCCGCAACGCAATGCACCCCCGTGCATGTGAGCGCAACACCCCCACCCGCCCCTTTACCTGCACTGCGTATGCCTCCCAGCTGATTTTCGGCCCATTTGAGGCTGTTTTTGCCTTCCTGGAGATTTGAGGCAAGCCTCTGCAGGCTTGGGAGGCTGAAAACGGGCCCATTTCAGCACTTCTGGCATTTCTGGAAGACCTATTTTTCAGCCTCCTGAGGCTGCAGGTTTCCCTCGAGCCTCCAGGAGCCTCAAACAGGCCAAAAATCAGCTGGGAGGTGCGTGCATGCACAGTGCAGGTAAGTTTGGCTGGGGCTCACGTGCCCACACAAATAGCTCTGCGTGCCACATGTGGCACACATGCCATAGGTTCGCCATCACGGTTATAAACTTCCTGCATTCTGAAACTTCTAGAATGGCAAATCTATCACATTCTCCACAGTATATTGGTTAACGTTATACAATTTCTGAAACTGAATGCCTAAATTGCCTCTACTTCTTTCCATTTATTTAGCTTTATGTACATATTACAGCAGACAATTACTGCATTTTGTGATATCTGCGAAGCATTTAGAAAACTCAGGGACTGCAATTGCATTATTTTATAGCTATGTGCTCTGAAATTCCAAGAAACTTTTATTACATGTATTCTATACAACTATGAACAAGGGAAGATTTTAAAAAAACAAAACTGGGAAACCATTTAACCCAGTACTAGTCTACTAATCTTCAATATATAGTCTTTTCCCAAGATCAATCATCTCTATTAGCAGCTGGATCTATGCATTACAGGTAGCCCTTGACTTACGACCACAATTGAGCCCATTCATTTTTATTGCTAAGCAAGGCAGTTGTTCAAGTTCTGCCCCCTTTTATGAACTTTGTGCCAGTTCAGTGAACCCCTACAGCTATTAAGTGAATCGTGCAGTCATGAAATGATTCGGATATCCTCCCATTAACTTCATCAGGCAGGTCACACCTGATCCCAGGACACTGCAACTGTCATAAATACATGCCAGTTGCCAAGAGCCTGAATTTTGAGCATGTTACTATGTTGCAATGGTCGTTAAGTGTGAAAAACGGTGGTAAGCCACTTTTTTTCCAGTTAACTTTGAATGGCCCCTAAACAAAATACGTGTAAGTCCAAGACTACCTGTATGCCATTCCATAATGCTCCCGAAAAGGAAATTTTACTTATTTTTGATGCCAGGGGTTTGAATAGTGCCCTCAGATATGCTATACAGGTAGGTGTATACACTTTAAGCAAGGCCTTTAAGAGGGGGTGGCCTGGAATGAAGCCAATGCAGCCCCTTACCATCAGCCAAGATGGGTATGCCCCTGCTCCATGCAAGGCTCCGCTGGAAGCTGCCTCTGTTACTCCAGACTGGGCATCCATGACGGCGCTTGTAAGGGGTGGGTGGGGATGGGGGACGGTGCAGAGGAAAAGACCAGGATAGCGAACTGGGAGGGCATGAAGGGGTGAGCGGGGCCTCTGACCAGGGAGAGGCGGTCACTGCTAGAGAGTGAGCAGCCCCACAGACACAGTGCAGCAACAATTGAAAAATCGAATAGAAATAAAATATTAAAAAATGAAAAATAAAAATAAAAAAGCGTAGGAACTTCCTGAGTTGTTCAAGTAAGTTCTGGAGAGGTATGAGGTTCTGTTCTTGGCAGCCAGGCGATCAGTGAGGGAGGGAAAAAAAAGAGTTAAACGTGATCAATCCACTTTCTTTTTTTTAAAAAAAAATGTGTTTTAAAAACCTGGTATGTGTATTTTTCCCCCCCAAGGGGTTATAAAAGCCCAGAGTCAGTTAGGATCATTCAGAAAAACTCCATTTTCATCTGGTTAAAAATCAGCAGTCATTTTTTTTAAATCACCACCATGAGCAACACATCATCATAGTCACAGTCACCACCATTATTGCAGCAATAATATCAATAAAGTAACTAGCAACAACGATAAAAAGGAAATCAGTGGAAAGGCAGGAAAAAAAACGGAGAAAAATTGGAATAACTTACTGTAGCTGAAGATCAAAAAAATCTCACTGTAAAAAAACAAAAATAAAAATAGTCCAGATTAGAAAAACGGGAGATGTAAAAAGGTCAAAGTCAATAACGATTTTTTTTTGTTTTTCTCTTTCTGTCCTTTTTTTCCCCCCCTTTCAAGCTCTCATTCCAGCCACGGTTATGGCAAAACCTGGCAGAGGAGAGAGTTCCTGGCAGAAAATAATCCAAGCCCTTTTGAACACCATTTCATTCTAAAAATGGCCTAAGAAAGGCCAGCTCATACGAGGCTAAAAGGTTCTTCCTCTAACCCAGCTGCTGCAGGGAAAAAAAAAAGGTGATTTTTTCTCCCAAAATTACATTTTTCAATCCAGCTTTTTTTTTTTTTTGCTTGACTGCAAGGCAACACTGGGCCACAAAGGCACCGTTTTATTAAAACAACTTGTACTGAGACAATGGGAGAGGGTGTGCGTGTAGTGGGGTGGGTGTGGGGTTTAAAAAATAAAATAAAAATAAAAACAAGCTGAGCTCCAGTGAAGGAAGGGTTGGGGGTTTTCTCCTTGCTGCCCTGTGAAAGGAGAAGGGACAGGATGAGTCAAGGGTACCCCAGAAACTTTGCCCGCATCTCCCAGTTTTCCCCCCACCCCAGAGAACACCAGCTTCTGGTCCCATGTGGCTACTCCAAGTTCAAAGCAGCCACAGGTGTGCTTAAGCTGCCACCTTGATCTTGCCATGTCTGTTTCTTGCCAATGAGTCGTGCTGGACGACTTCAAAGTCACCTGCATACTTGTCATAGGTAAGAGTTCAGAGATCTCTAAAGCAAAGAGGAAATCTGAGCACATGCACACATGTCATACACATACACACAGAGAGAGAACAGAATCAAGGGAAAAGAATCAAGGTCTATACAAGAAGTGTGTTCGCTGGTCTTCTGCTAGGTTTTCATTAGTGGTAAAAGAACCAGCAATATAAATTTCTAGAATTCAGATATCACCCCCACTTATCTACCTTTCCACTTACCAACCACTCAAATCCTAGGTAACAGGGGCAGAGAAGTCCCCCACCTATCTTTTCACCCATACCTATTTAAATTACAGGTAATCCTTGATTTATGAATATAATGGACCCTGTCAATTACATTTGTAACCTGAGGATTCATTAAATGAACGTGAAAATGTTTTTGCCCAAGCATTCGCTAATTGAATGCGCAGGTCATTTAGGGCACATGAGGTATCTCAGGGTGGGGAAGGCCATTGGGGGGGGGTGTCTAGTGATAGAACAGACCACTCCTTAAGACCACCCAAAGTCTCCCCGGACCTACTGAGATACCTCATGCTCCCAACAATTGTTTCCCCCCACCATCCTGCCATGCCAGGTCACTTACCTGGTGAAGATCTAGTGAGCTGTCTTTTCTGCAGCCTCTCTGCCGCGTAAGATCAGGGTGCCTAGAAGCTTGCAGTCTCCGCACAAAAGGTTTGCAAGTCGGTGGGGACGCTTTGAGTGGGATAATTTCACGCCCTCAAAGCCTCCTGGCAGCCTGCAAACATTGCACGGAGCAGCTTTTTTTTTGGGGGGGACCATGACTTCGTAGCCTGAAGTCCCACAAGATCACGGCCCCCAGAAGCTTCCAGTCTCCATGCAAAATATTTGCAAGTCGATCGGATGCTGGAAGCTAAATCATCCCGCTCTCAAAGAAACCGTGCCAGAGAGGAGACAGATCTTTGCAAGTGAGTCTGACGTGGCAGGATGGGTTGGTGGATAGCAATTCTGGAGACTCCGCTGGCTGGGATAGGAAGGATGAATGTTGTGGTGCTTCTGCAGACATTTATAAGGTTGAACTACTGCCGTGGTGCTGTAATATGCATAATTTTGGGACTGTGTTGTAAATACTTGGGGGGGGGGGGAGGTCATCACGTAACTTTGAATGGTCACTAAGTGAACCGTCGTAACTCAAGAATTATACCTGTATTAATTTCACTTTTCCTTGACACTTCCTCAGTGTTGTTTTCTCTGTGGGAAAACAGCCTGTCTTTCAAATGATCAGTCTGATCCCAAATGCAACAAGATGCAAGCTTAAGAACAAGCCATTTTGGAATTTATCAAGAGAAAATACAGCAATGTTTAAGTAAACCTAAGTCTCTACTCAGATGATCAGAAAAAGCTTTTACAGATTAGCTTACAAAAATTGTTGACCAATTCAAGCTGCGGGTGGCCATAGAAGCTTTCCTGACTATTGGGACAGTTAAGTTTTGGTAACAGAAATCTAGGCAAAAATTAAGTTCAAACCTTCTAAATAAGCAAATTCAATGAGGAAGCCAGATTCACTTAACAACCATGTGACTAACAGCTGCAACAATTCACTTAACAAATGTGGCAAGAAAGGTAGTAAAATGGGGTCAAACTCACTTGACAAATGTCTCACTTAGCAACATTAAATTTTGAACTTAACCGTGGTTGTACCTGTGTTGGTGGATGGTCAAAGACCAGATACTTCACTTGTGATTGCCTAGTTGTGGATTTAAATCCTGGCCTAGAGCAAATTCTTGCCATTATAACTTACCCATGTAGTATAGTAAAATATTGGAAAACATGTGTCTGTGTCTGTGTAATGTGCAAATTATGACTGGGGAGTCTGTGCCTTTTCATGCTGAGAATTATATACAGTGCTATGATCAAATTTGGGAGTGAATTATGAACTTGTAAGTGGTCCTCAACTTACGACCACAGTTCAGCCCATTGCTAAGCAAGACAGTTAAATGAGTTTTGTCCCATTTTATGATTTTTCTTGCCAATTCTTAAGGGAGTCATTGCAGTTGTGAAGTTAGTAACCCACTTAAAGTGAATCTGGCTTCCTCATTGTCTCCGCTTGCCAGGTGAGCAAAAGGTGATCACACAATGGACATGGCATCCATCATAAATACATGCTATCATAAAATTTGCCCAGGATCCAAATTTTTATCAGATGACAATCAAACTGTTGCTTTGGTCATGTGAAAAATGATCATAAGACATTTTCAGTGCTGCTGCAACTTTGAACAGTCACTAAATGAATGGAGGACTACCTATTCCGGGTGGCCAGAGTGTTCTTAGGTTATTTGCATTTGTTACCCCTCTTAAGTTACAACTTCAATAATCGGATTGGTAGCAAGGTAACTTCGGGCTCTGTTAACATGTGCAGAATTCTTGTATCTCTACAACTGCACTGTTTGAAAAGTGTTGAGATTGGTATGGATTCTTGCCGAGACGCTATCTTGTTATGAAACAAGAACAAAAAACAAAAAAAGGCTTGTGGTTTTCAACCTGAGACTAATCTATCAGCCCTTCAATGCAAACTGCTTTTCAAACTTTCATTTTTCATACCAGGGACTACAAGCAAAGCAGAGAGAGAGGGAATAGGAAGATACAAAATATCCCACCATCAACTGGTTTTTTAAAAAATTAGAGACTTCCTCCTAAACCTGACACTGGTCCAAACTAGCTCATGCAAGTTTAAAACATTAAGCACAAGTTCAAAGAAAAAATGCATTACGAGTTGCATCATTTTTGTTGGCAAACACAGCACACAGTCTGTTTCTATCAAATAAATTGTTAATTCCGAAATGTGCCTTTGCTCTAAAAATATAAAGGCAAGCCCTTCTGAAGTTTATGTCACTTACCGAAATTAGCACGAATAAAACTCTTTTAAAAAATACATAGTAGTATTTTTTTGTGTCAGTCTTTCGTGGGAACAAATTCATACTGAATGCAACTGCATTTGTTTACACTTAAGGAATACAATTCTATTCCCAAAAATGCTATATACTTGTTTTACAATGAACATGCATTCCCAGTGCAAAATCCTTAAAATGTCTACAGTAGCAATACTACATGAAATAGCACTTATTTTTATTGCTCCAATGTAAATGTATGTCAGATAGCTGTCCAAGTATATAGTGTGCCAATTTTGATACTTTTAGGCATTTTTATCACCTGCCATTTAACCTCCCTAACTTATGAAGTGTTTAAAAAAAATTCTGCCAAAAATCACAATCTGATCATGGTAAATGTGCGATATAGTGTGCGTATTATTGACGCTTTTAAGCAATTTATATCCACAATTCAACCTTCCTAGCCTATAATAGCATGTACGTTCAAAAAAAAAAAAACCTACTGCAAATCACAATCTGATCATGCTAAGTGTGTGATATAGTGTGCAAATTCTGATGCTTTTAGGCATTTTACCATCCACAATTCAGCCTCCCTAGTCTATTAAGAGTGTGGGTTTAAAAGAAATCTGCTGAAAATCACAATCTGATCATGGTGTGTGATATAGTGTGCAAATTCTGATGCTTTTAGGCGTTTTACCATCCGCAATTCAGCTTCTCTGGTCTATGACAGCATGTGCATTTTTAAAAAATCTGCCAAAAATCACAATCTGATCATGGCAAATGTGCGACAGTGTGCAAATTCTGATGCTTTTAGGCATTTCTGCCATCCATGTAAAATCTTCATATCGCGCCTTACAAAAAAAATAGTTATTTTGTTTAACAAATGGGGCGGCCTTCTGCCTCTACTTTCTAAGGTAATTTTTTTTAAAGGTCGATTTTACAGCCCTGGGATCTCCTGGTGGTCTCCCATCCAAGCACCACCTGGATTTGTCAGTAGCTTCCCAAGGTCCAGTCTGTTGTGTGCCATCTGCTGAGGCATTTGGCATCTTGTCTTCCTGACCTGGACTATCAATCCGGATTAGACGAAGGAGATCCGACCCTGAACGCCCAATAAAGGTCAGGCAGGCCCCACATCCAAGCATGTGTTCCCTCGTTTAAGCCGGCAGCCATACCTGCGAATGGGATCTACGCGCACACCTCACACGCTTTCTATATATTCAGGGGTAGGCACACACCATAGGTTGAGTATTCTTACAACCCACATAAACGCATTAGCCTACCACAAATACACACATACATACACATAGACGGCCACACGTTTTCCTCTCCTTCGCAGAACGGAAGAATTATTAAAGCAATTTCCCCCCTTTGTGCCCAGCATAATGGTCTCTCCCAAATAAGTCATCGGCTTGGATGACATCAATACATTGAATGGGGAGGGGGGGAAGGAGGTGCGAGTCCAGAAAAACCGCCGCGGAGACCAAAACTTGAGGGGGCGTTTGGGCAATACGAACTCCCCTCCCCCCTCACACGCGCGCGGGGGAAGAAAAAAAAAAGAATCGTCGCCACTCTTTCCGTCAGGCGTTTTTCTTCAGGCAACGAACTCACCGGGAGGCCCCAGATCCAGCACGCCGCCGCTTTGCTTATCTAAATGTCTAATTTATGTAACCGTATATTGCTTCGCCCTCTCTTTTCACAGCTACGCTCGCCTCATTCGCGCCCCGAACGCCTCACAAAATGGCGCCCCAGCTGCCCTCTGCGCCGTGCAGCCGGGTCTGTGGGAGCTCCGCCCACCATCCCAGGCACGCTCATTGGCCACCGATCAAGCGCAGGGGGAGGATGCGCGCAAGCTGGTTCGATAAGACCATGGGGAGGGAAAAGGAAAGAGGCAAGGCTCCGACAGGATAGGTTATTTGTGCTGTCACTCAGCATGGCGCGGCTATTGTTCGCCGTGAGATGAGAACACGGAACGATCCTATCAACCGCAGTCATTTTCCCTCCTCGGCCGTTCATTTTGGTCCCACCCATATCCAAGGCTAGCTCCGTCTATGGTTAGAACCCCCTTCAATCATTTAAACTACATTGTCACAGGCTGTTATCGAACCACAAATAATATCAAAGGGGTCTCTATATTAAAGAGGGGGATGAGTTGACGTAGCTTTGGTCGACTGACGTAAACGAATTATCTAAGCCCATTGGTGGAAGCTCAGCGCGAAGTCGTTCCATCCTAGAATCCATTTGACGTCTATTAAAAGAAAAAACGCTGGATGCGGCTTCCCCGTCCACCGCTAATCAATACTCGCCCTGTACTCAGACTCGCATTTTAATTGGCTGGTTTGAAAAAAAAAATTCTTTTATTTCTTCCTCAGTGTTCTTCCCTGCTATTTTACAGGCAATCTTCGACTTACCATCACTATTGAGGCCAAAATTTATGTTGCTAAGTGAGACATAACTGTATTTTGCCCCATTTTACAATCTTCTCACTGTTGTTAAGTGAATCACTGCATTTGTTAAGTTTATAACCCGTTTGTTAAGTGAAGCAGACCTCCCCATTGACTTTGCTTGTCAGAAGGTCCTAAAAGGGGATCACATGACCCTGGGACACTGCAACGATCATAAGCATGGGTTGGTTCCCAAGTAATCTGTATTTTGATCATGCAATCACAGGGATGCAGCAATGGTTGTAAGTGAAAAATGGTCATAAGACACTTTTTTTAGTGCCTTTGAATGGTCACTAAATCATCATGTCCTTTTTATGACCCTATAATCCCTTGTGGGGTGAAGTCTGGGCAACTGAATGGAGCAGTGTTTACTGGCCAGATGCCCTTCCTGTCACCAATGCGGAATTTTATTCAGCAGATAAATTCTCATTGTGCCCAGAGAAAGACAACTATCTAGATAGCCCTATTCATAAGCAAAGCAAATACTGCCAGCAGGAATCCATTCAAGACAGGATATTTTGAAACTCCTGCAGCAAAGTTTGAACAAAGGAAGAAGGATAGGATTAGAAGTAGTGCCTCACCCAAGATCTAACACAGGACAAAACCCATTAAGACCCAATAGGAATTGCCCAACTCCCTTTCAAAAAACAAGCCCCTTCATTGCACCAATTCCAGAGCACTCCAAACTTAGCTCAAACACCTAGGATATGCATTTCCTTTTTTGCCTATAAAGCCAGCTCTGACTCCTACATGACCCCATAGGAATCTGAATAATATCCAATAGAATATTAAAGGACATGTTCTTGCACAGGAATAGGAAGTTCAAATACAAAGCCCAAAGAAGGTATAACGCCCCCTCCACTCAACTCCTTTTTGTTAGCTGCATCAGAATCACAAATCCTGGTGATTCTGTTCATCAATAAATGAACTTTCTTTCTAATCAGACTCCAGACTCCATTTTATTTCCAGTGCCTTCCTCCCAGCTTGGAACTGAACCAGATGGATATTTCTCCCAACAAGAGTAAAATAATTGAAATGGAAATGGCTGGTCACATGGCAAGAAGAACTGATGGCAGGTCATAGAATGGATCCCACTTAATAAAAAGCATCCATGAAAAAGACCCAAAACAAGATGGATCGACAACATCAGCAAATATTGCGGGCACAATTGGGAAAAGAAGGCTCAGAACCATATGGGTTGAAAACATATGGAAGAGGTCTTCATCCCAGAGTGGATAGACAATGACTAAAATGATAACGATGAGTTTACAAACGGGATAAACCAATGTGCAAACACTGACTACATAGATAGAATTTCCCGGTGACATCTCCATTGCTTGGGCGGATAACCAACTGGGGAGTTCCGTCCATGAAGTTTACCACTAAAGTGGTACCCAGTTATCTATTCATGGTCACCCACTTTCAAACTGTTGGGTCAGCAGCAGCTGGATCATGTGAGGAGAGCTCACCCTGCCCCAAGGCAGCAACGAGTCTCGTGCATAACCGTGCTGATAGTCAGCCTGGTTTTTCTAATCTTGTGAGCTACCACGTTCCACTACTACATAGATTAAATCATGGTTTAGTATGTCATATTGTTCAGCTGGAGATCCACAACATTGGACACTAATAGCCAATCATGGTTTACCAATGTAAATAGTTACTAGTAAATAGTTATGAGATTTTGCTTTTAACTGCTCAATCAGGTTCTTTTCTTTTCTAGGTAGACCAGATAAGGGTGCCATAGTTATGAATGCTAGTACAAGTAGTCCTTGACAATTGAGCCTTTCTCTTACTCTGGCTTTCCATGGTATATGCGATAATTTACACCAGTACCACACTTCAAAGGCATCAATTCTTCGATCAGTCATTCTAAGCGTCCAACTCTCACACCCATACAACCTTAAGGGGAATATAAAACCCAATTTTCCTTTTATTCAGACCTCTTCATATGGAGTTAATTGATCAGAACATTAGGGGGCAGTATTGACCTATATCTATTGTCCCATTCTAGGGACTTAAAAACTCTTCAACTTCCTTAAACATATAATCCCTTTGGGTCATTTAGCCAACAGATTACAGAGCCAATAAAACAAGTAACTCTTTAACGTTTTTTCAAACCATAAATTTCCTCTTTGTAGTTTCTTTAATATATATTTAAAATCTGTGCATTTTTTCTCCTTGACTTTCTTATCGATAGGCCCCAATATGTGCAAGTTGGGACTAATATTTCAAACACCATTTTCTTGAGCACAGGTTCTCCGCAAGGCTGTGTCCTAAATCTGCTGTTGTTTACTCTGTTGACTCTGTTGTGCTAAGTTTACACCAACTATATCGTGAAGTATGCGGATGATAGTAGTGGGCCTTATTCAAGATGACAATGAGCATAGCACTTTATAAAACCACACATTGCATGTGGGGATGCGCGCTTGCGCTTTGGGCACTGTGTGCCGAAAAGCTTAGCCTTCACTGATATAAGTGATGCTTCAGCATGGTGCGCAGGATAGTCTCGGATGTTACACGTCCTCTTCACAGCCTGTTTCCTTGTTACCTTCTGGGAGGAGGCATTGTGGTATTCGAAGCAGAATATCCAGATTCAGTCACAGTGTCAGGGTTCTGATGGATGTCCTAATTAATTCATGAGCCTCGAACTAAGTTTCAAAAGAAGTCCAATTATTTATTAGGAGCAACATGTTGGCACTTTTCCCAAATGCAGTCAGCTCTGCCCTATGTAATTTACTGCCCACATATGACCCTGTTTCCCCCGCTACTCCCAGGGTGTATCATAAATCACATTCTCCAATGAAGCTGTTATGTCCCTGGACCTTGAAGAAGTTCCCACCCAGGTCCGTCCTCGCTGCAGGGGCGGCTGCCCCTCCTCATTGGCTGGGTTTCCCCAGCAGCCTGCTATAAAAGCAGGCTGCTGGGTCCAGCCCTTTCGCTGTTCGCTGCGAGCCAGTTCCAGGCTGAGCAAGCACGTTCAGTCCTTGTAAATAAACCTTGTTGCACTAAGCCCTGGTTCAGCCTCTTATTTCCCATACCTAATACTGGCGACGAAGGTGGGATCGGCTACCAGAGGCAAGCTGCAACGCTGAATCACTAAAACGCTGATCCGCAGCCCAGAGAGAGAGCGATCAGCCAAAATAAGGGCAAACGCTGACCGCAACCCAGAGAGCGATCAGCCCGAAATGAGAACGAACGCTGAATCACTAAAACGCTGATCCGCAGCCCAGAGAGAGAGCGATCAGCCAAAATAAGACAAACGCTGATCGCAACCCAGAGAGAAAGCGATCAGCAAACAAGCTAGTGAAAGTGAGAAGCGCCTGTAGCCGCTTGTTAGCATAAGCTACAGAGGAAGTGTAGCGCTGCGAGCCGCAGCCGCTCGTGCCGTTTTGGCGCGAAATTCAAACAGCTGTCAGCTGAAGCACATTCAAATGCAACACAGCGTTGTATTGGGAAATCGCTAACGCCCACACAGGCGCGAATTTCAAAAGACGCTGCCAATGACCGTTGCAGTCTAAACACCTTCTGATCCCCAGAGAGAGAAGGGAATTGCGAAATTTCCCCAGAGCTGAAGTCACTTGCCTAGCACAGGCACTAAACCTCTACTGCTACCCCAGAGAGAGAGAGCACTTGCCTAGCACAGGCACTAAACCTCTACTGCTACCCAGAGAGAAAGCATTTTATCCAACAGGTTAACCAGTAGACCCACAACATGAACTCCAATCCAGCCTTCCCAGCGTTCAAGCCAGATGAGGAGAAGTGGAATCATACAAGAATCGATTTAATTATTACATCGACGCCATCGGATTGGCTGAGGCAGGGGAACACCGAAAGAAAGCACATTTCCTGACCTACTGTGGAGGCCATCGTTTTCGATACAGCCACAGCTCTTGTGGCTCCACGTGAGTTAAAGAATGTCCCCTGGACAGAACTGTTAGAAATCCTTACTAACCACTATTCTCCTAGACCTTCACAGATTGCCAGACGCTTCACCTTCAGAATGAGGAAGCAGGGGACAAAGAGAGCATCAATCAGTACATGGCTGCTCTCAGGACTGCAGCACTCCATTGTGGGTTTGGCAGCTACCTTGATGACATGCTCCTAGACCAGCTGGTCTGCGGGTCAAGGACCTGCACCTACAAAGACGGCTGCTCGCCAAAAAGACCTTAACCTCGCTCAAGCCATCGAGGTAGCCCTGGCAGAGGAGATGGCATCTCATTCAGCCACCGAGATCCAAGGTCCTGTCACCAAGCAAACAGCAGTTCCGTCCACTCAGAAGAGGTGGTCAACGAGGAAGACCCAAGTGACGAGGCCGACATTCACCGCCTCACAAACGCCAGGCGCCCGCAGGCAGGAACCAGACAAGATAACACCGGGCCATCCAGGCACATCACCCTGTGCCTTTCCTGTGGTGGACCTCACCTGAGGACCACATGCAAATTCAAAGGAGCCACTTGCAACAACTGCCATAAGAAGGGGCACATTGCAAGAGTATGCCAAGCCTCACACAACGTAGCACAAAGGGCATCTTCATTCGCACATGCCGGGCCCCAAAGGCAAGTATTAAACTGTCGCACACACCTCTGCGCTAATCACACTTGCTATTCTATTAGTAAAATCTCTCTTTCCGTCTTACTAGAAGGTAAACCTTGCAACATGGAGGTTGACACGGGGTCAGCGCTCTCCATTATTTCCTGGAACACCCTCAAGGAGCTTCAACCCAGCCTATCAAGAAACCGACTCCAGAAGTGCCAGCTTAGCCTAAAGGACTACCAGGGGAAGACCATTCCTGTAATCGGCAGAGGCAAGTTTTTGTTAATTTTAAAACCTTTAAGGGCCACCTACCTCTAGTGGTAGTGAGCGGCAACCTCCCTACACTTTTGGGACTTGATTGGTTTCCCCACCTCGGTTTAGGGCTAACAGGAGTCCATGCTACCTCAACCTCTGACACGGACTCCCTGTTTGCTGATTACTCAGACGTATTCAGTGATGAGTTAGGTGTTATAACGGCACCCCTATCTCATTTTCAGTCGATCCCCAGGCAGTCCCAATTCGGTTAAAACCTCGCAGAGTTCCATTCGCCATTCGGCCTAAATTAGACCTTGAATTAGATAAATTACTAAAACAAGGGATCCTGGAGCCTACAGACTTCGCCAAATGGGAGACGCCATCGTCACACCCTCAAAAAGATGGTAGCCTGAGAATTTGCTCAGACTACAAGACCACAATCAATAAATTCTTGCAAGTTAGCGCTTATCCAGTACCTGTCATTCAGCATTTATTACATACTTTTGAACCTGGCACCATCTTTGCCAAATTGGACATGTCTCAAGCATATCAACAGTTCCCTGTTGATGACCAAACGGCAGAACTTCAGACCATTGTCACCCACAGGGGTGCCTTCCGGTGCAAGCGTCTCCAGTTTGGCGTAAGTGTTGCCCCAGGCATTTTTCAATCCTCATGGAGCGGATTTTACAGGGCCTTCCTGGAGTAGTACCCTACTTCGATGACATCTTAGTCTCGGCCAGGAACAGACCCCAACTCTTCCAGAGAGTTCGAGCAGTCCTAGAGAGGTTCAGGCAGCATGGCCTCAAGTTAAAAAAAAGAAAAATGTGCCATTGCCACTAGACAGGTGGACTTTCTGGGTTATAAAATTGACGCCTCAGGCATTCACCCCCTGGAGTCCAAGGTTAAGGCAATACACGAGGCACCCACTCCAACCTCCAAAGCGGAACTGCAGGCCTTTTGGGGCTCTTGAACTTTTACGCATCGTTCCTGCCCCATAAAGCCTCTGTGGCAGAACCCCTCCACAGACTTCTGGATAAAAACGGTTTGGCATTGGGGACACAAAGAAGACTCCGCTTTCCGCGCAGTCAAGTCGCTACTCACATCAGAGGCAGTGCTTATCCAGTTCGACCCCAACCTTCCATTAGTACTGGCAGCAGACGCATCTCCTTCGAATTGGGGCAGTCTTAAGCCACAGGCTCCCAACGGCTCCGAGGCCCCTATCGCTTTTTTTCCAGGACGCTCTCTGCAACAGAGCGCAATTACAGTCAGATTGATAAAGAAGCCTTGGCAGCTGTTGCAGCGGTGAAGAAATTTCACGAATTTCTCTTTGGCCACTTTTTCGAGCTAGTCACGGACCACAAACCGCTCTTAGGGTTACTAGCAGGTGACAAGCAGACCCCTCAAATTCTGTCCCCAGAATGACCAGATGGACCCTTTTCCTAGCAGCATACTCGTATAGACTCGTGCACCGCCCAGGTAAAACATTGTCCCACGCAGACGCCCTCAGCCGCTGCCCCTGCCTGCCCCAGCTGAAGACCCTGCCCGGTCAACGCCATTTTTGAAGTCACCCAACTGACCTCCCAATCACTGCCCTTGATATTGCCAATAAATCCAAAGCGGACAAAACGATCGCCCAGGTACTGGACTGGGTGAGGAGGGTGGCCGGGCAGTGACATTGAAGCTAAATTCACTCCATTTAAGACCCGCTTACAGGAACTATCGAGCTTACAGGGCTGCCTGCTGTGGGGCACTCGAGTGGTCATCCCGACATCTCTGCGTACCCGAGTGCTGGAGGCGCTGCACGAGGGCCACCCGGGCATCGTCAGAATGAAGGCGTTGGCGCGAAGCTACATTTGGTGGCCCGGCCTCGACGAGGACATCAACAAATGGGTAAGCTCCTGCCATCCCTGCCAGGTTTCCCGTCCATCCTCCAATTGCCACCCCCACCAAGTGGGAAAGTGCCAACGCACCCTGGTCCAGGATTCACATCGATCTCGCAGGCCCATTGCATGGCAAAATGTTCCTCGTGGTCGTAGACTCTTACTCAAAGTGGATTGATGCGGCACAACTATCCACGACCACTTCACAAGCAGTCATCAAGGCATTGACTCGCCTGTTCGTTACGCACGGTCTACCAGACTCCATTGTTTCCGACAATGGTCCCCAATTCACGCCAACCGAATTCAGTCGCTTTACGGCCAACCTGGGCATTCGTCACATCTTCACGGCCCCCTTTCATCCTGCCAGTAACGGGCTGGCAGAGAGAGCCGTTAGGACCACTAAAGAAGCCCTGGCCAGGTTCAACAAGGATGACTGGCACCACAGACTATCCTGTTTCCTGTTAAGCCAGCATTCAACCCCTTGCACGGTAACCAACAAGTCCCCGGCCGAGCTTCTGATGGGCAGACGCCTGCGAACTGTATTGGACAGGCTTCACCCACATTACTGCCCTGACTCTCCTCTCGCTTCCACATCGGGAGTAGGCATTTTGTCTTGCAGGAACCCGTGTTCGCGAGAAACTTCGCTGGCGACCCATTGTGGATCCCGGAGAAATCGTAGCCATCACAGGACCCAGATCATACCGGGTTAAGCTGGAAGATGGCCGGGTCTGGAGACGACATCTGGACCAGCTTCGAGACGCCAGGGCACCCTCGTCAGCCGCGACTGTGGGCACAGACTGGTGAGAGTCCGCTGCAACTACCACACAGCAACATCTACCCGATGACCTGCTAACACCTTCAGCCGGACCAGAGAATCCAAATGCTGACTGCGGCGACCTAGCGTCCAACCCATCCGAGCCAGACGGCGTGAGGACACTCCCAGCGTCCAGCCCTTCTAGCCCCGGACCTGCTCCGACCGAGGGTGGTACTCAGGACTCATCATCGAGCCAACAGTCACCGACGGACTCTGATCCACCAAACAGCACACCAGAGTTGCGCCGCTCTGGACGTCAGCACAAACCTCCCGTATACCTCAAGGACTATGCGTGTTCGCATCTGGGGGAAGGGGTGTTATGTCCCTGGACCTTGAAGAAGTTCCCACCCAGGTCCGTCCTCGCTGCAGGGCGGCTGCCCCTCCTCATTGGCTGGGTTTCCCCAGCAGCCTGCTATAAAAGCAGGCTGCTGGGTCCAGCCCTTTCGCTGTTCGCTGCGAGCCAGTTCCAGGCTGAGCAAGCACGTTCAGTCCTTGTAAATAAACCTTGTTGCACTAAGCCCTGGTTCAGCCTCTTATTTCCCATACCTAATAGAAGCACTTTCTGAGGCTGTAGAAAACACGCCTCTCCAGCTGGCTCTGGTAACCCAGGACACAACCTGGAGAAAGGTATGTGTGGAATGTGCTTCTGGTCATAGCAACTGAACTGCTCCTTCAGATCTCCCCCACCCTCCTCCTTATGGCAACTCAAGAGCAAGCCAGGAATGCTTTACGAGTTAACACAGTTTTGTTCCCTATATAGCGTCAACCTTGTGAACTCTCAACTTTCCTCTTTCTTCTACGTATTCAAAATAGACAGTGATTACAGGTAATCCTCAACTTACGACCACAATGGACCCCCCCCAAATATATGTTGTTCAGTGAGAAATTTGTTAAGTGAGTTTTGCTCCACTCTATGACTTTTCTCCCCACATTTGTTAAGTGAATCATTGCAGTTCTTCAATTAGTAACACGGTTGTTAAGTGAATCTGGTTTCTCCATTTTACTTTGCTTCACAAAAGTGGAATCACGTGACTCTGGGACACTGCAACTGTCATAAATGTGAATAGGCTGCCAAACTTCTGAATGTAAATCACGTGACCATGGGGATGCTGCAATGGTCATAAATGTGAAAAATGGTCAAGTCACTTTTCTCAGTGCCATTGTAATTTTGAACTGCTGTAAGTTAAACTGCTGTAAGTTGAGGACTATCTGTAATACCTATCCATCCACCTATCTATCTATCTATCTATCTATCTATCTATCTATCTATCTATCTATCTATCTATCTATCATGCAGGTATATATTAAACAATATAATATTAACAGATTAACAAGATGGAAGGGACCTGTAGCAGGGGTGGGATTCTACCAATTCGGAGTGGTTCTATAGAACTGGTTGTTATGATTCTGCTCATTTTGGAGAACCAGCAAATTGTGCCCCTGGCTGGCCCTTCTCCACCCACCCTTCCTCTCCCTGCCCAGTCAGTCCTTAATGTGCATGAGCAACATTACGCGCATACCCGACATCGCTGACTGTGTTCTTTCCCGCCCAGTCACTCCTTATGGTATTTTTTTTTCCGCTCCCGACCATCAGCTGTTCCTATGATCAGCTGTGCCAGGATTCCCCTTGCTTATTGCTTCACTCAGGAGGCTCCCCTGAAGCCCAGGGAGGCAAAAAATCTAGGGGCGAGCGCAGCACCCCCACCCTCCCCTCCATTTTTTACCTTCCTGGGCCCCAGGGAAGCCTTCTGGGAGCAACCTCCCCCCAGGAGGCACCCCTGACGCCGAGGAAGGCAAAAATGGAGGGGGAAGGGGATGCTGCAAAAATGCCCCCAGGAGGCTTTCCTGAGGCACAGGAGGCCCCAGAATGGAGCTCAGCGGGTTGCTGCAGTTTTTTTGCTGAGTTTTTTTTTTTCTTCCTGAGCCCCAGGGAAGCTTTCTGGGAGCAAAAATGCCCCCTAAGGAGACTTTTCTGAGGCCCAGAA
The DNA here is from genome assembly GCF_049901715.1 of Pseudonaja textilis. NCBI lineage: Eukaryota > Metazoa > Chordata > Lepidosauria > Squamata > Elapidae > Pseudonaja > Pseudonaja textilis. The sequence continues at coordinate 122,141,726 of NC_142008.1, read as the reverse complement.
AGCCCCCAAAATGGGTGGGGAAGTGCTACAAAAAAAAGAAGAAGAAGAAGCCATGCCCACAAAAAAAAGAAGCCATGCCCACCCAATCACATGGCATGCCACCTACCTACACCCACCTAGCCATGTGCACAAAACCGGTTGTTACAAAATTTGAATCCCACCCCTCCTTGTAGGTCATCTAGCCCAACTCCCCTGCCCAAGTAGACCCTGCACCATTTCTGACAGATGGCAGTCCAGTCTATTCTTTAAAGCTTCCAGTGATGAAGCTCCCGCAAGTTCTGAAGGAAAGCTGTTCCATTGGTTGATTGCAGAAGATCTCACTCTCAGAAAATTTCTCCTTATTTCCAAGTTGAATCTCTCCTTGATCAGTTTCCATCCATTATTCCTTGACTGGCCTTCGGGTGCCTTGAAAAATAGCTTGATTCCTTCCTCTCTGTGGCACCCCTCAAATATTGGAAGACTGCTATCATGTCTCCCCTGGTCCTTCTCTTCACCAGACTAGCCAAGCCCAGTTCCTGCAACCGTTCATTGTATGTTTTAGCCTCCAGTCCCCTGATCATACTGGTTACTCTTCTCTGCACTCTTTCCAGAGTCTCAACATCTTTTTTATAGTGTGATGACCAAAATTGGATACAGTATTCTAAGTGGTCTTATTAAGGCTTTATAGTGATATTAGTACCTCCCTTGATCTTGATTGTATCCCTCTGCTAATGCAATTTAGTATTGCATTGGCTTTTTTGGTTGCCTCCACATGCTGCTGGCTCATATTTAACTGGTTGTCCAAAGACTTCAAGATCCCTTTCACAGTTACTGCTATTAAGCCTAGTTTTATGCAGTCTGTACGTGTACTTTGGGTTTTTCTTGCCTAAGTGTAATTTATGTATCTTATATTTATATCTATGTATGTATATAGCTATATTTATATATGTATATAACATGTGTATATATGTATAATGATAGCACACAACAGAATTTCATTTTTAATGTGGGGCAGTGTTCTGGCAGTAAAAAAATGACCATAAAATTATATTTTTTCCTTTCAAGCCCCGACAAATGAAATAGAAGTCTTCTATAACTTGCGGTGAAAGGTTCCTGTTGCTTCTTCATTGCAAGGATGAGTTTCAACATTGCCTTAAGACACAAAAGTATTCACTGAGGCAATACAAACATGCCTACCCACATAAAAGCAATGCGACATCAGGGCTCAGAGCAGATATGAAACTGCTAATTTTGGTTTCAGTCTTAGAACTAAGTTTTCTTCTGACCTCAGAAGGAAATTTTCAAAGCACCTGCATTGTGTTGCATGTTTAGGACACTCAAAATGGCACTTTTGAAGTCGGGAAGTCCAAATATTTTGCATGTGTGGTGGTCTGACATTTGAAATGAGACGCAGGGAAAACGTCTGAGCAAATGCCAGCCCTGAGTAAACCCAGGTACCAGCTTTTATTGAGAACAAAATGCATATACAGAAAACAAGTGACCTCAACAGGATGTTATTTCCACAGGATATATAGGATGAGAATAAACAGGATGAGAATATACATCTGCGGAAATTCCCATGGGAATGGCTCAGCTATGTACTATGACCTTTCACCGATTTATCTGGTCCCCTAAGCTTTGCAGGTCATAACAGGACAAAAACACCCATAGCAGGCGGAAATGCCCCCCCACCAGGGGCATTTTTTAGTCCCTAGATCTATGCAAAGCTATACAAGGACTTGCAGAATAAAATATATTACCACAGCATGTCCCTGTTTCAGATTTCAGGATCAGCTGTAAATATCAGCTGTCCCAAATGTTTAAATGTCCAGGCATTAAACACCCAACCCATGGAGCAGAAGTTGCTTCAGAAGTTGTGAGAACTTCATTGCTGGAGGCTTTCAAGAAGAGACTGGACTGCCATGTGTCAGAAATGGTGTAGGGTCTTCTGTTTGGGAGGGGGATTGGACCCTTACAACTCTGTTAATCTGTTAAAACTCCAATCGAGGAATTGACTTACACAGCAGAAGAGTCCCAGATGTGATCTGGCAAGAAAGAAAAATTAAGGTACCTACACACACAAAATTACTGCAACACAGTATTTTCAATCTTGGCAATTTAAAGATGTGTTGACTTCAGCTCCCAGAATTCCCTAGCCAGCCCAGCTAAGGCTGGGCAGTTCTGGGAGTTGAAGTCCCACCCATCTTCAAGTTGCCAAAATTGAGAAACGGCGCTGGAACACGAAGGAATCCAGTAGAGATAATCCTTGATTGACAGCTACAATTGAGCATTTCTCTTGTGAAATGCGACGTTTGTTAAATGAGCTTTGCCCCCTTTTAACACCCTATTTTTGCCACCATTGTGAAGTGAATCACTGCAGTTGTTAACGTGAGTAATGAAGTTGTGAAGGGAATCTGGCTTCCCCATTGATTTGCTGCTCAGAAGGACACAAAAGGGGGTCAGAGAAGCTGGAGATATTGCAATCGTCATAAAATATGAAGCCGGGGGCCAAGCATCTGAATTCTGATCACAGGACCAGGGAGGTGTTGCAATGGTCATAAGTGTGAAAAACAGTTGTAGGTCACTTTTTTCAGTGCCATTGTAACTTCAAATGGTCACTAAACAAACTGTTGTAAGTTGAGGTTGATACCCCTCAGTTAATTCTAGGGTTGTTTTTTGCTTTCTCCCCTTTTTGGTGAAATTTCAGGCCAATTTCTTAGAAAAGTAGCATGTTCTATGTTGACATGATGGTTCTGTTGTTGGAATGGTCAGTTCCTGCATTTAGACCTTTCCTCCTTCCACCTTCAGGTAGTCCTTGACTTACGGCCACTTGTTTAGCAACCGTTTGAAATTACAATATGTAGGAGTTGGGGGGGGAAAGTGATTTACCACTGGTCCTCATACTTATGCTTGTTGCAGCATCCCTGCAAACATGATGCTTGCAATTTAGGCACTTGGCAACAAGCATATGTTTGCAATTGTTGTGACATCCTAGGCCAGTGATGGCTAACCTTTTCAGCACTGAGTGCCCAAAACGCATGCCTGCATCCCCCAAATGCAATGTGCATGTCTCACGTGCATGCGCCCCCCACATTTACCCCCTCATGCGCCCTGCCCATGCATGCGCAGCAGAGCACCCGAACACCAGCTGGCTGGTGGGAGGTACGTGCGTATGCACGGCGGAGCTGAGCTGGGGCAATGGCTTACACCTGTGGCATGTGTGCCATAGATTCACTATCACACCCTTGGATCACTTGATCCCCATTTGTAATCTTTGCAGTCAACTTCCAACAAACTCAATATGGGAGAAGATAGTGGTTTCACATAATGACTGCACTACTCACTTGGCGACTGCAGAAAAACTGGGCACAGTGACACAACTACTTGATTAATGATTCTATCACTCTACTGTCATCCCAGTGCCAAAAAACAGTTCCCTCAAAATGACGCTATAGAGCACTGCACATCAGAACAACTAGACACAAGGACAGTTTTTTCCCAAAAGCCATCACTCTGATAAACACTGTTCAACTATTTACAAAGTCTGCACTACTATTACTGTTAATCTTCCCATCACTCCTTATCACCCATCTCCTCCCATTTATGACTGTATGACTGTAACTTTGTTGCTTGTATCCTTATCATCTATTTGACTGTTTCCTAGTATGATTTGATTGCTTATCGTACCCTATGACTATTAAGTGTTGTACCTTATGATTCTTGACTCTTGATGAATGTATGTTTTCTGTTATGTATACTGAGAGCATTTGCACCAAGACAAATTCCTTGTGTGTCCAACCACACTTAGCCAATAAAGAATTCTATCTATCTATCCATCTATCTATCGCTTGGCGATGGATGTTCCTGATCCAATTGTGGTCGTAAGTCAAAGAGTATCATTCTACCATTCTACATTATCTGCCCCCCATTTACAACACCTCTTAGCCTTGTGAATGACCTCTGTGAGTTCACGAATTCTGGAGTATGGATCCCAAAGGAAAATAAATAAGATAAAATATAAAATAATCTGAATTCTGCTGGATGAGGCCGATGGATGACTTTGTCCATTATTCTTTTCACACACATTGCGGGCAATCCAGATGCTTTGGAGTGTTTATATTTACTTGCGCTGTTGGAATACTTTCCTTATATATTTTTCAATAAATTTAAAATGAAGGTGTGATGGAGAATTGTATAGGCAGTAATAATGCTATTTTATAAATGCAAAAGGCTGGCTGCTGGTATTATAAATAAACGAGCATTTAATGTGGCAAAACTAATGTAAAGGAAGACATATAGCTTGTGTATAGGAAAATATATACATTGTGGTTAGCTATAGCTGAGGAAACATCTGTTTTAATGAAATTAAAGAATATCAAAGGAAGGAAATATTGCACAGGATAAAAATATTCATATTGATAACTTCCTTATTGTAATAAACTAACATATTCTATTCTATTGATAATAACTGCCCAAATCTTTAAATTAAAAATCTATTAGAAGGGCATCAGAGGAGCAGTCCTTCACAGCTGCCATCCAATGTTACTGTGAATAAATACATATATTTTTGACCTCCGATCATCCACTGTGTTTTGTTGTTGGATTCGCAGCTTGGATACCTATGAAATGTGGGGACAGAAATGTCTGACACTCTGAATCTCAAGAAGAGATTGGACAACCATTTGTCTGAAATGGTATAGGGCCATGATGGCGAATGTATGCCATGCCTGGCGGGCACACCAGCCATCGCCCATTGCTCTTTTGGGTTCTGGTGCACCAGCTGGTCTTCGTGCAGCATGCGCATTAGAAACCAGAAGACCAGAGGGCTGGCATGCATGTGTGCGCCGGGAAGCTAAGCTTCCAGTTTCCAGTGATCCCCTGCGTGCGCATCAGGAAGATGCTCTTCTGGATTCCGGTCAGCGCACACTCTCATTTCAGCACTCAGTGCCAAAAAGGTTTGCCTCCACTGGTATAGGGTTTCCTGTTTAAGCACAGGCTTGGACTAGACCTCCAAGGTTCCTTCCACCTCTGTTCTATGCCTATGCCTATGCCTATGCCTATTCCATTTCTATTCTATTCTATTCTATTCTATTCTATTCTATTCTATTCTATTCTATTCTATTCTATTCTATTCTATTCTATTCTATTCTATTCTATTCCATTCCACTCCAATCCATTCCATCCTATCCCATCCCATCCCACCCTATCCTATCCAGACATGGTATTCAGCAGGTTCTGATCAGTTCTGGAGAACCGGTAGTGGAAATTTTGAGTAGTTCAGAGAACTGGAAAATACCAACTATGACTGGAGATTTTACAGTATCCTTCCCCTGCCATGCCTGCCAGGCCACACCCACAGAACTCGGTAGTAAAAATTCTTGAATCCCACCCTAAATTATCCTATCATATCCTATCCTACCCTATCCTATACTATCCTATCCAATCCATTTCACAGACGATCAGAAACCAAGGTAGGTACTAATTTTGAAAATTAAAGCCAAGGGGACATTAGATTTCTAAACACTGGCATTTAAAAATTAACATCTTTTTGCTATAAGTGGGAAGGAAGAGAGGTAAATGATTTATACCAAGATTTGTTGAAGGAGACTGCTTGGAGCTTATAAGATCAGAGATTAAATTGCAATAAAACATCAAAAAATTACCTTGGAATTGTGTAATTGAATTCTACCCCAGGAAGAGAAAGTATTAAAAGAAGAAAGTGCTAAATGAAACAGTTTGTACTGACTTTGATTGCTTGATGACTTTGGGACTTTTGTAAACTATCTTTTGAAAGACTAAAAAAACATTTGGATTGTTTAATATTTTTTTTCACAATGGTATCTGTTGAAGAATTGAAAATGGAATTTGAAAAGTTAAAAGAAGAGGAAGAAGAAGGCAAGGGCTCTTTTGGATCTATTTTTCGCTTCTTAGAAATGGTGATTTCTACTTATCAGGAAATGCAACAACAAGAAGGTTGGGATGAAGAAGAAGAAGCCATCTTTAATGGACATATAATTTTAATTGAGGAAGAAAAGGGTAAAAAGGAAAAGAAAATGGAGAATTTAAGTTCTAAAAAAATAACCAAGAAAGGGAAAAATAAGGTGAAAAATCGATATAATGTCAGAAAGCAAGAGAAAAGAGGAATACAACAGAGAGGGGAGACTAAGAGGCTAGAGATTGAGGCGGGGGGATAAAAAGGCTAGACTGGACAAGGAAGGAAGGGAAAAAGTGAAGAGAAGTTATAAAGGCTTAAAACAAGAGGTTAAAAAACAGGTTTTTTTCAGAGACAAAGGGTAAAATATAATCTAAAAAGAGATTCTGCAAAAGTACATAAGATTGTATTGTAGTATTTGTAGTTGAAATAGAGTTAGAAAATTGGAATAACATATGGGAATTATAGGGAATGTGTAAAATGTCTAAGAATTAACTAATAGAGTTTAATTAATTAATTTGTTATGGAACATTGTTTTTACCATATTATAAGCTCATTATGTTTTTTATTTTAAAATGTTATGTAGAATGTACTAAGCAGAATCAGAATGGAAATTATGTATTATTTTAAGTGTTAAATTTGGAGGAAGATAGAAAGGTGTCATACTTCAACCAGTGATTACAGGAAAAAGTTTGTATTAAAGAGAAAAGATAAATAGATAATTGAAAAAGAATGGACAAAAGATACAAGTATAATGATTTAAATTGAGATTAATAAATAAAATAGAATTAAGAGAATGAAAAGAGAGGAGAAGACATATGGAAAATATAGAATGTTAAATAAGATATGAAATAGTATATAAGGTGAGCATGAATTTGATTTATGTCTGTACAAAAAGTTGTAACCCGGGGTTAAGCCGCTTTCTAAAAAGAAGTTTTGTGTTTTTATATTATGTATTTTGTTTGTTTATGTTTGTTTATTGAGAATTAATAATGTTGGATAAGAACATATGAAACAGTAATAATATGAAATATAGTAATATGAAATAGATGAAAGTATAAGTTTAATGAATAAAATTGAACAGAAGTAAAGGAAGAAACAGTGAGAAGTTGGAAAAAGAGTAATAAGATATGAAGTTGAATACATAAGATGCATATTAAATTGTGTTTGTATGGAAATGTGATAATTTAGAACTATGTTGTACTTAAATAAGATGTTTTGTTTGTTTTGTTAAGTAGTTCTTAGAAAAGATGTTCTATGTTCTTACATTTTATGTTCTGTTTGTCTGTGTATTGTCTTTGAAAATTAATAAAATTTGTTTTTTAAAAAAAAGAAATCAAAGTAGCGTCCCAATTTTCTCTCCCCCTACAAATAGGGTCAATTATTATAGATTTTTCCATGCGTACGATTAAGGATCCGGAAGTGGTCCAGTGTTTTCATGATGCCTGAACATACGGGAGATTCTCACTTCTGATGAGAGGTCTTTCCTGATGATCCTGCGAAACAGACATTTTCTGAAATTTGTCTGCATATCTTTGAGGAGAAAGTTATAGAAAAGGGGATCCAAGATGTTGTCCAAGAGGGAAAGGCACAGAGTTGCGTGCTCGTAGATGAAGATAGTTCTCAGTGACTCACAGACCGCTGCTGAAGGTGTCATGACTTCCAACAGGTATCTATAATATGAAATGACCTGGTACGGAGTGAAGAGGAGGAAAAAAACCATAATCAGGAGAGAGACGAAGCCGGAGATTTGCTTTTTGAGTCTCTTCTCCAGAGAAACCACCTGCCTGACTTTGAAGAGAACATTGATGTGGAAAAAAGCCATGAGAAAGAACGGGATGATGAAGGAGAAAGCCACAATACTGACCCGAAACATCGCATAATCAGGATTCAAGGTGGAACTGTCTACACAGGTCTTCCCCCCATGTTCAAAAGTACGGATCTGCAACCCAATGCCAATGGTGCAGAGTGTCAAGACCAGAAGCCAAACCAGGATGCTAATCTTCACAGCACCCAGAACAGTCTGTGTCTGGTGAAACCGTAGTGGGTGCACCAGGCCGAGATACCTCTCCATGGCGATGAGACACAGAAAATTGTTTTTGGCATAGAAGTTTGAGCGGAAAGCCACACCGACTAAGAGACAGGTTGCTTTTCCCAAGTTCCACTCGTGATTGTTGTGGCTGTAATGCATCCAGAAAGGCAGAGTTAAGATCTGCAAGAGATGAGCCACTACCAAATTCATAATATAAACGGAAAGGACCACAGATTTCTTCAACTGGTAGATCAACGCCCCAAACGCCAAGATATTCAGGGGCAGGCCAAATGCTAGTATTACGGAATACATGGGAATTTTGAAAATCTTGGTGGCATTCAGAGGCATAAAAGGACACTCGTTGCTGCTGTTATCCATGGCGCCAACGGAGAAGATGGGTTGGATGTTGTTGAACTTCAGGCTTGTTTGCAGAAGACTTGGGATAGTCTGCCCTTAACACTTCCTTTGACTTGTCTCAGTGAAGACAGATTGCTCACTCTTCAAATCCAAACCACTTTTTCATTATCACAAAGAAACCAGGAAAAAGAAAAATATGACAATAAATTCAGGTTTTCTTTGACCAGCAAATAAATATAGCCTAACACAGCAGCCTTAGGGCTGATTGTGACACATCTCTCTCACACTCTTTCTCTCGGTCTCTTCCCTATCAGTCTCTTTCTCATGTATCTATCTATCCATCCATCCATCCATCCATCCATCCAGGGGTTGGATTCAACTGTGTAACAATTGCTGTAACAACTGTAACACATGCAGCATTTGCAACTCACCTTCTGTTGCAAGCCCTGTGTGTAAAACAGCTGATGTGCAGCAGGCGGGCGGGTGGGTAGGCACAACTGCTGATAGTCTGAGAAAACCAATTGTCTCCCAGCCGATCTTCAGAGCTACCGGTTCTCCCGAACTGGGCCGAAACCAGTAGAATCCCACCCCCATATCTATCTATCTATCTATCTATCTATCTATCTATCTATCTATCTATCTATCTATCTATCTATCTACCTACCCATCCTTCCATCCATCCATCCATCCACCTACCTACCTACCTACTTACCTACACATCCATCCATCCATCCACCCACCCACCCACCCATCCATCCGTCCATCCATCTATCCATCCACTTACCTACCTACCTATCCATCCATCGATCCATCCATCTAGTGGTGTAATTCAGCCAGTTCACACTGGTTTGAACTGATACCCCCTAATTTTTTGGTTGAGCTCCACAAACCAGTTAAACATGTCTGGAAAATCTGTGTTTTCCACAACATGTCTGGTTTTCATTCAACTTCCTTCTAAGCATATGAAAACTGTCTCAGGTGGAGGTTGTGGGGCCTGCACATAAGGCAGCAGCCCAAGGCCAAAGTGCCGGCGGAGTGCCAGAGGGTCAGGGAGGGTGCTTAAATGAGTGGGCATCCTGCCTGCAGCACCCATCCGTGCTGCCCCTTCCCAGCCAGAGATGGAATGCCACCACATTTACATGCCAGTAGATGCCAGCCTTCCCTCCGGCTGGCCTGGGCAACTACTGGAGAGAGATGGCCTTAATCAGCATCTGGCACCAGATGCCTTCACGTCTTCCAAGCATTTCTTTGCCTGCCTGAGTTCCAGCTCCGTCACATTTCTCCGCTGCATTTCTCCATGGCGTTTCTCACCAGCGTGTGCATGGAAACAAACATTTGTGGGATTAAAAAAAAAACATCAATCAATCAATTCCAACTTCTCATTGGAAAAAAAAGATCTCATGAAGTTGGAATTGATTTATCTTTTTTTAAAAAAAAATCCCACAAACTTTTGTTTCCCTGCACACAACAGAGAGAAAAGTGACGGAGAAATGCAATGAAGCTGGAAATCAGGTCGGCAAAGAAATGCTTGGGAGAAGTGAGGACATAGGGGTGGTGGTGAGTGAGGAAAGCTCCATGGTGTGGTGCTGCGCTCCAATGGAGAAACAGGAAATGGAGTCGCCAGAGCGATGGAAGGAGACCACTTTCCCTCTTTCTTCTCCCTGCTCCTCCTCCTTTCCTCATGCCAGCCGCTCCATTTCCTATTTCTCCATTGCAACACAGTGCCCAGGATCCACTTTGATAGTGTGGGGGGTGTAATTTAACAGCCGGTTTGCCCAGGGTCAGGTTGGCCATCGCGGGAGGCTTGTCTCACATGTGTGGTGGAGCTGGAGGATGGGAATTGGTCACGCCTTCCACGACAGCCCACCTGACCCTGGTTGAGCCAGTTGTTAAATTATTTGAATCCCAAGCCTCATTCTGTCTGTCTGTCTGTTTGTCTGTCTGTTTGTCTGTCTGTCTATCTATCCATCCATCCATCCATCATCTATGATCCACCCACCTACCCACCCATCCATCCATGTGCAATTCTGGCTTATATTATGCAAATTTATGTGGCACAGTTGCCCAAAATAAGCCTTGATAGAACTATACGTCATTTATTTATTTAATTTCAATTTTTTTACTTCCCTTCCCTAGGTGTTAAACAGGCTATTTTATGACTTCCTTTTTTCTCACTGTGTACCTGCTTATGCCTAAAAAAAAAAAAACCAAACCTGGGAGCCAACCAATATGCTTCTTTTTCCTGCTACTTATTGAAAGCTACAAAAACCCGCTTAAGACCAGAATAAAGGGTATTTCAACTGGAAATTGAAAGTGAAGCAATATTTTTTTAATTCTTATAATAACAGCTGTTCTGCCTCTCTTTCCCAGTATTCCAAGTTTTATTTCAGCTCCCAACAATACACCTTCAAAATAATAGTGCCTTCTGGGTATCACCCAGCCATCCTTATTTATTTAATCGGGAATGTTTGAAGGTTTCACTTCAGGTCTCCAGTTCTTGTGGGAAATATCCACCCTTAATGTTTATAAGCACATGTACACACACACACACACACACACACACACACACACACACCCTTTGAAAATACATACTATCCTGAAAACAAACCCTAGCCCAGTTTCCATGCCTGCACCTAAAATAAGCCCTTGTTAAGCCCACCATCTGGTTATATAAGATGGGGTGAGGCACAGGCATAAAAATCAAGCTATGGTGGGGGTGGGGGTGGAGCAAGGAAAGCAGATGCAGCAGAGACTCTAACTTGTTTTGTTCCCTCAAACTGTGCTAGAAATAGGTCTTCTCAAAATTCATGGCGCTGGTGCGGTCACTCGTGGAAGCACACCGCGAGGCTCATTGCGCCAGTTCCACATAATATGCTGTAGATGACAGCATCACAAACCTCATGACATCCAACTGAAGTTTTAGGAATACCTCGCACACAAATTCATTCACCCATTTCACCATGAACCACTCTATTCCCAAGTGAGGATGGAGGTAAAGCAGGAAGAAGTTCCAACCGCACCTGCTTGAACATGCTTAGCGAGAGCCAGCAATGCCTTTTGTGGCAGCAGAGGACACAGCCAAAGCACCATTTTCAGCTTCTCTGGGATGCTGAATTTCCCTGAAAAGTGGGGGGGCGAGGAATTAAGACATCCCTCAAAAATAAGGCCTAGAGCTTATTTTGGAAGTCAAAAGAAAATAAGCATGGGTCTTATTTTTGGACTTCATTCCATAATTTCATGAGGTAAACATTAAATTAAAGGTTTGGCTAAATGCTCTGCACATGACATGAAACCAGATTTGAAATTCTCTGCCTTCAAATAGATTCGTTGGCCAATCTGTGTCCCAGGCAATTCTGGTTTGCTCGACAATTGTAGCTAACTTAACTTGTGGTTCAGGAGGCAGCGTGATCAAAATAATTCAGCAATAGAAGTTTTGGTGAAAAGATTTCTCTTTCAGGAAGATAGGAAGTTCAGAAATGTGAAAAATAAATAGATGGATAAATAGATATGTATGTGGGGTGGGGGAGGTGAGAGAGGAAGATAGGGATAGAGAGAGACAGAGAGATCAGGAGAGAGAGAGATGATAGATAGATAGATAGATAGATAGATAGATAGATAGATAGATAGATAGATAGATCATATATGACAGAAGAAAGAAGGATGGGAGATAGGGAGGTAAGGATACATAGAGATCAAAATAGAGATAAAGATAAATGAAGGGGGGAAATAAATAGATATACAGATATAAAGATAGAGACAGACATACAGAGAGACACACAGAAAAAGATATGGAGACTTCCAGTTTGAAGGGCTTCAGCAACAGGCAGGAATCCGCGATCGTGCATGGTTTCTGCTTGGGCTCGCCGCTGGAGTGCCCCGAGCCAGTTGGTTTTGGGGCTAAGCCACCCCGTAGAGGTGGTGAAGAGGGGGGAGACCTCTAGCAGGGTTGAGGAGAGCCGCATCTCTCCTCCTCAGCTGGCCATTACTCCTTTTCCCGAAGGCGATAGGAGCGGTGGTCAGAAATGGCCACCTCAAAGAAGAACTCAACTGGAAAAGAACGTGCAGGAGGAAGATAAGAAGTGAAAGTGAAAGGCTGACTAGCCCAGTGAAAGGCTGACTGGGCTAAGTTGAAAAGGCAATAACTAAGGTACCCTGGAATTTAAATTTTACAAGAAATAACATTGCTCCCAAAGAAGAGTCGGAAGCAGTGAAAGAAAGTGAAAAGGGAAAGGTTTGCCTTTTTTTTTTTCCTTCTCTCTCCTTCCTTATATTGACAACTAAGTATAAGAAATTGGAAAAATCCACTTTGGCATCAATAGGCAATTAAGCTGAAAATATAACTAAATGCCAAAGGGACAATAAAGATTTCTGGACATTAAAAACTTTTTCTTCTATAAGCAGGAAGGGAGAGAAAAAGAATAAGGGCAGGATCTGGAAGAGGAAGGAGACTGCCTGGACTTTAAAAGAATCCAAAGTAAAATTTCAATAAGACTTCTAAAAGATACATTTTAACGGAAACTTTGCAACTAAATAGTAACCCCAGGAAGAGAAGGGGGGGGGGTGGAAGAGCAAAAAGAAACAGCTTGTGTGTATTTGGATTACTTGGTGACTTTTGGATTTTGTGTTATTATATTTTATTATGATATATTATATTATATTATAAAATCAATCAGGTGGTTGTTTAAAAATTTATACAATGGCACTACTTCTGGATGAATTGAAAATGGAACTTAAAAAGTACAAAGAAGATGCACAAGAAGGGAAGGGTTCTTTTGGCTTCGTTTTTCAATTCTTAGAAATGGAGATTTGGAACTATGAGAAACAACAAGAAAAGACTGCAAAACAAGAAGACTGGGACAAAGAAGAAGCCATCTTTAATGAAGAAGTAACTCTATGTGGGGAAGAAAAAGGAAAGTGGGGGGGAAAGAGGATGGAGAATTTAAGACTTAAAAAAACAACCAAAGAAGAGAAAAATAATTCAAACAATAAGTATAATACTGGAAAGCAACAGAATAGGGGAATACAGAAGAGGGAAATAGAGGTAGAGAGACAAAGGGAGAGAAGAAGAGAGAGAAGAAGGAAAGGAAAAGAAGTTACAAAGGTCCGGAGCAAGATATAAAGAAACAGGACCTATTTAGAGATAATGGGTGAAAATCTAACTGAAAGGGGCATTCTGTAAAGGTACATGAAATTGTGTTGTTATATTTGTAATAGAAATAACTTTAGAAAATTGGAAACAACATATGAGGGATAGAATGGTTAGTGTAATTTTGTGAAATGTTTTTGAATAAAGTAAATGAAATAAAATAAATGAGAAAATTGAATTAGGAAGGAATGGGAACATTTTAATTAGTCAATCTTTTATAAAATATAAGTGAAGAGGGGTAGAATTGACTATGGAAAGTTTATAATTGTTCCCATAGAAGTATGATATTCAATTGAACGTGAAAAATGTTAAGACTTTAATGAATATTAATATTAATGATAGAATTGAATTGGAATGGAATGGTTGTTTTAATTATATACATTTATAATTTTTTCTTTTTTTTTAAAGAATACTGTGTGTAGTTTAAGAATGTACCAAGAAGAATCCGAATGGAAGTTATGTATTATATTGAGTGTTATAACTTTAGGGGAAAGATATAAAGGCATCATACTCCAATCAGTAACTACAGGAGAAATTTTGTTTAATGAGAAAAGATAATAAACAATTGAAACAGGACAGAAAAAAAATACAAATATAATGATTTGAATTGAGATGAAATAATTAAAATAAAATTGAGGAAATTAAAAGAGGGGAGAAGCCATGTAGAAAATGTAAAATAGTAATATGGAATAGAATATAAAAATGAGCATGAACCTGAATTTGTGTCTGTACAAAGAAATGTAACCCGGGATTATGCTGCTTTCAAAAAAGATGTTTTAATTGTATTTCTTTTCTTTTTGTGAAAACTCAAATAAAATTTACAAAAAAAGAGAGAGAGATGGAGATGAGGGATATGGAGATATAGATAGATAGATCATAGATGATAGAGAAAGAAGGAGAGGGGGAGGGAGGAAGATAGGGAGATAAGGATAGATAAAGATAGAAATCTAAATAAAAGATAAATGAGAGGGGGGAATAAATAAATATAGAGACAGAGATAGAGAGACTGAGAGAGATTCAGAAATAGAGGGATAGGGAGATACATATAGATAGATCATAGATGATAGAGAGAAAAAGAGGGAGGGAGATAGGGATAGAGATAGAAAATGAGACGGGGGAAGTAGATTAGACAGACAGACAGATAGATGGAGGCAGGCAGGCAGGCAGTTTACACTGCAAGCCTAACAAAGGCAAGGATTCTTTCTACTGTTCTTTCTAAGGTCACAAAAGAAAAAAATTACAGGGGAGAAACAGTCTCAGCAAATTATTGATATATCCTAGCATTTTTCACTACAGGACACTTGATAGTCTCCCCTGTTGGCTTTCAAGTGGAGTTGAGTTTTATTCAACCATTCGAGAGCAAAAGAGAAATGGGGTGCAGCATCAGTCTGGATTGTTTTAATTTTTTCTGTTTGATTTTTTTAAAAAATCTATCAATAAATGAAAATGAGACACTCACCGAATTTGCTGCCTCCCAAAAATAATTTCCGACCTGCTCACTCAGGTCGTCTTCATCTCTACTGAGTACTGAGTCACATCCTCCCTCTGTGGTTCTTCAGCTGAAGTGATTTGTGATGTGGACTTGCAGATAGCGTGCCGAGGGCTAGTTCCTGGCCTCCTAACTTAACAACCGAGTTTTATAGAAGTGGTCAGGGTTCTTTGTTTTCATAAAAGGACACATCTGCTTTCTGATCCTTGGCAGGGAGTTCCTCAAGCTATTTTATCTAGCAGGATTTGTTGCAAATGGGTTTTGAATGGGGATCACTTCATTCCACCTAGGAATCAAGTAGGACTGAAGTTCAACTAGCGGTGTGTTTGCATTTCCCAGTGTTTAAAGACCAAGCCCATTATGCTGCAGGATATCTGTGAGAACATTCTACGCACTTCACTACAACTTACAAGAGGCCAAAACAATGACCGAGGAGATGCCTCCTTAGAAAAAAAAAACCAAATGCACAGGTACAGTGTCTAGATGGTACCTGGCTCAATAGTAGTAATTGTGAGAGGGCTCTTGGAGTCCTAGTGGACACCCACTTAAATATGAGCCAGCAGCGTGGTACAGCTGTCAAAAAAAGCCAACAAAGTCCTATAGTAGACAGTATTAACAGAGGGATTGAATCAAGATCACATGAAGTGTTTAGAATGGAATGGAATTTAACAGAAGAGGAGAGGAGAGGAGGAAGGGAAGGGAAGGGGGCAGGGGAGAGGAGAGAAGAGAAGAGAAGAGAAGAGAAGAGAAGAGAAGAAGAGAAGAGAAGAGAAGAGAAGAGAAGAGAAGAGAAGAGAAGAAAGAAACGGAATAGGATAGAGTAGGGTAGCGTATTATAGCATACCATAGCATAGCATAGCGTAGTGTAGCATAGCGTAGAATAGTATAGAATAACATAGTGTAGCATGGCGTAGCATAGCGTAGAATAACATAGCATAGCATAGAAACAGACACAAAATTGGAAGGGACCTTGGAGGTCTTCTATCCAACCTTCTGCTTAGGCAGGAAACCCTATACCATTTCAGACAAATGGTTGTCCAATCTCTTCTTAAAAACTTCCAGTATTGGAACATTTACAACTTCTGGAGGCAAGTTGTTCCACTGGTTAATTGTTCTAACTGTCAGGAAATTTCTCCTTAGTTCTAGGTTGCTTCTCTCCTTGATTAGTTTCCATCCAATGTTTCTAGTCCTGCCTTCAGGTGTTTTGGAGAATAGGTTGACCCTCCTCTTCTTTGTGACATCCCCTCAAATATTGGAACACTGTTATCATGTCCCCCCGGTCCTTCTTTTCATCAAACTAGACATACCCAGTTCCAGCAACCATTCTTCATTTGCTTTAGCCTCCAGCCCCCTAATTATCTTCGTTGCTTTTCTCTGCACTCTTTCCAGAGTCTCTACATCTTTTTTATATGGTGACCAAAACTGGATGCCGTATCCCAAGTGTGTTCTTATTGAGGCTTTATAAAGCGGTTTTAATACTTCGCGTGTATTCCTTCAAAGGGAGGAAAGTCTGTTGTAACAGAAGATAAAGAATTCACTAATGTCACATTGTCCACAGAGTCCTCTGGCAACCTGTTCATTCAGTCCTTAAGTTACCTTGCCTTCTTCATGCACTAAGGAGCTTAACACAGGCTGGATTACAAATGGATTTTCTTATTTCGTTCCAGGAAGTATCTACTGGGAGCGAGTTTGAGAAACCAAAACGCTTGTGAGAGCCCAGCAAAAGGAGGAAGAGGAAGAGGAAGGCAAATTCGCTGACATTCCCAAGAGATTGGACAGAGAACAAAAAACTTCCCTTCTCCTCTCCATCTGCTGGAAATGGGAGGTGAGCCAATGAATATTTTGATATATTGAATTATTGTTTCAGATGAGCCAATAGAGGAGTGGTTATTAACCAGTAATCATCACAAGGCTTGAAGAAATGTGATTTAAATACTGAGAAATCTTGGGGGCCGTGAACATGGTCCCTGGCCACAAAAGGTACTTAAAGGGCATCTGTAGTGAATAAAATGTTGAGAACCACTGCAATAGAGGAAGCCATCTTTCTTTCAAAAATTTCAAAAATTTCTAGAAAATTGACTTTAAAAAAAAAGAATTTAGGATAGAGTAACTGTTTGCTTGGGCTCAGTATAAATCCCAAGTAAAAGTAAGCCCTGTTCACTCAAATTGATTTATTTTCATCAATTTATCTATTTGGTAATCAAATGTGTACAGTTATGTTTGATGTGCCAATTTTCTGCCAATATCAACAGATGGTATGGGCAAGGAGATGATAGCAATAATACAGGTAATAGCAATAGCGCTAAGACTGAACATTACTTCATAGTACTTCATAGTCAGCATAATGCCCCCAACAATCTGGGTCCTCATTTTACTGACCTCAGAAAGATAGAAGGCTGTGTCAGCCTTGGGCCAGTCAGGATCGAACTGCCAAATTGAAAGTAGCCAGCAGTCAGCAGAAATAGCCTACTGTAGTACTGCATTCTAACCACTGTGCCACCACAGCTCTTAATCCTCAACATCTAGAGCAGGGGTGTTAAACTTGTGGCCCGTGGGCCGGATGCGTCATGCACTGGCCATGCCCACCCCAAACTTAGCGAAGAGGGAGAAAGTCGTAATATGTCACGTGATGACAATATGATGCCGTGAGCTTGACACCCTGATCTAGAACAGTCTGTCTCTCACTTCACACTGCACTATTTTCCAATCACATTATGTTGGCATTAAAAGATGGCAACTGTCTTTAAAATGAATGAGTCCATGGTTCTATCTACAGTGGTACCTAAGTATCCATCATTGTTTTTGGAAGGCGTGTTGAGTACCAAAAATGATGAGTATCAAACAAAATTTTCTCATAAGGAACAATGTAGTGAGGCACAAGGCAACCAATACTGACAAATTCTAGTTTGTGTGTCAAGTATCAAACAAACAGTGGGTACTGAGACAATTATGTGTGTGTGTCAAAATGCATTGAGTACCAAATTCAATGAGTTTCAAAGCAAGTGCCAAGGAACTATTGTACCTCCATCTTTACTTCCCAGAGACCCCAATGTGTTGCATTCAGGAAATAGGTATATTTGGTGCCTGCCATTTGTTTATGGATGTCTCCCTTGGCAGGTGCACCTGCCAACTCAAATGATGTGGGATATCAGCTGCTTCAGTAACAAAGTCTAACATTCTTGGAATGGGCAGGGGACAACTGAGTCACTCAGCTAGTTTTGCAAAAAGCCCATTAGTGATACAAATTTCCTGAGGACTCTTCATCCCAAATGCAAATCTTTTGAATTAACTTACCACTTATATACCACCAGTTAACTGTTCTATTGTCTTCACCACTTTTCCTGATAGAAAGCGATGCAAAACTGAAAAACATCCAATTCTTACTTGGTTAGAAAGAGATCAGTTTTTAAAGCTTTTTTCCAAATCTGTCAGGAAAAGCAAGCAAAATTTTGGAGCATTGTAAAGCAAGTAATGTAGGAAGACAGGAGAATTTTTCTGTGGCTCAATACTTTTTTTTTTTTTTTGAGGCAATCAAGACAGTTAGATAAATGATATTTTTATTTTTATCAAAGGGGACAACCATGAGATTTTCAGTCCAGTTTTTCCCATTTGAACCTGTGGGAAGAAAAATCCATCTGCTTCAGTTCCAAGTTGGGAGAAAAACACTGGAAACATGGGGGCTGATTGGAAAGATGGTTTAATGATGAATAGGACCACATGGATTTGGGAAAACGGAGTTGAGTGTGGGTGGGTTTTTATACCTTCTTTGGACTCTGCACTTGAGCTTCCTGTTCCTGTGCAAGAACATGTATCCTATTGGCTGTTGTCAGATTCCTATGGGGTCAAGTAGGGGTTATGTAGGGGTCATAGCTGACTCTATAGGCAAAAGAGGATATGCAAATCCTAGGTATTTGTCTGAGCTGCCAAGTTTGGTTGAAGTTTGGACTGCTCCAAGGGTGATGCAATTAAGGGGCTTGTGTTTGAAAGAGTGTTGGGCAATTCCTTTTGTGACTTAATGGCTTTCATCCTGTTTAGGATCTTGAGTGAGGGGTTAATCCTGCCATTCTGCCTTTGTTCAGACTTTGCTGCAAGGAATTTCAAAATATCCTATCCTGAATGGATTTCTTACTGCAGTATTTGCTTTGCTCTTCCTTTTTCAATAAGCTCTTTATCTCTTAAGTGTTGACATATTCTGTGGGCTATTAAGGAAAGTGGGGGTTGCTTTCTGTCTTAAAAATATGTTTCTCCACTTCTCCCTTTGGAAAAATACAATATTCTGCCTTTTTTATATATTTCCCAAAATATTTCATTCTTCTAGGAGAGGGATAGGTGCTGACTTGTGACGAACCCCATACCAGTGAGATTTGAAAAGCATTTTCTAGCCAGCTTTGGTTTATTTCAGGCTAAGGTCAGGTCAGCCAAGATTAGAACAGGAAATCACTTGCATGGTAGAAAATCAAGATATATTTCAGAGAACACAACCGCTAACCATTTGCATCCTATTTCCAAGGAAACTACAATGATGGTTCATAAAATGGGGAAGTCAAGCTCCGCTCCGAGGAGACGTCATCCTTAGCTCTGATGATGCATCAGCTGTCTGGAGGTTTTGCAGTAAAATATTGTATTGCCATTATTCCATGATTTTGTGCTGAATTTGCCACAATGTGATTTTGGGAGTTGAAAGTTGAAAGCTATTTTGGTAGTCATAGACTTATGACCACAATCGAGCCTAACATTTCTAGTCCTAAGAAGACAGTGCCCCACTTTATGCCCTCTCTCGAGGAGTGGGCTGCTGCGGCTTCTCAGGGGTTTGGGAGAGCCCCTAGCTAAATTTTTATTTATTTATTTTAAAATCTAAATTCTGTGCAGTTCAGAGTATCCCCCAAATCCCACTCCTGGCTGGCCCTGCCCACCTGGCTAAATTTTTATTTATTTATTTTAAATTATAAATTCTGTGCAATTCAGAGAATCCCCCAAATCCCACTCCTGGCTGGCCCCAACCACCTCTCCCCTCCCAGGAGTCTCCCATGTGGCCCGTTTTGGATGCAGGGTGCACATGGAGGCTTGGGGTAGGCAAAAAGTGGGCCTCCCGGAAGTTTGGGAAGGCTGGAAATGGGCACGTTTCCAGCTTCCAGAGAGCCTCCGGAGCCCACGGAGGCCATTTTCGCTGTTCTGGAGGCTCGAGAAAAGCCTCCGGAGCCCAGGGATGGCAAAAATGCCCCTCCTGACTACGCGTGACTAGGCCACGCCCACCATGGCCACACCTACCCAGCAACCGGGGCAGAGAACCCTTTGCTAAAAATTTTGTCACCCACTTCTGCCTCTCTCACCACAGTAGTTAAATGAATCCCTGCAGTTGTTTAAGTTAGTAACATGGTTATTAAGTGAATCTGATTTTTTCCATAGACTTTGCTTGTCAGAAGATCTCAAAAGTTGATCCTATCACACTGCAATCGTCATAAATATAGGCCAATTGACAAGTGTCTGGATTTTGATCATGTGACCCTGTGAATGCTGCAGTGGTCATAAGTGTGAAAAAGGATTGCCAGTTGGTTTTTTCAGTGTTGCAACTTCGAATGGTCACTAAATGAATTGTTGTGAGTCAAGGTTGATGATTGTCAATCAAAGCTGTATATCCATGGAAATAAGATGAATGAAGATTCATAGCATTCAATAGACATCTCAGCAGTTCACTGCAGATTATCCATAAGCAATATTTAATCAAAGAAGAGAAATAATTTTTGAAGGTATCTTCTACTCATCGATGCACACACATTCATCCAGTTGAAATGGGTGAGAAATGATTGTTTTGCACAGTGGGTATTTAGTGTCCAAATATGTATAACACAAGGTTGAATTATGGAGCATTTGATGCTCTCTGAACTTATTGCTTTCTTGCAGACGTTTCATTACCCAACTAGGTAATATCTTCAGTGCTAGAAGGGAGTGGGGTTTGCTCTCTTTTTATATGCTAATGGCTTGTCCTGTCAGTGTTGATGGCAGTGTTCCTGGTGGTTCCTTGAGTAAGCTTTTGTCTACTGTTAGCTTGTTTGTGTGAATTGATAGTTCCTTGATTGGGGTACTATTTGCTTCTTGTTTGTTGATCTAGTGTTAATATTGGTGTTACCCTCTGCTCATCTGGGTGTTGATTTGTTAGTGAGAAGATGTTCAGTTCTGTTTCCCTTTTGGCTTGTTGATTGTCTCCTTTGAATGATATGTAGATGTTATTTATCTCTATGTGTCTGTTGATGGCAGATTTGTCTAAGTGCCAGGTTCTCAGGAATTCTCCAATGTTTTTGGACCTGGTTTGGTTCAGAATGCTCACAGTTTCCCAGTTGAAACTATGGTGAAGTCTGTTAATGTGTTGTGGAACTAAGGAATTTCATCATGTCTTCTGACTACTAATTGGCGTTATTCAATTTCGCTTCCAAGCATCCTAAAAATTAGAGTTTTCTCAATCTTTTGGAGGAAATTTAGGTTTAGCGTCTGTCTCTAGAAAGAGTTCAGTGAAGAGCAACAAAGATGATTAGGGGACTGGAGGCTAAGACATATGAAGAACATTTGCAGGAACTGGGTATGTCTAGTCTAATGAAAAGAAGGACTAGGGTTGACGTGAAAGCAGTCTTCCAATATCTCGGGGGCTGCCAAAAAAAAAGAGGGGGTCAACCTATTCTCCAAAGCAGCTGAGGGCAGGACAAGAAGCAATGGGTGGAAACTGATCAAGGAAAGAAGCAACCAAGAACTAAGGACAAATTTCCTGGTGGTTAGAACAATTAATCAGTGGAACAACTTGCCTCCAGAAGTTGTAAATTCTCCAATACTGGAAGTTTTAAATAAGAGATTGGACAACCATTTGTCTGAAGTAGTGTAGGGTTTCCTACCTAAGCAGGGGATTGGACTAGAAGACCTCCAAGGTACCTTCCCATTCTGTTATTCTATTCTGTTCTAAGCTGCCCTTGAATAGTAGTGCAGACTTAGAGTAACCTGTTTGGACATATAGCAGTCTATTAGCAGAGAAGAAAATCTGCAGAGATTCTCATGAATCTGTGGGGGGTGGGAATGCTAGATCTTTTTCTCTTGTGTTAGAGAAGAGAACTCAATTTTGCCCATTGAAGCAGAAACAGAAGAGAATCAACAGTTAACATGATTAATCTCCTTTAATTAACTACATGCAGAGAGAACTTCAAAGTGGGAGTGGATGCCACCAACACGACAGTCACATCTGCCTTAGCTCATCATGCAAATATGGACATGTATCTAGGAAGACATTATATTTGCTAGAAAAATAAAGAACCTGTATTTGCAAATTACACCCCGTGCAAATTCATGTTAATTTTCAAGGCTAACACTTTAAAAAAACAACAACTTTTTGCTGCTGTTCCTTCAGCAAAAGAACAGAAGGGCCAACTTTGGGGAAATTTATTAGTTACACGTAACTAAATCAGGGGTGTCAAACTCAAGGCGTGGGGCCAGATACGGCCATGTGGTGCTTAGATCCAGCCCGAGGGAACGGCCTGGAAACAGCAAAGGACCTGCCCATGGTGCCTCAGCCAGCAAAAACAGAGCTCAGTGAAGCCGCACATGGCTCCCCTGCACCCCATTTCTAGCCACAACAGTCTCCTGCCAGCAAAACCGGTGTGGGGGGCGGGCAGCTCTGTTTTCGCTGGCAAAGGGATAACAAAACAAACTAAAAACAAAACAAAAGGATAAATGTTTCCCCTCTTGCATTTGAGCATCCAAGAAGGAACAAGAGAGGAGAAAGGGAAAGAGGAAAAACAAAGAAAAAGAAGGAAAGATGGGAAGAGAACAAGGAAGGAAAAATAAGGAAAGAGTGAAAGGAAGAAGAAAGGAGAATGAAGATGGAAGGAAAAAGAGGAAAAGGATGGAAGATTATAATGTGTGAGAGAGGGTCTCAGGCAGAGGTGGCATTCAGCAGGTTCTGACCAGTTCTGGAGAACTGGTAGCAGAAATTTTGAGTAGTTCGGAGAACCGATGGTAATCTTCCCCCAGGAGTGGGGTGGGAATGGAGATTTCGCAGTATCTTCCCCCTGGATTGGGTGAGAATGGAGTACAGAACCGGTAGTAAAATTTTTTGAATCCCACCACTGGTCTCAGGGAAGTCCTGCATTATCATTTAGCCACCACAGGTGCGCCAGACACAAATCCCATGCCACATCTACCATGGCCATGCTTATCCCCTGACCCTCTAAGGCCAAACACAATCCTGATGTGGCCCTCAATGAAATTGAGTTTGACACCCCTGAACTAGACATGGGGTTTCCAACCTTAACAACTTTAAGATTTGTGGACTTCAACTCCCAGAATTCCTCAGCCTGCTTTTTTTAAAAAAGTGCTTCAGAGAAATGTCTATGGAGATTCTCTATTGTCCAGATTATGATTGGATGTGAAGTGAAACATCTTCAAGGAAAAACAAAGGAAGTCCAGTTGCCTTTTGAAAAAGCACTTTTGGGACAATTATGACCTGGACAACTTTGGAGTATAGCCCTGTAGAAATCCACTCCACTCCTAGAAGAATGAAATATTCTAGGAAATACTAAAAAGGCAGAATATTAAACCTCCCTGGATGAGAAAAGGAGAAACATGCTGTTGGAAAGCAGCCCCCACCTTTCTTAATGGCCCCAGAAAGCCTGGGCCATCCTATCTACAAAATCAAACACCTTCAGCCTCAGGGTGAGGGGATTAGCCTTCACTCAAGATCCAAACCTAGGACAACGCTATTGCCATAATAGAAATTGCACAACAAGCCCCTTCGTTGCATCAGCACTTCAACCAAACTTATCTCAGACAAACTCCTAGGATGGGAATCTGACAGCAACCAGTAGAGTACATGCCCTTACACAGGAACATGAAGCTCAAGTTCAAAGCCCAGACAGGCTATAAATAACCCTCACTCTCCACTCCGTGTGATCAGCTGCACCAGGATCTCAAACTCATGTGGTTCTCCTTCATCAATAAACCATCTTTCCAATTAGCCTCCATGTTTCCAGTGTCTTTCTCCTCACTTGGAACTGAACCAGGTAGATATTTCTTTCAACAGCCCCTGTCTGCAACACTTTGAATCAAGTGTATCTTTTCTTAGGATCTCATATCTTTCTACCTATTCCAAAGCACTGTGGTTTTGCTTCTGAAGCTGAAGTATTGCATTGCACTAGTGTCTCTCTATGTGAATCAGGTTTCCTTTGAACTGAGCTGACTTCCTGTTGAATTAATGGACAAGTCCATGCTATTTTCTCAAGAACAAAAAGGAAGTGGTTTGCCTTTCTGCTTTCACTATTTCTTGATCTGCTAGACTAGGCAAAGCCTTGGACTCCCCAAATGTGCCTCCTCTGATTACCAATAAGGTTGACTCCATTTAGCTTTCCAGATCATCAAAATGAATGGAGCGGCTGCTGGAGGCAAGAGTCTGTCTGTCTGTCTGTCTTTGTCTGTCTGTCTGTCTTTCTATATCTATTTATCTATCTATATGTCTATCTACCATTTATCTATCATTTGTGCACCGTCAAGTAAATGTTGACTGCTGGTAATTGCCTGGAAAATAATTTTCTTTGGCAAGATTTCATTAATGAAAGAGATCATCCAGATGTCTTCATGCCTAAGATAGGACTGGAACTTCCTGTCGGCTGGTTTCTAGCTGGTCTCTAAGTTATCTGCCTGTCTATCATCTAATTGTCATCTGTCTGTCTATCTCTATCTGTCTCTGTCTTTCTGTCTTGATCATTTGTCTCTCTGTCTGTCTATCATCTCTCTCTCTCTTTGTCTCCCTCTCTTCTCTCTTCTCTCTTAAATCAAACTCTTATAAAGGTTATGTTAATTCCCTGCAAGGTATTACCAGTCCTTCAAATCCCTTGGAGACAAACCTTCAAGGCTTCAAAGGTCCACACCATTATTTGGAATTGCAGTCACCAAAGTAGATACAAGTTGAGTAATATGTAATACAGACAGGAAGATGATAGGATAGGATGGAATGGGGGAGTTCTGGTTTGCAGCGCTTCGGCAGCAGGCAGGAATCCGTGATCATGCATGGTTTCTGCCTGCGCTCACCGCTGGAGTGCCCCGAGCCAGCCGGCTTCGGGGCTAAGCCACCCTGTAGAGGTGGTGAAGATAGGGGAGACCTGGCAGGGTCAAGGGAAGCTGCATCTTTCCTCCTCAGCTGGCTAAACTCCCTTTTCCGAAGGCGGTAAGAGCGGCGGTCAGAAATGGCCGCCTCAAAGAAGCACCCAGTCAGAAAAGAAAGTGCAGGAGGAAGTTAAGAAGTGAAAGTTTTTGGCTGACCAGGACAAAAAGCAACAACTAAGGTACCCTGGAATTTAATTTTTGCAAAAGATACATCGCTCCCAAAGAAGAGTCGGAAGCAGCGAACGAAAGTGAAAAGGGAAAGGTTTTTTTTTCACTCTCCTTCCTCACGCTGATAATGAGAACATCTGAATAAAGAAATCGGAAAAATCCACTTTGGCACCAACAGGTAATTAAGCTGGAAATACAATTAAATGCCAAAGGGACAATAAAGATTTCTGAATATTAAAAAAGCTTTTTTTTTTGTTATAAGTGGGAAGGGAGAGGAAAAGAATAAGAGCAGGACTTGGAAGGAGGAGACTGCTTGGAATTTAAAAGAACTTAAAGTTAAATCTTAATAAGACTTCTAAAGTATACGTTTTAACTGGAATTTTGCAACTAAATAGAAAGCCCAAGAAAAGAAAGTGAAAAAAGAAGAAAATGTTAAAAGAAACAGCTTGTGTGTATTTGGATTGTTTGGTGACTTAGGGATTTTTGGAAATCATATTTGACTGATTGATTAAAAATAATTGGCTGATTGCTTAAAAAAACATTCTACAATGGCATTACTTCTGGATGTACTGAATGAACTGGATGAACTGAAAATCGAATTTAAAAAATATAAAGAAGTGGAACAAGAAGGGAAGGGCTCTTTTGGCTCTACTTTTCAATTCTTAGAAATGGCGATTGGTGTTTACAAGAAACAGCAAGAACGGAATGCGCAACAAGAAGATTGGGATAAAGAAGAAGCCATTTTTAATGAACAAGTAATTCTATTTGGGGAAGAAAGGGGAAAGGGGGGAAAGAGAATGGAGAATTTAAGACCTAAAAAAACAGTCAAAAAAGGGAAAAATAATGTGAAAAGGGGATATAATGTTGGAAAACAACAGAAAGGGGGAATATAGAAGAGGGAAATGGAGGTGGAGAGACAGGGGGGTAAAAAGGGGAGAAAGAAGAAGAAAGAGAAGCTAAGTTACAAAGATCTGGAGCTAGATGTAAAGAAACAGGATTTATTCAGAGATAATGGGTGAAAATTTAACTGAAATATGGGATTATGTATAGGTACATAAGATTGTATTGCTATATTTGTAATAGAAATAATGTTAGGAAATTCGAAACAACATATGATTAAAAAGAGGAATAAAATAGTCTGTGTAATTTAGTGAAATTTTTGTGAACAAAATAAATGAAATGAAATAAACGAGACAATTGAATTAGGAAGGAATGGTAACATTTTAACTAAACGATTTATAAAATATAAGTGAAGTGGGAGGGAAGTAATTATGGAAAGTTTATAAGTATTCCCATACAAGTAGGATACTTATTTGAAAAGTAATGTGTAAAATGTTCAAGATTTAAATGAATATTAATATTAATGATAGAATTGAATTGGTATGGATTGTTGTTTTAATTATGTTATATATTTAGAATTGTTTTCTTTTTTAAAAAATACATTGTGTAATTTTAGAATGTACCAAACAGAATCCGAACAGAAATTATTTATTACATTGTTATAATTTTAGGGGAAAGATATAAAGGCATCATATTCCAATTAGTGATCACAGGAGAAATTTTGCTTAATGAGAAAAGATAATAGACAGCTGAAACAGGACAGACAAAGAATATAAGCATGATGATTTAAATTGAGATGATATAAATAAAATAAAATTTAAAAAGTTGAAAGAGAGGAGAAATTATATAGAAAATGTAGAATGATAATAAGATATGGAATGGAATACAAAAATGAGCATGAACTTGAATTTGTGTCTGCACAAAGAGATGTACCTGGGATCAGACTGCTTTCAAAAAAGATGTTTTTATGTTCTATGTTTTGTATGATTATGTTTGCTTTCAAAAATCAACAAAAATTAAAAAAAGGATAGGATGGAATGGGATGGGATAGAATATGATGGAATGGAATGGAACGGAATGGAACAGCACAGCATAGCACAGAACAGCACAGAACAGAACAGCACAGCACAGAACAGAACAGAACAGAATAGGACAACAGATAATGGAATTCAATGCAATGGAATGCAATGGAATAGAATAGGATAGGATAGGAAAGGAATGGAATGGAATAGAATAGAATAGAATAGAATAGAATAGAATAGAATAGAATAGAATAGAATAGAATAGAATAGAATAGAACAGAATAGAATAGGACAACAGAGAATGGAATGGAATGGAACAGAACGGAATGGAACAGAACAGAACAGAATACAATAGTTTTATTGGCCAAGTATGATATATACAAAAAGGAATTTGTCTCCAGTGCATAAGCTCTCACTGTACATGCGAATCAACCAAGTAATAATAATCATAATATTAAAGTAATAATAGCAATAGCGATTAGACTTATATACTGCTTTATAGTATTTTACAGCCCTCTCAAAGTGGTTTACAGAGTCAGCCTGTTGCCCCCAACAATCTGGGTCCTCATTTTGCCCACCTCAGAAGGATGGAAGGCTGAGTCAACCTTGACCCTGGTGGGATTCGATCTACCAAATTGCAGTAGGAGTAGCTTGCAGTACTGCACTCTAACCACTGCATCACCGAGGCTCATAATCATTTTAACAAAGATGCCAATAAGAGAAAATAGGGGAACAAAGGAGAAGGATAAATGCAATACAGCCACACTACATGGGTAAATATACTTAGACATCAGAGAGCACTGTGGGAATTAGGTCTTCAGTGGAGTGATGGCTGTGTCTGGTTATTTTGGCATGCAATATAGATATGCCTGTGATACCTGAATACTATGGAATAAACAATCTGCCAAAGGGAGTTTGGGAGTAAATACAAATTTCCAACTTCATTCTGTTAATCACACAGAGACATTATTGTTGGGCTGATATTTGTTTGTTTGTACCTTAGCCTCTTTGTTGTTTTGTCTTTACTACAGCCACTTCCCACCTGCCCGAAGCCATGTCGGTTTTGCTGGGTGAACTTGCAAGAAACCTGACTGTGCAAGAGATGGATCAGAAGCCCTCAATACTAGCAGCCCTTCAAGGTTAGCCTTAAAGATTCACACTGCTATTTTCCTGATGTCTGGAACTGCAATGCCAAGCCAGTTTGGGATCCCAGAATGGGATGGGGGAATCCTTAATTTCTTGCTTCTCTACACTAGGGCAGGATCTCAGTCATGTGGCTGTTACCTTTGAGACCCAAGATTCAGACAGAGCTTTCTTTAAACTGAGCCTGACTCCTAGTGGCTCATTGAGTAAATTAGTGTTGCTATCTTGCAATAACACAGAGCTGATTTGGGATTTTATTTACTTATTTACTTACTTATTTGCTTATTTATTTATTTTGTCAAGCATGTATTAGATAACAGATATAAATATAAACGTGATTATTAATACATGAAATGGGTACGAATAAAAGGGAACATTAGGACAGGGACGGTAGGCATGCTGGTGCCCTTATGCAAGCCCCTTTACAGACCTCTTAGGAATGGTTTGATGCTACCACCTTCTGAGATGATGACATTTCAACCATGATATCATTATTTGTAGAACTGATTGTAATGGGTAAAGAATTTGGCTAGCTCTTTCTCCAGAAAAGTTGAAAAGTGCCATTCAGATAAACATAATGCAACTTGTATATGGATTTTTATAAATTGACATTGAATCTCTGAAACAGAGATGTCTACTCGGCAAAACGCTGAAACTTGGCTTATATCCCCCACTTCTTCATGTCCCACTCAAAGGGACCCAAGTGGCTGTGAAATTGCTTCTAATATTTGCTTCTAGTCTTTGCTTTCTTAAGGACTTATTTGGCAAGGAAGGCAGCAAGGCGATTCTGTATTTTCCCATGCGTTCTAGTCTCAACCTGATCTTTATACAGTGCAACCCAAGAAACCACAGGGGAATAACAGATGGCAACTTATAAACCATATTTGTGGGAGAATGTTGCCATATGTTAATGAAAATCTCTTGAAGTGTTTATTGAACTGTATTCAGAGTCATATATGTCAGATGGGCATGCATATAAACTGGATGGATGGATGGATAGACAGATGGATAGATACTGTAAAGATAGATAGATAGATAGATAGATAGATAGATAGATAGATAGATAGATAGATGATAGATAGATAGATAGACAGACAGACAGACACAGATAGACACAGATGAGAGATAAATGAGATAGATAGGTAGGTAGATAGATAGATGATAGATGATATAGATGGATGGTATAGACAATAGACAGACACAGACAGACCGAGATGAGAGATAAATGAGATAAATAGATAATAGATAGATAGAGATAGAAAGATAGATAGATAGATAGATAGATAGATAGATAGATAGATAGATAGATAGATAGATAGATACAGAAATGAGATATGATATAGATGAGAGAGAGAGAGGTGAGAGATAAATGATATAGAATTATAGATGGTAGAGATAGACGAGAGATAAAATATACATAGATAGATAGATAGATAGATACATAGATAGATACATAGATAGATACATAGATAGATACATAGATAGATAGATAGAGACAGATGAGATATAAGATATAAATAGACAAATAGATGGATGATAGACAGATGAGATATAAGATATAGATAGATAGATAGATAGATAGATAGATAGATAGATAGATAGATAGATAGATAGATAGATAGATAGATCTCATTATATGGTAATAGTTCATTCACTCAAGTTTCTGTCTTCACACCTTCTTTCTTTAGGTGTGTCTTCTTCAGCGCTCATCCCTTCCAAACCTGAAAGGCTGAAAATCCAAATGAAAGGTGGGCAATGAGGTGGGCTTTTCACTAAAAGCCAACATTCTTGATCCACTGGCAGACTCAGTTGGTGGGTGCAACCCACACAACCAAAGTTCAGATAAATCCAGTGAGAAACAAGAATAGGAATTTATATACTTGGAGAAATCAAAAAGCTGTCAGATTGGTTTCTGAGTGAGCTAAGGGGAAAATGCTAGATACTCCTTAATTTTTACAAGTCTTCCCCATGGTTTCCAGTCAAGATGTAATTATCACCTTTCCTCATCCAGGATCGAGCTTGTTAGCCAAGACTCGTCGCCAGATCAACCAAGCAAGCCAGACAGAGTTGGCTAACAGTTTTCTACAGCTTCGTGATGAACATTTGCTGCTCAAAGAGCTCACTCAAAAGCAGGAGAACAAGATCAAAAGGTACTGCAAATTTATTAAACATGTTTATCCATTGTGTAAAACCTTGGGGATCTTTCTGATAGACTAGATACAATCTTTGACGATATGGTTATTAATTCACGTTGTACCAAATGTGCTTTTTCAGGAGACAACTGGACTTTCTTGCCTTTTTTTCTTTGAAGTCGTTTCACTTCTCATCCAAGAAGCTTCTTCAGCTCTGACTGGATGGTGGGGAAGGGAAGGATTTATATTCGTTTGCAGAGAGTTGGTCATTTGCATCCTTTTAGAAAGTTGTTGAGGTCACTTGGAGTTTTATTCGTATCCTCAGGATCACCTGAGTAGTGCTCCTGTTTCTGCAGTCTGTAATTTTTTTTCCTCTGGAAATCCATTCATACTCCCACACCATTCAAAGGGTAGCTATCCATTTTGGGGTGAACACCCTTCGAATTAATATTTTTTTTGCCACATGGAAGAGGGGGTCAATCTTTTTTCCAAAGCACCAGATGGCATCTATTCAAGGAAAGGGGCAACCTAGAAGTAAGGAGGAGTTTCCTCACAGAATAGGATAGGATAGGATAGGATAGGATAGGATAGAATAGAATAGAATAGAATAGAATAGAATAGAATAGAATAGAATAGAATAGAATAGAATAGGACAACAGAGAATGGAATAGAATGGAACAGAATGGAACAGGACAGGACAGAACAGAACAGAACAGAACAGAACAGAATAGAATAGAATAGAATAGAATAGAATAGAATAGAATAGAATAGAATAGAATAGAATTCCTTATTGGTCAAGTTGGTCACACAAGGAATTTGTCTTGGTGCAGATACTCTCAGTTTACATAAAGGAAAAGAACAATTAGACAGTGGAACAACTTGCCTCCAGAAGTTGTGGGTGTTCTATCATGGAAGTATTTTAAGAAGAAATTGCACAATGATTTGTCTGAAATGGTCTAGGGATTGGACTAGAAGACCTCCAAGGTCCCTTCCAACTGTGTTATTCTGTTATTTTCATTCATTCAGGGTTACTCAGTTCTTCTATCTTTTCCTACACAATTCTTTGGCTTTTGTCTGTGGAGATTCTCAGTCATCCAGGTCATGGTTGCCCGAAGTTGCTTTTTCAAGAGGCAACTGGACTTTCTGGACCAGAAAGTCCAGTTGTCTCTTGAAAAAGCACCTTTGGGACTTCTTTGGCTTTGGTCACCCATGACAACCTTAAACAATGATAATGGTTGAGTTCCTAAAGCAGAAACCCAAACTAGGTTTCTGCTTTAGGAACAACATGGAGACTAAAACATACAATGAATGGTTGCAGGAACTGGGGTTGGCTACTCTAGTGAAGAAAAGGACCGAAGGAAACAGGATAGCAGTCTTCCAATATTTGAGGGGCTGCCACAAAGAGGAAGGGGTCAAGCTATTTTTCAATGCACCCAAAGACCAGACAAGGAATAATGGATGGAAACTTCAACCTAGAAATAAGAAGAAATTTTCTGACAGTGAGAACAATCAATCAATGGAACAGAAGTTGCCTTCAGAACTTCATCACTAGAGTCTTTCAAGAAGAGATTAGACTGTCAGTTTGATGTAGGGTCTCCTGCTTGGGCGGGATGGGGTTGGACTGGATGACCTAAAAGGTCCCTCCCAACTCTGTTAATCTGTAAAGGTCCTGCTACAACAACAGCACACACTGGGAAGACCAAGATTGAATGTTCTTTTCTTGTTCCTCCAGGATGGGCACCAAACTCTCAAGACTGAGTCATGACCGAGCACAACAGGAAACCCGGAACAGGAGACCTGGAAGCTTCATTCAAAATGCTGTGGACTTGGAAGAAGGCCTGGAAGAGATGCAGGAACGGGTTTGGGATCTGGAACGTGTCAACCAGCGTTTGAGGAGTCACTTGCTCTTCTACAAGCAACAGATAAAACTGCAGGGCTGCAGCCGTCACTGTCCCTATGGCCACATCACAGCCAAGGTCAACACAGGCTTTCGTCGACCACATACCTCTCCCAGAGAAAGGCCCAAGAAGTCACACAAAGGTAAGAAGGTTGGAGAGCTTGATGTGTCCATCGTTGGGAAGGTTCTAGGTTGAATAACAACATCAGATGGTCCTTGGAAGTCATCAAGTGGATTTTTTATGCATGCTATTCAGGGGTGAGATTCAACCAATTTGGGCTGGTTCAGGTGAACCAGTAGCTCTGTGAGCCAACCAGTTCACTCCAATGATCAGCTGTTGGGCCCACCCGGGCCCACCCACCCGCTGTGCTTTATATCCGGGTTTTCCAGCTCAGCTGATTCATGCAGCACAGTGGATTGCTGCACATCTTTTACACACAGGGCTTGCAGCAGAAGGTGAGTTGCAAACCTTGTGTATGCACATGAAGCACGTGCGCAAAACACACACTCACCGAACCGGTTTTTACACTGGTTGAATCCCACCCCTGATGCTATTGTAGAAAGTTAGCACCCATCTCTCTCCTAGAAGAATGAAATTGTCAGGGTTAAGTGAGGTCAGAGTTGGCTTGCTGTCAGGGCTCCGACCAATGCCCTATTTAAATCATGAGCCTCAGGCCAAGCTTCAAAAGAAATCCGGTTATTTATTAGGAGATTCATGTCAGCACAGACCAAATAAAGCCAACTCTGACTTCACTTAATCCGTACTTTGGCTGTGATTGATGTGTCATCAGTCATATTCCCCAATGAAACAATTTTGCAGATTGTAGAAGTCACTCCCTCCGGCCACTCTGGGTCTCCATGCAAATGACTTTGACGTTGCTGGCTGGAATGTGCTTTGTTTTGACTGCAAGTTCACAATGCAGCTATGAGATTCGATTCCCCCATCCCACTTGTCTATGGCACCTCGAGAGCAGGTCAGGAATGCTTTGTGGGTTGACATGAAAATTTTGAGAAATATTAAAAAGGCATTTACCTCGATGAGAAATGGAGAAACGTGCTCTTAGGAAAGCAGCCCCCACCTTCCTTAATAGCCTACAGCAGATGTCAGCATTTGAGAGACAAAGAGATAGATAGCCCCATTCATAAGCAAATACCCTCACCCAAGATCTAACAAGAGTAGGATTAGCCCTCACTCAAGATCCAAACTAGGATAAAGCCATTAAGCTATAATAGGTATTGCTCTTTCAGAACACAAGCCCCTTCATTGCATCATCTCAGTTGCAACACTGCCAGAAAACTCCAACCAAACCAGGGAGCTCAGGCAACCTATAGAGCCATCTATGACCCCTACAACAACCAATAGAATACATGTTCTTGCACAGGAACAGGAAGCTCAGGTGCAAAGCCCAAGAAAAGGTATAAAAAAACCCCACTCTCAACTCTATGTGGTCAGCTGCCCAGAATCACATGCGCTTGGTGGCTCTGCTTCATCAATAAATGGACCCACTTTCCAATCAACCTCCAGCCTCCATTTTGTCCCCAGTGCCTTTTTCCCAACTTGGAACTGAACCAGATGGTTGTGTCTTCCAACACTATGTCTTTGTTGAATGATGGGAGATTCAAGGACATGGCAGTCAGTCCATCCTTTTCTTTTCTTTCTTTTCTTTATTGGGCCACAGAGATGCAGGTATCAAGAATGACGGTCAGGCCAATCTCTCCCAGATATGCCGATGATGTTCTGGAAAAGTCGCAAGCAGAAACCGGAAGTCTGTGAGTTCTAGCCCCGCCTTAAGTATATTGTGGACTGATTGTGGGCCAATCACTGGGAGACTGTGATTTCTAGTTTTGCCTTAGGCATTGAAAGGTGCCTAAGTAACTTTGGATCAATCATCACATGACGGTGAGTTCTAATCCTATCTTCATCATGAAAATGATCTGTGTGTATTTGAGCCAATCATCAGGAGACTATAAGTTCTAGTCGCATCTTAGGCATGAAACTTGACTGGTTAACTTTGGACCAATCACCAGGAGATGATGAATTCTAGTCCCACCTTAAGTTTGAAAGACTCCTGAATGACTTTGAGCCAATCACTCTTTCTCACAACCAAGCTCACTTTATAGTGCTGTTATTCTGAGAAAATAAGAAAGGAAGGAATATTAAGTAGATTTGCAACCTTGAACTATAAAAATAATAAAAGTGGGATCTTTTTTTTTAAAAAAAATTCTTGTTAGCTTGCAAGAAAAAAGATCAATCTTCAGAACAGTGGCATGCATTTTAGAAACTTCAGTTGTTAGTTATTAATACCTAAAAAAACAATTTATATTTTTACCTTGATTCTTCTTTCAGGACCCACAGCCTGGTGCTGGCTGAGTTAGACAAAGATCATGAATTGCTGAGTTTCACACCTGATAAAGAAATTGATCTGGAATATATTCAACCTCAGAAAAGCTATCTAAATTTGCAGGAATACCGGTAAAGTTTGGTTCTCATCTCCCTCAATGGAATTAATCTAGGATTACACCTATAATAGTCAGAATAATTAGTGGAACGACTTACCTTCAGAGGTTGTAGGTGCTCCAACACTGGAGAAATGGGACAAACATTTCTCTGAAATGGTGTAGGTTTCCTGCTTGAACAAGGGGTTGGACTAGAAGACCTCCAGTGTCCTTTCCAAGTCTTATTCTGTTATTCTGCTATTCCATTATTCTGATTAGGATTACATGTAAATTGTCTTCCGAAACCTTGTTTTCCTATGGTGCTTTTGATTCTTCTGCTGCTTTCATTGATAAATTCAACTGAATCAGAATTTCAAGGTTGAGTGTGGTTGTAATTTCTGGAGGTTGGTTTTAGAGGAATGAAAGTCACATCTCAAGGCTAGGCAGCTATTTAAAAATTGGGAGCATTATAGATTTTTTTGAACTGGAACAAGGAAATACAGGTGTTCAACTGATAACAGTTCATTTAGTGACCCCTCAAAGTTTCCACAGCACTGAAAAAAGCGACTTATGACCAGTTTTCCCCAGTTATGCCCTTTATAGCATTGTCATGATCATGTGATCAAAATGCTGACTCTTGGCAACTAGTTCATACTTATGATAGTTATAGTATCCTGAGGTCATGGGATCCCATTTTGTGGCCTTCAGACAGTCAATGGGGAAAGCAATTTCACTTCACAACCATGTTATTAATGTAACAATGGCAGTGATTCACTTAACAACTGTGGCAATGGGGTGAAATTTACTTAACACCTGTCTCACTTAGCAACAGAACTTTTCCATTGTGATTCCATGTTGAGGATTACCTGTATAATATCAAATTCCTTCGGGTCAGTATAAATTAGCAGAACATTCTTTTTTTTTATTTAGTTTGTCAATTGCTTACAAGACAATAGGTATAAGTAAAAACATAGTTATGAATACATGATAAATATAAGAAAAATAAAAGAAACAATAGGACAGGGACAGTAGGCATGTTGGTGCACTGATGCACGTCCCCTACAGACCTCTTAGGAAAGGGGTGAGGTCAATAGTAGAAAGTCTAAGGTTAAAATTTTGGGGGTTTGGGGAAGAAACCACAGTCAGGTAAAGTATTCCAGACATTGACCACTCTGTTGCTGAAGTCGTATTTCCTGCAATCAAGTTTGGTGTGATTAACCTTGAGTTTCTATCTATTCTTTGCTCTTGTATTGTTATGGTTGAAGCTGAAGTATTCATTGACAGGTAGGACATTGCAATGTATGATTTTATATACTATACTTAGATCGGACCAAAGGCGGCATAGTTCTAGGTTTTCTAGGTCTAGAATTTCGAGTCTGGTGGTGTAAGGTATTCTACAATGAGTAGAGGAGTGGAGAACTTTTCTTGTGAAATATTTCTGGACTTTCTCAACTGTGTTAATATCAGATACGTAATGTGGGTTCTAGACTGATGAGCTGTATTTGAGTATTGGTCAAGCAAATGTTTTGTATGCTCTAGTTAGCAGTGTAATATTACCAGAGAAAAAGCTACATAGGATTAGGTTAACAACTCTTAATGCCTTTTTGGCTATGTAGTTACTGTGGACTTTAGCACTTAGATCATTAAAGATGAGTTCTCCAAGATCCTTGACAGAGTTTGGATCATCAACAAGGTCTTGACTATTCAGCCTGTATTTTATTTTCTGATTTTTTTTTTGCCAATATGTAGGACAGAGCATTTATTTGTTGAGATTTGAAGTTGCCATTTGTTTGACCATTCTGATACATAGTCAAGGTCTTTTTAAAGGGTAGCAGTATTGTCCGTGGTGTTGAATAGCTTTACATCGTCAGCGAAGAGAATGCAGCTGCTCTTGATATGATCTCAGAGATCATTTATGTAGAGTATGAAGAGAGTTGGTCCTAGAACACTGCTTTGGGGGACACCACTATTGACAGGTACAGAATTTGATAGGACACTCCCAATTTTGACCATTTGTTGTCTGTTTGACAGGAATGCTTTTATCTAGTTATGCAGGTGTCCAGAGATACCCTAGGATTTTAGTTTTAGGAGTAGTTTGTCATGTACCACTGAATCAAAGGCTTTACAGAAGTCTATGTAGATTGCGTCTATTGCTTTGCCCTGATCGAGTTGTGTAGTCCAGATGTTTTTGCAGTGTAAGAGTTGCAGATTGCAGGATAGTTTTTTTTCTGAAACCGAATTGTTTATTAGAGAGTAGGTTGTTTGTCTCTAAGTGGAGGATAATGGATTGGTTAATAATTGATTCCATGACCTTACAGGTGACGCAGCATAAGGAGATTGGTCTGTAATTTTCAAATAGGCTGGGGTCTCCCTTTGTGAAGATGGGGATGACAGTGGCTTGTGACCATAGTTTTTGCAAGGAGCTGGTCCTGAAAGATTTTTAGAAGATTATGCTTAGAGGTTCGGCTATGGCAGTGGATAGCTTTTTAAAGAAGTAGGCACATATTCCATCCGGTCCAATAGATAGAGATGGTTTTAGATTGCATAGGCACATATTCTGTCTGTTCCAATTATGAACCAATCCATTATCCTCCACTTAGAGATAAACATTGTCTACTGTAAAATTGATATGTGTTAGATCATTGTAGTTGTCTGTGGTTCGATAGGAAATACTGGGCATGATCCATTGCTGTTTACAAATACTGAGCCAAATAATGTGTTAGAGGTTGGCTTTAATATTGTCGTCATTGCAGTCTTTACCATTAGGTCCTTACAGGGGTGGGATGGACCTTGAGTCTTTTAGTTTGTTGTTTACAAAATTGTAGAAAGCGTGGGTGGAATTGGTGAGTAGAAGTTTTTCTTCTTGTTTAATTTGATAATTGGTGCATTCAGTCTTTATCTAGTGGCATAAATTTTTGTATTGGCTTTTGAAGTTGGCAATGTGACCAGATTTGTTTTTCCGCCAAAGTGATCTCTTTTTGGACTGAAGCTTCCTTATTGTTATGGGTAATCTGTTTTTTTCTGGTTTTTGGAGTTGTTATTGGTACTTATAGTTTGATGACTCTTTTGACTCCAAGTAAAAATATGTTGTAATGGTCGTTGAGACTATTTTACCTCACGGTTTTAGTGGCTAGTCAGTAAGAAATCTTTTCTCAAGCTATTGATTTTGCATAGATGGGGCTGGTTGTGCATTTGTGTGGTGCGAAGAACTCACCGATCGATGCCAACTTTGTTCACCTCACTCAACAGAGCCACCATTCAGAAGAATGTGGAGCTGATTCGGCTGCAAAAGCTGTTATGGGAGAAGAATTCAGAACTGGTGATCTCCAAAGCTCAGATTACTGTCTTGCATGAGGTAAATCCTAGTGCTTTCACAGAGTGGGCCCCTCAGTTCTCTCTGAGCTCGGCTGTTTTCTTGCAGATGTTTCATTACCCAACTGGGTAATATCATCAATGATGAGATTAGGTAGGTAATAGGTTACATCAACACGGGTGATACCTAGTTGAGTAATGAAACATCTGCATGAAAACAACCATCCACTTTACCAAAGACCCCACAGTTCAACCCTGAGCTCCCAATATTCTCTTCTATTGGTATTTTCATGGAATATTTCCTAACCAATTGGATTTTAGAACAGAACTGTGAAACATCTGTAAATGTGTTTTGATAGGGCGAGGAAGCTGCTCTTCCCTTCACTTGTGGTCCTGCCACTTTCTTCATCATGTTCTCTGCTAAACTTGAGGGTTTTTGTTTTGTTTTCTTTTCCTTCTTCTGATCACCCTCATTGTGCTGATCTGATATAAGTCCACTTTTTGTTAATGGCATCTTCTTATTCCACCCATCCATTTTTTTAATTGCAAATTTTCCAGAGTTGGGAATGTTCCTGTTTCTACATTCTGTAAAACAGAGGTCAGATTTTGGGCCTCTGCTTGAAAGTGAAGTGCTGTTGGGCATCACAGAGATATTCAACAGCCTGTATTTTGGGGGATGATGGGGAAGAAGAGAGACAGAGAGTCAGAGAGAGAGAGAGATAGAAACAGAGAGACAGAGAGAGGGAGAGACACAGAGACGGAGAGAGAGACAGAGAGAGATAGAAACAGAGAGACAGAGACACAAAGAGAGAGGGAGAGCGAGAGACAGAGAGACATAGAGAGAGAGATAGAAACAGAGAGACAGAGACAGAGTCAGACAGAGACACACAGAGAGAGTGAGAGACAGAGAGACAGAGAGACAAAGAGAGGGAGAGAGAGACAGAGACAGAGAGAAGGAGAGAGACAGACACACAGAGAGAGACAGGGGCAGAGAGAGACAGAGAGAGAGATCTTATCCACCCTTTCATAGCAACAGGATTCTTATTTCTCCCAGGTCCTGTTTTGGGCCTAGTAAGCATCCCTGCAGCCTCCTGGGAGCAAAACATAGGTCATGCTGCACCTTCCCCCGTGCCCCATTTTTGCTCCCAGGAGGCTGCAAGGAGGCCTCCTAAGCCCAAAATGGGGCACAGGGTGGGGGTCACGCGTGCATACGTGGGGGTCACATGCACATGCATGGAGGGCGAGGGGGGGTCGCATGTGCAAGTGCAGGGGGTGCAAGCGGGAGGGGGAGTGCAAGCATTGCATTATGGGTGCAGGCATGCGCATGTTCTGGTGTGTGTGTGCACACTTTCGGCACATGGTGACAAAAAGGTTAGCCATCACTCTCCTGGGCCATACTAGAGAAAGATCTTATGAGGCCCCTTTCTTTTCTTCTTGTCTACACCAGAACCAAGAGGCCTTGAGGTCAGCTAGCGAAGCCTTGCTGGCACAGCTGGATGATCTGAATGCCAATCTCAAGGAGGAGACTCAGAAGGTGACCATGCTGGAAAGCCAACTGGAAATCCTTTTACCCTTGCGGGCAACGCTGGATGAGGTGAGGAACTGTGGATTGACTACTGCCACTCATTCTCCCTGGGGCTGCCTGTGAAGATCCCTGGGAAGCTTCAATTGATTCAAAATGTTTGTTCTGACCCAGCTCCCCAAACACGACAAACTTTCTAAAGTTAACTCAAAGATTCCTTTATTAGGAGTGCCAGCAGCCCCGGCAATAAATTTTTCTTTCAATGCTGGCTAACCAATCCGTCTCTCCAGAAGATGAATAGTTGTTTGCCACATCTATTCAGCTCCTCCCCCTGCCTTTTATCCCCAGAGGTAGGGTGGGGCTTCGTGGTGGCTCTTCCTCCCAAGGATCGGCCCATAGATTTCTGCTGCTCTCCTCTCCTCTGCCTTCCGTGCATCTGCGTGTGAGGCACTGGACTCAGCTTTTCCTCCTCTTCCTCATCAGTCACCTCCAGACCTGGGGGCTGTTGACTCTCCATCTGAAGGTTGACGGACAGCCCAAGCTCTGCCTCTGCCTCTGCCTCTGTCTCTCTCTCTCTGCCAGCTCCATTGCCTCTTCTCCTTTAGAGCTCCCAGATTGCTGACCCTGACTCCCACACTTTTTCCTCTTCTGATTCGGCTGCTGGGTTGTGTGTGTGGCTGACAGGCCACAACAGTGCTGGGGTCTTGCTGTTAGATTGGGGTGTCAAACTGGTGGCCCGCAGGCTGGATGCATCACATGCAGGCCATGCCTACCCGAGCTCTGTGAAGAGAAAAAACATCACGATCCGTCACATGGCAACTTGATGCAGTGAGTTTGACTAGCACTAGATAAAACCTACTTTACGACTGCTCTATAACTACTGGTTTGCTCCGATGTCCAATTCAAATGCTGGTTATTCCCCCTTAAAAGTGTTCATGGCTTGTTGTCACCCATTACAGATGGCCCTCAATTTATAACTGTTCATTTAGTGTCAAAACAGCTCTGTGAAAAGGGATTTGTGACTCTTTTTTTTTCAAACTTATGACTGTTGTAAGCATCCCTACATTCACATGATCAAAATTCAGATGTTTGGCAACCAGTTCATATTCATGACGATCCCGGGGTGGGAGGGGTCACACGATCTGTTTTTGCGACTCTTCTGATGAGCAAAGTCCACAGGGAAGCCAGATTCACTTAACAACTGTATTACTAACTGAACAAATGCAATGATTTACTGAACAGTTGGGCCCAGAGAAGTTGTAAAATGGGGCCAAACTTGCTTACCAGATGTTTCACTTAGCGACATAATTTTTGGACTCAACTGTGGTCGTAGCTCAAGGACAATCTTTATCTATAGAATAATCTCTCTCCATAGAATCTGTAGTGCTCCACATGTTTCTACATGGAGAAATCCATAAGTGTCCTCACTTCATCTGAAGTAAAATGAGTACTTTAGGTCAGTGGTTGCCAACCAGTGGGCTGGGGACCACCGGTGGTCCGTGAGAAAATTTTGGTGGATCGCAGAGAAATGTCACCCCCAAAGCACCCCCAAAGCAATTGATCCAGGCTACATGGGAACACAAGGCTGCGCTGCCCACATGGCCCATGGGAACACAAGGTTTGCATTGCTTGCATTGCGAACAACATCCCAAAGTCCGCCAGAAATGAGTCTTTGGGACCCTGCCAGGCATCCTGCTCAAAGAAGCTGCACCAGTGTGACAAGTCATACGAAGACTCATTTCTGGCAGAGTTTGGGAGAAAAAAAGACTTCTGCTTCTGCTGCTTTCCTTGCATGAATCCAAAAGTCTCTCTCCCTCTCTCCCTCTCCCTCTCTCCCTCTCCCTCCCTGAGAACAGAGCGGGAGTGCAGGGGTGGGATTCTACCGGTTCTATCCAGTTCGATAGAACCCCTTTTTAACTTTCTAAGTAGTTCGGAGAACTGG
Organism: Pseudonaja textilis; assembly: GCF_049901715.1. NCBI lineage: Eukaryota > Metazoa > Chordata > Lepidosauria > Squamata > Elapidae > Pseudonaja > Pseudonaja textilis. The sequence goes on along the minus strand of NC_142008.1, from coordinate 122,100,240 downwards.
TAGTTAGAAGTAATCTCCGTTTGTTTTTTTGCACCATTTTTTGCACCCTTTCTTAAAGGAAAAGGGTTGTTTTAAGATTTTTACACTGCTGTTGGGAGGAAATACTTCCCTGGACAATCAGCACTTTGAAGAAATCATTGAATAATAAAGCAAAGCTTTTAGTGACAGGGAACCAAGATGAGTGACATTCAGCAAGGCTTCTTGGCTAGCTAGAAGGATTGAGATTCAAATGTGAGTTTACATACCCTTTCTGAGTTTTGGTCTAAAACTGGTTTTTGGTGAAGGTTAATTCTGTGCTTGATGAAGTTTCATCTTGTGTTAATTGATGGGATAATTTTCCCAATTCATCTTCAACAAGCAACAGCTACTGTTGTGATTTAATTATTTGTATTGTGTTTGAATTTTTTCTTGCCTCATGGTTTCTTTTTCTATTTGGGAAAGGGGTCTTCCTTCACTGCTTTAATACTATCTGGCACTGTCTTTTTGGAGTATACTTCCAAGAGGCAGTATGCAAGCTTGGCACTGATTTTTTTTACTGCTTTTTGTGGATCATGTGACTTTTCCTTAAATTTGGGTGATTTCCTTGGGATATCTTGTGAGGTGAGTGAGACCAGCTGGTATTTTTAAGTGTTCAAATGGATCTAAGAATTGCTTTTCCTGGGTCTGCTTTTTCTGGAGAACTTAAATGACCGCTCTGCTAAAGGGTTTCACTTTATGAGCAAGAGTTGGCTGCTTGATAGTTATAACTGCATTTTAAATATTTTCATTCCTCAAGGTGCTCTGGCACCCTGCCTAATTTGTAACTTCAGCTTTCAGGTATTTTTAATCTAATGATTGGTATTTAGGGCAGCTTTTTGCAAGCAAAGAAGCTTTTTGTATTTTTGTACAGGTAATCCTTGACTTACAACAGTTCATTTAGTAACCATTCAAAGTTACAATGGCACTGAAAAAGTGACTTATGACCATTTTTCACACTTATGACCATTGCAGCATCCCCACTGTCATGAGAGGCCAGGCAAGGAGAAGCGTCCCTTGACATGAGTGATGTCAAGTTGGCCACACCCACCCAGTCACATGACCACCAAGCCACATCCATCAGCTAAGCCATGCCCACAGAACTGGTTGTTAAAAAACTTGAATTCCACCCCTGGGGAGATGGTATCCTGTGATCCCAAATAAAGAATGATCAATCAATAGGAAAACAGGGTGGGGTATTTTCCTGCAGACTTTTTGGGGGATTTCCCCAGGGTCTCTGGTCCATGGGATATCAAATTATAGTTTGGTGGTCCCTGGTTTAGCTGGTGTAGAAGTATCTTACCTTTTGATGCTCCAAACCAATACTTTTTAAAACTACATTAGCATTAAGATGTGTGGATGTTTACTCCCAGAATTCCCCAGCCAGCCAGTTTCTATGAATACTTTGCTTTTAGAATCCAATCTGGATCAGTCATCAAGACCAGAAGTTACTTTTGATTGGCATCTTTCTACTTTTAATTGGCCTCTTCCTAGCGGATCCAAAGTCCCAGGCAGACTTAGAATCCCATCTATTACTTTTTCAGTTCCAAGAAAGAATCCAAGACCTGGAAGCAGAGCGAGATTCATTGAAGGTGGATTATGACCGACTGCTGGACAGGTACCACACAATCAGTGGAACAACTTGCTTCCAGAAGTTGTGAATGCTCCAACTGGAGGTTTTTAAGAAGAGATTGGACAACCATTTGTCTGTAATGGTACAGTTTCCTGCCTGAGCAGAGGGTTGGACTAGAAGACCTCCAAGGTCCTTTCCAACTCTGTGCTATTCTATTCTATTCTGTTCTGTTTTCTGTTTTTTTTTCTGTTCTATTTTCTATTATTTTCTATTTTCTATTATATTCTATTCTGTTTTCTATATTCTATTCCTATTCCTGTTCTATTCTACTCTACTCTATTCTGATCTGTTCTGTTTTGTTGTCTGTTTTCTATTCTATTTTCTATTCTATTCTGTTCTGTTCTATTCCTATTCCTATTATTCCTATTCCTGTTCTGCTCTATTCTATTTCTATTCTGTTTTATTCTACCCCTACCCTACCCTACCCCATTCTACTCTATGAGTAATTAAGTGATTAATGAGTCATCCTATGAGTAATTAAGTGATTAATTTTTGGTACTAATGTGCACTGAAGATGATGTTTGATTTCATTGCACAAAGTGCAATGACAATAAAGTAAATTAAACTAAACTAAAGTGGATTTTTGGGGACATGAAATATGTCCTTTACATGTTCATATTCAGCTCTTCTCTAAGAGCTTGGGGATACCTTAAAAAGGGACCGAAAACTCCAAAGTACTTTCCAACTGTTTTATTCTGTTATTCTATCTTACTTTTTCCTTGATTTTCTATCATCCTGATGTCAACAGTTGCATCAATGCTCCTCCACAAAATCTGGACCAGGTGCCCCAGAAGGACAATGCTTCTTCTTTGGAAGATCAACTCAACTCAGCCTTGGCAGAGAAGGAGATTCTACAGGAACAACTAAAAAAAGAGAAAGGTAAGGGATCAGTTGACACTAGAAGTTTGCAATGACTATATGCAGAATTTTTGTGCAAAATGGAGGGTCAGATCTAAGTGAATGAAAAGAAATTCACATTTTGATAAAAGGAATCTAAATATACCTACTTTGTTTCAACAGGAAAATTCTAGGCACTGATATGGGCAATCATGATTCACATTACAATAAGCATTGGGTTCATCCAGCTTTCTCATATGATAGTGTTTCTCAACCTTTGCAACTTTAAGATGTGTGAACTTCAACTCCCTGAATTCCCCAGCCAGTTATGTCTGGTTGGAGAATTCTGGGAGTTGAAGTTCACACATCTTTAGAGTAGACAAAGTTGAGAAATATTGTCCTTTGATATTCTAGATTTCATTGAAAAACCTGTGTCTAGCCATATGTGCAGTCCTCGACATATAATCATTCACTTAGTAACCAAAGTTACAGGGGCATTGAAAAAAAGTGACTTATCACCATTTTTCATACTTAGGACTGTTGCAGCAGCCCTACAGTCATATGATCAAAATTTGGGTGCTTGGCAACTGGTTCATATTTATGACGGTTGCAGTGTCCCAGGGTTGCATGATCACCTTTTTCGACCATCTGATGAGCAAATTCAGTGGGGAAGCAATTAACAACGGTGTTGCTAATTTAACAATTACAGTGATTTGCTCAACAACTGTGGCAAGAAAGGTCATAAAATGGGACAAAACTCACTTAACAACTGACTTATTTAACAACAGAAATTTTGTGCTCAGTTGTGGTCATATGTCAAAGACTACCTAAAAGTATTCATATACACACAGGTCAATTATGTGTCATCAAGTTGTTGTCAAGTCTTACAAACCATGTATAGATTTTCTTCATGACGTCCTGCTCCTATGGTAATGGTGCACTTATGGCTTCTGTACCTGAGACTATCCATCTTGTTTGTCCTTTTCTTTTCTTTTCTTTTCTTCTATTCTCTTCTCTTTCCTTTCACCTTTCTCAGCCTTAAAGCCTTCTCCAAAGACATAGATCTTAATATAACGTATCCAGAGGACCACAGTAGCTCAAGTAGTTGGGATTCTGGGCAGGCGGTTAGCAAGCCTGTGTTTGAGACCCGTGAGCTGCTGTCGAGAAGGCTTGAGCTCTCATTCTTCCCTCCAGCTCCTGCTGGGGACATGAAAGCCCCCCCCAACTGGGCATTTCTATGGCAACATTGACGTTACTGGCCAATCCTTTCAACCCAGAGGTGTTTCTGGCAATATATCCAGAATAAGATACCATGTTTCCCTGAAAATAAGACCTAGCATGATTTTTTCAGGATGCTTGTCATATAAGCCCTACCCCAATTAAGCCACAGTTAACATGGTCAGCCAGACAGACACATTTATTACCGCATTTCCCCCAAAATAAGACCATACCTGAAAATAAGCTCTAATGTATCTTTTGGAGCAAAAATTAATATAAGACCAGGTCTTATTTTTGAGGAAACATGATAGTTCGAATCTGGTCATTAGTTCCTCAAGTGAGAATTTGAGTTGATTTGTTCAATTTGGTTGTTTTCTTGAATGTTCATGGTATTTCTCAGGATCTTTTCCAAAACCAGAACTGAAGACTATCAATACTCTTTCCATCTGCTTCTTCAAAGTCCAACACATGTGCACAGACGTACATACACACACACACACACACACACACAGATGCACAACCTTTTTCTATACAACGGTCAAGATGACTCACAACAAATACAAATATAATTGATAAAACATAAGAATAACAACAATGTAATAAGAATGCAGCAATTAAAAGTTTGCTGGTTGGCCAAATCTACTCAACACTTTGGATTGGATTTTTAAATGCTTTTAAAATCCTAATTCCTTTGCTTTGCTCGACAAGCTCAGAATCACGTGCTGAAACAGGAAGTCAACTCTTTTCAGGAGAGGGTGGCCATCTTGGAAAATCAGGCACTGGAGGAAACACCTCAGTCCAATCCAACTCAGGTAGGTTGTTATGAATCCAGGTGGAGCAGGAAAAGTAAAAATAAGTTTAAGCAAAGGGAATAGTGGTTTTGAAGCAGTTTGTTTTAATTCAGTCTGAAAAGGGTTCGCTTAAGGTGCTTCAGTCTTGCAAAATATTTCAATGCAGAATAGGGAAGCAGATAATACCAAGATAATAGGAGGGTTTATGTCTTCTGAGTGGTTATGTCTTCTGAGTGGTAAAGTATCACATTGAGTTGTTTTGACAGTTCCAAGCATTTTAAATTCCATATTTTGTTTTCTTTCTGTTTCTGCCCCTTCCTTTCCTTCCTTCTTCCCTCCTCCTTCCCCTTCCTCCCCTTCCCCTTCCTTTCTCTCTCTCTCTCTCATTCTCCCTCCCTTCCTTCCCCACTCCTTCCTTCCTTCCTTTCCCCTTCCTTCCCTCCCTCATTCCTTTCTTCCTCCCTCTCTTTCTGCTCCCTCTCTCCTTCTCTCCCTCCTTCCCACCCACCCTCCTTCCCACCCAGAACCTGTCAGCAGAAGTTCCAGAAAGAGACCAGGAAAAGATTGAAATCTTCATCCAGGATAGCCTAAAGCGACAACTTCATGAGGCCGAGGCTGCACATGCAGAGACAGTGCTCGAACTGGAGAAGACACGCAACATGGTCATTTTGCAGCATCGCATCAATTGGGATTATCAGGTGCAACCAAAACATCTCCAACACCAAAGCTGGGGAACCTTGAGGATTAGCAATACATACAAAGTAAAAACGAGTGACAAAGTTGTTTTCAGTGTATATTTATAATTTCCTCGTTGGATGAACAACGTTCTGCCCGGGTTAAGCTTGGATAGAATCCAATTTTGCAAATTTGCATTTCAGTTGAATAGACATAGGACTTATTAACTAACACTTAGGATGCGGAAGGATGTGCTAAGGTCCATGATATCACCAACTTTCATCTCTTAAAGACACTCTCCACATCTGGTATCACCCCTGGCCAATGATCAGGCCAGTTGGAAGGGTAATAATTGTCAGAGGACACCAGCTGGTGAATTAATAGGGACTATGAGGCAAATAGGGGTGGAATGATGATGAAGTTGACATGAGTTGTAATTTGAGTCTCTTGACTGCTGTTTTGGTTGGAGGTGGAGCTGGAGAAGGTGCTGATGCAGTCCAGACAGGAGAAACAGGAGCATGAAAACCAGCAAAGACAGATGGACCAACTTCTGGACTTGCGCAATGCCCGTATTCATCAACTTGAAGGTGTGCACATTCTTTTCTACTGCTCATTTTTAGGCATTCCACAGTTCAAGGTGGATTGAAAATATTGTCCCAAAGGTGCTTTTTCAGGAGGCAACTGGACTTTCTTTTTCTTTTGAATACGGTTCACTTCTCATCCAAGAAGCATCTTCTGCTCTGACAGGATGGTGGGGAATGGAAGGATATATATTCTTTGCAGACAACTGGTCATTTGCATCCTTTTAGAGGCTCACTGAAGCACTTGGAGGTTTATCTGTGTCCTCGGGGTCAGCTGAGTAATGCTTCTGGTTCCTGTAGTCTGCAATTTTTCCTTTAGAAATCCATTCCTATTCCCATACCATTCAAAGGGTGTTCATCCCAAATTGTAGAGCTAAAAGTCTGTAGAGATTGTCAGTCATCCAAGTCATGGTTGACCCAAAGGTGCTTTTTTTCAAGGAGGCAACTGAAAAATGAGAAAATCCAGTTGCCTCCTGAAAAAGCACCTTTGGGACCACCGTGACCTGGATGGCTGAGAATCTCTACAGATTGAAAATATTGTTCCGCAACGCAAGAAGGAAAGGTGTAAGTCTTGAGGTACACACAACCTTGGCGCTGAAATTGAAATCCAAGCATCCTTCTCTTACGGAAATGAAAAACCATGCAGAGGTACAGTATTTGAGGTATTTCCTTTTCTTCAGGCTTAATTTTCTTCTTCCTATCACCCACAGTTGCATTGTATCTTAGTTTCTAAAGTGAGAGGTGCACAGATGGGCTTTCCATTTCCACAAGACAGTGGAAGACAGTTTTTGGTTCACACATGATGAGAATCTGGATTACCAATTGCTGATTGGTGGTAACATGGAAACAGATTTTCTCTGGCTTATGGAGTAAGGCAAATGTAACAGAATAACAGAGTTGGAAGGGACCTTGGAGGACTTCTAGTCCAACCCATGCTCAAGCAAGAGACACTATAATGTTTCAGGCAAATGCCTGTCCAATCTCTTCATAAAATCCTCCAGTTTTGGATCACCCACAACTTCTGAAGGCAAGTTGTTCCACTGATTAATTGTTCTCATGGTCAGAAACTTTCTCTTTAGTTCTAGACTGGTTCTCTCCTTGATTAGTTTCCACCCATTGCTTCTTGTCCTCCTTTGGAGAATAGATTGACCTCCTCTTCCTTGTGGAAACCCCTTAGATGTTGGAACATTGCTATCAGGTCACCTCTAGTCCTTCTTTTCATCAAACTAGACATACCCGTTTCAGCAACAGTTCTTCATATGTTTTAGCCTCCACTCCCCTAATCATCTTTGTTGCTCTTCTCTGTACATCTTTTTTACATCATGGCGACCAAAACTGGATGCAGTATTCCAAGTGTGGTTTTACCACACTTATAGTATTAATACTACATGTGATCTTGATTCTATCCTTCTGTTTATGCAACCTAGAACTTGATCAATTTAAGCATGCTCAAGACCATATAGGACTTCCAACCTAAAAGAAAAAATGATGTATTTATAGAGCAATTAGATAAATTTAAGCAAAGTTATAATGTGTGATATTACTATGTATATGGGAATATATATGGGAACATTGATGTATTTTTAGATTTGATAAGAAGAATATCATTTATAATGTTCAAATAATTGAAATATGTACCCAAGTTGATGCACAATTGAAATAGAATGGTTTGTTGCATATACAAAAAAATAAAAAAAATAATTATAAAAAAAATATAGGACTTAGGTGGCAAATCCCACAGCTTTAGACTAGATTGGGGAATGGAAGAAATAATTTGGTAGAAGCCAATAGCAAACTGTTTCTGGCTTACTGTCCAAGTGCTGCATGGGTATTTTCATTAGTTCACCAAGAGGCAAACTCAACTGGAAAGAGAATTGACCTTATTTGACCTTGACCTAACAATGAACTCATTTTCACAGGAACTTTAGAAGACTTTAAAATTTGTGGACGCCAACTCCTAAGATTTCTCAGCCAACATGGCTGGCTAAAGAATTCTGGGAGTTGAAGTCTACAGATCTAAACATTGCCAAGTTTGGAGACCTCTAGTTGATGTGATGATCCAGAAGTACTAGCTTGTCTGCAAACACCCCTTGGGATTAGTCAACCTTCTTGCCCTATCTCATTAAAAGAGTGCATGCTTTGTGTGTCTTGACATGGCTACTGTGACTATCATTTTGTGGATGTGGAAGTGGAAGTTCTCTTCCTTGTGGCACTTTGTGGCATAGCCCCACAAGATCAAAATATCATATCTGTCAGTAGCCAGTGTTCCCCCATTGGATCTGATCAGAGGTGATATTTAGCCAGTTCTAACCAGTTCTGGAGAACCAGTAGCGGAAATTTTGAGTAGTTCAGAGAACCGCCCAATACCACCTCTGACTGGCCCTGCTCCCATCTATTCTCTGTCTCCAAATTCCCAGCTAATTGGCTGGGTCTTCTTTGGTTGCCCTGCACAGGTTAGTAGAGTGGAGAGGGAATGGGATTTTGCAGTAATCTTCCACTGGATTGGAGAGGGAACAGAGATTTTACAGTATCCTTCCCCTGGCACACCCACCAAGCCACGCCCACCAAGCCACATCCACAGAACCAGTAGTAAATTTTTTTGAATCCCACCACTGGATCTGATGCAAAACCTAATGACTGCCACCAAAGACATGAATTGGGTTCTCTTGAAAATTCCTTCTTAAAAGTCAGTTAAATACAGGTTAATGTTTGTGGGGAGTTCTAAGATTTTCTATTTCTCTTCTCCCCAGAGAAGTTGAAGGATGTGGTGTATGGAACAAGAGCTGTCCAACTTCGGCCACCTGACAGTGATGTTGACGATGAAGGAGTTCCTAGCAAAGTTCTGAAATTGCAACACGGAGAAAACCTCTTTGAGTTGCACATCTCTGGGGCAATTCTGTCGGCCGAGGCCCTACAACTTCTGGGAGACCCCGAACTCCTCACCTTTTGCACTTATGCCTTCTATGACTTCGAGACCCACTGCACGCCTCTGGCCCATGGCGTTCGGCCCCATTACAATTTCACTTCCCAATATGTTGTCCGAGAGGACCCTTTCTTCATGCAATACTTGCAAGGGGCCACTTCTCGCCTGGATCTCCACCTGGCCTCTGCTGTTGACCACACCACCCTGGCCTCCTGCTGGTTGCATTTTGGCCAAGTACTGAACAATGCAGAACAAGTTCATTGCACAGCAGTTTTGCATGGTAAGAAGAACCATTATGATCCCAAGTCCATATGAAAAGGATAGGATAGGATAGGATAGGATAGGATAGGATAGGATAGGATAGCATAGGATAGCATAGCATAGCATAGCATAGGATAGGATAGAATTGGATCAGACAGGACAGGACAGGAAAGGACAGGATAGAATAAGAACAGGAGTAGAGTAGTTACTTCCAGCATCCTAGGTATTGACTTATTATTATTAGACACAAAAAATGACAGTGTACACAGCAAACGAGATAACTATTCTGGGTTTCATATCACAAATCACTAGTCAAACACTTCCCAAGTGTTTAGGACTGCGAGATGTATTGACGGATTATGCGAGCAGATCCCTGTAATGTGGCCTTCTGCAGCTGACCAATGATGATCTTGTCAGCACCAATTGTTTTTAAGTGTGCCCAGTACCACTGAAACCACCTGCACTGGTTTATTCCAGAATCTCTGCAGTTCGATTCTCAAGTCCTGATATCTGGTGATTTTTTCAAGCTCTTTCTTGTGGATTCTGCTGTCACCAGATATGGCAAAATAATAATAATAATAATAATAATAATAATAATAATAATAATAATAATAATAATAATAGTACATCGCACAGTCAACCAGATGTTCAGACTGGGATTGGCATTTTTGCCTACCTATTGAGTCCTTACCAAGGACCTGGGATAGGCAAATCTGGATGTTTGATGGTTTTACAGATATCACCACAGAATGGAAGCTGTTCCAAGTAAAGCTGCCTTCTGCAATTGACTGATGGTAAATGTGTCAATGCCAGAAATGGTGTTCAAGTGATGCTCCAGTTATTGTGGGACTGCACCCAAGGTGCCTATTACTATTGGTACTACCCTTGTTGCCTTTGCCATATTCATTCTATTTCTATTTCTACTTCTATTCCTGTTATTATTATCTTTTATTCATTAAACATGAAACTCAGTCAACTGAACATTTAAAAATGTATCACAAATATCATTGACTGATACGGGATGCTTCCATGTTCCAAGTAGTGTAGTTTTTTTACAGTTCAGCTGGTGTTGTTGCAGGAAGCTGCAATTTTTTGATGTAGTTTATAAAATTCTTGTACATGGTACCTGATGACTTTTTAAATACTAATAATTATTATTATTGTTATTGTTATTGCTGTTGTTGTTATTTTGCTCCAACTTTTACCTATCCATCCAAAATGCCATTTGTTTTCCTACCCTTATTCCTCCAGGTCCCATGGGTGAGGATTATGGTCTTTTGGAATACGGGTTGAAACTTCACTTTCCATTCAAACAGATTTCACAGCTGCCCCACTGTCAAAGCCAAATGCTGACACGTCTCTCTGCTGGAGCAGGAACTCCAGTTGTAGCCCCACAGAGCTGGCAACCACAAGGCAACAGAGTAAGGAAAAAGGAGTTTGAACCACTGTTCAAAAATCAGATCTGTGGTCAGCGTTTAAGCCTTCTTGGTTTGTACACTAAAAATTAGGAGCAAATAAGCCAGAAAGCAAAAACACAACCCAACAGGAAACCATTAGTGGAAAAATCAATCTATCATTTTGCCAAAAATTTTACTATGAAAAAATACTTTGAAAAGCTTGCAGGTTCCCCTAAATACCCTAAATAGTAGTATTTCTCAACCTTGACCACTTTGAGACAGGTAGACTTCAACCTCCAAAATTCCCTAGCCAGCTGTGCTGAGTTGAAGTCCACCCTTCTTAAAGTGGCCAAGGTTGAGAAACACTGCCCTAGAGCAACTTTAGGCCATCTCCTATTCACATGGTACCAGTAGGTCTTCATTAATGCAGTTTGTGAATCCCCCAAAATAGTTGCATTGCTCAAAGTAGCGCTGCAGGTTGTCCTTGATTTACGACCCTTGATTCAGTGATTGTTCGAAGTTATGGGTATTGGAACTATTCTGCAGATTCCATCCACAGAAAACAATAGCAATAGCACTTAGACTTATATATTACTTTACAGTGATTTATAGCCTTCTCTGAGTAGTTTACAGAGTCAACATTTTGCCCCCAACAATCTGGGTCCTCATTTTACCCACCTCGGAAGAATGGAAGGCTGAATCAACCTTGAGCCTAGTGAGATTCAAACTGCTAAATTGCAGTCAGCCGGCAGTCAGCAGAAGTAGCCTGCAATACTGCACTCTTAACCACTGCGTCACCATGGCCTCCAATGCTCTCCCTCTCCTTTCGTGTTACCCTGTAGTACTCAAAAGCCTATTCCTTCCAGAGGTCATATGCAGCTCACTGATAGGCTGAAAGAATCAATACAGGATATAATTATTGTGTTCCAATTCAGAGTCAGAAACCCTCTTATTAAAACCTGCAGCAAGAAATGAATATTGTCAAACTTGAAGAAACTGTGGACTGGACAACTGCCGCTGCTTCCCTGCTGCATCACCGCCATTCCTTTTTCCCTCCTTAGAAGACCGAAGGCGTAAACCGGAATGAGCTGTGCATCCAGATCAAGAGCTGTGCCAATTTGAGAAGCCGTTGGATTGGCTCACAGCCCAGCCCATATGCCATGTACCAGTTCTTCACCTTCCCAGATCATGACACGCCCATCATTCGGTCCAGCAACCATCCCGACTTTGAAGATGTGAAGAAGTTTGCTCTGCATATCACTCCTGAGCTGCACCATTATTTGCTTGTGGAGAGTTTGTGGGTCTATGTGTTTGATGATGAGGAAGAGGAACCTGGAAGCTACTTGGGCAAAGCTCAGATCCCACTGGTACCATTAGCGCATGGGCATAGCATCAAAGGTGAGAGTGACAAAAGATACTAGATAAATTTAGCCTTGCTTTCTTGAACCGTCTTCTGTGCTAGATACTTTTGGATCTAGGACAAGGGTATCAAACTCAATGTTTGCGGGCCGATCCTGCCCACGGGGGTGCTTAGATCTGACCCACAGCCTGGATAAAGCAAATGACCATCCCACAGTGCCAGCAGAAACAGAGTTCAGGTAGGAGGTGCACACGTCAATAGACTTTATTATTGATTTCAGCTCTTTGAGATCGAGGGCTGATCAAGAAACAGACAGTACAATTCCAGCAATTGTGTTGGGTTAAGTAACAAGCCCATCAAGGTTTGCTCTGTCCTATCTTACCCTAAATAAAATCAAGGCAGGTCATTTTGAATTTCTTTCCCATGTTCCCTTTTTCTTAAGACTGTGCAATCTTTTATGCGAGGTCTCCTAAGAGTTCTTTGATAACTTCTTGAATTCTTTCATAACATCTTCCTGAGTTCTTCTTCCATGGTCATCTTGAAGGTCCTTTGCAGCCTGGCATAAGTCAACTGACCCCAGTGAAGCTCTGAAGATTCTTTCAAAACCTCCAGGTCAACCACTGTATTCATATCATCATCTTTTAACAACCCCATAATCCCTTGCAGGGTGGAGTTTGAGCAACTGAATGGAGCTAGCAGAGTGTTTAATGGCTGGATGCCCTTCCTGTTGCCAATGCCGAGTAATATTCAGCAGATATATTCTCATTGTGCCCAGAGAGAGAAATATCTGCCTCTATCTGGTGTGGTGACCCTGGGTGTGGCATGAAAGCAACACAGCCAGATAACAGGTCTAACTCCCTTTAATTGCTCCAACTTTGCCCCCAAACGTCCCCATGTTTTCTACAAGTCCTGGAGCAAAACTCTCACACACACTTTCAGCAACTTCTGGCTGTGAGTAGTCCAATAAGCCAGGTTAGCCAAACAGTAACCAGAGCAAGAAGTTCAATGAAGCAGGCAAACTGGGCAAGCCCCATGAGACAGAACACAGTAATCTCCAGCCGTTGGCAAGTGCATACGAGGCTCCACAGATTCAATGCTTGTTTCCAACAAATGCCCCTCCCACCGACACCTCCTTCCATCTCCCAGGTGTGCCTTGTGAAAGGGGGTGGGGCACTCTCCCTCGTAGCTAGCTCAGTCTGCATTGCTCTCGCCTTCTCTCTTTTCTCCGTGCTCTAGGATCAGGAGGGACTGGTCTTTGCTCTTCGCCTGAGCTCTGACTCCTCTGCTTCACACTGTCTGCAAACCTTTCTAATCCTGAAAAACCCTGCCTGGACTGACTCTGCCTGCCTTCTGCAGTTTCCTTCAAGGCCAATGGAGCCAACCTCTCAATCTCTTTCGGCTCTTGTTCCACCTCATTTCTCCCACAAATTTTGACACTTAGGATCAAACTCACAGCCTTCTGATTATGAGGCAAGAGCTCCACCTTTAGACCACTGCACAACAATCACTGTAATCATATCATAGAGGGAAATACAGTATAATATCAGTCCCAACCTCCGCACAAGGACTTCTTTGTGTTGGAGTTTCCATATCCAGAAAGCCATGCTCAATCCTTTGAAATGGAACACAAATGATACTTCAAGACAATTCAGTGCAAGTGTCAGCAATCTGGGTAACACATCCACCAAAAGCAGAATTCTGAGGCAGGTAGATTCCTCAAAGAACATGTTTATTGGATACATCATATTGGCACAGCTAGTGAAAACCAACTCTCAAGTTTCCCATAGTTTTAAACTAATTCAAAGAGCAAATATTTCCCTCCCCAAATGTCACAGGCCACATTGTCCAATTAAAGTAGTTAGTGGGCTGCTTGGTCACTCCTCTCCTCGTTTAAACTACCACCTATTGGGATGATCTTGAATCCCACAATAAAGCTTTTTGTTTTAACTGCTAGCCTCAGAGTTCGTGGCAACCATGAGACAGCAAAAGATAGATTCAGCCAGGTTTCCTTCAGAATTGACAGCAAGTTTAAGATGCCACTTCCAAAACTAAACTGACTGCAGCCTGGATCCTGATGTTGTTCCAGATCCAGATCTTGTCTCTCTCCCCCCCCCCCATCTCCAGGAGACTTTGACCTCATGGACCCTGCAAGGAAGCCCAATGGTTCCATCCACCTCAGCCTAGAATGGAAGGCCCTTTATTTGCCTCCTGAAAATGTTCGCTACAAGGCCATCCGAGCACGTTCCTTGGAGATGCAGATCGCTGATGAGCAAAACCTGTTGCACAGACAGGTATGGCAAACATCTATAGCTCAGATGTAGAGTGAGGATGGAGGTTCTTTCTCCAAGCTTGTGGGTTGGTTTCAGAGATGGTATTCAGCAGATTCTGACTAGTTCTAGAGAACTGGTAGCAGAAATTTTGAGTAGTTTGGAGAACCAGAAATACCACCTCTGACTGCCCCTCCCCCATCTATTCTCTGTCTCCCGAATCCCAGCTGATTGGCTGAGTCTTCTTTTGTTGCCCTGCATAGGAGAACGGAGCAGGAAAGCAGGTTAGTGGGGTGGGGAGGGAATGGGGTTTTACAGTAACCTTCCCCTGCCATGCCCACCAAGCCACGCCCATCAAGCCATGCCCACAGAATTATTGGGTAACAATTGTATTGTCAGCTTTGGTGGCAAAAAGTAATTAATTTAAGGGCTAGGAAAACTGTTTAACAATCTACAAAGAATCACAATAAGAGGTGGTATTCATCAGGTTCTGACCAGCTGGATTCAGAGGATGGTGTATTATGCATAAGGCCTTCAGGCAGAGGTGGTATTCAGCAGATTCTGACCAGTTCTGGAGTATCCTTCTCCTTCTATGCCCACCAAGCCAAGCCCACCAAGCCACACCAACAGAACAGGTAGTAAAAATTTTTGAATGCCACCACTGGTTGGTTTCCAGAATTTCATTACCAGGTTAGGTAGCAGTTCCACTGATGATGTTACCTAGCCTGGAAATGAAACATTTGGAAACCCAACCACAAACTTGGAGAACAAATGTTCACCTTCAATCAATCAACCAGAATAGAACTGGAAGGGACCTTGGAGGTCTTGTAGTCCAACCTTCTGCTCAAGTAGGAGACTCTATGCCATTTCATACAAGTGGCTGTCCAGTCCCTTCTTAAAAACCTCCAGTGATGGACTTTCAGTTTGAGCTTCTTCAAAGACAGACCAAAACCTCATCTCTGCAAGGCTTCGATCCATGCTTGCTGCTGGAGCGGCCCGAGCCGGCTGGTTTCGGGGCTAAGCCACCCTGTAGAGGTGGTGAAGAAGGGGAGACTGCCTGCAGGGTTGAGAAGAGCTGCATCTCTCCTCCCCAGCTGGCCATTACTCCCTTTCCCTAAGGCGGTTGTAGCAGTGGTCAAAAATGGCCACCACAAAGAAGAACTCCACCAGAAAAGAATGTGCAGGACGAAGATAAGAAGAGAAAGTTTTGGTTGACCGGGTCAAACAGCAAAAGCAACAAATAAGGTACCCCGGAATTGAAACTATTAAAAAAAACCCAATAACATTGTTCCCTAAAAAGATTTTTAAGCTGCGAAGGAGAGAGAAAAGGGAAAAGATTTGGTTTTTTCCCCCTCCTTTTCCTATGCTGCTAAGAGACTTAAGTAAGAAATTGGAAAAAAATCCACTTTGACATTAATAGGCATTTATGCTGAAAATAAAAAGTCAAAGGGATAATAAAGATTTCTGGATAATTAAACACTTTTGAAAACAGGAAAGGAGAGAAAAAGAATAAAAGGGCAGGATCTGGAAGGGAGGAGACTGCCTGGAATTAAAAAGCACTTACAGCAAAATCTCAACAAGACTTCCAAAAAATACATTTTAACTGAAACATCGCAACAAAAATCCCAGGAAGAGAAAGTGGAAAAAGAAATAAGAAGAAATAACTTGGGACTATTTGGATTACTTGATGATTTCTGGATTTTTGGTTATTGTATTTGAATGACCAAAATCAATTAGGTGGTTGTTTAAAACTGTTTAAAATGGCTCCACTTTTATAAGAACTAAAAATGGAACTTAAAAAGTACAAAGAAGATGCACAAGAAGGGAGAGGTTCTTTTGGCTTCGTATTTCAGTTTTTAGAAATGGAGATTTGGAATTATGAGAAACAAGAAATGCCTGCAGAACAAGAAGATTGGGACAAAGAAGAAGCCATCTTTAATGAACAAGTAATCTTAGGTGGGGAAAAAAAGGAAAGGGGGGAAAGAGAATGGAAAGTTTAAGATTGGGAAAAACAACTCCCCCCAAAATAGAGTGAAAAATAAGTATAAAATCAGAAAGCAACAGAAGAGGGAAATGCAGAAGAGAGAATTAGAAGTAGAGAGACAAGGGGGTAAAAAGAAGAGGGAGAAGATGAGAGGGAAGAAAGAAAGGAAAAGAAGTTATAAAGGACAGAAACAAAATATAGAGAAACAGGGCCTATTTAGAGATAATGGGTGAAAATTTAATGGAAAAAGGGATTCTGCAAAGGTACATAAGATAGTATTGTTATATTAGAAACAGAAATAATTTTAGAAAATATGAAACAATGTATGATTAAAAGGTTTGATAAAATAGCTATCGTAATTCAGTGGAATGCTTGTCAATAAATAAATGTAACAAAATGAATATTTAATGATTTACAAAATATATGTGAAGAGAAATAAGGGAAAAATTAATTATGGAGATTATATATGTCTTTAAGGAAGCATGATATTTAATTGAAAAGAAGTGTTAAGGATGCTAAGATTTTAATGATTATTAATGATAGAACTGAATTGGAGTGGAATGAGGGTTTATAATTACATATATTTATAATCTTTTTTTTTAAAGAATATAGTGTGTATTATAAGAATGTACCAAGCAGAATTCGATTGGAAGTTATGTATTATGTATGATATTGAAGGTCATAACCTTAAGGTATAATTGAAGTTTAAATAAGAGTTGAATGGATGTAATTAAAAGATATAAAGGTGTCATACTCCAATTAGTAACTACAGGAGAAAATGTGTTTAATGAGAAAAGATAATATGAAATTGAAGCAGAACAGACAAAAGTATAAATATAATGATTTGAATTGAGATGAGATAATCAAAATAAAATTGAGAAAATTAAGAGGGGAAAAACTATATAGAAAATGTAGAATAGTATAAGATATGGAATAGAACACAAAAAGGAGCATGAAATTGAGTTTTGTGTCTGTATAAAGAAGTTCAACCCGGGACCATGCTATTTTCAAAAAAGATGTTTTACTTGTATTTTGTATGTGTGAAAACACAAATAAAACTTTATTAAAAAAAACCCTCCAATAATGAAGCACCCATAACCTTCACAGGTATGGAGGCTTGCAGAGTGGAGAATTCATCCCAGTGGTGGTACCAACCTATGGAAAAGTGAATAGCACTTAGACTTAAAATAAGTAAGATGATGTTCAGTCCTCACACGTAGGAAACAGGCTTGTGATCAAAATTTGGACTCCTGGCCATCAGCCTGTATATATGATCATTCTGGGTTTATGTGCATTTGCAACCTTTCTAGCCGACTTCTTGACAAACAAAGTCAATGGGAAAAGCTGGATTCGCTGAATGACCGCATGATTCACTTAATGATGGCAGTGATTTAATTCACAGCAGTGACCCAAAAGGCCATAAAATTGCACACAACTCATTCGACAACCAGCTGGCTTGGCAATGAAATTCTGATCCAAATTGTGATTGTGGACTGTTACACTTCTCTGGTCCTTTCATCAACATGTTTTCAGTTGCAACCTAAGTCATTCCCTATCTTCAAGGCATTTTTTATATTTAGATTTTATTCCAGGGATCATGCAACAGTAGAATTGTGCCCTTTTTACAGTTTTATTCTTGTTATTTTTACCAATATCTTTTCAATGTTATAGAGCAGGGGTATCAAACTCAAGGCCCACGGGCTGAATCTGACCCACGGGTTGTTTAGATCTGGCCCTGAAAAGAGCAAAGGACCGGGCCCGTTTTCGGCCACAATGGCCTCCTGCAGCCCTCTGCCAGCAAAAACAGAGCTCCAAGGGCTATCAAGAGAAACTAAAAACAAAACAAAAGGAGAAATGATTTCCCCTTCTGCATTTGAACATGCAAGAAGGGACAGGAAAGAAGAAAGGGAAAGAGGAAAGGCAAAGATAAAAAAAGGAAAGAAGTAGAAAGGAGAATGAAAAGAGAGAGAGAAGGAAGGAAGGAAGGAAGGAAGGAAGGAAGGAAGGAAGGAAGGTTATAATGGGAGTGCAGGTCTGAGGGAAGTCCTGCCTTGGTCATCACAGGTGCCCCCGACATGACTTGATATCGAGCTGGCAATGCTCATCCCAGACACCCCTCCCCCATCCATGGTCAAACATAACCCTGATGCAGCCCTTAATGAAATCGAGTTTGACCCATCCCCCTGTTATAGAGCAAAGATTTGTAAGATGTTTATATTTTTAGGAATGTGTTTCTCCTGTCATAAATAATTTTGGAAAATCTGCCCAAGACTTTATTTTTGGGGAGGAGGAGGGTCGGGGAAATAAAAATAATCAGCTTCTAATGACAAATGATCAATGTATTTGCAAGAAAAAGAACTATGTTTCTTAGCTATCTTGTCCTCTGAAACCTCTCTTACAGGTGGATGAAAAACACCTTCAGAAAAGCAGAAAGATAAAAAATGAGCTGGAACTCCTTTCCGCCCAAGTGATTCCTACACGAGAACTCAAGAAACGAAGAACAAAAAAGAAAGCGGTCAAAAGTATCCCCAAGGTAAGGGATAAGACAGCCAGTTGGTATAGTAGTTAAAGCACCAGGCTAGAAACCAAGAGAATCTGAATTCTAGTCCTACCTTAGTCAGGAAAACTGGCTGGCTGACTTTGGGCAAATGATCAGGACACTGGGAGTTCAAGTTCTGCCTTAGGCATGAAAGCTGACTGGGTGACTTTGGGCCAATCAAAGTGCTCTGGAGAATAATTTGACCCCTGCTCTTTGTGGCAGCCCCTCAAACACTGGAATACTGCTATCATGTCCCCCCTAGTCCTTCCTTTCTTTAGACTAGTCAAATCCAAATCCTGCAACCATTCTTCATATGTTTTAGTTTCTAGGCCTTTAAATCATCTTAGTTCATTATTTATTATTATTAATTCTTATTATCATTACTTATTAATAACATTGTTTATTATTATTACATAGGAATTTGCTACATACAATGTGCCATCCACTTCAAGTATCTCTGAACCATGACAAGAGAAGCTAAATTCTCTAAGATTATAATGTCGAATTGAAACATACCTGTGGATATTTGCTTATGTAGCACCAATTATAGTCCTAAAGTCATGATCCATTTTGTGAGGAAACTGGGTTTTATATCTGGGCAGATGGAGCTGGAAGAGAGGATAGAGGAAGAAGAAGAAACGTTGAATGTTGAAGAGACAGCAAAGATGGATCGAGAGCTGGACAAAGAATCAATTCTAGAGTCTGTACCGAAGGACACTGGTATACTATCACAACTCATAATGTTCTTGAAGGACAAATCTAAACCAATGTTTCTCAACCTTAACTATTCTAAGATGTGTGGACTTCAACTCCCAGAATTCTCCAGTCATCATGCTGGCTGAGGAATTTTGGGACTTGAAGTCCACCCTTGTTCAGAGTGGCTAAGGTTGAAAAACACTGGCCCAGATGTTGAATTTGTAGAGGAAACAATAATTAAATTTATTAAATCGGGGTAAGGGAGAGAGAGAAAACTTTTTGACTCTCTCTCATATTAATCCCAATAGATTTTAGATGAAATTGATAGGGAGCTTTCAAGAATAGATTGGACTGCCATTTGTCAGAAATGGTGTAGGGTCTCCTGCTTGGGCAGTGGGTTGGACTAGATTACCTAAAAGGTCCCTTCCAACTCTGTTATTCTGTTTCTTTCACTTAATAAATTGGGAAACGTAAAGAGAATTCAATACAGGTAGACCTCAACACAATAGTTTATTTAGTGACCGCTTGAAGTTGCGATGGTCACTAAACATAAGTTTATTTGAATTTCTTATTCATAGGAATAAATAGGATCTCCTGTTAGATCTTGGATCTCCAGCCTCCAGACTAACATCCTGGTCCAAGATAAGACTTATGTAAAGGTAAAGGTTTCCCTCACACATATGTGCTAGTCATCTCTGGCTCTAGGGAGCTGGTGCTTATCTCTGTTACAAAGCTGAAGAGCCAGCGCTGTCCGAAGATGTCTCCATGGTCATGTGACCGGCATGGCTAAACACCAAAGGTGCACGGAACGCTATTACCTTACCACCATAGTGGTCCCTATTTTTATACTTGCATTTTTTACGTGCTTTCGAACTGCTAGGTTGGCAGAAGCTGGGACAAGGAACAAGAGCGCACTCCTTTACATGGCGCTAGGGATTCGAGCTGCTGACCTTTCTGATCGACAAGCTCAGCGTCTTAGCCACTGAGCCACCGCGTCCCTAAGACTTATGAGGTGGCAGCAAAAATATTACACAACAAGATCTTGATGGAGCAAACCCAAGACATCAACAAAAGATCATATTTGCAGTTCAGGGTTGTACTGGGGAGTCCTTGGTGCTTGGATGTTTTCTTACAGACATTTCAATATCCTACTAGGTGGCATCTTCTGTGTAGGAAGGAAGGAAGGAAAAGACAATAAAAAAACTAAAGAGGAAACAAAAATACCAAAACATCTCCTTGCCAACAATCAACACCCAGATAAGCAGGGATTGACTCTCCTGAAAACACCGGACGAACAATCAAGAGTAAACAATACTTCAATCAAAGAACTGCCAACACAGACAAGCAATCAAACAGTAAACAGTAATCAAGGAATTACCAAGATGAAAACAACACTTCCACAATTACTGCTTGGGCAAGCCACTAATATATAAATAGAGGGTAAACCCTAATCCCTTCTAGGACTGATGATGTTACATAGGTGGATAATGAAATGACTGTAAGAAAACTGCCAAGCTCAGAGAGCACCACATCCAATAATATCCTTCTTTGATCTCTGCAGGAAAACAGATGAAATTAGAGGTGGGCTCATTTCAATACTGGTGATGGGATCTTATCTTGCAACAGGTCAATTTAAGAGAACTAAGAACAGGGCCCTTCTGTTCTGTTCTGTTCTGTCAAGGGACGTGGTGGCTCAGTGATTAAGATGCTGAGTTTGTCGATCAGAAGGGTCGGCAATTCGAATCCCTAGTGCTGCGTAATGGAGTGAGCTCCTGTTAATTGTCCCAGCTTCTGCCAACCTAGCAGTGCGAAAGCATGTGAAAATGCAAGTAGAAAAACAGGGACCACTTTGATGGGAAGGTAACAGTGTTCAGTGCACCTTTGGTGTTTAGTCATGGCAGCCACATGACCACGGAGACTCTTCGGACAGCACTGGCTCTTTGGCTTTGTAACAGAGATGAGCACCAGCTCCTAGAGGTGGAAACGAGTGGCATGTATGTGCAAGGGGAACCTTTATCTTTAAGAATAGGGCCCTAGTTTTCTAGATAATAAAAGAAACTAGTTTAGATTGTGTGTGTTTCACAATACTACTTTCCATGCTCAGCAGGTGCTACAATTTTTTTTCTCCCCTCTTTATCTGCAGATGGGGAGGAGCAAGAGATGAGTGAATCTCAGACCACAGAAAGTGACGAAGTGGTGGTGGGGTTACCCACACAGGACTATCCTGATCTGGTGAGTAGTTACCACTAAGTTCCAAGAGGAAAATCTTACTGTTACAAAGGTTGCTTACAAAGTAGGATGGACTGACTTGGCTTACACACAGCACCAAAGCAGTGATTTGAGACACAAAGCTAGTTTGGTCTGGTGGTTAAAGCAGCAGACTAGTGTTGGAAGAAAAATCCAATGCAGTTTGAAGCCGGTAAAAAGACATTGGAAATAAAATGCAGGCCACATGGAAAGGAAGGTCTCTGATTATTTGGTTTCCAGAAACTTCAGTGACAGCAGCAATGCTTCTGGGGTGGCTGACAAAATGGCTGAGTGAGTGGATGGATCTTTTTAGAGGTTTTACGATTGAGATGCTCCAGGGGGTTGTGCAATGTAGTGAGTCTTGTGTCTTTTGCTATTCTAATGGTGGTGGGTAAATCCTGTTACGTCCTAAAGGTCCTGTCCTGTCCTTAGAATTTGTGTGTGGGGAATGTAAATTCTTAATTCCATCAGCTCCAGAGCTGTGGCTGATGGTGTTTTGTTTATTAATAGGATGGGCCAGTCTTTCTGAATGGATATAAAATCTCCATTTCGAAAGACCAATATCTTTTGTTGAGGCTTTTTTCTATGCAGAAAGATTGGGGCTGGTTTGTAGCTTTAAGAATGTTTCTCCATTTCTCCTTTGGGGAAATGTAGTACTCTTGTCTCTTTTTAATATTAAGAATAAAGAAAATTTCCCACATTAGAAACAAGGGACTGAGTTCTAGTCCCTCCTTAGGCATTAAAGACAGCTGGGTGTCTTTGAGCCAAACACTAGGAGATTGTGAGTTTTACTCCCTCCTTAGGCATGAAAGCTGGCTAGATAACCTTAGGCCAATCACTTTATATCAGCTCAACCTCAGAGGGTGGTTGTCCTGGGGAAAATAGGGGGAGGAAGGTGTGTTGGATATGTTCCCTGCCTTGAGTAACTTGTAAAAATCATAAATAAGTACATGTGTTTAATCACAGTTTATTAAGTCAGCTGCAATTTGCTGGGGTCCAACATTCCGTATCCTGGCAACTAGAGTTTGCAAAGCTTAACACTGGTTTCAGAGGATAGTTTGTTATGCACAAGGCCTGTAGGCAGAGGTGGGATTCAGCAGGTTCTGACCATTTCTGGAGAACCGGTAGTGGAAATTTTGAGTAGTTCGGAGAAGCAGCAAATCCCACCTCTGACTGGCCTGCCCCCCATCTGTTCTCTGCCTCTCGAGTCCCAGCTGATCGGCTGGGTCTTCTTTTGTTGCCCTGCATTGGAGAACGGAGCTGGAAAGCAGGTTAGTGGGGAGGGAATGGAATCTTGCAGTATCCTTCCCCTGCCACACCCACCAAGCCACACTACGCCCACAAAGCCATGCCCACAGAACTGGTAATTTTTTTTTTTTTTGAATCCCACCACTGCCTGCTGGTGAGACCCCCCAAAATGAGGACAAGATAATGTGAACTGTGAAACTATGATGGTGGCAAGAAAACTATCAACCTCAAGAGAGCCCCAAGGACCCTACAGTTCAATCCTGAGTCACAAATGTTCCTTTTTATTGGTTTCATTCTTTTCTACCCTCAGCAACCTTCAGAGTATATTCGGGTGGAAGTAATTTCCCTTGGCCTTTTGCCCGAAAGCTGGCCTGCGGCTGATGAGACCATCCAACAACTCTATGTCGAATTCCACTTCCCTGGAGTTCCTCTGGAGGAAACGGAGACTGCTTTCTCTTTGCGGAAACCCAGAGGGACTGAGGAAATCTATTTCCACTTCAGCAAAGGTGAGCCCAGTACATGGATCCCGTTTTTTTAAAATTTGCTAAGGAAGAAAATAGAGTGAAAATAAAAGTAGACTTCTGTAACTTGAAGAGCCTCTGGATGTTAGGACCATGTTGGCTTAGGAGGGTGGACATTGTAAAGCACTACGAAGCAGTATGTAAGTTGAAGTGCTATTGCACTTTGCAATAGTGCATAATGGTAGAGCCGTGGTGGTGCAGTGATTAGAATGAAGTACTGCAGGCTACTTCTGCTGACTGCCGGGTGCCTGCAGTTCAAATCTCACCAGGCTCAAGGTTGATTCAGCCTTCCATCCTTCTAAGGTCGGTAAAATGAGGATCCAGATTGTTGGGGGCAACATGTTGACTTTAACAAAATGAAATTCAGTGCAGAGAAAAGTCCTACACTTAGGCAAGAAAAAACAAAAGTACATATATAGACTGGGTGACACCAGGCTTAATAGCAGTAACTGTGAGAGGGATCTTGGAGTGTAAATATGAGCCAGAAGTGTGCTGCAGCAGCCCAAAAAGCCAATGCAATCCTAAATTGCATTAACAAAGAGATAAAGCCAATTCTGGCCACCACACTATAAAAAAGATGTTGAGACTCTAGAAAACGTGCAGAGAACAGCAACCAGGATGATTAGGGGAGACTAAAACATATGATGAACAGTTGCAGGAACTAATGCTTTATTCTACTGAAAGTCGGAAGTCAATGTTTCCTTTCCTGCTACCTTTCCTCACTTTTCTTTCCCCTTTCCCCTTCCTCCCCACTGCTCTTTTATTTACTTTTGCATTTTATATTTTATAACAAATAAAAATGTTTATGAGAGGAAGAAGCAAAACGTTTTCAAGAAAATGTCTATGGAGATTCTCAAATTATCCAGGTCATGATTTTCCCAAAGGTGCTTTTTCAAGAGGCGACTGGACTTTTTGGTTTTTCTTTGAAGAGACTTTTTGGTTTTTCGTTCGAGAAGAAGCTTCTTGGATGAGATGCAAAACTTCTTCAAAGAGAAACCAGAAAGTCCAGTCGCCTCTCGAAAAAGCACCTTTGGGTTTTCAAGGAAAAAGCAGCAACAACCCAACCCTTTTTGAAAAAAAGCATGGTCTGGATGATTTGAGAATCTCCATAGATATCAGAATTAAATAACTTGCTGAATCCTTTTGTCTCAGTGATCAAATTGGATGCAGATCCCAAAAGTTTCCAGAGGCAAATGCTGCTTTCCATGCTTGCGGCTGAGGATCCCGAATGGAACAAGTGAGTGTCAGTGCTGCTCTTATAAAAAGTTGTGGGGAAGAAATTCCCAGGATAGGTATTGATCAAGTCTCCCCTTTGGCTACAGGCTGCAGTTTATAGTGGTGAGTGAGCCTCTTCCTGGAGCCAGCGGGGAATGCGAAGATGTGGGCTTCTCCAGTGTGGATTTGAGAGAGATTCTTCTGACTGGGAACGACATTTTTGAGCAAGACTTACAAGGTATGACTCTCTTCAAAAAACTGGAAGCAATCAAACACACACAACCCAAGGCAACTCTTAAGGCAGGGGTGTCAAACTCAAGGTCCACAGGCCGCATCTGGACCGTGGGGTGCTTAAATCTGGCCTGTGGAGCTGCCCTGGAAACAGTAAGGACTGAATCATGGTGCCTCCGCCAGTGAAAACGGAGCCCGAGGCCATCACACCCCAATATGGAGTCTGGGAGGGTCGCACACAGCTTCCCTGACTCCATTTTCGCTGGCAGAGGGCTGCAGAAGGCCATGGTGGCTGAATATGGGGTCTGGGGGGACCACGCATTGGGGTGGTGGTGGTGGTTCCATTTTTACTGGCAGAAGGCTAGCAAAAGAAACTAAAAACAAAAGAAGAAATGCTTCCCTTTTGCATTTGAGCATGGAAGAAGGGACAGGAAAGGAAAAAGGGAAAGAGGAAAGAAAAAGAAGGGAAGAGAGCTAGGAAGGAAAAAGAAGGAAAGAGGGGAAGGAAGAAAGAAGAGTAAAGAAGGAAAGAAAAAGAAGAAAAGGAACGAAGGATTATGAGTGAGGGAGGGCCTGAGAGAAGTCCTGCCTTAGCACTTGGCCATCATAGGTGCCCCTGCAATACAAACGAAGTCAAACTGGCCACGCTCACCATGGCCAACCCCTCGAGGTCAAACACGACCCTGATGCAGCCCTCAATGAAATTGAGTTTGACACCCTGGCTTAAGGGATTAACATTCAAATGTGGTTTGGTTACTTGATGTTCAAGGAGGGTAGGAGCTTTTCATTTCCTCAGATGTGGCTGAATTTGAATTCCTGCCAGCCAAAATCCAAGGACTAGTTTCCCAAGGCCAGAGAGAAATAAAAGTATTAACAGAAGCACAGTTTTCACCTAAAGTTTGGATAGCTTAATTTAAAACCAAATTTTAGAATATTGAAATACAGGTGGTCCTCAACTTACAACAGTTCATTTAGTGACTGTTCAAAGCCTTAATGGCACTGAAAAAAGTGACAGGAGCATTTTTCCCATTTATGACAGTTGCAGCGTCCACATGGTCACACAATTAAAATTCACAGCTCTATTAATTCTGCCCTCCACAACGGTCTGTTTCTCACATGGGAAAATTACCTGCTCAAGGCAAGCTGCATACAAATTCCTGCCAGGTATAGGATGATACCAGTTATTATCGTGTTTTCCCAAAAATAACACTGGGTCTTATATTAATTTTTGCTCCAAAAGAAACATTAGGGCTTATTTTTTTGGTTGTCTTATTTTCAGGGAAATATGATAGTAAATGCGTCCGTCTGGCTGACAATCTTAACTAGGACTTATTTTTGGTGTAACTTATATTATGAGCATCCTGAAAAATCATGCTAGGGCTTATTTTCCAGATGGGTATTATTTTCGGGGAAATGTGGTGTTAAATGCATGTCTAGCTGACAATTTTAACTGGGGCTTATTTTTGGCGTAAGGCTTATTTTCCAGTTTATTTTCGGGAAAACAGGTTATCTGGAGGATTAGAAAGTTTCCATGTTCAACTTAAAAATATTCAAGTCGTTTTTCTCCTCCTCTGCCTCTCCACCCTTCAGGAATGATTGCCACTTGGTAAAAACAACACTATCTTGTACTTTTCATTTCTTATCACCCAGTTTTGAGTTCTTTAGACCACGCCACCAAGATTGGGAAGTTGAAAGTCTCAGTTGAAGCAGCAGTCGCATTGCATGCCATCTACCGGACAGATGAATGGCCAGGCAGTGAGGATGGAGAAACCGAAGACGGGTAAACAGGCTTCCATTATTAAAAGGATGGTTGCTACTTTTTTTTGGAGCCAGCAAAATTAACTTTCCAAATCTTGTTTTATTTATAAAAAAGACATTTTTATAGTTCAGTTTGTCTCCAAAGTCAAAAATATCAAGAGTGCTAATGGCTACGAAAGGGGAAAAAAAAGGTTGAGAAAGCCCCATGCCCCCAACCCTCCCTCCCTGGCCTGGATCAGGTGGACCCCGACTCACCCACCCGAAGGAAACAAGGGAGGGTCAGGACAAGAAATGCATTTAATCCGTCCCTTCCGACGCTCATTCATTGGAGACCCACACGGCAACTCTGGAAACAGATAAATACAAACGGGGGGCGTGACAGTTAGAAAAGGCGGATGGGGAAAAGGCGATCCCATAAAAGGGGAACAAAAAAAAAAATAAAGAATAGAAAGAAGCAAGAATCTTTTCTTTTGCTTGTGTCCTAATCTCCCAGTCCTGCTTGCCTGCGTCTTTAGGAAAGCTTGGCTATGTATTCCTTTCCATCACAGTTCCAAGATGGATTTCCTGTTGTCGCTTGCATCGGCACATTTTTTTTGTCCATCGTGGACACAGCTTGGAATTCTCTCGCAGCGGATTGGTCCATGCGAATGGTTCGGAAAAGATGCGAGGAAGAAAAATAAAGTAAAAAACCCGAAATATGCTCCAGAGAAACAAAACAAGGGAGCCAAGGAAGTGTGGATGTGGGAAAGAGGAAAAAAAAAAAGTTTGTGGGGAGGAGCTGACTGCCTCTCCCAGGACCCTAAAGACTGGTTGATGGAGGGAGGCCTCTGCAGTCCCCCCAATTTCTCCCGCCCCCCTCCCCCAACTGACTGATGGGAAAGGTTTGTCATTGCCCCAATCTACTTCCTCTTCTTCTTCAGTGGGGCGGAACTTCGGCCGGGACTGAGACTGTGGGAGCTGCGGTGGTGTCCTGAACTCTGGGAGGGGGGAACCTTCCTCTTGCAGTTCATGGTGCGCTCCTCCTCCTCCTCGTACCGACTCTCCCGATCAGCTGCAGGGAAAGGAGAGGTAGAAGTCAGAACCTCCGCAGAGCTAGGGGTGACAGGATAGCAGTGTTATCAGTGTTGTCAGAAAGCAGAGGGGGCCCACCTATTCTCCAAAGCACCAGAAGGCAGGACAAGAAGGGATGGATGGAAATTAATCAAGGAGAGCAGCAACCTGGAACTAAAGGAGAAATTTCCTGACAATGAGGGCAATTAACCAGTGGAACAACATGCCACCAGTTGTAGATGCTCCAACACCGGAGGGTTTCAAGAAGAGATTGGATAACCACTTGTCTGAAATAGTAGTGGGTCTCCTACTTGAGCAGTGGGCTGGACTAGAATAGGGCTATCAAACTCATGGTCTGTGGGCCAGATGTGTCACACGCTGGCTGCCCCCACACCCAGTTTAGTGACAGAGAAAAGTCAGGATACATCACATGACAGTGACGACACAAGTTTGACATCCCTAACCTAGAAAGTGTTCTGACCTAGGCTTCCCCCCAAAACTCCAAGCAGACACTTTATCCTGGCAAAACCCCTTTTATTAAATTAAGGTGAATTTCTTGCATTCACATTCATCCAAAGGCCTGGCAAACAGTCTTTCAAGGGTGTAATTAGATAAACAGACCTTATCTAGCTTGGAGAGCTTCCAAGTAAATATTTTCAAACTCAGTACTGACAAAGAAGGACTTGGAAGACTCGGCAGTCTCTGAGGTGCACAGACAGATCTTCACACTGCTGCAACAAACAAATTGTTTCCTGCAAAAGCCCCCTCCCCTTTTGCTCCTCTTTTAATCCCTATGGAAGGGGTCATTCACCATCCATCTGTGGCTTTACTCCCACGTCGACCCTTAGTTTGTAATTGTTCTTTTCTTTTGGCAGCTCTGTACATGCGCAGACTGGGAACTGGCTCCAGCTGCTCTCCCCGCCTCACTGCTGTTCGACTCCAAAGGCAGTTGATGACTGCCTGATTGCCCTGGCCCCATCTCTGCCTCTGACGCATAGCCCTCGTCCAAGCCTTCCTCAGCCTCCTGGACTGGGCCATGTTCCACTCCAACCTCCTCACTGTCTGACTCTGCTTCCAGCTTCGCTAGCCACTGGCAGGCCACAACAGAAAGTCCTTCCAATTCTGTTGTTCTATTCTATTCATGAGGGGTTCTTGGCTCTATGAGCTTGTTTTCTTGCAGACATTACATTAGCCTAACTAGGCAACATCATCAGGGCTGATAAGGAGTGCTGTTTGCTGTCAGTTTATATTCTGGTGTCTTGCCTGTCAGTGTGGGTGGCGGCGGTCTTAAGAGTTTCTTTGGTTGGGCTGTTTGCTGTTGGCTCTTGGGCAGTTCTATTCATGCTATATAATGGATGAATATTCTATTCATTCATCACGAAATCGTGCGGGTGAATGAACAGTTTCTCTGATTTGATTTACACAGCTGCCCACACAAAACGACTTGGAAGTGGTGTTGAATACAACATAGAATGCTAAAATTGAACTACCATTAATAGCAAAGTTTATGGTACAAATTCTGTCAGCCAACACAACGATCAAAAGAATCCTGAGTTTTTATTCCTGCCAATGCCTGGCAGAAAAGTCTTACGCAAGGCTCACAGGATTGGGGCTCTTTGGATGAGGCCCAATGCAGCCACAGAGGAAGATGGTCTTTTGCATGCCCCAAGGTGTCACTGCTCAAGACAGACCTGGGTATTCTTTGGCTCCCAGTTCATATCTGGACCTTTGGCTGACTCCATCTGGCCTGTGGGGTTCGCTATAGCGGTCCTATTGGTTTGTCTCTCCACAACAGTCCAAGTTTCACATGTGGCTCCTTCGAAAAATTAATTGTCTACTGCTGGCTTAAGAGAATGGACCTATAGTATGTTAACTTTCAGATCTTATTGGCTTGACTGAGGGGATTGGGAAAGGAGGTCCCACAAGCACTTGGCCTTGTGCCAGAAAGGTGATAACCTGGGCCCTGAATTCCATTCAGAAACCCACAGGCAATCAATGAATTGCAAAGGGGCACTGCGAAATGGTGCACCCAGATCTACTTGTGCTACCGATTTCTGGATTGGCTGAAGCCACATGCCCAAGTTTAATTTTCCCTTTCCTGTGATGAGAAAACAGAGAATTTTTGAGATGAGCAACCAGATAGATAGATTGAATGGATGGATGAATGAAGAAATAACTAAAAATCACTTCCAAGCAGCTTCACCAGCCCAGGTTTGGCCCAAGAGGTTTCCAAAAGAGAACTGGAGAGGGAAGGGTTACCTTTACGTGCTTCTTCCTCCAGTTCGTCCCAATCTTTCCCGCTCTCCTCCTCGCTTCCAAGGGACTCTTTGGAGTAGTCTGTCAAAGAAAAGAAATTATATTATACACCTCTTGAAGGAGCAAGAGGGAGAGGGATAGGGAAAGGGAGGGAGCGGGGATGGAAAGAGGGAAGGAGAGCGAGAAGGGAAAAGGAAGGGAGAGAGAAGGGGAGAGTGGGTAAAGAGGGAGAGAGGGGTGAGAAGAAGAAGAAAGGAGGGAGGGAGGGAGAGAAAGAGGAAGGGAGAGAAAGAGGGAGAAAGACCTTACATGACAAGGGAAGGGATCCTCCTGAGAAGTCCAGAGTGACCCTCCTTCTTTCCTCACCTGATTCTTCTGCCTCTGAAGAGTAGTCTTCATCACTATCCTCCTCCTCATCTTCATACTCTTCCTCAGAAGGGTTGAAGGTCTCATCCTCTATTTCAGACTCAGATTCCCCAGCTTCAGCATCACTTCCCTGGGAAAGAAAGAGGGACAGGAATGGCATCTCTTAAGGAAGTCAATACATTTATATTACAGACCCTTATGAAAGAGATATGCTTGAGGAAGGCATGCTACGATTCTAGATTTGTTAGACAAATGTCCTGCAATGCTATCTCCATACACCATAAATAACATTGCATTATATAACAGTATATCGCCCCATACACCACACACATCCCAACCCAACCCAACCCGTTTCCCATTCTCAAATCATTCTTTCAATCTCTGGCATTGATACATCTCTACCTTTCAAAGAAAGTAGGTGTGTGTGTGTTTGGGTTGCCCACCTCCCTTCTACCTAGATTGGTTCATCCGCATACCTCTCCCTCTGGCTCGAGGAACGACCAGCCACCTTGCTCAAAAAAGCCTTCTGGGTCATCCACAATTGTTTTCATGATTTTGGTCCAGTTGAGGTATTGAACCCCTTCGGTGTATTTAATGTCACAAGAACTGATTGCAGATGAAAAAGGAAGAAAGAGATGAGCGTATAGCCTTTCTAACACCCTCTTCTCAAAGAGAACTCTGTTCACAAAGCCAGGTGTGAATATGTTTTACTTCTGTGCTAAACACAAACTAGTCAAGGTTTATTTACTCCCCTTCAAATCTTTCATTGGCACTGGAAGAACCATAACATGGACACTTCAGCAGAAACATTGCCTTTGAGAAGAACGAGCATTCTTTTGGTAGTATCTAATATGTCCCTTTTGTCAATCTCTATGGAGATTCTCAGTCAACTGGATCATGGTTGTCCCAAAGGTGCTTTTTCAAGAGGCAATGAATGTCTTCTAAGAAAAAAACAAGGAAGTCCAGATGTCTCTTGAAAAAGCACATATGGGGCTATCACAACATGGATGACTGAGAATCTCCACAGACATTTAGCTATGCACTTGGGGTGAACACCCTTCAAATGGTGCGGGAGCAGGAATGGATTTCCAGCAAAATGGTCAATTAAAGGAATCCATCCAGCAGTTCCAAAAAGGCTCCATACCCATCTGACCCTGAGGCCACAGATAAAACCCCAAATGGCCTCAATGACTCTTTAAAAGGATGCATATGACCAGCTGTTTGCAAGGAGCATAAGTCCTTCCATTCTAAACATCCAGTCAGAGCGGGAGAAGCTTCTTGGATGAGAAAAAACCAGGATTCCAGTTGCCTCTTGAAAAAGCACCTTTGGGGTCCCTTTCGTCACAAATCCACTAGTGCCATGATTTGATTTGTGTGCTGCCCATCTTATCTAGAGGTGACTCTGGGCAGCTTACAAACACTAGGTAAAAGGTAAAGGTTCCCCTTGCACATACGTGCTAGTTGTTTCCGGCTTTAGGGGACGGTGCTCATCTCTGTTACAAAGCTGAAGAGCCAGTGCTGTCCGAAGACATCTCCATGGTCATGTAGCTGGCATGACTAAATGCTGAAGGCACATGGAATGCTGTTACTTTCCCACCAAAGGGGTCCCTATTTTTCTAGTTGCATTTTACATGCTTTCGAACTGTTAGGTTGGCAGAAGCTGGGACAAGTAACCGGAGCTCACTCTGTTACACGATGCTAGGGATTCAAACTGCTGAACTGCCAACCTTTCTGATCGACAAGCTCAGCGTCTTAGCCACTGAGCCACCACCTCTCTACTTATAAACATTAAAAACTAGTTAACATTAAAATGTCAAAGCTATAATTTTATGGTCACCCGGAGTTGCCCCGTGGTAAGATAGGCAATCCACAGATTAAATAAACAGACAATGATAATTTACAATTGAAAGATGAGGGGAGCGGAGCACAAAATACATGAGGAAACATGGGGTTCTTCTGTTAATCTGATAGCCACCTCCAGGGTGGTGCATTCCCATTGGGGTCCCAGGCCAGCTGGCAGAGCCAGTTCTTCAGCCTTTGAGGAAAGTCAGGAGGGTGGGTGCAAATCCTATCTTGGGGAGTACAATGTTCCAAAGGGCAGGAATCATGGCATAAAAGGCTCTTCTCCTGGACTGAAATTCCTTGACCTGATGGGGTCCACAATATGCCCTTTCTGCCATCACAGGTAGGGTGGGTCACTCTCATTGGGATGAGATGGTTCCTCAAGTATTCTGGACCCAGGCCATGAAGATGATAAACCTCATGGGGTTGGAAGGGACCTTAGAGGTCTGACCAGGCAGTGGAAAATTACACCAATGCAAGGGATGTGTCCATACTCACTTGAGCCATTCTTTGATGGGGTCGAGCGAGGCCACAGGAATGGCGTTAATCATCGTGACCTTCTTGCTGTAATCCTTGTAAACGATGACCATGTCGAAGTTCTTCAGGTGGAACTGCACACGTTCAAAATGAATCAGCTCTACCTCATCCAGTGTTACCACAAACGGAGGCTGCAGGGAGGGAGCGAACTCCGATTAGTCTTCCAAATCTTTGAGATATTGGATATCATGGAAGCAAGGACATGGTTGGCTGAGGAATTCTGGGAGTTCAAATCCACAAGTCTTAAAATTGCCAAGTTTGGAGACCCCTGCCCTAGACTACAATGGTCACAGACTTTTTTTCTTAAATGTACAATGGCATTGCTCTCGTGTCAGAAGCACCGAGGCACTTCTGGTTGAAAGGATTAGCCAGGACATCACCATTGTCTGGGAACACCCAGTTTGGGGCTCCTTTCACGTTCCCGGCACGAGCTGGAGCAAAGGACGGGAGCTCAATCTTGCCTCATGGCAGCACTTAAATCTCAAATACGGTCTTGCTAACCTCCACTCCAACCTACTAACCACACGAGCCACTGTACTCCTAGCATGTTACTATAATATTAATGTATTGAAGACAACTGTCAATAAATATCACTTATCACTTAATATTAACAGGGTAAATATCACTTGAGCCACAGTGATGCAGTCATTAGAGTGCAGTACTGCAGGCTACTTCTGCTGACTGCCAGCTGCTGAATGCAATTCGGCAGTTCAAATCTCATTAGGCTCAAGGTTGATTCAGCCTTCCGTCCTTCCAAAATGGGTAAAATGAGGACCCAAATTATTGGGGGCAATAGGCTGACTCTGTAAACCGCTTAGAGAGGGCTGTTAAAGTATAAGTGCTATTGCTATTAGTGGGAATGCAGATTAAGAGACAACAGACAGCATTTGAAACACATGAAGATTTGAGAAGGCCTACATAGTAGGAACCAACTCCTCTTTGTGGGTGGTAGGGCATCTCCTGCCAGTTTGTCAGAATTGCAGCTGTCTAAGCTCTGAGGGCCAGATAAAAAAACACAAAAACATCCTGAGACTGTCCCTTTATATCATGCCTTTCCTGAGCAAACGCACACTCACCCATTCAGTACAATTCACCAGGGCGCTGCTGGTTGGTTGGAGCAGGCAGGTGCTTCGGTAGGGAGCGCCATTGAACCTTTCATGTGAGATGAGGGAGGCAAAGAGCAGACAGTGATAATCCCCTTATAGGAAAGATGTACATAAAATCTCAAAAGAAATAAGAGATCAGCCCTACCATGTTAATAAATTGTACCCATGTTTCCATGAAAATAAGATAGGGTCTTATTTTCTTTTGGGACCCCAAAAAAGTACTAGGACTTATTTGTGTGTGTGTGTGTGTGTGTGTGTCTTATTTTTTCCCAATGTATGGTATGCCACTTCTTATGCTTGCTCACAGTGGGGCAGGAAACTGCGTGGTGTGCCAGTGCTTCTGCTGCAAGGTGGGGGGTGCCCCACACCCCGCAATGGCTTACCTCAAGGCTCTTGCAGCCAGGCCATCCATGCCCTGACACCTGCCTTGCCTCGTAGCCGAGGCACCAACATGCCGCTCGGCCTCCTGTTCCATGGAAGCCACAAAAGTAGAAAAAGTGGGCCGGTTCCTACTGGTGCTGCTGCCATGATAAAGTTGTTGGGGCACAGATGGCCTG
This sequence comes from Pseudonaja textilis, assembly GCF_049901715.1. Classification (NCBI taxonomy): domain Eukaryota; kingdom Metazoa; phylum Chordata; class Lepidosauria; order Squamata; family Elapidae; genus Pseudonaja; species Pseudonaja textilis. The sequence goes on along the minus strand of NC_142008.1, from coordinate 122,066,129 downwards.
GCTGCAGGGACCCTGAGGTAAGCAGGTGCTGGGCGCGCGGGGCAGCTGCATCCCCCTACCTTGCCTCATGGTCGTGACACTACACCAGTCAGACTGAACGGGTGGCCAGCCAGCCAGGTGCACAGGCCCTGAAGTAGGGCTTATTTGGGGGATAGGGCTTATATTTAGGTGCACACGTAAAAACATGCTAAGTCTTAGTTTCAGGATAGGTCTTATTTTGGGGGAATAGCAAAGCTTTTCAGCTCTTCTTTTACAAAGGCAGGAAGATGTGTCAGAGCACACAGCAAACTTCTCCTGTGCCTATCACTCTGTAAAACGACTGTGCGATCTTGGAGGAAGGTGTGGCTGCCTTAAAAGGTCTGGCTCAGTTGCAGTGTTTGTGTTGATAGGCAGTTTCTTGTTTCTGAATCTAGGAACATTTTTATAGGGATTATTTCCTGGCACTAGTCGCAAGTCTTCTTTCCTCACCCAATAACAACTTAGTGGAGCCTTGGAGTGGGGTGGAATGGAATAAAAAAAATACAACATACAGATAGCCCCTGATTTATCATTGTAATGGAGTCTGACCATTACAGGTCATAAGTCATGATGTTTGTGTAGCTAGTCACCCACTTGACTAACCCCATTTCACCACCTTTTTGTTGCAGTCATCAAGTGAACATGGCGACGGCAAAGCAAATGCCATGGTTGTAAAAACATCTTCAAATGCAGTCATCTGACTGAGGGATGCTACAGATAGCCATCTATATGGGCTGGTTTACTGAACGCTTGATATGGAGTTCCATGATCATGGGTGTGTCTGTGGGTGTGGCCTGATCAGAACTTTGGAACTGGGTCATAAGTACTTCAATGGGGTATTTTGTAACTTCGTTGAAGGGTCGTTAAGTCGTAAGCAACTGGTTGTAAGTCAAGTTGAGCATGGCCTTACTCAACTGTGTGCAGTGGTCCTGTTCTTTACTTCTGGCTTGTCATCTAGATGAGTTCTACTATCTATTACCCATCTATCTATATCTATAATCTATCTACTTATCATCTATCCATCCATCCTTGTCTCTTTCTCTCATCTATCTGTCTATTCATCTATACCAGGAGTGTCAAACTTGCCTGATATGGCCCACGGGGTTCTTAGATCTGGTCCTGGAAACAGCTAAGGTCCAGCTGCAGAGCCTCTGTCAGCGAAAACAGAACTTGAGAGGGCTGCATGCTCAGTTTTCACTGGCAGAAGGTTGCAGGAGGCCGACGCAACTGAAAACAAATCTTGGGAGCCAATTTTCACGGGTAGAGCGCTCAGGCCAACACAGGCAAACCCAGACAGTAATGTCAAGCTGGCCATACCTACCCTGGCCATGCCCCCCGTGCCCTCCCGAGGTCAAACACAACCCTAATGCGGACCTCAATGAAATCAAGTTTGACACCGCTGATCTAAACCTACCTGCCTATTGCCTATCTCAATGTGCCTTGAAGCCAGCACATCCTTTCCCTTTCTCAAGTGAGCGCCATCCATCTATCCTCTTCCAGCACTCAAACAAAAGCTAACAGTCCACTGACGGTCCTTACCCCAGCTCTCGGAAAGGAATCTCGAATTCCAATTCCTCCTTGGTTAGAGCTTCTACTTTCTCAATGAAATTCTTGAAGGCTGTTTTCAACTTATGTCTCATCTCCCGTTCCATCTGGGGCAAAGATCAATCAGTCAACATGGCCCCCAACTGGTCTCCCAGCTTCCAGCTCTCCCTGTCCCCTCCCCACCTCCCCAGAGCTTCAAGCAGCCTCTCCTCACCTGCTCAGCATATAGGTCATCCCGATCGTGCATGTGCTGGTGTTTGCCCAAATCGGTGGTGATTTCGCCCACCTCTGTGTAAAATTGCACGTCCGTGTGGCGTTTTTTCCCAAACATGATAGCATTCTAGAGGGCAAAGAGAGAACTGGTAAAAGTTTCAGATCTGCACAGAATTATAGTATGGAAAATCTGTGCTTAGGTAAGAGTGGGAGTTACCTTCTACTGAACATTGGGGGTGGAGTGGGGGGAGAATAAGATCTCCTTGGTACTCTCTGAGCTTGGTTGTTTTCTGGCAGACATTTCATTACCAAACTAGGTAACATTATCAGTGCTACTGATACACTAGCCAGTAAAACACTAGCACTGATGATGTTATTTAGTTTGGATCATGAAACATCTTCCAGAAAACAACAAGCTCAGAGAGCACCAAGGATCCCTCCTTTCAACCCAGAGCTACAAACGTCCTCTTTTATTGGTAGCAAGGAGAGCAACAAACAGGGCTGAAATGGCTTTCTCCTGACTGTAAATGTTGGGCCAAACTTCTCCTCAACGTGAGGCTGTATTAGGTAGCAGATGCACCCACCATTTT